>NC_089236.1:79242858-79946705 GCF_963924675.1 Phocoena phocoena
TGCAAGTCTTTGGGCCACCTTCATACCATTGGGATTGTACCGGCAGCGTGAGCAATGGTGTTTGAGAATGGGCTTGGAAATCTCTTGTACTTCCCGGTATTGAGAACCCTTCAAGGTTTAAGAATTATAACCGCAGGTCTATGCCTTAATCGTTCCAGGAAACAGGCCTCTCGTTTGCATAATGCAGGGAAACGGCATCTGTCGCTCGGTCCCGAGGCCTCACTTTTGCGATTCGGGTTCAGGTGGGCCCCACTCCGTTCACGGAGTTTTCGCAGTTCTTAGGCAAACGGCTTGTGGAAGATTCGCTCCAAGAGAGCGTGGGCTAGATCATTCTTTTGCGATTTCAACAAACTTTTTCAACTGTCATTGAGTAGATTCCAGATGGATCTTGTTGTTTTCAACCTTCCCAGAAATTCCTTTCTAGGAGGAAGAAGCCAAATTGAGAAGAGCACGTGATTACAATCCCTAGGCTCATTAAAAGCAGTAAGAGTTCAGGGCTAAGGCTAAAAGCAGCTGTGGAGCCAAGCCCGACACAAATGCTTCCCCGTTACGGGATTATCGTGGCCTGGACCGCGGAGGCCTGGCCTACGAGAGGGGGCACTGGAGAACTTCAGCACAGCGGCGGTGAAGCGTGCATCCGTGGGAGGGCGGGGGGCTGAGCTGCCCAGGCCTCGCCGGAGAGCCCGCGGGGTGCGGGGAGAGGGGGGATTTCCAGTTGTGTACCTAGGACGGTCTCCCCTGCTCCCAAGGGCGCGCCCTTGCTTTCCGGCCCTCGGGCCGAGATGAGGGCGAGGATGCCGCCTCGGCCTCCAACTTTCCCCTTCCCAGCAGGCGCAGAGTTGGCTGGCAGGGGAGCAGAGGAGGAGCCGGGTCTCCTTTGCGCTCTTTTAAACAAGGCTCCGGGCTGCATTCCCCCGCCACCACCACCACCACCACCCCCCCCCCCCCCCCCCCGCCCCGCAGGATTCTTTCTTCGTCTTCGCTTTTAAACCCAATCGTTAATCGTTCGGAGCGCGCGGGCGGGGAGAGGCAAGGAGGGTGAGCTCGGGGTTCGCCGCCGCCGCGCGCGCTCAGGAAGCAGCGTGGCTGTGACCCCCCTCCCGGGCCTCCTCCCCCCCTCCTTCCTGCCCCCGCTCCCCCTCCTTCCTCCCCCTCCTCCCCGCTCCGCCGCCCGCGCCCGGCGCCTCTACTCCCTCCCCACGTCACTCGCCAGCGCGCCATGCAAATCACCGCCGCCGCCGGCTCCCATTGGCCGCGGCGCGCTCATTTAATGGCAGCCCGGGCCGGGCGTATGGCTGCTGGGCCCCGCGCGCCGCCGGCCCCGCGTGCGCCTCCGCTCCTAGCGCACGGCCCCGGGCAGGCAGCGGGCAGCCCATCCCGGGCTCGGCCGCCCTGCTTTCTGGCCCTCTCTGCGCGCCTGCCCTCCCTCCGCTGCCCCCGGCCCCCCTCCCCGGCGGCACCGTGAGCGCCCCCCCGCCCCCGCCCCCCGCTCCCCCCTCGGCGCCTCGCTCCCCACGGGCACCTGGGACCGGCACATGCCTAGCGCACGCGGCGCGCCGCGCTGCTAGAAGTTGCAGCCCCGGAGTTGGAGGACCGAGCGCAGGAGGAAGGAGGCTCCGGCGGCGGGCGGGCGAGGAGGCGGCGGCGGCGGCGGCGGCGAGCCCCGGGCCGGGCCCCGCGCACCGCTCGCGTCCCAGAAAGTGGAGCTGCAACTTGGCCGCGACTGAACCTGTTTGCACCGCTCCGCCGAGGGCGACTCGGCTGCGGCGGCGACGGCGATCCCGGCCCTCGGCCTCTTTGGCAAGTGGTTTGTGCTGCAGAGAAACTTTCCACCTGTGAGCCGGACCGGCGCTAAGTGCGTTTGTTTTTGCCTCTTTTTTGTTGCTGTCGCCTCCACCTCTCCCCATTCTTCTCTCTGCCAGGACCTCTCCCCGCGACCCACGGCTCGTTCCGTCTGAGCCCCTCTCCGTCCCCCCCGCCCCCTGGCCGTCTATGCTCCAGGCCCCCTCCTCGCGGTGCCGGTGAACCCGCGAGCCGCCCCGATGTACAGCATGATGATGGAGACCGACCTGCACTCGCCCGGCGGTGCCCAGGCCCCCACGAACCTGTCGGGCCCGGCCGGGGCGGGCGGGGGCGGCGGCGGCGGCGGCGGCGGCGCGGGAGCCAAGGCCAACCAGGACCGGGTGAAGCGGCCCATGAACGCCTTCATGGTGTGGTCCCGCGGACAGCGGCGCAAGATGGCCCAGGAGAACCCCAAGATGCACAACTCGGAGATCAGCAAGCGCCTGGGCGCCGAGTGGAAGGTCATGTCCGAAGCCGAGAAGCGGCCTTTCATCGACGAGGCCAAGCGGCTGCGCGCGCTGCACATGAAGGAGCATCCGGACTACAAGTACCGGCCGCGCCGCAAGACCAAGACGCTGCTCAAGAAGGACAAGTACTCGCTGGCCGGCGGGCTGCTGGCGGCAGGCGCGGGCGGAGGCGGCACGGCCGTGGCCATGGGCGTGGGCGTGGGTGTGGGCGCGGCGGCCGTGGGCCAGCGCCTCGAGAGCCCGGGCGGCGCGGCGGCTGGCGGCTACGCGCACGTCAACGGCTGGGCCAACGGCGCCTACCCCGGCTCGGTGGCGGCGGCGGCGGCCGCCGCGGCCATGATGCAGGAGGCGCAGCTGGCCTACGGGCAACATCCGGGCGCGGGCGGCGCGCACCCGCACGCGCACCCGGCGCACCCGCACCCGCACCACCCGCACGCGCACCCGCACAACCCGCAGCCCATGCACCGCTACGACATGGGCGCGCTGCAGTACAGCCCCATCTCCAACTCGCAGGGCTACATGAGCGCCTCGCCCTCGGGCTACGGCGGCCTCCCCTACGGCGCCGCCGCCGCCGCCGCCGCCGCCGCGGGCGGCGCGCACCAGAACTCGGCCGTGGCGGCGGCGGCGGCGGCGGCGGCCGCGTCGTCGGGCGCCCTGGGCGCGCTCGGCTCGCTCGTCAAGTCGGAGCCGAGCGGCAGCCCGCCGGCCCCGGCGCACTCGCGGGCGCCGTGCCCCGGGGACCTGCGCGAGATGATCAGCATGTACTTGCCGGCCGGCGAGGGCGGCGACCCGGCGGCGGCGGCCGCCGCGGCCGCGGCGCAGAGCCGGCTGCACTCGCTGCCGCAGCACTACCAGGGCGCGGGCGCGGGCGTCAACGGCACGGTGCCCCTGACACACATCTAGGGACGCGGGGGGCCCTGCGGCCGGCGACGCGCCGCCTGGCTTTTGTACAGACGTTTCCACGTTCTCGTAAACAGGCAAACACTGGCGCCGAGCACCAGGTGACACCCGGCCCCCCTAACCGGGAGCTCCTGGGGACCGCTAGGCGGGACCGTTGTGCGTTTGAGACTGAACTTCGGTGTTTTCTTGAGACTTTTTGTACAGTATTTATCACCCGCGGAGGCAGAAAGCGTTTTCTTTGCTCGAGGGGACACAGAGACTAAACCAAGCGAGAGGCGACGCCAGCTTTTTTCTATCCCGGCCGCGCGCCCGCCCTCCGGCCGCATCGCCTCCTGACGGCGTCGGGTGCCGGCGACGCGGGGAGCTGTTCTCATTTGTTATCGGTGTAGCGAGCCGGAGCCAAGCACACGCTTTTGGTGGTCGTTACCGCCTTGGGGGGTTGGTTGGTTAATTTATACCAAGAGATCCCCACCCGCACCCCTCTCAGACGGCAGCGTTGTTCTGGGTTTTGTAAAACTTTCTGTATCTGAGCATTTCCGGGTTTTTGTTTTGTATTATTTCCTGTAAACGCGTTGTGAAGTTTTTATTGGAGGCGTTGCGGTGTGGGGAGGAGGATTCAGATTATGTACATAGTTTCCCGAAAAGCCTTTCTGCTCAAAACGGTAAAGGAACCTCCACCCTAAAAGTGCATCGAGCTTTGAGTCAATAAATTTGAGAGAGAAAAGTCCGGTTTTTCCCCCTAAACTTGAAACGTGCTAAATTTAGATTCATGTTTTATAAGCTCAAAACACAATCAGTAAATCTGACTAAGGAGAAAGAAAAATTATCAGCATGAACTAAAACGGAGGGAACACCAGGGGAGAGGGTACGGTTTTCATGGAGCTGCATTCAGAGGAACGGAGGGAAGTTAAAATCCGTAGATTATTTTGTAGCGTTTACAGTGTTATTACGGAACGAGAAATAATTGCCCCCCCCCCCAAAAAAAAACTTATAGTTTTGTAGTCCGGCCGTTGGGTGTGTAGTTCTTAGCTGCCGGCCGCCGCCGGCGGGCTTTTCGATCCCTGGTTTCGGGCTTTGCCTCTTGCAGCTGGCCCGGGACCCGAGTGCAGTTTGGGGCGGAGGAGGGAGGAGAGAAGACCCCAGTGGCGGGACCAGGCCAAGGATGGATGACAGAGACCACGGCGGGGGCGCGGGGGCCCCCGACTCCCGGGCAGTTAACAAGATTGCGAGTGAAATTTTCTGAATTTGGCTCAAGGAGAAACGCACTCTCTAAACCAAAATGTACTGCAACCGAGGCCCCTCCGTCTGTCCTCAGCCCCTCCCTCTGGTATATGTCTCCTTGGAAAGGGACAAAATAATTTTGTTGGATTTTCACACACACAGAACCGACCGCCCCACATGCCCCGCCGTGACACTGGGGTGCAAGTTGTTAACCGATGTGAACGCAAAATGCGGTGTTTATTATTCCTAATGAGATCTGAGGTTGTTTGACGCTTTAAATTTTTTAATTATATTTTTTCTAGGTGTTTACTGGTACCTTGCAGTTTTTTTCTGGATTTTAAAGTTTTCTGTAAAACTTTGTCTTCAAGTAGTCTGACAGCATTAAATATTGCATTTAAAAGTTATACTGTAGCAAATACGTTTTGACATTAGTCACAGCATAAAGATGAAATATTTTTGAAAAGAACAAACTTTTAGGCCAGATGGAAATATGTTGATTTCATCAACACCTCATTTTCTTAACTTTTTTTTTTTTTTTTTTTTGTCCTGGAATGAGTATAGACTATACTTCCAAACATGGGCCTATGCTAGCAGGTTGATGAGAACTACATCCAGCCTATGCTGGGGAATAGTTTTAAGTAAAATGCTCACCTGACAATTGACGTGTGTAATTTTTTGGAGTCACTGATAATTTGGCTTCAGCCACTCATTCCTTGAGGTGATTGCAGAAATTTCAAGAACGACGTCAACTGCCTCTTTCTAACAAGATCATAAAGTCTCCCTCTTTTTTCTTTTCCCTCTTTTTTTTTTTTTTTTAGCAATCTGATGTGTTCGGATACATAGGGACTGCTGAGCAGACCAGCATCTTCAGATAGTGAGATAGTCTGGGAATAAATGCCACACGCAGTCCCCTCTGGGAGAGGAAATTCTGTGACGCTCTGTGAGCTCCACATGCAACCTAAGGTGCAGGCCTCATCTACTCCGAAATAGAGTTCGGTGGACTCCGGCTGGCTCTTTTGCAGCATCTCCCTGCGCTCACTAAGGTGGCAGACAGATGTGGGGTTGTGCTCGAATATGTGTGTGGCCAAACCTGTATCTACGCTCGACTATTGGCATAAGAATGTTAGTAATGTGGGCAACGCCTGAAATGTTTCTGACTGTAAGAAGCTTAGCAGGATGCGGGGGACTCTGGGCAGAGCTGTCTGTCGATTTCCTGGAAGGTGGACTTACAGTGTGACATTTCCCCCTGTCTGTCTCATACAGAGTCAGCAGAAATAGTCAGTGCCAGGTGGCCCAAGCCACTTTGTTAAAAACCCAGGAAGATCTTAAAAGAGGAACTCCTGAAATCCAGCAGTTTTGTTTTGTTGACTAGAACGATGTGAAGGAAAGCAAATATAAACTCTTTAATGATTCAATTTTAAAACAACCTGGGATGGGGGAGTAGAAATTAGCTAGGATTCATCCTTCAGGATTGAGATCTTATCATTCCAGCACTGTCTCTTCGATTTAAATTCGCGATGAGAATATCCCACAAGGCTCCCGAGACGCCTCACTCAACTGTGAATTCCGTTCTTGCCAAGGTACCCCTCACCCTATTCACGAACTGAAAATGTTATGTGACCATCATTATACTGTGATGGCCTCATCCACTTCCAGATCCCAGGGCGGTACTTCTATCGCTTATTCCAATTTTGTAGGAAAACCGTGTGGCGAGCGCGGGCAGTCTTTGGAGGCCTTGTGCAAAGTTTGCACAACTTCGTGCCGGGACGACCGCGGGAGTTCAGGAACCGGCCTCGGTGCGCCGCCCGGCTCTCTCCAGGCTGAGGGTAGCACGGTTTGTTTGCTGGGGGAATTTTTTGCTCGTTTCTGTCCTCCGCCCCCCGCCCCTGTTTTATTTTAAACTCACAGGCCCCTTTCGTTGTTGTTAAGACCTTGACCCTACCCTCTCCTCCCCGCCAAAGAAACCCACCGGTAGCTGGAGAAGTGAATTAATTTCCACACGGGTAGCGCGTAGAGCGCGCCTGATGTGCAGATGGCGCGTCGGGCGGCGGTGACTGAGAGGTCTATTAAAATCCTGCATGTGGGAGAAGAACAACACGCGTATTCGCGCGTTTCATTTTCCCGACAAAGAGCGGCCAACGCAGATTTCTGTCTCCGAAAAGTTCCAGCTAATTCGAGAAGCCCCTCCCGGGCTGCGGGCCCCGGGAAGGCGCGCTCCGGGGCGGCCCCGACCCCGCTCGCCCGCGCCCCCTCCCCCGCTTCCGCAGCCCGGCCCGCGGGGCAGAGGCTCCAGAAACGTCGGCGGCAGAACGTAATAATAGGTTTGATTCCTTGGAAACTTCAAGTGAAAAGCAGACTTGGCCTTGACGCAGCCCTTTTCCCAGCATGACTAGTTGGCGGGATTGAAAGGCCCGGACGGGAGGGGAGGGGTTGAGGGGACGCGGGCCCCCCGGAGCGAGGAGCCGAGGGAGGTGGGCCCGGGTCCCCGCCCCCCCAGCCCCGCAGGGTCGGGACGGCGCGCGCGCGGAGGCCGAGCCCTGGAGGAGGGGACCTGCGACCCCTCACCCTCGCCCCCCGCTCCCGGCCCCCGGCCCGCCTCCCCAAGCCCGACGGCGAGGCCCCGCGGGGGGTGCGGAGCTCTTCCTCCCTCCCCTATCTCCCTCCCTCCCTCCCTCCCTCCTCCCCTCCCCTCCCCGCCGCCCCCCTCCTTCCCGGCCCTTCCTCCCCAGCTGCGCGCCCGCCAGGACCCCGCTCCGCCCGCCCGCGGGAGCCCGGCAGCGTCGGCGGCGTGCGGGTCCCGGTCCCCTCCGGGCCGGGCCCGGCTGCCCGCCGTCGCCCTCCTCCTGCCGGGTTCGCGGTTCGGCCCCCGCCTCTCCTCCCGTTCACTCCTGTCTCGGCAGCTCTCCAGCCGTCCCTTCCCGTCCCGTGAGCCTCGCTCTCCCCCTCCCCTCTGCCGCCCCTCCCGCTCCGTCTCCTCCGCTTTCCTGCCCTGCGCTCCCGGCCTTTCCTTTGTCTTTTCTCGCCGCGGCCCGCCTCCCCCCCGCGGCCCGGCCCGGGACGCTCCCCCGGAGTCCGGGTCGGGATCGGCAGGTGCCGGGGGCGGCCCGTCCCCACTCCGCTCCACCGCGTCCCCGCGGGCTCGGCGCGGGAGGGGCGTGGGGTCCCGGGCGTCCACCCCCAGCCCACTCGGGTGCAGCCGGGGCCCGGGGGCCGCGCGGGGTGTCAGCCGCCGGGGGGATTAAGATGACTGATGCGAGGGAAGAGGGCAGCGTGTTTTGTGTCTAAAGAGAGCGGGATTAGTGCAGAGAAAGTCCTGACCCGGGGTCAGCTGCAAGTCAAACCCTTTTACAATCAGCGAGCGGAACAGGCCGTCTCCCGGCTCGGCCGCAACAAGTTGGGGGCGGGGAGACGGGAGGCCCGCGCCGAGGCGACTGCAACCGCAGGGCGGACTGCGGGTCGGGCCGAATCCTTCTCCGTCACCAGAGCGCCCGGCGCTTCCTGGGGCGGCTCCCTCGCACGCGAGCCCGGGCGGAGAAGGCCGGAGAGGCCCGTCCTGCCGAGGCAGTTGTGTGTGCGTGAGAAACCAAACCTGAAAGACCAGGTCCTCGGGCGCCCTGCCTTTCCGATTTCACCCAGGCTCTGCAGGAATCGCTGCCTGACTTGGGCTCCTGCAAACCTCGTGTGTGGGGGGGGGGGGGGCGGGGGGGCAGTACTGGGATGTGGGGGGCTGGGGGGCAGTACTGGGAGGTGGGGGGCGGGGGGGCAGTACTGGGAGGTGGGCGATGGAATACATTCAGGCTGTTTGTCGCCAGACCCCATTCTCCAACAGGGCGGAGGAATGAGGCGCTAATCTGGGTGATAAACCCGCGTAGCTCCTCAGGGAGCGAAATCCCCATGGCTCATCTGGCAAGTCAGGAAAACTGGAGTTTGCGGTGAAGGTTCGGGTCGGGGGTCAGGGGAGAAGGAAGGAGGAGGATAAATTTGTCTTCCTCACCAGTCAAGCTGGGAATTTGCGCTGCAGTAACAGCACGAGGAGCTTTAACAAATACGAAAAGTGGATAAAGCACCCAAACGAGTGGTGTATCCAAAGATAGAAAAAGATCATCTATTTTGATAGTGAAAACAAAACAGAATTGCCATAGTTTCCTCTAAATTGGCTTTTCATCTTTAAATGTGAAAACACCAACACCAGAGAGAGAGGGAGAGAAGGCAGTTTTTAAAACACCACAAACAGATACCTCCAAGTGCGCTGCTGTGTTTGCACAGCCGCCCTGGGTGACACTGGACTCTCCTGGTGGATGGGTTCCGGGTTCAAAGCACGTACTCCTGAACTGCTAAATGTAACCTATGGGGAAATTTTGTCTGCGGCAGAAAGACCGGACATTGTGAGTGAGTCTGAACGCCCCGCAGGTCCCTCGCGAGGACTTCATTGCCCACAGCCACTTCAGAACGACCGCGTGGGGACATTAAAGATGCAGTTTGTGAAGAACAGCAGGGCATCACATGCAAAGCCTCGAAATAGTCAGCCAGTCAAATCAGTGGAAAAAATCAGCTTTTGTTAGATTTTGCAGTTTCAGGAATTAGGCATTCACTGCAGAGCTGCAGTTTTGAGAAATTGCAGTGTCAGGCGTGTTCCCAATGGGGAAATATTGTGAGAGTGTGGAGGAATGTAAGATTGGGTTTGACAATGGGGGGACTGACAAGAGTTATCACCCAGACATTGTTCTCTCTCTGCGCACCCCGGAAACGCTAAGTAGAGGCGGTATCTAGTGGCAGCAATAGTCCTCCACGCTCACAGACGTGGCGATGAGAGTCTTAGCATCGAAAAGACTGGCCTCGGGTTTCACAGGAGGAAAACTGGAACGCGTAGGGCACAGAACCTCACGGGTACAGAACACCTATAAACAGTATAGTAGCAGGGTAAGGTCGGCCTGGAGACATTCCAAGCAGAAGCCAACTTCTCTTTTTCCTTTCTAAGCAACAGAACAGGAGGAAATCCAGGTGAGCATGTTGTAACCTGGGCAAGGAGTTAGAAACCTCGGGCTTTTAATTCATCCATCCTACAGGGGGAAATGTAGGTCTGTGGGAAGGCCCAGACCTCGGCAGGTGATTTAGCATGAGTGTCCACACAGATGGAAAAGTAGGGGCTTTGTCCTCTGCGTTAGCAATTGAACTGAAGGGGGACGTTTATCCTTCTAAACACTGGCCGTTTGCATTTTCACCTCAGGGAGAAATGACACCTGTGCTCAAAGAAAAGGAAGAACCGTGGTGAAGTGAGATGATATTTATATTGTTTCTAATCTCTGTCGAGCCTTGTCCCGCAAGATGGGAAAGGATATAAGATTTGGAGTCAGAACTGAAGTTGAATCATGGCTGGTCACATAGCAGCCCTATGTCCTGGGTAACTGTCTTTGCCTCTGAGTCCATTTTCTCACATGGACTCAGTCCATTTTCTCACGTGAAACAGAAATCATCAAGCCAACCTCAGAAGGATGCAGTTGGGATGAAGGATCTAAGAGTATGCTGTGTGCCCAGCAAATCGTAACCTCCCGATAAATGGTGATTTGACGCGTAAGCCTGTGTCCGTTCAGGCAGGGATAACGTGGGGAATTGTGACGTCAGTTGCCAAGTGTGGCCTGGCTGGCAAACAGTGATAATTATACAAACCAGTCTCCCCTCCATCGTATTAATAACGGTTTCTCTTGAGAGTTACCTGACGGTCGTCACATCATTGGTTCATCTGCCCAGCAGACGTTTATTACAAGTCCACGGTGGGCCCGTGTTACTGCTCGAGCACCTGTTGTATGTGTGGCCTGTGCACAGGTGCTAAGAAGGCAGTGGTGGACATGACGGGCCTCACTGCCCAGTGGGTGAACCTGGTCATCACATGAAGAAGTGTGACACTGAGGGCCACAGTTGTGGGACAGACTGCACGCCCATCTTGGGGGGGGGGTCAGGGAAGACGCCTCGGAGTAAGTGAAAGCTCGGCTGGAAGCTGAGTCCGGCGGGGTCCTCCCATGGGGCGTGCACGCACACTATATTTTCTTTTCTTTTCTTTTTTTTTTTTTTTGCGTGGAGGAAGGTTGGAATAACTTTGAGCAGAGTAGGTCTGATCATGGCTTTGTTTTTCAGCGAATGGCTGTTCCAGATCGGCTTTGAGTTGGCAAAGGTTTAGACTTAGAGGTTCACGAGGGTGGCGGCCTCTCATCCGGGTGCACAGGACACCAGGAGAGCTTGTTACCAACGCAGGTTCTCAGACCGAGCGCCCCGGGCAGGCTGGTCCTGAGGTTCCAAGGGACCTGGCCCTCTCCTAGGCACCCTCCAGAAGATGCTGAGGCAGGTCCAGCAGGGCTCTCGGGAGACCCGTGATAGGACACGGGCCCCAGCAATTTTACGGTAAGTAGATATTAAGACCGTGTCTAGATCACTTAAATTTGAGTAGCAGTTTATTATTTATAAAGTGTTCTCACTTAATTGTTCAGTTTAGATGATTTTTGAAAAAATTAAATTAGTGGGAGAAGAAAAAACTTAAGCTCTACTAGTAGAATCTTGTAAGTAGAGAGGACTGACCGATTTACTGATTTTATTTTCCATTTTTGGACCGGCCGTCCCGGCTGCCCGTGGACGCACTGGGCCTCTCCTGGAGGGCAGTCAGGAAGACACAGGAGGCGGACTCCACACCCGCATCTTTGTTTTAAAGATGGGCGATTCAAAGGACGAAGCAATGGCACCTTGTGCCTTATCAATCTCTAATTTTACCAAACTAATTTGTATTTATGTAGACTAGGTCTGCACAGCCCTGGTGAATGCAGTGTGGGCCGAAACATTCACATAAATAGTTGAGCGTTATTTTAATGGTATTTGAAATTAGGAGAAGGGCATTTAATAGTCCATGTGAGATGGAATAAATGGGTTTTGTTGAATATATCATAATTGTAATCATAATAATATAATATTTAACTATCAAGTTTCTCAGTATTGTCATCTGTAGAACGGGAGTATCTTGTTTAAAAAAACAAAAACAAGAACCTTGATACATTAAGTACTTTAAGTGTCTTTGAGAGGAAGAGGTTGGACAAGTAGAGAGGCTGCTGTTGTAAACAGAATAAGCTATTATGTATCAGCAGTGTTTTATCTAGAAAGCACAGGGTTCCCCATGACGCATCTGACTGTTGCTTCAGATCATAATAAAGATAGCATTCATTGTACTTATAGATACAGATCTAGATAAAAGTGTGGCAATGGAAGAGATCCGTATCTATTTGAGTAGCATGCGAGAAAATAAATTTTAAGCAGGGTAAAGTGAGAGAAAATATTCTATAGAAAGAATCAAAGCTATCTTGATAATACAGGGATTCCAATAGGGTTTTTAGCTAATTTCAGGACACAGGGCATCATTCAGGAGATCTGATCACCTATGCATTTTAACTATAGCTTTTGGAGAAGATGACACTGTTTTTGTTGTCTAAATCACTCACCATTCTAATGGATAAGGATGTCAATCCAGATTATCAGGCCCCTGTGAACAGTGGGCAGGGAAGAGTTTCTTAAACTCCCTTGTTTTGATCATTATTGCATATTATAAATATAATTGCTCTGGTTACTATGATTACATGCGTGTTCCTCGTACACTGCCCCCAACACCCAGAACTATAGACATAATGTCACCACGTGATTTACATACACAGAGAAAAGAAAATCCTGTACTAGGAAGGAAGGGAGGGAGGGAAGGAAGGAACGGAAGGAAGGAAGGAGGGAAGTTACAGTGAATGAAATGAAATAGAGAAATAAAATCCAGGGCGACTCTTAAAGCAGTCTTGTCCTTGGTCAAAACTAGTAGACTAAGCGTCTTTTTAAAAAGTTGCTAGAAATCCTGGTGCTGGGAGCATTTACAACGAAAATAGACAAAAAGCTGATGAACGTGTTTTAGCGAATCCTTGCATGTGAGTTTACATGTTCGTAGTTTACCATCTCTAATTCTCTCTGAGTTGCATGGATTTAAAGTTGGTTATGCTAATCTGAGGAAGACATTAATGTAAAACCTTTCTTCTCTTTTAAAAAATAAATCATTTATTTTAGTCTTTCAATCCGACATTACTACAAGAAATATACTCTCAATTTTAAAACATTGACCACGAAGTTTTGATAACGAACTAATTTCCACACTTACTACAGGAAATTATATAAAAGCCTTAAAATAATTAAACCGTACTTTATCGTCTAAAATAAATACATCACCTGTAGCAACTGTTTGCAGAAAACTAAAATTGCCTTTAAAGTCACAGCTCAAATGTAATCATGCATTTGCATTAAAAATAGATAATTTAAATCAATCTATAAGCTTCAAGTTCAATGTAAATTTAAACAGCTTAAGTTTTAAATGAATTTGAAACAGTTACAATTATATTAAATCAGGTTTGAGGAAAGTAGCACATTTACAACATTTTAAGGCGAAGTCTTCACTTTAGGATTTGTTAAAAACTTAACCTGAACGGGGTCGGCCCTTCCCGCTTCCCTGTGCAGTCTCTGCGAAGCCTGGGCCACCTGCAGACTTGTGCAGGTGAAGGCCTGCCTTTGCTAGAACACTTCCGGGGAGCAGACGCGCCGCCCCCGGGGGCAGAGACCGCATGTCAACTAGCGTGCCCAGTAGCCCCCAGCCTCCTGGAGAACAGGCTCGGTGTCTGGCTTGATCCGTTTGTTTGTCCTAAAGTTTGATTTCAAGCATCAGCACAGTTCCAGGCACCTTGTGGGGACCAACAGCCATTTACTGAACTGAATCCATACAGCGGAGCAGATGCAGGGGCTTCGGGGGGGCTGCTGAGAAGCTGCTGTCAAGGACCAGCCCAGAGGAGCCAGCCTGCTTCCGCCTGGAGGCCCCCCGCGCACCCCCGGGGAGCGGTGCGGGGAGCAGGCCCCTTAGGGCTTAGCACAGTGCCTGGTGCATATCCCAGAGCCCTGCCCGCTGCGTGCTTCCCTGGCTACAGTCCTGGTGGTGATTAAGGAGACAGGAAAGCAAAGTCCGGCGCTGAGAGCGGCACGCAGGCCTCCTCCTATGGCTGGGCGAGTGGACCCCAAGCTCGTGTACACAAGCCCCAATCCAAGGGACTGCTGGGCTGGGGGAACTTGTTTTCCAACTCTCAATTCCCCAAGACCTGCTCTATAATCTGACACGTGGGGGTGCAAAGAACTTTGGTTTGCCGGTGAAGTGTTACGGTTTTGCTCTGTTGCGTTACATCGTATCGTACGGTGCGGTGTGGTACCAAGCCCAGCTGTTTCATATGATATTAGGGTAAGTTTCCTCCCAGGACCATAAGGATAAAGCCAGCTCTGGTGCACAGAGATGATTCAGCCACCTGCACAAGAGGACGTGGGCAGGGGAAAGGGGCCACCCTCTTAGACTGGGAGGGGGACCTGTGAAGAGGCACAGGGTGGGAATTCACCTCTTCCACTTTAATCGTAGAACTTTCGAGAAATCTAGCAGGGAGCGCAAGGGGCGTAAGTCTGAAGGTGGTGACCTTGATGTGGAAATAGGTTGACAGTTAGTCCCAGCCAGGTCTGTCTCCGGATGCTGCCTTCTTATCCTTCTCTGTAATGCTCCTCGTTCCGGTGTGAATTGGACTGTGTAACTTGCTTGTATGGTTGAAATGTATAAAACTGGACGTTGATTTCTTACGGTTAGAATTATGGTGGCAGCAGAGGAAAGCACATGGCAGCTCCACTGGGTGGTAGGGCAGTGCCAGATGACCTGTCCCAACCTTGTCCCCGTCCTGTGCTTTCCCAGGGGCCCCACAGAACTCAGAGAGACAGCTCAGGGTACTTGTGAATTTGGGGGGAAACACAGCAATGCTGGACTTTGGTGCCCTGGGAGCTGTACCTCATGGTGGCTCCCAGTCTCAACATTTGCTTGTAGCCGAATCCCTCCTGATGACATCATATCTTCATGAAATTGGGTTTTTGTCAGTTGCTGAGTCAAAAGCAATTCCCGTGGGAGACATAGGGTGGGCCAGGAGTGAGGTGTTGGGGACCACGTGATTCCAAGGTCAGAGGAGCTGTGCAGAGGGGACCTCGTACAGCTGAGCCTTACTCAGCAATGGGGGTTAGTCAGGGAATGAAGTGAAAGTATTATTTTTTTTCATTCAATTCATGTAATTTTTTTTTAAATGGCTGCTAAGTTGTTAGGATATAAACATATATTAAGTTACATATAGCTACTTAACAAATGGAGCTGTTAGATATTTCTTTTGGCCTGGGGCACAGTAAAAAGTTACCAGAATACTAAGGGTATGGTAAAAACGCGCACGATTCAAGTTGGCACTGAACTTGCAGCTTGTAGATTGATTTTAAATGATCTGTTTTTGCTTATATTATGTCTCTACAATGGCATCATTTAATTTGAGCTGCGACTTTAAATACAATCTTATTTTTCTGCAAATAGTTACTACAGGTGACGTATTCATTTAGATAATAAAGTATCGGTTTAATTATTTTAAGAATTTTGTATAATTTCCCTTAGTAAGTGGGTAATTTAGCTTGTTATCCACATTTCACATTTTTTAAAACTGAGAATACATTCCTGCTAGTAACCTCAGTTCGGAAGAGTAATATAAACGATTTATCCTTTTTTTAAATGAGAAGAAAGGTTTTACATTAATATCTTCCTCAGATTAACATAACCAAATTTAAATCCATGCAACTCAGAGAGAATTAGAGATGGTAAACTACCAACATGTAAACATATGCAAAAACTTGCTAAAACACATTCCTCAGCTTTTTGTCTATTTTCGTTGTAAATGCTCCCAGCACCAGGATTTCTATCAACGTTTTAAAAATATGTTTATTAGTTTTGACCAAGGACAAGACTGCTTTAAGAGTCGCCCTGGATTTTATTTCTCTATTTAAGTCACTTTAATGTCAACTATTCTGTCCCACGACATTTTTTCTATCTTAGTACAGGATTTTCTTTTCTCTTTGTAAACCACGTGGTGACAAAATGTCTATAGTCCTGGGTGTTGAGGGACAACGTACAAGGAACACGTCTGCATGTAGTCATCATCCTAGCCACCATGGCCTTAACAGTACGTGATAATGTTGGAAGGGGCGGGTCAGTTCAGTGTCTGAAGGTGGCAGTTCAGAGTGTAGAGGGCGCCAGTGTGAGTTATTACTGTTACTCTGAAATCCAAACATTTGATTACCATTTTTATTTTTTCAAATAATTATTTTTATCTTATAGGCTTATTCAATATCTATGAATAGGAGAAAACGCTCCCTTTGAAAGAGAGAACTCTCAAGTATGCATGTTAAACTACTTTCTTCTAAAGTTTTTTATTATTTTAAAATTCATTTTTCTTATTTTTGTTTTGTTGAGGAAGTTGAGAACGACCAAGGAAAGTTCTGGACAGCAATAAGGAAAGGAAGCCGGCAGTGCAGGAAGGCAGGTTGCCTGTGACCAGCCGTGTGCTGAGCCACGGAGGAAGGACTTCAGGCTTCGATGCAGTTCTCACCCAGCTCAGGGGAGATACGCGAGGGGCGTTTCAAGTTCACTATAAAAATACTCCTACACAGCCTCTCGCCCGCGGAAGCCAGGGCTCTGTTATAAACATACGATTGCACTTGAACTGGATGTGATTGAAATGTTTCGGTTGGATGTATTCATGACAGTGACTAGAACATGGGAAGAAGTGGAGAACATAATTCAGCCCAAGAAATACATGGAGCATTAAGAAAATGATTAGGAACGAGGGGTTACCCGGAAGCTGGAAGTGGACCCAAAGCAGAGGGGGACAGAGAGGGGTCACATTGGAAAGACCGAAGTATTAAAAAGTCAAGAGTTTGCAAGGAGCCCTCCAACCCCTGCCTCAGAGAAGTGCCGTGTACTGTGCGTGGTGCCAGGATCAGAGATGGGGCGCAACTGTTAGATCACATCCTTTACTCGGGTCAGATTCTTTTAAGCAAGGAATCCTTTTTAACCTTCCTGTGTACTACATAGTCCCTATTGTAGTACATCTTCTCCCGGGGCTGCCGTACAAAGTGCCTCAGACCGCGTGGCTTCAAACAACAGAAATGTATCGCCTCGTGGTCTGGAGGCCGGAAGTCAGACATCAAGGTGCCTGCAAGCTGGTTCCCTCTGAGGCCGCGAGGGAGGGTCTGTCCCAGGTACCCCCCGACACCCCGCTTTCTGTGGTTTGCTGGCATCCTTGCCGTCCCTTGGCTTGAAGAAGCATCACCCGATCTCTGTCTTCACCTTCACCCGGAGTTCTCCCCGTGTGTCTTTGTATCCAAATTTGCCCTTTACAAGGACACCACACACACCGACACCCTCATCTTAACTTGTTTGTCTGCAAAGACCCTATTTCCAAATAAGGTCACGTTAGGATGCCAACCTCTTCTTGGGGACACCATGCAAGCCATGACATTCATTCTTTTGATCATGACACCAATAAATTTTCTTGCCTAGTGAAATTGCACATTCTGAAGGCCCTGGTTTACTAGAAAATTGAATAGTTTAGTCTTGCGGGCTTTCAAATATTCTATGTGCAATTATTCCCAAAAGCTATTTCTAAACAGGACCTTTTAATACAACCAAGCAGGAGTCCATCTTGACCTAATCATTTGCGGAAAAACACAGTAGTAGAGGGAATTTACTGAAGCCACTTTAAGGCAGCACGTAGCAGGCACAGCAACTCATGAAATTTACCCAAAACGTGTTGCTTCAATTACAGGAGAAAGAAAAGTAAACAGTTCCTGGGTGCCAGACTTATTTTTCTTATTTATTTTTAATTCACTTTATCTTGCTATATTAAATGCATCTTTGTAAACCATCTATCTCTTTGCGAAGAATGCAATGTATAAAGAGATTAATCACTGTTAAAGTTCACATATATAATCTCATTTAATCCTCACTACATCTCCAATTTATCATTATTATATTTCCCCCTTTTATAGATTAAGGACCTGAGAGGTTAAGTTATCTGCAAAAGGGTATATCATTAATGAGCATAAAATTCAGGATTAAAATCTAGTGCTGACAGATTCTAATATTTATAATTAATATAGTACTTAGGAAGAGTTTTAATAGACTTCATTTTTAGAGCAGTTTTAGGTTCACAGTAATACTGAGTGGAAAGTACAGGGAGTTCTCATGTACCCCCTCCTCCCAGCACGCACAGCTTTCCACACCATCAACATCCCCACCAGATGGTACATTTGTTGCCATTGGTGATCCTACACTGACACGTCATTATCACCCAGAGTCCACAGTTTTGCGTTTGCACACACTCTACGTGTTGCACATCTGTGGGTTTGGGCAGAGGTGTAATGTTATGTATCCACCGTTATAGCATCATACAGCCCCCCAAATCCCCTGTGCTCCCCTATTCATCCTCCCCTGGAAACCACTGATCTTTTCACTGTCTCCATCGTTTTGCTGAATACTGTACTTTTTAAAGGCAAACAGTATTATAAGGCTTATAAGGGAAATAGCCCCCCTCCCTAGTGTCAGGCATCCCTAGCTCTCAGTCCCATTCCCCAGCAGCAACCCGTTATGAGCCTTTTGGCTGTTTTCCCACTGTTTATCTCCGTATTTCTGAATTATAGTTTTATATCGCTTATTCTTGATTTATTAATTTTAGACATTATCTATTTGGACCTTATTCATTAGCAACTGTAAAGCTTCCACATTCTTTTACATTCTTCCCCACTTCCCTCTTTCCCAAAGTACGTATGTCCTTGTTTCTGTTAAATATTCAGTGTATACCTTAGTCGGAAAGTGGAAGTACTGGTCATGGCTGAGCAGAGTGGTAAACTACGATTACATTTCCTTTCCTTCCAAACTTTTGTTCCCCCTGAAGTTATTAATGCTCTTGTTTCGCAAGAGTTCTTGTTATTCACAGGCTTGGTTTTCTCTGTTCTTACCACACATTCCTTCCATGCTCTACATCACTATCATAAACACCTTTGACACTATGATTTGCAAGATGAAACATATCAGGAATTTACGAGTGAGTATGAGAGTTCCAGTTGCTCCACATCCACATCAACACTTGCTTTTCATTGTTAGCCGTACTACTGGGTGTGTGGTAGGATCCCAGGGGGCTTTAATTAGCCTTTCCCTGATGACGAATCAAGTCGAACATCCTTCCAGGCACTTATTAGCCATCCAAATATATATCTTCTCTGGAGAAATGTCTATTAAAACGTTTTGCCCATTTTAATTATTTTTTTGTATTAATCGAATTTTGGTAATTCTATATATTCCAGACACAAGTCAGATCACTGTCTTGCAAGTATTTTCTCCATCTGTGGCTTGCCTCTTCATCTTCTCAGCGACGTCTTTTGAAGAAGAAAAGTTTTAAATTTTGATGAAGTTCAGTTTATTGATTTTGTTTTTCTTTTGTACAGTTCATGCACTTTGTGTTGTGTTGAAGGAATCTCTGCCAAACTCAAGGTCGTTAAGATTTTCCCCCATGATTTCTTCTGGAAACGCATTGCCCAGTGAAGTAGCCACTGCCTACAAATGGCTGTTTGAATTTAACATCAAATAAAATTAATGTTTTAAAACTTCGTCCTCAATCACAGTAGCCACATTTCAAATGCTCGACAGTCATATGTGGTTATTATTTTGGGAAATACAAAGTGTATTTCCATCATCAAGAAAGTTCTATTGAATAATGCTCTAACATTCTATAGTTTTACCTCTCACATTTAGGTCTGTGATGCATTTGAGCGTAACTTTTGTATGTGGTGTGAGGTAAAGGTTAATATTTTTTGCATGTGGTTACTCAATTGTTCTAGTATCAGTTTTTGAAAAGATTATTCTTTCCCCGTTAGATCGCTTTTGTACCTTTGTTGAAAATCAATTAACTGTATATGTTTGGGCCTAACTTTGGACTCCTTATTCAGTTACATTGATCTCTTGGCTCCCAATTAGTGACAATACTCCCTTATTGGAATCCTAAAGAATACCTCTGCGGTTTTCCTTCCTTGGCTTGTGGTTTCACATTGCTAAAGATATTGGAATTTTCTCTTTTTTCAGGTGTTGGACACGCTGTCTCGTCTCACAGAATTCTCTCTTTTTCTGCTTTGCCTCCCTATGTATTTTCTCATAGGAAAGCAGAGCTAGATTTCGCTCCTCAAACCTCTTTCTTGTTCCAACATCAAGTGACACTTGATTGTACTGAACACTGAGTTTTGAGCACAGTCAAATGGATGCATGTAAGGAGAGTTAAGAGGTAAGAGTGGAATTCTGCAAAGTCAAAATACATTCGATGAAATCCATTTTTCCTGAACTTTTTAGGAGACAATTATGGTGTACATTAGCGGTATGGGCATCTAGACGTGAAAAAAGGTTTTGAATATACTGATCTCCTGCATTTTCTCGTCTCTGCCCCTAGATTCACAGTTTTAGACAACTGTGAATGCTCACTGAGAAGTTCCTGGTCGGTGGGGTTCTTATTTCAAAAGATGAAATGCGCCAGTACCAGTTGTGATTGTTTTTAGTTTGCTGTTACGGTTTAAAGTTACCTATGACCCCATCATTTCCCTTTTCAATCTGAAGACTTTATCCATTTGACATGGGGAGAGGAAAGGGAATGTAATTCCTTTTGAGATGATGGGAGCCCTTGCACCCCTGAGCAGACTGAGGAGGAGAGAACTGCAACTAAGTCAGAATCTGGAAGCATTTCTGCAAAAAGTCCTTCTTCGAATCCTTGGAAAAGTGAAACTACAATGACAGCCACCACCCCACCACCACCACGAACAGTAATGACCAGTAATGACGAGGTCAGCCACCCATTGAGACTAAGGTGAGAAGGAGGCCATGCCCGCCCTCCCCCGCCCGGTGTGATTCCCCAGTGAGCTGCGTGGCCTGTGAGCTATTATGTAACAGATATTTAGGATAATTATTCCATTTGTTCCACAAACATGGACTTTGATCTACTGGCTCGTTAGAGATAGCCAAAGAGTTGCCATGGAAAGACCATTTCACAAAATTATTAAGTGATTCCTGGGCCCTATTCAGAAACGCTGAGAAAAAGGAAAATACGCACAGGTCTTATTAAGGTATTAATTCAGTAATCTCTTTTCTATCACAGAGAAAGTAGGCTGTAGCTAGGACAGTTGTCCCCCAAAATCAAGTCTCATGGAGCTGTTGTGGTCAACAAAAAAGTATATACAATTCTCGAACATAAAACAGGGAATGGATTCAGGAGCCTACAAATCAAACCCTCAAAAATGCACTTTATGACAGGCTATTTTATAAGGTTCAGAATTCGGATAAAGAATAAATAAGGAAAACATTTTGTCTTCTCAAAATACACATTTACAGCTACACTTAAATCTAACTGTGTCCTCACCAGTACATGATGTACGCACACACACACACACGCAAAGACGAAATGGCACGATTGATACTGGGACTATCTGGGTAGTCCTTATATAATCTGGACATGTCTATATTGTAGCATATATAGGGCACAGATATACCACAATAAAATGAGAAAACAATTCCACTTGAATTTCCCCAGGGCATAAATGGATTCACTGAATTATGCTAAGCCTAGGAAGCTGAATTAATTCCTTTAACATACAAAAAATTAGATTTTAACAAAATTGAGTGTGAGGCCATAAATACCCTCCTTAAGAGCTTAGAGCTGTGCTGAGTCCCTGAAAATTTGACGACTGAGGAGCACAGTTTTTAATTAAAGTGAATTTAAGCAGCCGCCTGTGGCTAGTGGCTGCCATACTGAAAAGTGCAGGTACTGATTGCGTCCATTATCACAGAAAGTGATTCAACGGTGCTCTCTTAGTGAAAACGGCGTCCAGTGGTGCCCCGTTGATTAAAGGGTAGCCGGATATGTTCATAAAGTTCCTTGACTTCCTTGCAGAAAAGGTGCTGGAGTAAAACCTAGTGTTACTGGTCTAATATTGTACTTTGTTTATAGAGACGATACATTTTGTATACTTTCTTATGTTTATGAACAAGACAGATACTTTGATTGGAGAATTTACAGATGAATGTAAATATTTCATTTTAGATTGTGCTTTTCTGTACTAGAATTTCCATGTGTTCTTTTTCAATCATTTTTACTTCTCTATTGATATTCCCCATCTGTTTCCACACTGTGTTCATATTTTTATTTAAATCCTTCAAACTGCTCTTGTTTTTATCATATTAAAGTCCGTCACGTCTGCCATTTCAGGTCTTTTTTATTTTTAACTGATTTTTCTCCTACTCATATTTTTCTCACCTTTTCTTCTTTATGGGTCTGGTGATTTTTTATTGTCTGCTGGGCTAGTAGATGCCCCTTTGTTGAATGTCCAAACATGACTGCCTTCATTTAAAGAGAATTAAGTTTAATTCTGAGGCAGTTCAGCTTGATCTTTTAAGTCTTGTTTTTAAGCTTTGTTAGGGCACGCCTGCAGTAGTCTTTACTCTTGGGCTAGAGTAGCCCTGTTCTTAAGGCATATCTCTTTTGGGACGTCAGTTGAGTGCTTGGTGTGTTCAACGAGGTCTCTCCATACTACTGCACTGTTTCCCAGCCCCACATGAGTTCTGGGATTTCCACTCAGCTCGCTTCTCCTTGGTAGTTTGCCTGCTATGTCAGCACCTTGCCTTTTGCAGGCAGGGCCAAGTGTTCAGTCAAGGACTCAGGGGACATCTGGGTAGATTTCCAGGCACTCCTTATATCCTACCCTCCAGCTCTCTCTTTGGTCCTACTCTCCAATCTCCATCCCTGCAGCTCAGCAGGACTGCCTTGTTCTATGTGGGCCCCCCTTGTATTGCACTATACCATCAAACGGATACACCGTGGTAAAACTAAATAAATAAATAAAATGCAAACTGGCTTTTTAAAAAAGCAAAGTCCCACAGAAAAATCAGTGTAGAACATGAAATGAAGGTGATGGCAACTAAATCTGATTCCAGTAGCAGACATGCATGCCTTTAGTAATACAGTATAGTTATTTAAGAACGTAATTAAAATATCATTTTTTTCTTCAGCTGACATGTATTACTTTTTTCAATTGGCTACAGAGCTGTTAGTACCTAAAAATTTTTAAGTTGAACCTAACTTCTTAATAAACAAACACTTAAGAGTTTCTTTTGGATGAAGCTGCTGTGGGAACTTTCCCGAGACACGAAGGGTACCATGAACTGGGCGAGTTGGGGGCCTCTGAACCAGAGAGCTCATCTGTCTGGGCATCACTGTTCCTACCTGCAGATGCAAGGGTTGTGGTAAATTGTCCTCAAGTTCTCTTTTTATTCTGACATTTTAGGAATCTGTTTCTGTATTATGACAGCTGATTCCTAAGTGGTCCCTTGAATGTGGAATGTTAATTTGGCCATTTTTCCATCGGGGGAGGAAAGAAGAAATGCTGAGATTCCCAACTTGTCTGAAGCAAGGGTCCCCATGGCTCCTAGAAAAAGAGGGAGACAAGACAGATCCATGAGTGTCTCAAGCAGCTAAGAACCAGGATTTGAAAATCAGTTCCAATCCCCACGTCAGACATGGCCAGGCTCTAATCCAGAAAAAAACATGGTATCCACCCCAGAAAACCCCCACACCTTGAGAACATGGCCATTAACCTGGGTCCACCATGCTAACCTGGGGCCAAAGGACTCCATGGGGAAAACTCAGAATGTCCATTGAACTTGGACAGAAAAATAGTTGCCTTTATTTTTATTAACCTTTAACTGAAATTGAGCATTTCCTTTGGTTATGAATGTAAGTCCACAAACCACAGGAGTATCGGCATTCCCTATGACCTTGTCACCAACTGAAATAATCAGTATTTTCATGTCACGGTACACTTGTTACAAATATTTCAAAATATAATTTACACTCCCAACCACTCTGAAATTGCAGTCATTTTTGGACCTGCCACAGAACTTGTTACTTAGTGCATTATGGAGGAAAATTATTACTATATCACAAAATATTTTAAAAATATATTCTGATATTTGCATTTCAATATGAGTTGTTTCCTTGGTAATCTTAAATCTTAGTTTTCACCTTTTATTGTGGAGGACTTGGAACATACATAAAAGTAGATTAAATGATATATAGAAGCGCACATACCCATCACCCAACTATACCCCCAAATCCTTTCCAATGCTGCATTCTCTCGTAGTAAACCCTAGATGTCATATAATTTCATCTGTAACTATTTCAGTTTGTGCTTCTAAGATATAAGGTCTTTTTCTTGAAGTATAATCATAATACCATTCTCACACTTTAAAAAATCAACACATCCTTAACTAGCATCAAATATCCCATCAGCGCTCAAGTTTCTAAGCATCCATAAGTGTTAGCTTTTAAAAAATTTTTTTAAATTAGAATTCAAATAGGTTCACACTTTTAATTAGTTGATACGTCTTTTAAGTCTCTTAATTTCTAGATTCTGCCTCATCTCTTCTCTTCTTGCAATTTATTTCTTGAAGTTAAAAAAGGGGGGCAGGGCTTCCCCGGTGGCGCAGTGGTTGAGAGCCCGCCTGCCGATGCAGGGGACGCGGGTTCGTGCCCCGGTCCGGGAAGATCCCACATGCCGCGGAGCGGCTGGGCCCGTGAGCCGTGGCCGCTGAGCCTGCGCGTCCGGAGCCTGTGCTCTGCAGCGGGAGAGGCCACAGTAGTGAGAGGCCACAGCCCCGAGAGGCCCGCGTACTGCAAAAAAAAAAAAGAAAAAAAAAATCCTGCAGAGTTTCCCCATCTGGGTTGTGGGTTGCATCCCCGGGTCATAGTTTATCACGTCCCTCTTTCCTCTGTTTCCTGTCAACTGAGAGTTCATCTAGAGGCCTGATGCCATCAGGTTTGGGGGCAGAAGGAAGCCATTGGTTTTCAATGTTTAGATCCATTAGTTAAGGAGGGGTTGCATAATGCTTTATTTTAACTCTATCATTCTTATAATTTATTATCTGTAATATTTCTTCAAGAAAAAATATGCCTCATCAACTGTTTGGTTACCCAGTGATACAGTTAGTATAGAAAGATGGAATACACACTCTAGATTCTTTCCCCTTGTCTACCAAATTTCCAAATAATGAGTAAGTTCCTTTTTATACATTTAAAAACATTATCCTGAGAAGGGGTTTGTGGGCTTCACCCAAAGGTCAACTGGGCTGATGTCACAGAACAGTTAACACCTCCTATCGTGGACCATCCCGGGAGATGCAGAGGGTGATCTGGGCTTCTGTCCAGTCATCCCAACCACAGTGATGGCCGTTTCTCCTCCGGCACACCCTTAATCTCCATCTCACGCATGCTGGTGTTTGGTGAGACTCCACCCTGGGTTGTGCTGTGATATACACACGTAAACAAATCCTGCAGCCGCAGCTGTGGTGTCGGAGGGGCCACCAAGTTTAAATTCGATGGTCCAGTTCAGACACTGGCTGCGCCACTTACTAGCTGGGCCTGTTCTCCACTCCTCTGAGCTTCAGTTTCTTCATAAGGCAGATGGCAAAAAAAAAAAAAAAAAAAAAAAAAAGGCAAAAAATTATACCTCACTGGAAGAAATTGTTTTGAGAACTAAAGAGGGAAACATTCCTGAAAGATCGAGACATTGTTGGCCCTCAGCAAGTATTTGTTAAACCTGACTCTTAGTTCCCCCAAAGCAGGGGCTTGTTAATTAGATCTTTGGTAGCAGCCAGAGGAGTTTAAAAAAAAATGTTTGCCATGAGATACCCCTGAGTTAGACCCCTAAGTCACAGCACATCCCTACCCGCCAAGCTCTCTCCCGTCTCCCTGTCTGGCTTACCCGTTTCCTCCCCTCCCTCCCTCCGTCTTCCCTTCCCTCCTCCACCCGCCTCCTCTTTTCCCCCTCGGACTCTCTCTGTCTTGGTCTTTCTCTCTCTCTGACCCTCTCTCTCACACGCTCCCATATTCACTTCTCTCCTGTTCAAGGCACAGGGTGCTCTGCGGGGTGGGAGCCTCCCGACTCTGAAATGCTCTTTGCAGTGAACCACGTCCCACCCACGACAGGACACGTCCCCTCTCTTCCCTTGGTCCCATAAGCTCCCTTCTTCATGACCTTGCAACACAGCTGGCATGCCCCCCCATCCTGGGCTTGAAATGCCTGTGTCCTGCTCGAACCCCCGGTCCAACGGGAGTATCTGTGCTGTGTTTCGGTCCATCCATATACGCTCAGGGGCCTCATCCGAAAAATCAGCTGGGCCCTCCAAGCCCCTCAGGCTTCCCTTTGTGCACCAGCCTGGCCAGGTTCCTCTTCCATTTGAAGAGCTGCGACCCTGGCCCTTCAATTGCCCCCCTAAGCAGTTCAACCCCCATACACCCTTCCCTTCCCTTTCGATGACGTAGCGGCTTCTCTAAAGCAGAGCTGCCCCTCGGGATATAGTTCCCGTGCTCACAGCCTGCATGCCCTTCAGCAGTATCTCACGCACATCTCTCACCAGTGTCTCATCCACCTTCTCTCATCAACATCGGCTCTCGGGCCTCGTGTCTCTCCTCAGTCCTCAGAGGCCTCACCGAGGGGGGCGTGGTGGGCAGCCTGGAGCATCTCGGTTGTGCGGATGTAAGTTAAGATGTGAGCATCCCCGTGTATCAGCCGTGTCCCCTGAGCCTTAGTTTCCCTGTTTGAAACGGACATGAAAGCACCTGCCTCTCTCTGTTCTGAGGCTCGTTAGTGGTGGTCAGTGCTGGGTGCGCGGGTGGCTGACACACCTCGGAGGGTACACCCCGCTGGGCCCCTGGGCCCCCTCCCTCTCTCCCTGTCCAAGGTCGCGGCTCTCCCTCCGCGTGGTTCTAAGGTCATTTCCTCCTGGTGCCAGCTGCTCCCAGGCAGTGGTTAATGCCACGCTTTGGAGTCAGAGCAGCCTGGGTCCAGATCCCAAGGCGGACGCCTCCTGTGTGGTTTTCAACTCTGGAAAGGGGAGAGGATTCTTAGGAAGACGCAAGAAGCCAGTGAGGGTAAAAGCACAGCACAGCGCCTGGTAGCCTGTGATTTGGGAAGAACAGTTTTTAAGAAACGGATTTGTATGCATAACATCCATTTGCAGCTGGTGATGGTGGAGTCAGTGACTAATAAAAATGTCATTTCCTGCGATTTTTATAAATTACAGTAAATATGCAGTAATCACCCACATTAGCTGCTGAAATGCAGGCAGCCATCTGGAGGGGAGGCCCGGGACCTCATTGAAGCCTCAAGAGGTAGACCCCACAGGTGCAAATTGACACCTAGGAAAACAGTAGTTAATGCACGCTAGAATTTGGAGAAGGGGAAAGTGTTAAAATAAATGTATGTCAAGCAAATTTGGACTTCTCCATGAGGATCTGTCATGTCAAACAGGAAATAGCTATAAATTACTTGTAATAGTAAAAATCTTGTCATTTAGAACCTTTAAAGCAACGGGCTCATTTAACACATCAACTCAGAGATCATAATCTAGGACAGTCAGCCTGGGTATTTATTTCACTTTTAATGTGTAGAAACCAGAGCAAACTATGCACGATCCACAAAAGACCCCCAGCATCCCGTCAGCTCTGGGAGCCACAGAACGAGGCAGAGAGAGACTGCCTGGGGCCCGGGGTGAGGTGTGTGTCAAGATAGGAGAGCCCTTCCTGCTCCTAAGAAGACAATTAAGACGTGATTGGAAATGTCACGGCTCCGGTCACCTCATAATGAATAATTCCACATAAATCCCACCATTATTCTGTTTATTTGTTTTACTTAGAAGCTATTTGAAGTCGTTGGAGCTGAAAGTATGTTTCAACATGCCGAGCGTATTTACGCTATCTTGTAACCATCTTGCTAAGGAGTCCGCAGGCAAACAATAATTGGAATTCTGGGTTTATTTCAGATACCTCGATATATACTACCCGCAGATAGGAATCCAGCTCAGAGACGTTGGTAAAGGGGCTGCAACGCCCCCGAGAAAGTGGTCCGGGAGTGCGACTCCAGAAGACGAACACACAAAGCCATCCTTCTGCTGCCTTATTGGGAGGCTCGGTGGCAGCAAGGTATTTCGGACAGAGCTGCCTGATGAAGCTTGCGTGCACTGAATATGTATTTGATGTCGGTGGATGCAGGTTGGGGGGAAGGCTCTGGGGAGAAGGAGTGAGAGAACGTAGCCATGCACCAAACTAACCACTCGCCTCTTCCACCAACAGTGGGAGTTGGGCACGGAGCTCACATTCACACCTGTGTTGTCATCCTGAGCTCTGAGGAAGGACCGAGCTGGTCTCCAGAAGGACACTAACCCAGGGCTGCAATACCTCCCGCTTCCCCTGTCTTCTTCCTGGTGTCCCCACCTTCCACGTTTGCTCCCTTACCTGCCAAGCACACACACGTGGGATGCACGCATGCACACACACACACACACACACACACACACACACACATTCCCCCCCCCCCCACACACACCCCACAGCCCAGAAGGGCGCAGCAGCCACATTCAGAAACCCTAGGTCTGTTGTTTGGGTAACTTTGCCCCTTTTTTACTCTTCCACGTTCTGCCAACTCCCACTGCTAGTGGGGTGAAAATCTGCCACTGTCCGAGTGTATGAACGCAGGCTAATTTTTAAAAAACACTGAATTTAATCTTAAAAAGAAATTAAATTTTAAAATTACCTTCAAACTGATACACAGTTTAACTAGTTCCTTGCACTTAACTGGTTACCTTAAAAATAGTTGTTGGTTTGTCTCTGAATTTAATCCTGTTTTCATTATAACCGCTAATTTCCGTAGATGGATTACTGGTTGTTAGGGAAGAAGGGCGCTTTGAGGACAGGAGAGCATATATAGGCAGAGAGTTTAGACACTATTCAGATCACTTCAGTAATTCTGTAATTCGGGAAGAAAAGCTGATCCTGGGAAACAAATTATCCAGATTAACAGCCTCTAGAACCAACACCCAACCCAACCAAACGAAACCAGCCTCAGTTCGTCACTTTACTTTAGCAGGACATGTACGTATGTGAAGTAACACATTGATTTTTTGGAATCTGCATGCATCAAATAAATTGAAGAACTGGGTTCTTTCTCTAGCACAGATAACTTCTAGAAATGCCAGCAACCTACACATTTAGCCTCAATGACTAGAGTATTACTGATGAAAGAACATTTGTCTTTTTTCTCTTTTTTTGTTCTTCTTTGGTGAATTGAATGGATAACCGTCTTGATTCTACATTTTTAAACTATATAGAACTGTAGCGTAATTGTTGCCTGTGTTGACTGCATATTATTTTAACACATCCATTCATTTTAAGAAAGTTAATTTCTGTAAAATAATGGATAATTGTGAAAATATTTGGGGCAAAATGGTGCAAATTCATTATTTGACTAACAACTGTGCACACTGCGTTTTCTTGGTTCTAAGACACACATGTTTAGTTTTATCATCTCTGGAATCTAAGTGCACCATTACCCTCAGTGACAGCTCACAATTATAAGTGGCAGAGTTTTTTCCTTCACAGTGGCACGTAAAATAAAGATGCATCTTACAGTAACTGGCATCTTAGGCTTGTTGAAAAGAAAAAGTGCATGTGAGTGGTCGTAACCTACAGATAATTTCTTATCCGTGTGGTCAAGGATCAGCTATTCTTTTTTGTGTGTGTGTGGTACGTGGGCCTCTTACTGTTGTGGCCTCTCCCGTTGCGGAGCACAGGCTCCGGACGCGCAGGCTCAGCGGCCATGGCTCATGGGCCCAGCCGCTCCGCGGCATGTGGGATCTTCCCGGACCGGGACACGAACCCGTGTCCCCTGCATCAGCAGGCGGATTCTCAACCACTGCCACCAGGGAAGCCCCAAGATCAGCTATTCTTCCTGGACACTTCCTTACGCAGAGATTATAAATTACATGCCCAAATGTCAGCATGGCTCTTTTTATTCTAAAAAGTCTTGTATTTATAATAAGTGGCTCGCACTAGATCGCTCTGTGCATTTGACAGAGGGGCCTTGTTGCCTTGGACCAGAGGTGGTCCAACACCAACTGAAAAATTTCCCAGTGAAAACTCTGGAAGACTCTCAAAGGGTGAAGGAAGGAGGCCAGTTTCCCAATTGGTACCCAAGCTGATGATGAGTCAAAAAAGAAAAATCAACGTTAGTGCCACTGAATGGGATTTAGTTAATATTTTAAATTTCAAGACGAGCCCACAAATTGTGCATCAAAATACTAAGCTACACTTGTGCTTTGCTTTCTGGAACCTTTACAAGGCAATTACTGTAATGCAGGAAAATCTCTACCACTGAGCCCACAGCCATGTCACGCGATAGTTCCAGCCCGAAGTCTTTCTGCGTCTTTCTTGGAGCCAGACGTCTTGGGGAGGATTGGGAGCCAATCCTTTTCTCTCTTCTTTTTTTTTATAAATTTATTTATTTTATTTATTGATTTTTGGCTGCGTTGGGTCTTCGTTGCTGCGCGCGGGCTTTCTCTAGTTGCGGCAAGCGGGGGCTACTCTTGGTTGCGGTGCGCTGTCTTCTCATTGCGGTGGCTTCTCTTGTTGTGGAGCACGGGCTCTAGGTGCGTGGGCTTCGGTAGTTGTGGCACACAGGCTTCAGTAGTTGTGGCTCTCGGGCTCTAGAGCATAGGTTCAGTAGTTGTGGCGCACAGGCTTAGTTGCTCCGCGGCATGTGGGATCTTCCCGGACCAGGGCTCGAACCCGTGTCCCCTGCATTGGCAGGCCGATTCTTTTTTTTTTTTTTTTTGTGGTACGCGGGCCTCTCACTGCTGTGGCCTCTCCCGTTGCGGAACACAGGCTCCGGACCCTCAGGCTCAGCGGCCACGGCTCACGGGCCCAGCCGCTCCGTGGCATGTGGGATCTTCCCGGACCGGAGCACGAACCCGTGTCCCCTGCGTCGGCAGGTGGACTTTCAACCACTGCGCCACCAGGGAAGCCCTGGGAGCCAATCTTAAATACTAGGTCAGTCTGAGGTGATGTGGGGACAGTAAGAGAGAAGAGAAAGAATTTGTTTCGACTTCTAATTTTTAAATGCTAAGGATTCCGGACGGGAAAAATGGACCTATCGCCTCTGTGCTCCAGCACCAGCCTCTATGCACAAGCTTGCTGGCCTGTGGGACACAGAGATGTGGACACACGGGCATATAGTGAGCGTCCGTGTTCATTTTTTTTTCTGGCAGAGATGATACTGCTCTACTTGCGGCCCCCTGTGCTTTCCCTCGTCTCGCTCTTCCTGGGAGCATTACCTCACCGTCCCATACATCCGATTTAAAGGGAATTACCTATTACTTCAATTATTTGTCCCTTATCAACTGATGTTGCACTACAAGGGTTTGTATTCAAAGGCCAGAAAGAAAGAGCACGTCATGGCATGTGGCCAAATAAAAGAGTAATGTTCCGGTGGATTTAGCCTAAATAATTTACTGCTATATAAAGGTGGAAAAGTGGAAGGTGAACCCTTTGACCAATAAATCTCTCCTGCCCGTGAAAGCCTTATCTGGGCCCCTCCGACATATTCCGCGCGCAGAAGCCATCATCACCGGCTCTGGTTCGTTATTCGTAAGCCTTGATCCTTCTGCACTTGGTGTCCTAAATATGGATAATTAGCATCAGTTTATCACACTTCTGCATATTTTCTCTTCTCTCCAAACATGCGCGCTTCTATCGGCTGCTGTTGGGCCGCAGAAGATTATGGAGACGGATTGCAGAGAACGAATGTGCTCCGCGAGATTAGGAAGGAATAGAAACAGGAACTTGGCCAATAAATTCCTCGCGAGAGCCTTATCATGCAATTACACGTTGCCTCGCATCACACTCTCCCAGCCTCGTAATCCAGCGCCCCTCCAAGAATAAAATTTCACTAATTTCTGAATTACTGCATCGCCTCCAAACTCGCTCCCGAGAATGGTTTGAAGGAGAAATGCTGCCGAAAACTACACACCCAACTTTATAATAAAGCGTGAAACTTGAAATGTCAGAAAGGGCGGCGTGGCTCGGGATGGCTCAGCGTTTTAGCTGCTACTAAGCCTTATGGCCTAGAGAGACACTCATGCCCTCTGAGCCCCAGATTCCCTCACGGGCCACTTCGGGGGCTCAGAACTGGATGAAGGGGAGGATTATCTTCTCTTAAACAAACGATCTGATGCGTTTTAAAACAGGACAAAGCATTCACTGATTTTCTTATCATCGCTGCTGATGACAGCTGTGGTGCCCTGAGTACCCTGGGCGGTCACTTGACCCCTTTGAGAACAGGCTCCCCCCTCAAACTGCCTTTTTCCCAATCAGCGCCACCACCCCCTTTCCCGGAGCTGACACGTTATAGCTTCTTAGGCACGTCAACCTGTATAAACGGGAGAAGTCTTGCCCCCCACCCCGCCCTCCGCCGTGTCTCACGAGAGTGTAACCAAGACCTGTCCCCGGGCATCCACACTGGGGCTTTCTCTCACTCCTCTGCCTGTTAAGGTCATTCTCCCCGTGCTTTGTAATACTTAGGTATTTGTTTGTTTGTTTGTTTAACATCTTTATTGGAGTATAATTGCTTTACAATGGTGTGTTAGTTTCTGCTTTATAACAAAGTGAATCAGTTATACATATACATATGTCCCCATATCTCTTCTCTCTTGCGTCTCCCTCCCTCCCACCCTCCCTATCCCACCCTCTAGGTGATCACACACCACCGAGCTGATCTCCCTGTGCTATGCGGCTGTTTCCCACTAGCTATCTGTTTTACCTTTGGTAGCGTATATATGTCCATGCCACTTTGTCACAGCTTACCCTTCCCCCTCCCCATATCCTCTAGTCCATTCTCAAGTAGGTCTGTGTCTTTATTCCTGTCTTGCCCCTAGGTTCTTCATGACCTTTTTTTTTTTTCTCTTAGATTCCATATATATGTGTTAGCATACTATATTTGTTTTTCTCTTTCTGACTTGTTTAAGGAAACTCATTAAGTCCTTCCATCCACCAGGGGACTATTTCTCGTCCAGAGCCGCAGTCAGGCACTCGGATGCACCCACAAAATCAAGGTGCTGCGGCCGGAGAAAACCCTACAGGCCTGTGGTGATGATTCCCGGAAGGAACGGAAATCCAGATCAAATCTTCAAAACGTTTGCGCTTGCAGACAAGAAAGGCTAAGTCCTTGTGCGAAGAATTCATCGGCTAAAGAGACTCGCAGCAGTTGTGAAGAGTTTACTGTGACGTGCCTGCACTGCGCTTTCCCCAAGTGTTGTCTGTTAGGGCCTCAGGCAGGACGGGGAGGAAGAAGGGATCCCACATTTCAGAAGACCCGCTTCCAGGCTTGGAGTCCAGAGTCAAAACTGTACAGCGTTCGTGCAGGGAATGTGTCCCGAGTGTTTCCCGTGTGCCAGGCCCTGTGCTAACACGGAGCCCCCGAGTAAAAACACAAAGGAAGAGGCCCGCCCCGACCAGCTGACAGTTACGGGTGCTGGGAAGTCCGACGCGGAGGAGGACGGGTTTGCCTTCTGCAACCCGGTCCATCTATTGGCTGCCAAGGATTTCCTTTTTCGGAGGGAGCCAGACTGGAACCTCGTTCCCTCACTTGAGAGGGAGAGAGGGACCAAGGCCTGCGAGGAGGCTCCGGGGAGGCCCTAGTCTGAGGAGATACACTCTCTGTAGGACCAGTGGCTCGGAGTACGCCTGTCATGCTAGAACGGCAGCCTTGAACACAGCAGCTCCAGGCTGCCCGCGCCTCGAGTCCTAGTATCTGTCCAGAAATAAGCAAATACATCTTCCCCACACTGATGTCGGGGCAGTTCTGCTTTGCTTTCCCTGAATCGTCCTCCCTTCCAAAGCCACTGCAATCCACCCAAGGGGGCCGGGGGTCCTGATGAATGGGGCGAGCGGGCCTAGAGAAGAAACAGGACCGCGTTGTTTTCCTTTCCCGAGACGGGGACTCTTCGGCGTGGCTCCATCTAAGTCCCCACTCCAGGACGGTTCAAAGCCAAGAGCCAGCAAATGGCCAGGCCGAGGCTCAGGCGCACTTGGGACTTGGGTACCGGAGCTGGGGAAACTCCAGCCCAAAGTGTGAAATCAGATGAGGTGTTATTAGTAACTCCCTGTGTCATATTTCCTGAATCGGTGAGCTAAATTGGGGGGACGGGGCGGTGAGAGGGAGCCGTTTGCCATTAATCTGGGAACAAACGGTCAAGCTCGGTGACTGGGATTTTCGCTTTTCTTTTCTCACTTTTCTCAGTGTGGGGAAGCGGCGCGCCCGCGGGAGCGATTGTGAGGGGCTCTGCTGGAATTTGGCAGCCCGTTGGCTTGGAGAGCAGCCCCATGCTGGCTGCTATTCAGCGGGCCAGTTCTCCTCGAGCTTTGGAAGTTTCACTCAGCCGTGCACTCAATGGCTTCACAAAGCTGATTACAAGCTTCAGCGCATTCCTGAAGGAGCCAAAAGCGACGCAGGTGCAAACGAGCCGAGGGAGCCCCTTATCCCGGTGACAGAATGGGACAAGCTGGGAAAGGCTTGGACCACACAAATCCAAGCGCACCAGGCAGCAGAAAGCCTGCCTTGGGAACCGGGGGTCATTATCCGCCCTATTCAGCGGGGCCCGGGGACCCTGGGGGCCCGGAAGGCCAGCTCGCGAGGGAGAGCCGGCGGCCGTGGGGACCCCGACGGGCCTGCGGCTGGGCTGGGACGCTGGCCGCCCTCGACTTGTGCATTTGCACCGATGGCGCCGGTGAAATCCGTGCTCGGACAGGCCCGGGTCAACACCAGTAGGGACAGAGGACGCAGCCCGGTGTGTGGACTGCGCGCAACCTTTGTTCAACCAGCGTCCAGACCGCACCGCCCTGTCCCTGTCCCAGCCTGGCGCTGCGGGGCCCGGCCACTCCCCCAGGCCACCGACCGTCAGCTCCGAGGGTCACTCTGCGCCCTTTCTCCCCCAGCCCGCCTTTCCCATCTGTCCTCGTGGCAGCCGGGTCCTGCGTAGGGCGACCCCGACGCCGTAAGGTGGCAGGGACAGTGTCCGCGCGGAGAGTCAGGAAGGCGGGTCACCGGGCCGCCCCGTCGGAGCGCGCTCCCCGTGGCCTAGGATGCCTGCGCCGCGAGTCGGACTCCACGGCGGGGAGGAGGGCCGGCCCCCCTCGGGGGATGAATGACGTCCCCGGCTGCGCTGGAGGACAGAAAACCAGGGCCGCGGGCGGCGGAGAAAGAAGGGCAGCGCCGCGGGGAACGCGCGTGAGAGGAGGGCCCGGGAGGGGGGCGCGGGGGGTGGGGGAACGCGGGCGGAGCTGAGGGGTGGAGCTGGCGCGCCGGCGGCTCTCGGGCAGCCCGGCGCTGTGTCCCGGCGAGCGCAGCGTTACAGCCCTTGCGTGAGGCGGGGGTCCCCCTCGTGCGCACCCCCTCACCCCGCGTCCCCTCGGCCTCGGCCCGGTCGGCCGCGTGCTGGACCCGGCTGCGCCCGGGGGTCCCCGCGGGCAGGGCGCGCGCGCCGACGCTCTTTTGTCTGATAACTAATTTGAGTTAATGCGATCTTTATGTAAAGCTAACAGCGGATAATTGTCTATTTTCTCGCCAACAATCTCCATCACAATCACTTATCTGGAAACCTGCGGCTGGATTAATCGTTATATTCCCGAGATGAGCGTCGCTGTAAAGCGCAGCGAACGCGGGTGGGGACAGGAAAACGCCTCCTCGCGCCTGCTGGCCCTCGTACCGACCATTCCGGCTACTGCCCGGGACCCGGTGGCCCGGGGGGTGGTGCCCACGTGCGCGGCTGTAGGGCGCCTGCCCCAGCACTTGCTGTGCGCGCGTGGGTGGCGCGGGGGAGCAGAGGCAGAGGAAGGGCGGGGCAGGGGTGAGGGCGACCTGCAGGGCTGCGGGGCAGGGCGGCCGGGGCCCCGCTGGGCCTCGTCAGGCCCTCGCGAATCCCGACGCGGCCTCCGGCTCCACGCAGCCCAGGAGCTGTCAGCGCCAGAATCAGGTCTTCTGACCTGGGTAAAAGGATGCCCTCTGCTCCTTCTCCAGAAAATGTTCTGCCTCTCTTGGCCTGGGTTCCTCCAGCTTCATCCCCTGCCCCACCCACCCGTCCTGCTTTAAGTCCCTCCCCCACGATACCCCTCCTCTGGGATCCCCATCTCTGCAAATTATAGGCAATATTTACACGCCCTGAGGTTGAAATCCCCGGGAGAGAAGATCTTGGGTGTGGAAACACGTCCCACTGCCTCAGTCCCCCGGGCGCTCCCGTGTTAGGGGGAAAACTCGGTGGCAGATGGATCTGAGGCCTCGCGGGGAGAGGCACTTGCGTGGCAAAGATTTTGCCTTTGACCTGAAGTCAGAACATCAGTTCAGATGAAATCCGGGCGGCGGTGGCGGCGGTGATCAGCGCGTGACCGCCATGTGCAGGATGAAGAGAAAACGATTGACTTCTGAACCCAAGCGCTCGGTGTGGCTGGTCGCTTGGAAGCAAACCCTTTGATTCCAGTCACTGCTGCAACTCAGGTGGGCTGGCCAAGGGACCAGCATCGCAACTTTTCAAAATGGCGTTTCCGGAAAAGAGCAAAAAGTCAGTCTCAATTGGTGACAGTTTTCGGCCACGCGGGATGGAACTATTTGTTTCCCTTTTGGCAGCAAAACTCTTAAAATTCTAGAGTGAAAGAATACAGGGAAACAAAGTGCCGTAAAATCAATGGGTTTTTAGATAAAGGGGGACCCAAATTACCCCCTCCCCAAATAAGGCGTTGTAAATGACTGTTCAAATCCTCAACGCCTTCCCTTTCCTCTCCAGCAACTTGATGAGGTCTTTAAAAGCAAACAAGTAAATCCACTCTGAGGTCGGCGGCGGCCCAGCCGGGTTTCCCAGGCTGTTTTTTGTGCGGCGGTCGGGAACGTCCCACTTAGCCTCTCACCTGAGCCTTGTCATCCGGGGCATCTCGAAGTGATCAGGGAACAAAGCTGATCCCCGCGACAGCCCCGATGGTCAATCAGGCAGAACAGACTATGCAAATGCAGCGCAGAGACGCAGCGCCGGGAACAGTGGCCCCATTGTCTTGAGCATTTCAAAGCGCTGAGCAGCTGCGCAGACGTCGTCTCGGACCCTCGGTTGCCACACTAATGTCATCATTGCAAAACATCAGATTTTGAAAACTATACAATCCGAATTCATTAGCAGCCTCCTCAGTAAAGGTTTCTCTTCTCCGTGACAAGTTGCAAACTCCAGATCCCCTTCTGCTGGGGGGAGCAAAGGGAGGGGGGAGAGTTTTGCAAGTGACAACCGCTGATGATCCGTCATTTCCTCTTTCTGGTGGATTTGAGGGCTATAAACCCCCCGTCCTTGGAGCTCTGAGCTTGGACGTGTGACTCAGGCGACTCTGAGATGTCGACCTTTCCGCGTTTTCTCCTAAGTGTTGCTTGCAAGTTTTAAATTCCTGAGAGCAACCAAAGTAACAAGTGGAGTGAATTTAACAAAACCCCATCTTCTGCTCTCATGATAACACCAGTCAGAGGTTTTGAAGTTCTTTTCTTCAGATTGAACTCAAAACGATGCCTATTAGGGCCACCGTGCGCCCTAAAGCGACAAGGTGGTTACACGAGGGCACGCCCCTTGGCGCCGCTACAAACGGCTCGTGACTCTGGGCACCCACGCGACACGCGTCTTAGGGACCGGTGTACCTGTCCCGCCCCGACCGCTGACACTCCTCCCTGCCCATCGCCGCGCGCCCCCGCCTCCCATCTTCCAGGGTGACCTTGTTTTTCTGAAACCGGACGACGGAGGGACGCCCTGGGCTCACCTGCGGCGCGGGCGGGTCGGGTGCAGGCACGTGGGGACGCGGGGACCACGCGGGGCTGTGCTCCCGGAGGTCCCAGGGCGCAGGTCGAGGCAGCTTTCCGCTTCTCGCGCGCGGCCCAGCCATCGGTGTCAACCTGTCCTGCTGTTCTCAACCGGATTCCGTGCCCGCTCTCCTCTCTCTCATCTGTGGGCTGGAAATTGTCCCCAGGCAAAGGCAGTCAACACAGAGAAAGCCACCAGGTCAATTCGTAGCCCGGAGCTGAGGATGATGGTGGAGGCTGAGCGGCGGGGGGCCGAGGTCGCCCCCGAGCCCTAGGCCGGCGGCGCCTTCCAGTCTCCTGACCAACTGGGCAGGGAGGATTGGACTGAGAGTCAACCAAATAAAGGTTTTGTAAACACGACGAGGAGGACAGGGAAGTAGACGGAGAAAAGCCCCCAAAGGCTGTATCTTGTTTGGTGGGGGGCGGGTGCGGGTGGAGGCCGCGATCGCCCCCCAGGGAAACGCTGTAGGGGGCTTTGCCCGAGTGCGGACACCTTGGAGGGAATTGGACTAGAACACTCTTTTTTTCTCCCCCGGAAAATTGTAGGCATTTGCCCTGGACCCTACAGTTGCTCTTCCAAGCCTCTTCGTGCCTGGGACACCCCTCCGCTCACACTAACCCCCCAAGCCCGCCGGGCCTCTCCCGTGCCCGCCCCGGCGCCCAGGGCAGTGGGACCAGCCCGGCTGGGGTGCGGCCGAGGCCAGAGGGGGCTCCCCGGACCGGGCCACTGGTGAAGGATGCTGCCAGCTCCAGGGAAGCGGAGTTTTCGCCGGGTTGGATCACCAGTGTCTCTCCAGGGTGTGGACAGCACCTGGTTCATGGTGGGCATCCAAAACACGTTTGCTGAAGCCCTGAAGGGGCCCTCGTGTGGCTGGAGGCGGTGGCCCTGGTCAAGTTTGAGGGGAGGTGGGGGGCCTCCCGGCAGAGGCGGCACCAGGGCCCGCTGGGCCAGGTCTACAGAGTTGGGGAGCCTGGTCCTGCCCTTGACTCCGTCTTCAGCTCTCACTCACACGTGCCATGTGCATTCTTACACACTCATGCACCCACACATACTGTGCACTCACCACCCTCACAAGCACCCAGAAGTCTCCTTCATACACACACATGCTACCCAGGACCACACGCACGCTCACTCTCACACCTGAGTTGCGGGCACGCACGCACGCACACACACACCCTGGGGTCCCACCTTCACAGACTGGCTGGTTCTGGGGGTGGCTGGTGGCTGGGGGGAGAAGTCACACAGCTCTGCCAGGTACCCACGGCACGAGTGAGCTAATCCTTGTAGGAACTCAACAAACACAGCAGTGAGGGACCGGGCAGTTTATTTCCGACCCTTTTCCTCTGAGCTCTCAGAGCCGGATTCCCGTCCCCAGCTAGAGTGGGTTGAGTCATCGCTTCGTTTGTGTCCAAGTTCACTTTACCCCAAGATGTTTCCCTGGGCTGCCGCTTAGACGGCTCTGATCCAACAGGGTAGCCACGGGTCATGTGTGGCTTCTGGGCACCTCGCACGTGGCCAGTCCAGGTGGAGACAGGCTGAGTGCACACCGCACACAGGGCTTTAAAGACGTGGTGTGAAAGAAAGCATGCAGAATACCTCACTAATCGTTTTAAAATGTTGTTTTCATGTTGAAATGTTTATATTTTTGATATAGTGTGTAAAATAAAATACATTCTTGACATTAATTTTACTTGCTTCTTTTTACTTGTAAAAAATGTAGCTGTTGGGAAATTCAGCCTGAGTTCCATGGCTCCTGTTTGTGGCTTGCGTTCTATTCCTGTAGAGCAGCCTCTGACTTTCCCAGGCATCCTTCAGGAAGTGGAAGAGGAAAAGCAAAAATGGCGGAAGGAGCTGGGCCTGTGGTTCAGCAGGAGGACCGCCTGTGCTAGAGTTGCAGTTTTAACTCTAGAACACATAACGTATTCTCCAAGCTTCTTCTCTTTCATGAGAACTCGTGGTGGGGGTGGGGGGGCATCACGCAGTGTATTTTATTGCTTGATTCATTTCCTTTCCATTTTAACTTTAATCCCGTCTAATTACTGTATTGTGATCTCAGTCAGCAATCTGAAATGAACTCTCAAGTAACTTTGGAAGAATCCTGCTACGAATGTGGGGTGGTGATGAGATGTAAATTACAGCATGTTATCCGCTGAGGTCTACACAGGTTGAAGCAAACCCTTTCCTGCTATTTTTCAAATTTCAGGTCAGCATTTTGGTACTTATCTGCTTTATTTTTTCCCCCTGCCAGGTGTTACCGCCACCACCCACCACCACTGCGACCCCAAACAAAACAAACAACACAGAAAGCTTGAGCCAGAATTTACACCCAGTGAAAATGCTTTCTACTAAGCAGGAAGGAAATCCCTTCCAGATTTTTTTTTTATGATTGACCCATAGGTTTAAAAATCTGTGAAGTCACACCTTGGTTGAGGAGACTACAATACACCGCTTGCAAGCTTTTTAAATTTTAAATAAGATTTTTCAAAACAATCTAACACTTTAGAGACAAGAGTTCTAAAAATAAAGTTATAAAACTTAGAAATTCTATTTCATTTTTGATGACAAGGGATAAGAGAATGCTCCAAGACTATTGTTTATATTAAATTCAGTATAACTGTAATGAAAAATCTGCATGCCTATATATTTGCTATACACACATTATATGTTTTACATATTTATCTTGAGAGTTATATATGTAGTGAAAAACCAGTTCGGCCAAAATGTGAGATGGGTCTATGTCGCCAGTAACTGGAAGTATCTCAGGATAATTTTGGATAAATTTTGTTTTTATCATAAAAAGAATCTTTCTGTTACTCAATATTAGTACATTCATTTACTGTTCTATTTTTGGCTAAATTAAATTTAACTAAGGGAAAAAGAAAATGTTGTAGAATACCCAAAATGATCAAGGTTTTGTGGGTAAGCTCACTGAAATGGTTTATTCTTTGTATTAATTCTTTGGAAGATGTCATTCTTATTATCCAAGGCTTGTGCCCAATTAATAAGAAAATAATAGAAATTTAAATTCTTTAATTGGACTGCCTGGTTTTTTTTTCAGCGTTTCCAAGGAAATAACTGAAAATTTAGCACGTAGCCTGCTAAAGAGCCAGCAGCATCCCATTAGAGACTCAAGTCATCTCAGGGCGCGTAGGATGGTGTAGTTGTTAGTAGGTGAGGTTGTTTATTTCTGAGATGACCCATGTTTGCTCTCATTCAATTTACTGACATAACTGTAAGAACTGAAGAGCCAGAATTCAGAATTTAGCCACTTACTGTCAACTCCACTCTTCTTGTACTTTCTCAGAACCACCTGAAAGTAAAAGAACAAAATATGAAGCATAGAGGCTCAGGCTCATGGCACCCAGACTGGCACTGTGGGAATTCTATGTGCCCGCAAAGGTCCCAGGGAATCCATTCTTTGGCTTATTTAATCTATGTGTTGTGTGGCCTCATGTGCTTCATCATGTTATAAAACTGGAGACAACACTTTCATTGGTGCCCCCCTTTTTCTTTTTTCCCCTAAAGACTATAATATTTATACATTTTCAAATATTCACAGGCAAGATATTCTGGATAAATAATCTAAGATGAACAAAATTAGGTCAACGTTCATACAGGGCTAGTGCGATATGTCCCTCGTGTTGAAACGATCTGGTGTCAGCTACAGTAATTGAAAAAGCACTACAGACCCAAAAAAATACAAGACTTATTGCAACATGTCTCAAAAGCAGATAAGAAAGCGATGGCGCCTGCTCGTAAATGAGGGGTCTTATCTAGATTTTAATATGGCCGTAAGCAAATTGTGAAGGTTTTTGCAAGTTAGGCAACTTGTATGGGAAAGCAGGCATTTCTAAAGTTTCTAGAATTCTAAGCCAGGCACGATGGTTTGCACATCCATCCGTTGCTGGTGGGGTCATTGTTCTTTTCCTCAAGATACGTTCCATAGAAAGCCCGGAGTTTATCAAATTCAGGGGCACAGTGTCTGGACAGTCTACTGCATTCTGGGATGGAGAGGGTCCCGGAGAGTGACACCCAAGAATCATGGTGGGAGGGCCCCTTCCTGCCTCTTCACTGTTTAACTTCACACATTCTTTCTTTCCGATAACCGCTGTTGATACTGATGAAATTCCTTAGGATGAGACCAAAACACCAAGGGTTGGAAAAGAAGGTTCTTGAGACCTTCACACAGAAACCACATTTGCTAAGTCAGTAGCATAACTCAGTTTATTTTCCCCAGTCAGCCGCTTTCTGTGGGGTGGCGGTGCTACATTTATCCGATCCTTGGTCATGGTTCTTTTATCAAAGGTCACTGACTTGTCCTTTCTGTTACCATTATAACCTATTTATTAACACAAAAGATACTTAATACGTTGATGATTTGGTATGATTAACAGAATGGCTGTTAGAAAATATATTTCAAAAATAGACACGGACTAGTCTAACAGCTAGACGATACCACCCTTTTAAAATTGACTGTATTTAGAACGTATTTCTGGGTGGCGGTATCTGTGGTAGCCTTTATCTTCGGGTTTAACTTTCATTTCTAATGCAAACACACTGGTTCAGGCATGCAATAAACTGTAATGAGATAAAACCAAGGAGAAAATGCAGCGGCCTAAACCCGAAAATTCCTGATTGCGTCCTAATAGGAAAGTGAGTGCTTTGCCGAAGAACATCGTGGTCGTTCAAATACCGCAGCAAAGCAGCAGCTGCGGGCAGAGAGGAACTCTGGAAAAGCAGCTGCCGAAACAAAAATAGAAAAAAGAAAAATAAGTCGGAGTCTGAGGTCCGGAATAAAGAATTCTTCACAATTTAAGATAGTAAATGTCACAGGAAAAATGAGAGCTGATGACCACCCAGGTCTGCTTGCGGGGTCTGGGGTGAAAGTCGGGGTGAACTGACAGGACCCCCATCCCAACAGTTTTCTTGGTGCGGGGTCTGTTTAGAAAGCCCAGCATCTGTGCTTTAGCCACCAGAGCGCTCCAGATGCCAGGGCCACTCGTGTCCATGGGAAGATGGGGTCACAGGGACAGATGTGGCCCTTAGCATTTCACCCTCCTTACCTGAGTCTCAGAAGCTCCCGCTGGGATGATTTGACCTTAGCGTTTGGGGGATTGGTTCACCTAACAGGCTCATAGTACCTTGGACATTGTGTCTGGATGGCCTTTCACACACCTGCTGGCTGTCGTCCAGCCAGACCCCCACATGCCCAGCGCCACGGTCGTGTCTGGGGAGCAGGAACAGCCCTTCCAGTGGCGCCTGTCCCCTCTGAAGAATAGTACGTCTGTGGCCCCTTTGGAGCTGCTCCAGAGAAGCCACATTTTGTGAGACCAGACGATGGGGGAGCATCCTTCCCAATCACGACCCAGACCCCCCCACACACACCTCTTTCCTCCTGGGTCTGAGCGTGCCCTGGGTTTGTGGCTTTTGGAAGCTTCCGTTTCATGTCCTTCTCTCTTGAGGAGAAAAGATGGAACAAAGGGAGGGAAGGACTCTCCAAGCTCAGCCCATGAGCGCATCTTTCTGAAGATCTGATGCGTTTCTAGTCTCTGCAAAAACTAACAAACCCTCACAAGCAGCAACAGTAACGGAGTCCTTCTCAGAAGAAAGGTGACAGCAGTGGGGTAGGAGTTCACCTCTAGGTATTTGTTAGGTATCTATTATCTGTCTCGTACTTTACAAAGGGCAGGAGACAAAACTACAACAGATAATGGTTATGACTTAAGCGCTTAAGAAATTCTCATCCTCGCGCTCCGTGGCCACCTGTGCCTGCTGAGATCACGGTGCCCAGGGGCCTCAGTCCTGGAGAAAGACGAGGGGAGGGGAAGGCATTCTAGGTGGGGAAGAGCATTGACAGAGAGGAAGTGGTGTCAGGAGGTGCCAGCGGCCTGTGCCAGGGGCATCAGGGAGAAGCAGCTGGGGTGCGTAGTCAGGAGAGCTCCCAGAGGGAGGTGGGAGTTGCTCAGTATCTTGGAACAAGAGGACACCTGGGGGGCTGAGTGGAAGGTAGCATCCCGGGGCAGAAGTTGCTGGATGAGGTGGGTGTTCAAGCGTCCTGGGGCGGGGCATCCCTGGCTTTGGTCAGAGCAGAACAGCACCTGAAGAGGAGGTGACGATGCTGGGCAGGGGTCCGGGTGATCACGGCGGCCTTGACAGCCGGTAGCGAACAGAGACCTGATTCTCTGCGTGAGGAGGACCCAGCGAATGGTTTTGAGCTGGAGGAGACATGAGGGGTTTGTGGTTAGGTCTGGGTTTGTGGCTGTGGACAGTTAGGGCTCTAAACGGCTTTGCTTCATTGCTCCTGGGTCCATGAGAATCCGACTGTCCTTGACAAGAATCTGAGACACAGACAGAAAGAGACAGAGAGCCAGAGAGCCACACACGGAGAGACAGAGAGGCAATCGGAGACAGAGACAGAGGGACCAGAGCGGGTGGTGAGCAGGTGGGCTGCCCCTGTCTGGCTGTGCGTGGACCACCATCTGGCCCCTTGCTACCCCTCTGGTCGCATCTTGGATTCACACTCCGCTCTGGTTAGTCCCTTTTGGCCAGAGTGACCTCCACACTGGTCCCCCTCAGGGCCCTGGTTTAGCTGCTTCCCTTCCCTTAGGCAGCCTCACTTCCTATCTCAGGCAGCTCTTTGCTCAAAGGCCATCTTGTCAGGGCTGCCTTCTCTGGATCCGCCACCCCCTCCATCCTTGTTGCTTCTTTGTTGGTCTCCAGGGCGCTTCCATCGGGGGACACCCCAAAATACGCCTGGTTCATTTTGATGACTGTCTCCCCACCCAGAATGTCAGCCTCCGGGACGTGGGTCTCGCCGTGTGGTTTGTTGCGATATCCTCAGTGCCTAGAACAAGGCCAGGTATGTAGTAGGTGCTCACGGGTATCTGCTGAAGGAAGCGGGGAAGAGTAGGTGCCCGAGGGCAGGATGGAGATAAAGGCCACAGAGAATCAGGAGCTGCTGGGGGGTGAGCAGACCAGGCCAACGCGAGTCCAGGCAGTGCTGGAAGCGGGTGGGCAGCAACTAGAGGCCACACGAAGAGGCCAGCTCACGTGTGTTGCTCGCAGTGTTGGGCTCAGAGGAAGGCGGGACGGAGGCCGGGCCTTGGGATGCCAGGGTCTGGGGCATCTTAGGGGAGTCGGCGTGATGACCGGGATCCACAGAAGATGCCCGTGGAGGACAGGGCAGCGAAGAGGTAGCTGAGCAAAGGCAAGGGACAGCCTGTGCGCTAAAGGCAAGCAGGCTACACGCGCAAGGTTTGTTGGGTGAAGATAGTTTCCCAGGAACTTTTTCTTAAAAATAAAAATTGGTTTGCCAACATTGATAAAACATAAAGTGCTTCTCCCGCTATAATGAGCCTTTAATTAAAAGTTGGTAATAAAGATACAAACACATAACCGATGCTTAAATATGTATAGATGTCGTTTCCTGTCAATTTTTCAAAGAATTAAAGAAACGAAAATGAAACTATAGAGAATCTCTGTATGTTCCTTATTCTGGTCTGATTATTTCCACTTTAAATCTTGTTAAAGTGGCCCTTGAAATATCCAAGACGTAAAGGTTAACACACACTTTGAGAAAATTATGTCACATCCTTAATTTGTACAGAGGTCGTGTGTAGATACAGGATGTTTTCTTCCCTTCAGATTGAGCTGGTGGGAGGACAGAACACAAAAAGGGCTAACTGGTCACACACACAGCCCGCCAGGGCCCCGGGTGGCGCCGGCACACCCCGCCTCTGCCGGGATCACCTCGCATGATCTCCAAGGCACCCCCGAGAGGCTGTTCGGATCCCGGGTGTGACCACTTGCCTGATGCGCCGTCTGTGTGAGTGGTGGGTGCGGCGGCATGGCCCCAGTCCCGCTCTCAACCGCCCTGCCCTGCCCCGCTGGCCCTTTGCGGAAAAACGTGAAGAAGAGAAAGAGATGTTGTCATCCATCAGTCCTGATTAGTGAGAAAAAACGGTGACGACCTTCACATTTTGGGGGTTGAGAAATCATGTGACCTTTTCCCCAAATTAGTACAGATGCTCTGAAAACAATATGCAGCCAGCTGTCCATGCCTATGAATTAAAAAACCGGTAAATTCTGCAGTCCTGGTAAGGTGGGTCCTTGAGAGAAAGGGCCCGGGTGGGCGAGTCTGCCAGTGTCCAGCCTGCTGCCCAGCTCCTCCTGCTGCCAGTGCCAAGAGGCCCCTGGTTTGGATGACTGATTACAGAGGTGACCTAGTAGAAGGGAAAGAAAATGAAGGGCGACGGGATAGGGGGTCAGGGACACCCCTGAAACGGGGAGGACACCGGACTCTGGCCGCACCGCATTGGGCATTGGGTGACCGAGGCCTGATGTGTGCAGAGAGCAGAAGAATGGGAGACCGGGCTTTGGGAAGGGCCGACTGGCCGGACAGCCCCACCAGGGGTTGCATTGTGTCCCTAAAAGACATGCTGCAGCCCTCACCCCCAGAACCTCTAATGCGACCTGATTTGGACATGGGGTCGTAGCAGAGGCACTTAGCTGAGATGAGGTCACACCGGGGTAGGGTGTCCTTGTAAGAAGGGCGGAGAGGGAGGAGGCCTCGGGAAGTTGAGGCAGGGATGGGAGGGACAGGCCTAGGAGCTAAGGGAGGCCGAAAACGGACAGCAGGAGCCAGAGTCTAGGAGGAGGCAGAAGGACCCCCACGGGGACCTCAGGGCGGCCTGGCCCTGCCGACCTTTGATTTCGGGCTTCTGGGTCCAGAGCTCCCAGGGAGCCGTCTGCTGTGCAGGCCCCGTGTGTGCTCCTTTGGTGCGGAGCCTCCCCCGTGAACAAGCCCTGCAGGGGAACCGACCCTCCACCCCTCCCCACATGTGCCTGGGGGGCAGGCACCTCCTCAACCAGAGAACAGCCCGTGGGCTGGGGGCACTGGGGGCCAGCATGGCCTGGGGCTTGTGGCGTGGGTCTCGTGGATCATGACCCCGGAGCCCTTCTCACCCTAGGCCCAAAGGCACAAAGGAGACCGTGTCACCAAACGAACCCGGGGCAGGCGGTGGTATAAAGAGGCGCGCGCCGGGGCCACAGCCAGGGGAGTGGACGCTCCTCCATCCCTCCGGCCCCCGGTCGTGCAGCCTCCCAGGGGAGTGGGGGCCGGGGGCCCTGGCTGGTGTCCCAGGAGCCTCCCCTGTGCATCTGTCACTTCCGTTCACATGGTGCAAACTCCGGGGGGAACAGACAGAGCCAGGCCTCTGGGGGGGCGGGGGCCTCAGCAGGCACTGCCAGGTGCAGGTGGGAGGGTCCCGGCCACCCCTTATCCACGGGCCGTACAGAAGGGTGACAAGGAGACTATACAAAAGCAACACCCAGTGGGCCCAGCTCTCCCCTTGGTTTGAATTTTCAAGTTTCCTTCTCAGTTTTGTTTTGTTTTTTTCATTTTCCCACGGACCCAGCCAGTTACAGCTGGGGTCCCAAACCTCCCACTTTGTCGTCTCTCAAATGCACTCGGTCCAGGGCCTGAGTTTGCAGCCTGCCTCCCCATCCCCGCTTCTCGGGCTGGCAGGCCGCTGCATCGGCCGCAGGAAGAGAGGCCTCGGTGCCGGCAGCGGTCGGGATGGAGATGATTTCAGATCTGATTGCACCGACCAACGCACGGCAGCGTGATTGCCAATCAGTCCGGGAGGAGATTAGATTCAAAGCCGCATCGGCGTAGCTGGATCCCACCTTGCAATTATTCTAAACTAAGGCAGCGCTGGCGCTGCCACTCAGGTCCAGGACCCTGCGATGCCCCTGGGGTGACGCAGAGGCTCAGGCGTGTTTTACTCTCAGCTCCTGGAGCCCTGCTGGGCCGACGAGCCCCAATCAGGGGGCTGTCAGGGGGCTGTCAGGGGGCAATCTGACACTGCCCTGTGCCCAGATTGCTCTCGAGGCCGGGACGACCTCAGGGGCCTTAATGGGCTCAGCAGCCGGGGGCGTCCCCCGCAGACCCCCAGAGCTCTCTGGCTCACAGCTGCGAGACCAGCGGCCGCCGGCCACGTGGCCCGGCCCCAGAGGGGTTGGGAAGTGAGGCCGCTGGGCTGGTTCAGATAACGGCGCCCGCTGCGGGTGACAGACTGTCCCCCTTTCACTCCTGCCCCCCTCAGCACTCTCAGGGTGAAATGATATGCTTGGAATTTGAATATGAACAATAATAGACGAGGAGCAAAATAAACACTCCTCATGTAGCGAACGCACCACCGGGCGGGGGACAGGGTGCTATATAGATTCACGCAGACACGTTTCAAAACGAGCGAATTGGATGTGACGACTCAGTGCCATCGGGGCCTTTGGGGAGCAGCGCCAGCCCGCACAGCCACCGGGAATGGGTTCCCGCACTCCTGCCTGATCTTCCCACCAGGGCGCTCGGGGCCCAGAGCCCGTGTCCTTCTGCAGGACCGTTTGGTCCCCTCCAGCCCCAGGGCCCGAGAGGCTCCTCCAAGCTCCCTGAGGGTATTTCCCAGCTCAAGTTTGTAACGGTACATTGCAATCATGGGTCCATTTCTCTGTCCCTCTCACCCCTTTGGGACAGGAGCCCTGCCTCTGACTTGTGTCTTCAGCACTGAGGACGGTGCCGGCCTGAGCTGGACTTGGCTGTGGGAGTGGGGAGGGCAGAGCTGAGGGGCAGGCGAGGAGGAAGCCAATAGCTGCAGGAATGGGGTTCGCTCCCCTCGGTGTCTGCAGAGCACTGCTGGGAAGGAGCAGAGGCAGTCAGGGGCTGAGTCCAGGGCAGGGGTGCCAACGAGGGCTGCCCCCTTCCTCACCGCGGTCCCAGTGTCCCTGCCTCCAACTGGACACGGCGAAGACCAGCTTCTCCCTTTCAAAGTCAGGGGCTGGGGCTTCCCTGGTGGCGCCGTGGTTGAGAGTCCGCCTGCCGATGCAGGGGACATGGATTCGTGCCCCGGTCTGGGAGGATCCCACATGCCGCGGAGCGGCTGGGCCCGTGAGCCGTGGCCGCTGAGCCTGCGCGTCCGGAGCCTGTGCTCTGCAACGGGAGAGGCCACAGCAGTGAGAGGCTCGCGTACCGCAAAAAAAAAAAAAAAAAAAAAAGTCAGAGGCTGATCCAGGGATTGGCTGGCACGTCTTGTGAACATTTTCATTTTTTTTTTTACCACCCCTGAATTTCATTCTTTAGAAAAAAAACCATCTTTCAGGACTGGTTGAATAAATGACCGTGAACCGTATAAATGGTTCTCCCCACCCCATGGTATGGCGGGATCCTCTGGAAGCCCCGGTCGTGCTTTAAGCACAGTTGCTCTAGACCCAGACGGACACGGGCTGCACGACGCCAGCATAAGGAGCCCTCCTGGGAGGTGCAGGGCAGAGGCAGGTGTCTGTGCTGTAGACAGTATGGCTGGTCCACACTCCTAGAAAGGTGAGGCCTTCCTGTGACCTTCATAGAAGGCCCAAGGCCCTTGGCCTTGCCATGCGTATGGACTGGTCAGCACCCGGTCTGTAGCTGGACGATCTGATGACAAGAGCTGTAACATCCCCTATTTAAAGTCTTGAGCCAAAAAGCTCCGAGTCTGGGTGCAAAGAGCTTTCCTGACCAAGGGAGACGTGATATTTTGTGTTCAGCAGAAGCTCACTGATACAGCTCTGGACGGTTCCAACGTCACCGTCTTTGCGCGGTAGGTGGGCGAGCGGGATGTTCACGGGATCAGCGTGTGTGACGTGAACGGAGCCCGTGACGCGGAGACGCTCGCTGGCTTGTTGCTCTTCTGGGGCATCAGCAGCGTTTGCTTCTTCTCCAGCTCGGCTCGCGTTGACAAACTGAGCCATCATTGTGTTCTCGGAGAAATGGTGTTGGAGATAATTACTCAGGGATGTTCCAGAAATTCCCAAATAGAAAGATTAATTATAGTCATTTTCAGATTTCATGAAAACAGTTGTTTAAGGGAAAACGGCCATAAAACTGCTTTGTGATCATGCTCAATTTGTCAAGGTACGTGGAAATACAGTATAATTACCGCTGGGTTCGGTTATTTGAATTAAGAAGTACCATCGCGAGCCATGGCCGCTGCGCCTGCGCGTCCGGAGCCCGTGCTCCGCAACGGGAGAGGCCACAGCAGTGAGAGGCCCGCGTGCCGCAAAAAAAGAAGTACCAGACTCATTCTGCAGCTATTTTGGGAAATAGCTGGAAGAAATGACTAATGTAACGAACGACGGCTTTTTTGGTGCAGATTTCCAAACGCAAGCTCCGTTCTACGGGGCATGAGTGCGTGCAGGGAGATCGGGAGTCTTTTTCTCCTTAAACACTTTTGATCACAGAAGAGAGCATCACATGGGCGAAGGAGAGAGACAGGTAATCCTGTTTGGAGACTGTATGTCCCATGAGTGACACGGAGCCAGGTCTTCAGAATCCTGTCATTTCTGGGAACAGGGGCACAGCTTGGGCCGCTGGAGACCCCAGGGGAGCGAGACAGGTCCCACCCTGACGCACAAAACGGAGTGTGCACTGTGCTGAAACCTAGGACACAAAGACAGAATTTTAGGAGCGTGCAGAGGATGGAGCTCTTCCCTTCTGGAATCACCTTTTCCATCCCAGCCACAGCCCCATCCTTCTCTCCTCTCCACAGGGTTCTGTGTGCCCACAGGACATCTGCCACGGTAGTATCTCTAGTTAGTCTGCAACACCATTATTTGAGAACTTCACATTAAGGCTCATAACGTATGGAATAATTTCTTTCTTTCAATCCAGTCAGAGACTTCAAAAAAAAAATCATCTTTTTCAACCCTTAGGTTATTATTCACTGTTTATATACATATCAATGAACGTGACTATTAAAACCAAAATGGAGTGTAACAATGATCCTTAGTCACTCCTTAGAATAAAGACTGTTTTTTTATACCCAAGAGCATACTTTTGTACTGAACACTTTCATCCGTTTCCTAGGAGTTAGCAGGTTGTGAAACGGAGGACTTCCGTTCTCCTGGAGATGACGTGAGTCACCTGATTGTAGTCACCAGGTCAAATTTTCTTAATTGTCTTAGCTTCCCATGTATTTCAGTACTGGACTTTCAGAAGGGTCTTTTTCTCCCAAGCTTGCATTTCATATCTCACATTGTCAAAAGTAAGAGTATCTCACTCGCAGGTGGTAAGCCGATGGCTGGCTGCCCTGCCTTGCTGAGCGCTGCACTAGCTGTCGATTGCTGTGTAACAAACCACCCCAAACCTAGCAGCAAACACCCGTCCTCTCGGGCTCTGTGAATCAGCCACTTGGGAAGCCCTCCACGCCGTGGCTCCGGGCAGGGTCTCTCCTGAGTCATCGTCCAGAGACAGTGGGGCTGCTGCCGTCCGAAGGCTTGGCTGGGAGGTTCCTCGTGGGAAAAACGGCCAGTGATGCTTGAGAGGTGATACTCCATGTTCAGTTTCAAATCCTTCCCTACGCTGTGCACAGTCTACTCTAAAGGGAGACTTTTACATACAGATTCAGAGCCACAGATATTTATAGAGGTGTTATTATAAACCAGAAAACATTGGAAATACCCAAAAAAAGACGGCTCTGGGACTCCAAACCTTCAGAAAATCATGAGCACAGCGCCCGTGTGCCTGGCTTCGGGGAGGAAGAGGGAAAAAGGGAACATCACCGTGGGAAACGCAGTTCAAGTTGAGGCTGGCCCTTGACGTCAAGCTGCTGAGAGAGGATGAAGAGTTATTGTCAAGAAGGACCCTGGGGCAAATGTGACCGGGAGAAACACCCGCTGTGTGAAGAAGCCCGGAAAGTGAAGGAAGGGTGTGATGGGCCAAGGTGGATGGGGACACGAGACACCTCAATCTTATCCTAGAAGGAGAGAGAACTTAGAGTCTCCAGGAGGCTGACTCTGGATGACATCCATGACAGCCTAAAGACAAAAATCGAAAACTAGAAAAGTACGAAGAAATCCACCAAAATGTCCATTGTAGTTCTCTCTGGATAAGGTGTGGGTCATTTTCCCTTCTTCTAAGTTTTAGTTCTGTTTTGTTTTTTAAATCATGTTTAAATTTTTTATGGGAATAACAAAGCAATTTTTAATAGACACTCTTTTTATTAAAACATTTAAAAACTTCATCCACACTTAAATTCACTGGTTTTAATGCACGTCCTGTAAGTTTTGACAAATGCAAAGTACTGTGTAACCACGACCACAATTAAAAGGCGAAACAGTTCCATCATTACCACTCCACCCCCCGTCAAATTCTCTCAGACTCCCTTTGCTGTCACCCCCGACCCTGCATTCAGGGTCAGCCAGCCACTGCTCTGTCCTCTGACCCTATAGTTCTGCCTTCTCCAGAACTGATGTCACACAAATGGACTCACACCGAATGGAGGCTTTGGCCTGGCTTCCTTCACTTGGCACGCACAGTTGAGGTCACCCATGTAGCTGCGAGCCCAGGGAGCTTGTCCCGTTGGTTTGCTGACTAGGTTTCCATTGTCTGGAGGAAGCAGTTTGAGCCTCTGTTCCCACTCTAGGGTCACGTGGGTTCTTTACAGTGTGGGGCAATTACCAAAAAAGCTACTGAAAGCATTTGCAAAAGTGTTTTTGTTTGTTTGTTTGTTTTTGTGAACACTGGTTTTCGTTTCATTTGGGCAAATACAAATACAAGGGAGTAGTTGCCAGTTCTTATGATAAGACTCTTTATAAGAAATTTCTAAACTGTCTTTCAGAATGCCTGCACCAGTTTACACGAGAATTCCAGAGGTTCCGTATCCTCATGGACACTTAGTAACTGAATTTTTTAATCTGTTTACTATGAGTACTAAGTTTGTTAAAGAGAGTGGTATCTCACTGTGGCTTTAATTTGCGTTTCCCTAATGACGAATGGTGTGGAGAGTGGAATCTCGCTGTGGCTTTAATTTGCGTTTCCCTAATGACTAACGGTGTGGAACACTTATTTCACGTGCTTATTTGCCATCCACATATTTTCTTTGGTAAAAATGTGTTCAAATGTTTTGGCAGTTTTATTATCGGGCTGCTTGATTTCTTATTGTTGAGTTTTGAGAGTACTTTACGTATTCTGTATATAAGTCCTTTGCCAGACCTGTGATTTACAAATATTTTTCCTAATCTGTACCTTGTACTTTGATTCTCTCAAGCATGACCTGGGCAGAACAACATTTTAAATTTCGATAAAGACCAATTTATTAATTTTCCTTTGCAGATTATACTTTTGATGTTGTATCTAATAACTCTTTGCTAAACCCAGTTTAGTTTGTTCTTATTTTTGTAGCTAGAGTCTTCTTGATTTGAGACATTATTTTCAAATGTAAACATTTAAATCTATTTTTTCCTAAGCACTGCTCTAACTACATCCCTCTAATTCTGATATTTTGTGTTTTAATTTTTATTCAGCAAATAAATATTTTCTAAGTTTCCTTGATACTTTCTCACTGACCTATGGGTTATTTAGAAATGTGTTGTTTAATATCCCAAACACTGGGGATTTTCCAGGTATCTTTTTGTTACTGACTTCCTTCTTCATTCCGTTATTTCAAACAATATAATATCTATGACTTCAATTCTTTAAAATGGGTCAGGTTTGTTTAACGACATGCAGTGTGGTCTGTCTTGGTGAATGTCCTGTGTGGAGCTCTACGAATGTCAAGGTCAAGTTGGTTTGTGGCGCTGGTCAGATTCCCCTCTCCCCTTGGTAATCAATCCCTTGGGTGCGTTAGCTGCTGATTGGCATCGAAGGGATCATCAAAGGGTCGGAGGCCCTTCTGACCACAGGGCTCCCTTGGTCTCCATGCCCCAAATGGGGTCCTGATGAAGAGACCTCTTGGGCTCCAGCTGGCTAGGTGACAGGACAGAGCTCCGAGCTCTTCAAGCAGCTGGGGTCTTCCCATCCGTTTCACTCTCCTTTCTTTCCAGCTGCCTGAAGAGTCAATGCCCTGACTGCTTCTGGGGCAGGGGGCTTTCATAGTTGTTTCCCTGAGCCGGACCTCAGGTTCTTCCTGAAGCTGGATGGAGAAGCTCTTCCCTCCGGCACTCGGCTGCCCCAGCCCTGGAGGGCCCCTTCTCAGCCCCTCCACGCCCGGCTGCTCCGCTGTGCTCCCTTCCTTCCTTCCTTCCTTCCTCTTTTCCTCATCTCCAAATAGATTCCTTTTCCCCATTTCTCGACAGCAAACCTGCCTGAAACATGTGCTTTCTCTGAAGTTTTCTTTTAAATAGAAGAACATGCTATACAAATCCTAAAAACACACTTAACAAATAGAAGTAAATAAGGCCCTGAATAGATATAAAGGTTGCAATGCCTCTTTTATCTGGGGAGGGAAAGGGGTGTGAAGCCATAGGTGTGAGATTTGGGGAGGAATATTGTGTTAGTGGCAGCCACTAGTTAACAGCAAACAACCTGCAAGGAAGTGGGTGAGGCGTCTGCAGGGGGCATAGCACAAAATAAGAGACTGAATAAGGTGAGCAGTGGTTAAAACCAAACAGGAAGTGCCAACGTGATCCCGCTGACACGCAAGAAACACAGAAAAACTCACCAGAAATTCCCGCCTGTATTAACGGAAATCATCTGTTTCAGTTAAATTGTTCAGTTAATTAAAAAGCTCACCTACAACTTGGGCTGAGAGAAAAGCTCCTTTAAAGGCGTTCCTTTTACTTGCTCCATTCTTGGTTAGAGGGAACGAAGTTAATTAAGTTCTTGGAAACTGGGCCACAGAAATTTACCAGGACACCTTTGAAGGAGGGCTGGTAAGTGGTCGGCGGGGCTTTTATCTGCAGACAATCCCCCAGAGCAGAAAGGAGGTGAGGCCCTGCATGTGATTCTTTTCGGTCAAGTGATAGCGGCCCACATCTAATCATTATTTCCTCCACATTTCCTCAAAGTATATCATGGCAGTTAGGGGAATACTGGGGTAAAAACTAGTGTATGAGTCACTCTAGAACTGCAAGTAACTACCACCTCTGTTGTCTGTGGGAGGGTGTAGTTGCTGCTCAAAACACTGCAAGGTCACCAGGGGTCTTCTTACATCAGATTGAATCACGCTCAGAGCTCCGCTGCTGGTGAGCCCAGTGCAGCTGCCCCTTCCCGGGCTGGCGGTCCCCACAGGCCCAGACACTCGGCGTGGTGCCCAGCCAGCATGAGTCCAGTCAGTGCTTCTCCAGCCGCCCCACTCAGGCCCTAGGCCAGGGCTCCCGACTTACCTCCATCCCTCCATCCCCCCTCCCCCATCCTAACCCCATCCCCCTCCCCTCCATCCCCCATCCCCCCTCCATCCCCCTCCCCCTCCATCCCCCTCCATCCTCCATCCCCCCCTCCTCCACCCCCTCCATCCCCATCCCCTCCCCCTCCATCCTCCATCCCCCTCCCACTCCATCCTCCATCCCCCTCCATCCTCCATCCCCCTCCCCTCCATCCTCCATCCCCCTCCATACCCATCCCCCTCCCCCCCTCCATCCTCCATCCCCCTCCATCCTCCATCCTCCATCCCCCTCCATCCTCCATCCCCCTCCATCCTGCCATCCCTCCATCCCCCCTCCCACCTGCCCACACCACCATCTCCCCACTCGTCTCCCCTCCCTCCTTGCCTGCATCCCCTCTGGTCCCCATAGAGCATCAGAGAACCTTTAAGATGACCAGTGACATCAAGACACTTCCTCTGTGAGACCCTCCCCTGACCACGGTCTCCAGGGTCCTGCCCACACCACCCCCAACCCTGGTCAGTCCAGGCTCACTCTCGCTTAGCCTCTGGGCCTCTGCATTTGCTGGTCCCTCAGCCCAGGGTGCTCTGTCCAAGACTGGGACTTGCCTTCAGTGTCACCTCTGCAGAGGCCACCTAGCAGGGGACATGGCCTTGGTGTCACTTGCCGTGGACGCCCCTGGAGCCTGACTGCCGTGTGCAGGGGACAACACAGGCTCACACCCTGGGACCAGGCGCGGCATGTGGCAGGTGCCTGAGAATGCTCGTGGGTCAAAGAAGCAAAACAGCGCTTCCTACGAGGCGGAGGGACCCGTTCTCCGGCCAAGAGAACATGAGGGTGGTTCGAACTGCTTCTAGCGTACAGCGCTTGAGGGTTGTCCTGTGTAGAGAGCTGGGAGGACAGACATCCGAGCAGCTGCGGCCCGACGGTGACTGCGGCTCCTCACTGCAGGGCGGGGACAGAAGACACAGAGCGACTGACCCTGAAGGGCAAGCAGAGGGCGGGACAGACAGCTGGGCCAGCGAGGCAGCCGGATGCTGGGCAGCCGCACAGGGAGTGGGCGCCCGGCTACCGTGAATCGAACACCCTTCCTTTCCCATCGTGGCTTTCTGAGCCGTGAGCCTTGGTGAATGGTGACGGGAAGGGGCAAAGCCGTCAGCGTGCCATACAGCAAGTCCAGCTCAGACAGGTGGACCTGGGCCTTCCCGTCCTGTCAGCCACGCAGCCACACAGAGGTCATGGTTGAGTCACGGCCCCACCTTCCAGAATGAGGGCATCAGACACACTGCCGGACAGCTGGCCACACGTGCTGGACGCTTAGACAGTGACCACTTGTAGGATTGCCATTTGAAGACCTTACACATGGCACACGACACACACTGAAAGAGTTAAAAGTGAAAGCAGCAGATGTAATCATTCACACGTCACTCTGTTGGAGTCTCAGGACTGTTACAACCAAAGAGAGGCCTTTACTGAGTAAAGTAAAAATCCCTAAGCACCCACTACAGGCAGGAGCGTGTTATCCAAGATCCTCCGATACTAAGCGATGGCGACATGAACCCACCCGAAACCAGGTCACCAGACATGTCCAGACCCGGGGCCTGGGTCATCAGGGGCCCTCGCATCTCAAAGTCACAGCAGATGTCCTTTTGGGGTTACAAATTTCTCCCCCTCCACAAACCACCAGCTACAGCAAAGCCTGTGCTCACACACGCAGAGAATTGTGTGCGTCCTACATCTGTTCAGCGTCCTTGATCTCTGTATCAGGTGCTGCCTATTTAAACCCCGTGAAGTTTGCCCTGAGCGCAGGCAAATGCCTCCTCATTTAGGTGTTTAAGGAGCACCTGTGCAGTCAGACATTCAGCACACGGTGCTGTCCTCTTGCTGCCCGTGCCGTGGTTGCAGATGACGAAGATGCTAGCGTATCTAGATACCCTCAAGGTGCCTCACCGAGGCCTCATTGCAGTGCTTTGTGGCATGAGTTACCGTCTACACCTGTCTCTTTCAACGGAATACAAGCACATCCTGTGCACAGCCCAAAGCGAAGAAGTTGGTACATAGCAAAGGTGTGATGCATTTCCGATTAAGGACGAAAAGGAACTCTGTAATCGCACATCACCTAGCGCACACATCCCGGCTGGTGATGGATAGACGTTTCTTGTGTTATAAATAAAGCTTAAGCCCCTGCATGGACAGTGAGTGAACAGGGAGGTATTGCTGTTTTCATTTGTAAAACACAGAGAACTATACTCAGTGATGGAGCCCGAGTGCCGTGGCCTTAAACAGAACGGGTCCTTGAAGCACATACCCGTCGCGCCACCAACATCCTTACACACCGCTCCTCAAATGCCCAAGTCCATCTGCATAAACACACACAGGATGAGGGTGAAACAGCACCTCTAACCGACCAGCCTGGGGCCACACAGCAAGAGATGCTGGTCCATTTGCCTTTGTTTTAAAACCAAGCCTGGGGTGGCCTTCGTGACCCACGCGGAGGACATCTTCTGGCAGTTAGCAAGTGACCAGAGGAGTTCAAATCCCGGAAGGGAAATCAAAGCCCCTTAAGGAAAAAAGTAAATGCAAACGTCCAGTCGCTCATTAATCCCCGGAGTTGTCCAACCTGGGGGCGGGGGCAGCGTTACTGTGATTATAAACTATACAAATGTGAAGAAGAAAGTAATCACCTCCTTCAGACACTGAAAACTTAAACGTTGACTGCTTGTTGCCATGGAGACACTGGCCTGTTTAAAAGCCTGGGCTTTTCCTGGCCCTGAGGGCCGGCTCGGTGGCCGCAGAGAGCACAGCACTTCTGCCTTAATGACACTCATTAGGGTCACTTTTGTCAGTAGGTCCTTTCTTTGAAAAGAAAATCCAATTGATTCCGCACATCCCTTCACGAATAACCACATAGGAAGGAGCAGGTGAGGCTGCCAGGCCGGAGCCAGGGTCACCCCAGGACATGGGCTCAGCCCCAGTGGAGGAAGCCTCTGCCCGCTGCCCGCAAAATGCTGCAAGAATTCCAGACCTCTGCTTGGTTCTAGAAACCTAGTCAGTGTTCATGATGTTGCCAGGGAGCCTGTTCTCGGGGTTCTGTTGAGATGCAGGAGCCGTGTGGTAGGTGTTTGGACAAACAGAAAACCAAATGGAGCCCCACTGAAGAGGGAAAACAGAGCCTCCCTAGGCCTGTTTCAACTGCACTGGTGGACGTGAGGACGACTAAGACATCTCCGTGGCTGATGAAATCGTGACCTCATCCCCAGGGGTTCACGCCCACCGGCTGGGCTGGGGAGATCTGCATTGTCACCGGTACTGTGTGTACGTCCTGATTCATCCCTCAGAAGACCACTCCGTGACTTAAGAAACAATCGTTTTCTCCCTTTTCCCTGAATGTCCCAGGAACCGCTTGTTTTCAGGAGTAACAGTGTTCCCCCCAAAGAAGAAGGACACTGAAGCCTTGGTTTTTGGATCTAAAGTGACCACAACTTCACATCCATTTCCGGGAAACACAGCAAAAGGAAAACAAACCAACTACTACTGCACCACACAGCGTCCAGTGCGCGTCAGGCTGTTGGACCAGTTTTACAGGCAGGTTGGAATCCACACCGTCTCCAACCCCCAGGTGGTCGAGCAGCCGGCCCACAGATGGGTGACCGTGTGTGGGAGGAGAGGGCTGGATTGCAGAGTGATAACTTAGGAACTTCTGTAGCAATTTCACAAGTAATGCTATGTCTGTTGAGTCTCATAATTTAAAAAAATCAGAGTGTATCTTGATGGTTATTTTTATTTCACTTTTGTAGTAATGTTATCACACCAAACTTGGGTCCGCAGCAAAGCCCATCTACCGAGGCCGGGTTGTGGTGAAGGGAAGCGCAGTGTTTACTGCAGGCTCCCCACAAGGTGCCAAGCAAGGAGAGCAGGCAGCTCACGCTCAAAAGATGCGAGCGCCCAACGGCTTTCAGGGAAGGGATTTTAAAGGAGCTTTTTTTTTGTCTTTTTTTTTGCAGTACGCGAGCCTCTCACCGCTGTGGCCTCTCCCCTTGTGGAGCACAGGCTCCAGACGCACAGGCTCAGCGGCCATGGCTCACGGGCCCAGCCGCTCCGCGGCATGTGGGATCTTCCCGGACCGGGGCACGAACCCGCGTCCCCGGCATCGGCAGGCGGACTCTCAACCACTGCGCCACCAGGGAAGCCCCAGGGAAGGGATTTTAAAGGCAAATGAAGGGAGAGGGTCACATGGTGCTCGCTCAGCTCCTACACAGTTCTCTGACGGATGGTGAGGTAATGGGGAAGTTTCGGGCATCTCGGTCATCAACCTCTGGTTCCAACCGGTCTGGGGTCTATGTGCCGGTGGTCAGCATGCAGTTAACTTCTTCCCCTTGGTGGGGGGCAGGGGGGTTAGTATCTGCAAAACGGCTCACGGCTATGGCTAAGGATACTATCTACAGCCCTTGAGGAGGAACGAAAGGTCCTTGACTTTGCTTTATCGCTAAACTATTATTATTTTGTTTTTCTTGACTGTTTTCCTTTGGTTCTGAATTTTCTCACTTCTCTAGTTAAATTTGCTCTTTGGAACCTGGAAAAGGCCTAGGAGGCTAAAGCTTTCCTACAAACAAGAGGCAGGTGATGGCGGAGCCCCATCACCTGGTAAAGCCCCACAGCGTCCTGCTCAGTTACAGTAATTTGTTTTTATTATGTTTTACAAAAGTGTCATTCCATGACAGATTGGAAATTAAAAATAAAATACTGGTCCCTCACTGCAGGCTACGTGATCTCAGTCACACAGGCTGGACCCTTGAGTTCTTCCTTAAGACTGGACAACACCCATGATGAGACAAGACCTACCTTCCTAGTTGGACTAACATCAGGGCTTTTAAAACAATTTTGGGGGGGAGACCATCTCCAGGCATTAGATTTTCTGTCCCTTTTTCTTGGTTAACTTTGAGAGTCATGGGAACCAGCTCAGATCTTACCACGACTGGCCCCTGTGCAGCGTTCACAAACTCTGTCCCGAAGCTCCCAGCTGGGAAACTGTCTAAGAGGTTTTCGGTCAGTTGAGGAAAGGATCCGCCCTTGACCCGGGTCCAAGAGAGAGCTGGCTTGTACCAAGGAGAAGAGCCCTCCCGCTCTGAGCATTGCCAGCGTGGGCGTGTAAGCAGTGCCTAGTTTCCCAACAGGTGGGACCCCAAGTGCGATTCTACATTAGCTGTCAGCACCTTAGAATACTTTTCATGGAAATAAGGTTAAACGGTGAAACTAGGGTCCCAGGTAAGCCTATCAAAGCCCACTTAACCCATAACGTGGCTAAAGTTTGACAGAAACATTTTAGGAAAACGATTTCAAGTATCTCTTAAGTTTGACGGTACCTCTCCATCACTGCCTCAACCTGATTTGCTCACTCAGATTTTCCTTCATACCCTGCAGCCGGAGATGCTGCTTCTTTCTTTATTCAGGGTTGGGAACCATAATTTTTACTTCTTTGATGCCAAGCATACATTTCCCCTAAAATAAAAATTTTAAAAGAGAGGGCTGTAGAAAGTATATGTGCCAAGGCAATTGGGATGTGTGGGTTCTCTTTTTTGGTTATGCTCTAAATTTATTTTATTTTATTTATTTCTGTGGCTGCGTTGTGTCTTAGTTGTGGCACGCGGGGTCTTCATTGAGGCGTGTGGGATCTTTCACTGCGGCTCGTGGGCTCTTCGCTGCTGCGTGCGGGCTTCTCTCCAGTTGTGGTGCTCGGGCTCCAGGGTGTGAGCTCTGTAGTTGAGCCCCGCAGCATGGGGGATCTTAGTTCCCTGACCAGGGATCGAACCTGCGTCCCCTGCTTTGGATGGCAGATTCTTAACCACTGTGCCACCAGGGAAGTCCCTCTAAATTTAATATAAATTTGATGTTTCTGAGCTAATTCTGCCCAGCCTTCCTGCCTTGCACCTTCCTGGGCTCCCTTGGGCCAAACATCTGCCCAGCTGCTCACCTGCCCTGGGGGTTGGCAAATTCACCAGAGCTGGAGGGAACGTCCCAGGAGGGTGGACTCTCTGCCCTCTGTCCTCCCGCTGGATTATCAGACTCCACTTCCCTTTGTCTGATCGCCAGGTCTTGGCTTAGGGGAATTTTCCTCAGATAGATTTTCTTGATGCCTGGACCCTCCTCCAGGTCGGATCCTTCTCTACCCTGAACTTCCCTTGTCCTGGAACCCATCCTGTTGCCGGGAACTCTGCTTTGCTCCTCCCTCCTTTCCTTCCTTCCTTCCCCTTCCTCTTCTTCTCCTTCTCCCCCCCTCCCCCATCTCAGTCAGTCCATCACTGTGCGTTGTGCCTGGCACACAGCAGAGACTCAGTTGAATGGGATCAAACTGAAAGGCCCTGGGACGAGGTGAATCTTTGCAGAGCAGGGCAATGAATGTGGTGAGAACGTCAGACCAGATCACGTGAAAGACGGGAGCTGTAACTGGGGAGTTTGGCACAAGAAACAGAAAACCTTGAGCATCATAAAAACCGTCTTCACAGGTTGAATTTTTATAGCTTGGAAGGACTGAGCTACAATCCCTAGGTAAGAGTTAAGATGCAACTTCACTTGGTTTAGGGCAGAACGTTCTACCCCGACTGTCAGCAGGTCTGTTCTTGGAGGTGCACAGGCAGTGGCCAGAGGCGTCCTTTGGGGATGCCGAAGGGGGGCTGTCTGGGTGGCAGGTTGCCCTCCACGGTGTGGAATTACACCCGAAACCTCCTGTCCCACTGAAAGGAGGGAAGCCCCTGGCCCACCTCCTGGGGCAGCTTGTGCCCCGAGGATGGCCCTGGCATCCGTCTGACAGCAGAGCTGGGGCTTCTTCCCTGGAGAGGGGAGTGGAGGCGTCACAGCCATTGGCCAAGGGGGCGTTCAGGTTAAGGATGGAGATAATCCTGGGATGGTCACGAGAGGCAGGCCAGGGCCCGGATTGGCCTCGTGCTTTCGTTTTCCAAAATTCCTTTAGGTTTTCAGTTTTGAGCTAAAGGTAAAAACAAGCTTTTTATTTTCTTGTGACTTCTTCCACTCATTTACATTTTCAAAAAAGCATTACTTCCTCCAGTTCAAAGAGCTATGTTATCATTAATTTGCTAAGTAGGGCTTACCATTTAAATGCTTTAAGTATTCACAACCTTTAGTCACAGCAGCACAAAGATATTCAGATATGCTCACAAACAGGTATTAAAATAAGAGGGTTTACCACAGACATAGAAAACAAACTTATGGTTACCAAAGGGGAGAGGCGGGGAGGGATAAATTAGGAATTTGGGATTAACAGATACACATTACTATATATAAAATAGATAAACCACAAGGTTCTACTGTACAGCACAGGGAACTCTGTTCAACATTTCATAATAGTCTATAAGGGAAGAGAATCTGAAAAAAATAAATATATATGTATATATAACTGGATCACTTTGCTGTACACCTGCAACTAACACAACATTGTAAATCAACTATACTTCAATTTTAAAAAGAGGGTTTATTTGGTTTGTTTATTCAGTCATCTGTACCATTTTCAAAAAGGCCTTGCTCACGTCTTCATAAGTCTAGTAAGAAGAGAAATTTACCTTCCACAATGCAGGCAGTCCTGCACATTTTCGGGGCTATCTATCGCCTGTGTATGAGATTATTGGGTTGAGTAGGTTAGGAGGAAAACACGCTGCTTAAACAAAGACACTTGAGTTTGCTGAATCTTTTTTATTTATTTATTTTATTGGAACTAGGAACAAAGTCCCAACAATAAGTGCAGAGTTAATTTTGCTTCAAATCCTTTTTTTCTTAGTAGAGCTCATTGCACAAAGAGAAATCTCGAGATGCTTTTCGTTTTGTTTTGTCTTTTCTGTTGCAGTAATATTTGCCAAAGATTCAGGCAACCATTGTTTGACGTTGAGCTAAACGGTCAGGAATCGAAGCGTCGTGGAGGTCCTGCTTCTAGGGTACCGTTTCCCTGAGATGGAAACGGAGGCCCAGAGGAGTGGAGTCGTTTCCCCGACATCCAGGCCGAAGTCGCGATGGATTCTCAAACTAGGAAAAGCAAGAGCTGCTTCTAAAGGTGGATGTCCAGTAAGCACAGGTGGATTATCCTTGAGGAACGAAAGTAGAAATAATACGTGAACTCTCCAGAATAATATTCGATCTTGGTTAATAAGCAAGGCTGTTTCACGGAAAGATGTTCAATGTCATGACTTCCAAGAACAGCCCCATCTTCTCTCCAAGTCGGAGGCGTCTGGGAGGCCTGCGTGCGGGATCTGTGGGCTCAGGGACCACGCGCCCTACGCAGACATAAGTGAACATACAGTCCTGTTTGCCAAACTCGGGGTAATTTCTGTAATTATACACAATGTATTTTAACCAAATACACAAAGAAGATTTTCATAATGCCACTTAGGGTCTAGATTTAACTTAAACCGCTACTTAGACTACCTCTCTTAATAGGATACTAAAAGGGAATTTTATGACAACATTATCAGAAGCATTTTCCTGATAATTAGAATAACAATAATAATACCGAGATATTTTTTCAGTAATAATGGTGTTATTAATGAGATTTTTATGAAAGACAGACTTCTTTGGTATAATTATGAAAATTGATCTTTTGCATTTTACTTATTCACTGAAATCAGATAAGTGGCTTAACGACATGTATTATTTCTAATAAATATTCAAAAGAATGCATTTAAACAAGGCTGTTCGTTCTCTTCCTGCTCACATTCCTTGCATTTAAATAAAAGTGTAATTGCTCTGCTTTTTAAACTGCTAGTTTGGATTAGCTGTCTAACCTGTACAGTGTCGCTGTTTTCTGTTTGCATTTTTAATAGCTTTATTACCATTTGGTGAAGCCTTAATTTCTGACTCCCTTGAAGAGTCCTGCCTTTAAGTCAGCACTACAATTTAACCGGCAATAATCTGTCAAGATGAGATAAAGACCCACACCAGATGAAACGTGGTATTTCTGTGCGGCTTCCTGTCATTGTTAAAGGCGAGATCCCAGTTTGTCAAATGTAACCTCTGAAAGTTTCCTAAACTTTACAGCATAATTGTCAGTTCACTTCGTGTTTTTAATCAGTGGCTCCAGAGTGCATCGCCTTGTTCAGCAGGGAAAGCAACTAGAATAGCTATCCTCGAGTACACATCCTCACGGACGTTGGCAGGGACATACATTTACGTGTGTGTGTGCGGTGTGTGTACACGTGGAAACGCTGCAAGTAGAAAATCTTTAGTTTTTCAGCAATAGTAGTGATTTTATTTTCTAAGAATCTGAGATTGTACACATATGGGTACATGTTTTATTTTTTAAATTACGTCAACATGTAAACGTGGACAGAATAGTCTAATGAATTCTCATGTACCCACCACCCAACTTCAACAATTGGCAGTTCATAAGGGTCTTGCCTATCCCTCCCATCCTCCCACCTCCTGTCCGCAAGCAAATCTCAAATGTCACATATTTTCATGTGTAAATATTCCAGGTGTGGGTCTTTAACATTTAAGGAATCGTTTTTCTTAAAATGACGATTACATACCGTCACACCTAAAAATGTAACAATAACTCCTTAATATCATAAAATACCTAGCCATTGTTGACAATTTCTAATTGTCTCATTTAATGTCATATATCTGACTTATGGAGGTCATAAATAAATATATTTTTTCAGCTTAAAAAATAAAATTTGCTCGAGCCAGGATCAGAATAAGGAGCCCCATGTTGTGATTGGTTGAAATGTGTCTTTAGTCTATTTCAATCAGTTTGTCTCACTGCATTTCTTCTTTCTTTTCTTCTTCTTATTTGTTTAGGAAACAGTCATTGATCTGCAGGGTTTCCCACTTCGGAGGTTTTCCCAGTTGCATTCCAGTGGTTTAGTCCAACACATTCCTCTGTGTTTCCTATAAAATGTAACCAGATCTGGGGCTGTGATCAGATTCCCGTCTACTGGGGGAAGGCAAGACCACTTCCTAGGTGCCTCTTCTACCTGTCAGGTCAGAAGACAGGGAATGTCTGACTGTCCATCTTTGTAATGGTAGCGGCTGCCGCTGCTCCGTGTCAAGATACACTAATACATTTGGGGTTGGAACGTGGTCCTATTCTAATTCTATAAAGAGGGAATTTCCTCACATCGTATCTGGCTGCCCAGGGTATACTTTATATTGGAAAGGTGGGATAAATATTTGATATCCTCTCTTTGTTTACTAGTTTTCAAAATAATGAATTATTCATTAGCACCCTCCAGTGGTACCATTTAATTCCTTTTAGTTTCATTGAAAGCTCATGGATTCAAACATATGTGTTGTGTTTCGATCCATTGCAGTTATGATATTTGGAGGATCAAATTGTCCCTTCTTTGGTCAGTGGACGCCTCCTTAACTTGGCTCCATCATTTGTGGTGTGATGAAACGTCCTCGGGTCATCTGGTAAACGTCCAGGTCCAGATCAGCTGTTTCTCTACGGAGCTCCGGTTCTTTTTAGTGAGAAGTAGTATTTCAGGACTACGGTGTTGGCCCTTGGATATATACACAGATACATGTGAGTATATCCAGTCACCCTGCTATGTCTGGACTTCCTTCAATACATATCATGTCAATCTTTAATGAAAAAAAGTCATAAAGAAGTATCCAAAAATCATCACTAAATCTATCACATTAAGGTTTATCTCAGCTTTGGAATAGTTAATTTCTTCACAACCCATGAAACACATGGTATGATCAATGGCATTAGATTAGTAAGCCATGAAAATACTCGAATCTGATGTCTCACAGGCACGTCTGTTCTCAAGATATGGTCACAGGGTCAAAATAATCAAAGTGCCAAGTACGAGAACTGAGTCGGGGTTTCCAGTCTCCCAAAGCCCTTTCAAAGGTGAATTTCACAGGACCACGTGAACCCCGCTTTCCCTTCTTTGCTAAGTGCCTGGGATCCTGTCGCACCTCAACCCCATTTGATCAGGGATGTGGTTTTCCTCCGAGGTGAAGTACGCACAGCAGGTGAGCGAGGGCCCTGCAGAAAGGGCGGCCCTTGTGACTCCTGAGCCGGGGGCAGAAGCTGCGTCCCCGACGGACAGCAGCCAACGTTAGTCCAGGTGGATGGAGAGGCAGGAGAGTGAGGAGCAGAGGTGGGGGCTCTGGTCCCTCCTCCTGAGGCTGCTCGGGTCCTGTGACCACAGCGGGATGCCCTCCTCCGCCCCCCATGCTGCCTGCAGCCCCACCTCGCCCTCCCAGCAACGTAACCAGCGCCTTCCATCTGCTCCCTTGGGGCTCTTGGTCTGCTCTGCCCTCCACGCAGCAGGGCCACCTGCCACCTTGGGCTCTGCCCACACTGCCCCCTCCACCCAGAACGCTCTTTCCACGTCTACACCTGCCCGGCCGTCTCTCACGGTCTTTCTCAAACGATGCCATCCCCAGGAACCCAGAAGTTGTCGCTCCCCTCCCAGTCCCCATTGCCCACTTCTTGTACCACGTTCTGCTTTTAGAATGGTCACATCTCGTTTTGTGTTTTTTTCTTTTTTAAAGAAATTTTTACTGAAATATAGTTGATTTACAATTTTTTAAACATCTTTATTGGAATATAATTGCTTTACAATGGTGAGTTAGTTCCTGCTGTATAACAAAGTGAATCAGCTATACGTATACATATGTTCCCATAGCCCCTCCCTCTTGCGTCTCCCTCCCACCCTCCCTATCCCACCCCTCTAGGTGGTCACAAAGCACTGAGCTGATCTCCCTGTGCTATGCGGCTGCTTCCCACTAGCTATCTATTTCACATTTGGTAGTGTATATATGTCCATACCACTCTCTTACTTTGTCTCAGTTTACCCTTCCCCCACCCCGTGTCCTCAAGTCCATTCTCTACGTCTGCGTCTTTATTCCTGTCCTGCCCCCAGGTTCTTCAGAACCTTTTTTTTTTTTTTTTTTTTTTAAGATTCCATATATATGTGTTAGCATATAGCATTTGTTTTTCTCTTTCTGACTTACTTCACTCTGTATGACAGACTCTAGGTCCATCCACCTCACTGCAAATAACTCAATTTCATTTCTTTTCATGGCTGAGTAATATATATTCCATTGTATATATGTGCCACATCTTCTTTATCCATTCTTATGTTGATGGACACTTAGGTTGTTTCCATATCCTGGCTATTGTAAATAGTGCTGCAGTGAACATTGTGGTACATGATTCTTTTTGAATTATGGTTTTCTCAGGCTATATGTCCAGTAGTGGGATTTCTGGGTCATATGGTAGTTCCATTTTTAGTTTTTTAAGGAACCTCCATAATGTTCTCCATAGTGGCTGTATCAATTTACATTCCCATCAACAGTGCAAAAGGGTTCCCTTGTCTCCACACCCTCTTCAGCATTTATTGTTTGTAGAATTTTTGATGATGACCATTCTGACCGGTGGTGTGAGGTGATACCTCGTTGTAGTTTTGTATTTGCATTTCTCTAATGATTAGTGATGTTGAGCATCCTATCATGTGTTTGTTGGCAATCTGTATATCTTCTTTGGAGAAATGTCTGTTTAGATCTTCTGCTCATTATTGGATTGGGTTTTTGTTTTTTTTGTTATTGAGCTGTATGAGCTGCTCATATATTTTGGAGATTAATCCTTTGTCATTTGCTTCGTTGGCAAATATTTTCTCCCATTCTGAGGGTTGTCTTTTCATCTTGTTTATGGTTTCCTTTGCTATGCAAAAGCTTTGAAGTTTCATTAGGTCCCGTTTGTTTATTTTTATTTCCATTACTCTAGGAGGTGGGTCTAAAAGGATCTTGCTGTGATTTACGTCAAAGAGTGTTCTTCCTATGTTTTCCTCTAAGAGTTTGATAAGGTCTGGCCTTACATTTAGGTCTTTAATCCATTTTGAGTTTATTTTTGTGTATGGTGTTAGGAAGTGTTCTAATTTAATTCTTTTACATGTAGCTGTCCAGTTTTCCCAGCACCACTTATTGAAGAGGCTGTCTTTTCTCTGTTTCTTGCCTCCTTTATCAAAGATAAGGTGACCATATGTGCGTGGGTTTATCTCTGGGCTATCTATCCTGTTCCATTGATCTATATTTCTGGTTTTGTGCCAGTACCATACTGTCTTGATTACTGTAGCTTTGTAGTATAGTCTGAAGTCAGGGAGCCTGATTCCTTCAGCTCTGTTTTTCTTTCTCAAGATTGCTTTGGCTCTTCAGGGTCTTTTGTGTCTCCATACAAATTGTGAAAGTTTTTGTTCTAGTTCTGTGAAAAATGCCATTGGTAGTTTGATAGGGATTGCTTTGGGTAGTATAGTCATTTTCACAATTTGATTCTTCCAATCCAAGAACATGGTGTATCTCTCCATCTATTTGTATCTTTAATTTCTTTCATCAGTGTCTTATAGTTTTCTGTGTACAGGTCTTTTACCTCCTTAGGTAGGTTTATTCCTATGTATTTTATTCTTTTTGTTGCAATGGTAAATGGGAGTGTTTCCTTAATTTCTCTTTCAGACTTTTCATCATTAGTGTATACAAATGCAAGAGATTTCTGTGCATTAATTTTGTATCCTGCTACTTTACCAAATTAATTGATTAGCTCTAGTAGTTTTCTGGTAGCATCATTAGGATTCTTTATGTATAATATCATGTCATCTGCAAAGAGTGACAGCTTTACTTTTTCTTTTCTGTTTTGGATTCCTTTTATTTCTTTTTCTTCTCTGATTGCTGGGGCTAAAACTTCCAAAGCTATGTTGAATAATAGTGGTGAGAGTGGACATCCTTGTCTTGATCCTGATTTTAGAGGAAATGGTTTCAGTTTTTCACTGTTGAGAATGATGTTGGCTATGGGTTTGTCATATATGACCTTTATTAAGTTTCCTCTGTGCCTACTTTCTGGAGAGTTTTTATCATAAATGGGTGTTGAATTTTGTCAAAAGCTTTCTCTGCATCTATTGAGATTATCATCTGGTTTTTATCCTTCAGTTTGTTAATATGGTGTATCACATTGATTGATTTGCGTATATTGAAGAATCCTTGCATTCCTGGGATAAACCCCACTTGATCATGGCGTATGATCGTTTAAATGTGCTGTTGGATTCTGTTTGCTAGTATTTTGTTGAGGATTTTGCATCTATGTTCATCAGTGATATTGGCCTGTAGTTTTCTTTCTCTGTGACATCTTTGTCTGGTTTTGGTATCAGGGTGATGGTGGCCTCGTAGAATGAGTTTGGGAGTGTTCCTCCCTCTGCTATATTTTGGAAGAGTTTGAGAAGGATAGGTGTTAGCTCTTCTTTAAATGTTTGATAGAATTCACCTGTGAAGCCATCTGGTCCTGGGCTTTTGTTTGTTGGAAGATTTTTCATCACAGTTTCAATTTCAGGGTTTGTGATTTGTCGGTTTATATTTTCTATTTCTTCCTGGTACAGTCTCAGAAGGTTGTGCTTTCCTAAGAATTTGTCCATTTCTTCCAGGTTGTCCATTTTATTGGCATATAGTTGCTTGTAGTAATCTCTCATGATTCTTTGTACTTCTGCAGTGTCAGTTGTTACTTCTTCTTTTTGATTTCTAATTGTGTTGATTTGAGTCTTCTCCCTTTTTTTCTTGATGAGTCTGGCTAGTGGTTTATCAATTTTGTTTATCTTCTGAAAGAAACAGCTTTTAGTTTTATTGATCTTTGCTATTGTTTCCTTCATTTCTTTTTCATTTATTTCTGATCTGCTGTTTATGATTTCTTTCCTTCTGCTAACTTTGGGAGTTTTTTGTTCTTCTTTCTCTAATTACTTTAGGTGTAAGGTTAGGTTGTTTATTTGAGATTTTTCTTGTTTCTTGAGGTAGGATTGTGTTGCTATAAATTTCCCTCTTAAAACTGCTTTTCCTGCCTTCCATATGTTTTGGGTCTTCGTGTTTTCATTGTCATTTGTTTCTAGGTATTTTTTGATTTCCTCTTTGATGTCTTCAGTGGTTTCTTGGTTATTCAGTAGTGTATTGTTTAGCCTCCATGTGTTTGTATTTCTCGCAGTTTTTTTCCTGTAATTGATATCTAGTGTCATAGCATTGTGGTCAGAAAAGATACTTGATACGATTTCAATTTTCTTAAGTTTACTAAGGGTTGATTTGTGACCCAAGATATGATCTATCCTGGAGAATATTCCATGAGCACTTAAGAAGAAAGTGTATTCTGTTGTTTTTGGATAGAATGTCCTATAAATATCAAGTCCATTTTGTTTAATGTGTCATTTAAAGCTTGTGTTTCCTTATTTATTTTCATTTTGGATGATCTGTCCATTGGTGAAAGTGGGGTGTTAAAGTCCCCTACTATTCTTGTGTTACTGTCAATTTCCACTTTTATGGCTGTTAGTATTTGCCTTATGTATTGAGGTGCTCCTATGTTGGGTGCATAAATATTTACAATTGTTATATCTTCTTCTTGGATCGATTCCTTGATCATTATGTAGTGTCCTTCTTTGTCTCTTATAATAGTCTTTATTTTAAACTCCATTTTGTCTGATATGAGAATTGCTACTCCAGCTTTCTTTTGATTTCCATTTGCATGGAATATCTTTTTCCAACCCCTCACTTTCAGTCTGTATGTGTCCCTAGGTCTGAAGTGGATCTCTTGTAGACAGCATATATATGGGTCTTGTTTTTGTATGCATTCAGCCAGTCTATGTCTTTTGGTTGGAGCATTTAATCCATTTACATTTAAGGTAATTATCGATATGTTCCTATTACCATTTTCTTAATTGTTTTGGGTTCGTTATTGTAGGTCTTTTCCTTCTCTTGTGTTTCCTGCCTAGAGAAGTTCCTTTAGCATTTGTTGTAAAGCTGGTTTGGTGGTGCTGAATTCTCTTAACTTTTGCTTGTCTGTAAAGGTTTTAATTTCTCTGTCAAATCTGAATGAGATCCTTGCTGGGTCGAGTAATCTTGGTTGTAGGTTTTTCCCTTTCATCACTTTAAATATGTCCTGCCACTCCTTTCTGGCGTGCAGAGTTTCTGCTGAAAGATCAGCTGTTAACGTTATGGGGGTTCCCTTGTATGTTATTTGTTGCTTTTCCCTTGCTGCTTTTAATATTTTTTCTTTGTATCTAATTATTGATACTTTGATTAATATTTGTCTTGGCATGTTTCTCCTTGGATTTACCCTGTATGGGACTCTCTACGCTTCTTGGACTTGATTATTTCCTTTCCCACGATAAGGAAGTTTTCAACTATAATCTCTTCAAATACTTTCTCAGACCCTTTCTTTTTCTCTTCTTTTTCTTCTGGAACCCGTATAATTCGAATGTTGGTGCATTTAATGTTGTCCCAGAGGTCTGAGACTCTCTTCAATTCTTTTCATTCTTTTTTCTTTATTCTGCTCTGCAGTAGTTATTTCCACTATTTTATCTTCCAGGTCATTTATCTGTTCTTCTGTCTCAGTTATTCTGCTATTGATTTCTTTTAGAGAATTTATATTTATATTTCATTTATTGTGTTGTTCATCAGTTTGTTTGCTCTTTGGTTCTTCTAGGTCCTTGTTAAACGTTTCTTGTATTTTCTCCAGTCTGTTTCCAAGATTTTGGATCATCTTTACTATCATTATTCTGAATTCTTTTTCAGGTAGACTGCCTATTTCCTCTTCATTTGTTTGCTCTGGTGGGTTTTTACCTTGCTCCTTCATCTGCTGCATATTCCTCTGTCTTCTCATTTTGCTTAACTTACTGTGTTTGGAGTCTCCTTTTCATAGGCTGCAGGTTCGTAGTTCCTGTTGTTTTTGGTGTCTGCCCCCAGTGAGTGAGGTTGGTTCAGTGGCTTGTGTGGGCTTCCTGGTGGAGGGGACTGGTGCCTGTGTTCTGATGGGTGGGTCTGGATCTTGTTTTTCTTGTGGGCAGGATTGCATCCAGTGGTGTGTTTTGGGGTGTCTGTGAACTTAGTATGATTTTAGGCAGCCTCTCTGCTAATGGGTGGTGTTGTGTTTCTGTCTTACTAGTTGTTTGGCATGGGGCATCCAGCACTGGAGCTTGCTGGACGTTGGGTGAAGCTGGGTCTTAGTTTTGAGATGGAGATCTCTGGGATAGCTCTCGCCAATTGATATTACATGGGGCCAGGAGGTCTCTGGTCGACCAATGTCCTGAACTCGGCCCTCCCAACTCAGATGCTCAGACCTGACACCAGGCTGGAGCACCTAGACCCTGTCCACCACATGGCTCAGAAGAAAAGGGAGAGAAAAAGAAAGAAAAAATTAATTAAAAAATAAATAAATAAAAGAAATAAAATAATTAAAATAAAAAAGTAATTAAAACAAAGAAGAGCATAACCAAACCAATAAACAAATCCACCAATGATAACAAGTGCTAAAAACTACACTAAGATAAACATAAAATCAGAAACAAGTCAGTCACAGACAGCAAACTCCAAGTCTACAGTTGCTCCAAAAGTCCACTGCCTCAATTTTGAGATGATTTGGTGTCTTCAGGTATTCCACAGATGCAGGGTGCATCAAGTTGATTGTGGAGCTTTAATCCGCTGCTCCTGAGGCTGCTGGGAGAGATTTCCCTTTCTCTTCTTTGTTCTCACAGCTCCCAGGGGCTCAGCTTTGGATTTGGCCCCGCCTCTGCGTGTAGGTCGCTGGAGGGCCTCTGTTCTTCGCTCAGACAGGGCGGGGTTAAAGGAGTGGCTGATTCGGGGTCTCCAGCTCACTCAGGCCGGGGGGAGGGAGCGGTACGGATGCGGGGTGAGCCTGCGGAGGCAGAGGCCGGCGTGACGTTGCGCCGGCCTGAGGCGCGCCGTGCGTTCTCCCAGGGACGTTGCCCCTGGATCCCGGGACCCTGGCAGTGGCGGGCTGCACAGGCTCCCCAGAAGGGGGATGTGGAGAGTGACCTGTGCTCGCACACAGGCTTCTTGGTGGCGGCAGCAGCAGCCTTAGCGTCTCATGCCCGTCTCTGGGGTCCGCGCTGTTAGCCACGGCTCGCGCCCGTCTCTGGAGCTCCTTTAAGCAGCACTCTTAATCCCCTCTCCTCGCGCACCAGGTAACAAAGAGGTAAGAAAAAGTCTCTTGCCTCTTCGGCAGGTCCAGACTTTTCCCGGGACTCCCTCCCGGCTAGCCGTGGCGCACTAACCCCCTGCAGGCCGTGTTCCCGCCGCCAACCCCAGTCCTCTCCGTGCGCTCCGACCGAAGCCCGAGCCTCAGCTCCCAGCCCCGCCCGCCCCGGCGGGTGAGCAGACAAGCCTCTCGGGCTGGTGAGTGCTGGTCGGCCCTGATCCTCTGTGCGGGAATCTCTCCGCTTTGCCCTCTGCACCCCTGTGGCTGTGCTCTCCTCCACGGCTCTGAAGCTTCCCCCCTCCACCACCCGCAGTCTCCGCCCGCAAAGGGGCTTCTAGTGTGTGGAAACGTTTCCTCCTTCACGGCTCCCTCCCACTGGTACAGGTGCCGTCCCTATTCTTTTGTCTCCATTTTTTCTTTTTTCTTTTGCCCTACCCAGGTACGTGGGGGGTTTCTTGCCTGTTGGGAGGTCTGTCTTCTGCCAGCATTCAGTAGGTGTTCTGTAGGAGTTTTTCCACGTGTAGATGTATTTCTGGTGTATCTGTGGGGAGGAAGGTGATCTCCACGTCTTACTCTTTCACCATCTTGAAGGTCCCTCCTACAATGTTGTTGTAATGGTCATTTATGGACACCAAATCCTGCTGTTGGCTTGTAAATGCTCCCAGTTTGGGGATCGGCGTTTTATCCACCACAGGGGGCAGCCCTGAGCAGGTTATCGAAACACCTGGGCTGGAGGAATGGAGGCCGTCTCTGTGGCTGAGACTCTGGACAGGGACCTGGGGTGGGGGACAGCCAGGAGGGGACAGTCTTGGAGGGATGACAAAGGGCCCTGCCTTTTAGCTCAGCGCCATCACTAGCAGGGCGCTGGGGGGTCCGGCTCTGTAGGATGGGAGTGAGAAGCCGTGGCCAACTAGCCTCAGACACGCCCTCAGCATCAGAGCAGACGGAGGCCCAGGCTCCCGCCGTCACCATGACGTCACCACTGACCACTGGGCTGTTGTGATGGTCATGGCGCTGTTTATGATGTGTCCTGTGCCCCCCACAGGAGGGGAGAGTGAGGAATCCCTCTGTTCTGAGTCCCACAGGAGGGTTGTCACGAGGGCTGCCATGGTCAGCAGTGACGGGCCAGGGCAGGACGATACTAAGGGAAGGCTGGCCTGCTGGCTCTGAGGCTGACGGTGCAGGGACCACTCCTCACATCTGTGCCCACGTGTGGGATGGGAGCCCAGCCCAGGCCCCACTGGTCCTGCAGAAGTGGAAGTTCTCAGGTGACAAAGAGGGGAGCCCCACTGCAGGCCTGCATGCCAGGACCGCACACCTGCTGGGGCAGCTGATGAAGGTCCAGAGGGAGGCGCCACAGCTCCAAACATGGACAGGAGAAAATCAGGTCGGGGGAAGACAGGGACATTCCTTTAACCTGCCCTGGCTGATGGTCCCTCTGGGGTGAGGGGAGAGGTGGAATTAGAGCTTGCAGGGCCCTGCTCATGTGTGCACACATCTGACTGCATGTGGTCCACTCGGACACCGCCAGATGCAAGGGATGGGTGAGGACGCTTCCACCGCCTCCCTGTGTGGCCTCACGTCCAGCGTCCTGCTGTGTGACCCCCGTGCTGTGGGTGCAGACACACAGCCTCACGTGTCCTCACGTGTGTCAGGCACTAGACTTCCCAAGGCTCTTCCACCCAGTCGTCTCGTTTGAAGCACACAAGACCTCAGGGAGGTGGTCATTGTGGGGAGGATGTGACCTGAGGAGGTGAGAACTACTGTCCCCATTTTACAGACGGGAAAAATGAGGTGCAAAGTGGCAGAGGTAAACTCAGGGCAAATCCACGGCCAAGGGAACATTCTAGAGAAGAAGCGCCAGAGCCCTGAGCTGTCTCAGCCCCCTCATCGCAATGCTGCCAGCTCCCTTTTCTGCGCAGGAGACTTGAACGTGTGCACATTGCTGCTTCCTTTCTGGGGATTTAGGCTGAGTTTTACTTTACCCAGAGGAGTTTCTTTCCCTTTAATCTGTCTTGGAGCCGGCTGACATTCATCATGAATATTAATTAATAAATAGTCTGTTAAAGGATAAAATTACAGATACTGGGCATCCGTTTACAGAAGCTCCCTCCGAGTCTGTGCTTATAAAGCACTGTGGTTGCAGAACCAGCCATCTGTGAATCGTCCCTGTTTGCTCTTCTAAGTTATTATGTTGCTTAAAAGAACATGAGACATTTCAAAATTCCTCTCTTGAGAATCCGTCTTCAGGGTCCAGCTACCATGCCGCGAGGGGCTGTGGCCCGCGGAGCTGGCCTTCTGCTGGTGATGGGACCTCGGGCACATCCTTACCCCGGAGCCTCGATCTAGCACGTGGCACAGGTGGCAGGGCCTCCAGCTGGTGAGGTTGGAGGGAGGCGGCCTGTGCCAAGCGCCCGAAGCTACCAGGATTATCCTGAGTGCTGAGAAACGTCACCACCACGATGGCGGGGACGGCTTGGGCATTTCAGCAGTGCGGCCGCAGGGTAACCCGCTGGACGGAATGCTGGTCAGCGTCCCAAGAAGACAAACTATTTTCCTCCAGGATGAACGAGGTTACTGCCCCTTTATTTTCCTACTTCCTCTCTGCCCAGATGGAGTTAACGTAGGCACAGGGTTACTCCCGGGCGTGTGACGGGGGTGGGTGTGAACCCAGCATGGGCAGGTGTGGCTGGATCCAGGGCTTCATGCCTCCACAGCACGCCTTCTCAGGACTCACAGACAATCTGCCGCTGATATGGGATGGAGAGTAAGGGTTGCATCAATATCTCCTTATTATTCGTTTTTAAATCACATGGTGAAAAACTCAACGTTAGCAAGGTTTTCCATGCGCTCCACAGTGGTGTGTAGGTCGGAAGCGAGGATCTGAGTGAGCCTGAGGGTTGACCACGATTCTCCGAGGCCCTCCCCCCAGGGTAGTCGTCACAGGTTCAGGGAAACCAGACCTGGATTGTTGTAAAACTCGACACAATGAACCTGACAGGCCGCCAGATTTGTTTTCAGGCAGTTTAGGGTTACCATAATCTCATTATTATGCTTGAAAGACGACAAGTAATGGAATCTCAGGTAGCGCCCGGGCTCTGCCTGGCCCTGTCTTCTGCTCGAGGCCGATCTCCCTTGATTACCCTGTCCAGCGAGGCTCAGTTTTCCACCCCTTCTCCTGCAGAAACAGTCATCCGATCAGCCTGTGAGCTTCTCACTGCCGTCAACGGTTTTAATGGGTCACGCATTAAATTAACCCTTTAGCCCCGTTCCTCCGAGAATACCACACTTATTAAAAAGCGATTTCCTTTTCAATCATGGTCAAAGGGGCAACGTAGAAGCCTGTGAGCCTGCTGCCTGGCCCTCCCCCTCCGTGTCCAGCCCTTGTTAGGTTTGCTCTGCGTCCTTTTCACCAGCACAAAGGCAGGCATCGGAGCAGGCTCCTTAGCAGAGCCCTTCTGCTTTGGTTGCTCTCATTGTCTGGAAGAGAATGGCACCAAACACTTGTGGGTATTTCACATTCTGTCCAAAGACAGTAGAGTTAAGTTTGACAAAGGCTGGATGGATTATTAATTGCACTTTATGGAAAAACACATCTATGAGAAAGGGACTCATCAGGGGAAAAGATTTCCTGAGATGCGTGGTTTTTGTGTTTTTGCTTGCAGCCCTGTCTCACTCCATCCGTCCCAAAAAGGTCTGATCTGAAAACCAGATCGACAGACAAGGGCTTGGGGAGAAGGACCACAACTTTCTTCACGATCTAGGGTGGCCAGCACCCCTGGAAACAAACCTGTGAATGGAGGGCTACCAAACTAGACACCCACAAACATTTAGCATTTAGATTTTTTGCTTCTATATAATTTGGAGGAGTTCTGGTGTGTACGTGTCTGCGTGTCCTAGTGCTGTCAACTTCCTGGGAAAGTGGGAAATCCTCATCGGTGACACCAAGTATCTCAGCGACTTCTCTCATCGCTGTCACATGCGAAGCCGGGACTGTGTCCACCAGCACCCCTAGGAGGTGCCCGCAGGAGCACGGCCTGGCTGTGACGGGTGCAGCTGGCGCCCGCTCCCCAGAGAACACAGAGGGCGCCAGCCAGCCTCAGGGAGGCTGCACGTGATCTTGCACTTGATTCAAGGTCGCTTTCACTTTATCCCAAAGCTGAAAGGGGGTTGTGCAAAGGACGTAAGTGATGGGAGGATGCTGGCAGGCAGACACGGCTCTGTGTTGCCCCATGGCTTCCAGTCGTTTGCACCACATCTGGGACCCTTAGCAGCCAAGAAGGGATGAGATGTCCTCTAACCCAGCAGAGCCCAGAACGGGAGGCTCACGACCTCTCTTACCCGCAGGCGGGACGCCTTGTACTGCCTGCCTCATGAGCTCAGATACCTGCTATTCAGGGAGTCCTGCCTCCCAGACCTAGGCAAGGTGGAGGCTTTCAGATCCTTGCTTCACACGGGGTAGGGTCCCCCCTCTGCACCTACACCAAAGGCCTGGAGCTCTTCAAGGAGCCCAGGGGGAAACCTGGGGGCAGCTCTGACTGTGGCCCAGCCCGGGGGACAGTGGTGTGTTCTTACACTGAAAGAATTATTTTGATAATCTCTAGATCTGCTTCAAAAAAACCCACAACAAACCACCTCTGCCAGCTATAAGCCATCTTGAGCAGATCGAAACAAGCAATTCTGTTTGTGACTAGTCTAATACTGGTGCTATGGACTGAATTGTATCCCTCACCCCAAACTCACACGTTGAAGCCCTAACTCCTAACGTGATGGTATTTGGAGATGTGGTTTCTGGGCACTAATTCGGTTTGGATGAGCTCATGAGGATGAGGCCTTCACGATGGGATTAAGAAACTCTCTGTCTCTCGTCTCTCCCATGTGAGGACAGATTCATCAATGAACAAGGAAGCAGGCCCTCACAAGGGCCCAAATCAACCAGAACATTGATCTTGGATTTCCCAGCCTCTGGAACTTTAAGACATAAATTCCTGCTGTTTAAGCCCCCCCAGGCTACGGTGTCTTGTCACGGCAGCCCAAGACCACCAACACAACTGGCAACAAAGAGCTGGACCAAGAGGAATCAACTTGATGTTTTTATATGGAAGACGCAGCCATGTTTACACATGGACATGGAAGGAGAAAAGAAAGGTGTTCTGTTTTAGGACAACTTAGCAGTTTTGTGTACAGATCATTTTCAAAATGAGAAGACAGAGGGTGTCCTCTGAGTTGTTATTGTAGCATGTTTTCGGGAGTGGAATATTAATATGAAGCATGAAAGTGGGTGAGTTTATGCTGAAATGAGGTTATTAATAAGAACAATACCCCACAGCTGCCTGGCACTTTTATCCGAGAAGAGGTTTACAGAACCAAACCTGCAGGGAACAAATATTCGCGACTACCACCTGCACTTTAAAGAGAGGAAGAAATCATCAGCTCCGGAGACAGCAAAGGAGAAGCTGCAGCTTCTGCAAGGTCGAGCATCAAGGTAATGGAAGAGCCAGAAATAGCACTCAAGTGTCTGCCCCCCTGGCGCCGGCACCGCCCTGCCCATCCTGTCCTCGGAGAGAGGCCTCAAGGGCACTTAGCGATCAGAAGTTAAGTCCTCCAGCTCCAGCATTTTGCTCTAAGTGTTCCTGCTTCTACAATTCCTAGGAGCGATTTCCAAATGTTGTTTTCCTTTCGGGCAATGGTCACATCCATATTCTGGAAGAGTGGGGTGGGGGGGGGGCGTGGAGAGGAACTCGTGCCGTGGCATCAGTTCACCTCGACGGCATCCCCGGTGTGGGCGGTGCGGCAATCCCGCTTCCAGAGGACGCCAGCCAGGCGCAGAGCAGGTGGAATAATCTCCCCAATATTTCATGCTCAGGAGTATCTTTTCAGTCAAGGTGACTAGGAAACAAAAAAATGTTAAAACAAGTGAAACAAATTCCACCATGAGACTTGAGTGGTGAGTCCAGTTACGCTACAAACAGTGAAATCTTGAATTTCTTGGGTTCGATTGTGTCTCCTAGAAAGATGTCTGGGAGCCTGAAACCACCGTAGCTCAGGACGAAACCTTGTTTGCATCCAGGGTCATTGCAGAGGCGATTAGCTAAGATGAGGTCATAATGGAGTAGGGTGGGCCCTTAATCCGGTATGATATGATATTTCCTTATAAGGAGAGAAGAGAGACACACCCGGGAGAAATTGAAGCCGGGCAGTTACAAGCCAAGGAAAGCCCAGGACCGCCAGCAAACACCAGACACGGGAAGAGGCAGGAAGGACCCTCCCCTGGAGCTTTTGGAGGGAGCACAGCCCTGCTGACACCTTGCTCCTGGACTTCTGGCCTTGAGAACTGTGAGAGAATGAGTTCCTGTGTTTTAAGCCACCCGGCTGTGTAATTTGTTACAGCAGCTGGAGGAAATGAACTCATTGGGTCTCAGTTATTTGGCTTATAAAATTCCGAGGTGAATCCTAGGACACCCTCACATAGATGAGCTACATGTTGTTCAAAAGAAGGCCGTAGTCCTGCAATTTGACTTGGTATATATTACATGGAGTATGGTTTGTCAGTGTAAGAGATAAGAGTAAAAACACAGGAAGTGGTCTTTTCACCCAATCTCAGATTTGTGCTGATGGGAGAGCAGACTAGAGGGGTGGTAAGCCTGTTGGTCCAGGAGCCAGCACACCACCAGCAGCTGCCGCTCCGAGGGATGCAGAGTAGGTTTTGTGTACCTTGGAACCAGAACCAATCCGAGCTAACGTCACAAATCTGGAAGGACTCTCTTGCCCCATTTTTGACCCTCCTTCCCCCCATACTCACAAAGTCTTCTACACACATCACATCGGGGCTGGAAGGAACAAGGGTACCAAGCTGGATGGAAAAATAGGATCTGCTGCGCTCAGCCACGCTGGGTGTATGATCCCATGGCACTTCCCAACACTGAACTTCATTTTAGACATCTTATTATTTTCTGATTATGAAAGCCATACAGACTCACCAAAAATATTCAAGCATTTCACCATAATAGAATGCAGAACTCAGAAGTTCCTCAATACCTTCTCCCACTGTGATTAAGAGTTGAGTGAAATGCTCTAGGTAAATCTAACATCGTTACAGTTGTGTGTTAAGTGATAAAGTCAGGAAGAAAGAAAAATGGAACCCAAAGGATGGCAGGATTTGGAGAAATTGTGATGTTAAATTTCTTCGCTTTCATGTACCTTTCCTTCAGTGTTTAGACTCCAGAAGGACGGAATCCTGGGGATGTCTCACCCAAATGCACACTCCTAGATCCAACATTTACCCTGAGTTTCTGTCTCTTTGATGAGCTAAGAAACAAGAAGGAAAAATACAGACCGCTTAACCTTCTCCCTTGATCCTAGACCAACCCTCTGTGCAGGCACACATCTCCCCTCCTCAGCACGCCATCCTGCTCCTTGGGCCCGCAGTGCATCAGAAGTTCCAACTGCCCAGGCTCTAAAAGCTGCTTCCAAAGCCAACTGTCAAGAAGGACCTCGCAAACCTTCACGTCGCAGGCCCTCTCTGCATTGGGATTCCTCCTTCCAAACTCTTTCCACGGAGACTGTCGACGGTTGGTGATGGACTGGTTGCTGTACTGAGTTAAACTCAGTGACACTTTGATTGACTCCACCAACATTTATTAAGGACGTAATACGTGCAGATTCAGTGTGCTAGGAGCTCAGACAGAGACAGAGAGAGCTCCTGCCTTCTCGAACCCTAGAGATCAAGCGGAGAAGAGAGATGTGAGCAGAAGCCTGGAGACTGGGACAGAGGACCAACGGGGGCTACCAGGGGCTGAATGTGTGACCCCTGAATCCGTATGTTGAAGCCTCAACCCCCAATGTGATGGTTAGGGGTGAGGCCTTTGGGAGGAGACTGGGCTTAGATTAGACCATGAGGATGGGGCCCTGTGATGCAGTTAGGGCCCTTAGAAGAAGAGGAAAAGACAAGACCCCACACACACACCCTCACACTCTTGCACCAGGAAAGGCCCCGTGAGGACGCAACAAGAGGATAGGTGTCTACAAGCCAGGAGGAGAGGTCTCACCAAGAACCAAATGTGCCGGTTCTTGGGATTTGGCAATATCTGGAGACAAGGGAATCTTCCGGGCACCTTTCCTATCACATATACTCACTCAAGGATCACTGCCAAAAGAGGGATCTAGGACCTCCTGTAGAACCCAAATCTTTATTTTTGATTGAGAAAGGGTAAGGGAGAAAGAGCTGATGGTAAACGCACTTCCAATTGCTTGACAGGGCACAGAATTCAATACCTTGTACATTTTCATTTTTAGTCCTATGCCATTCATGTTTTAACCAACAGAATGCAAAAGCACTGTCTGTTCGAGAGTCAGAAACCTTGGGAAGAGTTTGGATACTTGAGAGACACTGTCAATCCATTTCTTTGATCTGGGCTATGGCCACGCTCTGTTTCCAAGTATCACGGCTGGAGCCCAGTGGCTGCTACTGTCTTGGAAAATAAAATACAGCCGTTGTCTGAGGGGTCTCAACTCCGAACGAGGGCTCTCCATGTCCAGACGTTCACAGAACCCCCTGGCTTCTAAGTTCTCATGCAGATGTAGGTTCTTTCAAGTGCTTTCAACCCACTGAATACATGATTTAGTACTTTGGAAAGCTCAGGAGTTGAGGTTTTGGAAATCTCAACTGTGCCATTAGAGAACTCTTATCCCTTCACAGAGAAAACACCCAGACATCGTCTTTCAACCTCTGGGGATCACTGGGTTCTGGGAAAGACTGTGAAAATGATTCTAAAACCTTGCTCCTAGGAGCAACTGCTCTGTGGACAAATATTAGAACTATGTTGATTAAAGAAATGTCAGCGGTTACTTTGGGTTGAGAAGCGGATGCTTCTTTTGTCCATAATATTTTAATACTTTACCACTTTTAAGTACTGGTTTTAATTTGGTGATGGATGCTTCTTTGTAAGAAAATTCAGTGTACAGAAATTCAGACTTTCAGTGTCTGAAGTCATGCAAGACAGAGGGAGAACCCATCCTAAACCTGACTAAATAAAAAACCGAATTAATTTGCTCCTCTAAGCTGAAAACTTCTGGAGTAGAACTGGCTTCAGGTCTGAGGGTCGCGGCAGTCAGTAGCACCAGGAGCTGCCCTGACTTCTCCCACGTTACTCTTCTGGTGCTAACGCGATGGAGTCAGTGGTTCTGTCCCCAGCATCGTCGTGGGGCTCAGTTCCAATGGCAAACAAGCTTCTCTCTTCCAGAATCCACAGTCGGAAGCCTCACTGCATCTCTTTGGCTGTGCTTGAGCAAGTTGCCCGCCGTGAGAGCGTGAGGATGTGCTGCTCTCTCTGGTGGGGCCTGGAGAGTTCGGAACGGATCCCGGGCTGTATCCTCCAGCCCTGGAGTTGGGAATGGGATCCTGGGCTGTATCCTCCATCCCTGGAGTTGGGAATGGGATCCCGGGCTGTATCCTCCATCCTGGAGTTGGGAATGGGATCCCGGGCTGTATCCTCCATCCCTGGAGTTGGGAATGGGATCCCGGGCTGTATCCTCCATCCCTGGAGTTGGGAATGGGATCCCGGGCTGTATCCTCCATCCTGGAGTTGGGAATGGGATCCCGGGCTGGGAGCACATGGAGTAAGAATGGATGATTTTGCGGAGCTTTCGCTACCAAAGGTATACTTACCAGAGGAGGCCTACAGATGCCCCATAACAAAGAGACGTATCCACTACTCTTTCCAAACAGATAAATTATGGGGTTACTGTTACTACTGCAGAGGAGGCTTCACTGAACAAAAGGAGATTTTACAGAAGGGTTCACTGAAGGTTTCCTTTAGGCAGTTGTCTCCAAATGCAGCTCATCACGTGTTTAGTGATCACTGATGCTTGAGTAGAAAGGCTGAAAGAAGGAACACTCAAAGCTAAAATGTAAGAGCCACTGTCAATTGGGAATCAATCAATCAAGAAAGAAAGAAAATAAACTTGAAATGGTAGGTTAGTGAACTGAAAACTGGGATTTGATTTACATAAAACTTCTCACAAACGTGTCTATGCAGGAAGCAAGGCAAATCTATTGAGGACAAATGAACTTAGTTAGGAATATGTTCATGACGGTTCTGGTTCTCCTAAGGAAGCAAAATCATTCTGTGAGCTTTAGGTGCCCTGAAAACAGGTGGTAAAAGGGTTCCTTACATAGCACCACCCAGTCTTTGACTAGTCAACCACCTAGATGACAGCTGCCTACCTGTTTGAGATACCTATTACCATTAGGGGTTTCCTGGGGCGCCTGAGAACCCAGAGATAGTTCTGGAGACTGGTTCTTGTGTTGACTGTTACGATCTACATTAAGAGTGCAGGTGGGAGTTGCAGTTCAGGACATTCTAATTACTGATTGGCCACTGAATGTACATGAAGGCTCCCATTACCGTTTACAAGTCATCTAGGTCGATGCTCATTTGTTTGGGGATGTTTTAGCCCCATTATAATAGAAACTGCTATTGTGCTATTTACTAGTTTATTTATTTTTGTCATTGTTTATATTTAGTCACTACATTGTTTGGCACATCCAGCTCATGCTAAAAAATCGTGACTTTTATTATTACATAATGCCTGCTTTCATCTGATTTAGAGCCACTGGTCCTAAATCCTTCATTGTCTGATACTAATATCACCACATCTTTCTTTCTGCTTGCATCTGCTAACATCTGTCTGCTTGCTCCTTTATTTTCAACGTTACCACCTTGTTAGAAGGGTTTCTTTGAAACAACACATACCTGTTTTGTTTTTTTTTTAAACACAGTCTGACAACCTCTGGTTTTAATAGAGCGATTTACCTCGTTCACATTTAGTGTAATAACGAATGTGCTTATTTTATTCCTCTGTCACACTTTATGATCCTTGTTTGTTACACTTTACTCTGTCTTCTTTTTCCTTTTCCTCATTTTGGATGGTTTGATTTCGTTAACGTTCACTCCCATTTTTTCTTTTGTTAATTTGGTGTTTCTGAGCTTTTCCATTGAGCTGATAACTATCCACCCATTCCTCACACTCAGAATTCATACACATTTTCCAACTGTTGGATGAAAACCAGAAACCAAAATACTCTATTCCCTCATTTCTCCCTTCGCACAAAGCAAATACCATTAAAAAAAAAAAATTGGAATCTTCTACTCTGTTCCCTTCCTGTAACTCCTAGTTTTTGTTGAGACAGTTTAGCATTTTCAGTGCAAAAATATTATTAGATTTTCCTTTGAAGCCTACCTTTTCTCTCCTAAAACAATATAATCCACCCTTTATTACAAATGTTCAAACTTTATTAATATTAATTTGGAATTAACGCTACAGGATACAAAGTTCACTGCTACCCAGTACTTCTCTTATTTACCTTCTCCTTTCTTGAAGTTGGCAGCCAGTAGAAGGCTGACACTCAAGTGTGTGTGTTTTGAAAGTTCACTCTGCTTTTCACTTGAATCTTTATAAAGCACTCACTACCACAGTCCACTTGTCATCCTCACGACTTGGTGGATATGGGACAGTAGGTATCATCATCCCCACTTACTGGAGAGAAAACTGAAGCATAATCGCACCTTGATGCCATGTACCCTCACCCCACCCTCCAAAAGCTTTGCTAAAAGGAGTTCCTCGATTTGTCCAAAGCAGTCTCTGAGGCCGTCCACGTATTAAGGTTAAACACGAGGATCTCAACAAAACACACTTTAAGTGAAAGAGACTCTGCTGTCCCCGTAGGAAGACTAGGATAATTGATCTACAGTAATTGAGCTCAGCAAAGCTTATATAGAAGAGGCAACATAAACAGAGCATTCATCTTCTTCAAAATCATTTATTTCCTTGCATCGCAGTTTTTAGTGTCTCTTCAGGAGGAAGAATTGTTTTGTCTGAACTGTGTTTCTTTGTGCTAGTAGGTGCCAGAGAGTGGATGAGGTGGGCGGGGCAGGGTGGAGTGGGCAGGATGGGGTAGGGTAGGGTGGGCTGGGGGGGGGGGTGAAGAGGTCTCTGGGGGCTCCCTTCCCTCAGTCTCTCATTTGCCCCAGAAGGCAGTGATGCGCTGTGATCTCCTTTATCCGTTCACTTACTTGTTCATCTATTCACTCAATAGACATCTCTGAACTGGGCTAGGAGTCGGAATGCAGGGACACACGAGCCCATCCTTGCTATGGAGAAGCTCACAGCCTGATAGGGAAGCAGACAAGAAAACTGCAGTCCCCAAATCCTGCGGGCTGCACTGTTTCTGAAGGTCACGGAAGGTGGGCTGCCCCCGCGCCCCTGACATCAGCGGAGGCCTGAACCCAGCCTCTCCTCTGCTCTGGAGCCCCCCAAGGCTGTGCCAGCTGCGGCGGGTCACTGGCTGCCTTTGTCTAGGCTGGCTTTGCACAGCATCCTTAAAGAAAGGTTCGGGAACAACTATGCAAATTTGGGTCAGGGAGTCACGCAGGAGAAGTTGTCAGGCCCAGTCCACACCGTCCCCCGGGAGGTGCGGGCAGCCACCCTGCCCTGTGCTCAGCGCCCAGATCACGTCCTTACCTCTCGGGTCTCAGGTGAAAGCTGAGCGGCTGGAGGATGCTTCAGCCAAAAGCCTGTCACCTCCTGCCCCCGCTCCCATGCCTGTGCCGGGCCGGTCAGCCCGCCCTGGGACTTCTGGGGTGCTCTCCCCCTCCATATACACACATTAAGAAGCCAAAACACCAAAGTGTCACTTTTCCTCATCTCTGCCTCTTGCTGCTGCTGCTTCCTCATATTCGAGGGGTCACATGTTGAGAATCCTCTTTCTTAGATTGATGCCATCACGTGATCGTAAAACAACCCCCCAGAGTGAAGAGCCTCTGCATCCTCATGGACGCCCACCTGTTGATTCACTGTCAGTCTTGCCAAAATGAACATCATTCTGGAACTTTCCAGAGCAACACTTAGGGCACCGTTCCGAGTGCTCAGTGAACACCCCCGGCGTTCTCGTGTCCCCTGCCCGGAGCCGTGTCTGTACTCAGTGACAGGAGGAGGGCACTTTCTCTTCCTTCCCAAGAACAGTGCCTGAAACCTAAGTTTTCCTCGGACCAGTCAGAAGAAGAAACAACCCATCTCACTGATTTAGTACTTTTAAAAGAAAAATCCATCAGGCTTCTCCTCAACTTTCTGAGCCTCCAGGCAGGCTGGATACAATTTGCCAACACCCTCTAGGACTGTTCCTTGTTAGTTTCTAGTTTAAAACTTTCACTTCTTGGATTCCCAGAGATCAGGTGAACCAAGTGACCGGTTCCAAACTCAGTCCTGGCGACTTCCTGGGAGATGAGGAAGGTGCACCAAGTGTCCTGAAAAGCCAGCGTGGTTTCTACCCATCGTAACTCTTCCTTCTTAAGCCCCTGCACGAAACAGCCTAGTCGGTTTTGAAACATCCAATCTGAGGTGGTTTGGTTTCATGAGACACGTGAGCACGGCCATCTTGCGCCTTCACGGCTGGAAACGCTATCGTTCACCGTGAGGCCATCACTGCCTCACCTTCCAAAGCTGCTAGAATGTTTGTTCCTGCAGCGGAAATGGTAAGAGGTCCGTGACTTTTCACCTTTAGAAAACGAGCTTCCATGGTAACAAAAACACGATGGACCATTCGCAGTTCAAAACAAACCAAAGCAAAACAAGCCTGAAGTCCAGGCGCTGCCAGAAAGTCCATATTTTGCCAGAAAGATCTACCCCACAACCGCACCACCATTTACAGAAACTCGGCAACCCGAGTCCTGAACAGTGGTGGTCCCGGGAGCTGAGTGCCTGCAGCTCTGCTTTGCCGAAACACTTGAAATTAACATTTCAGTTCCATGCCTTCGCCTTCCGCTGTGTGGCAGGTGACTTTCAAACAACGCGAAAAGGAGGGGATAATTGGCTGATGGGAGATGGAGAAAACAATCGAGCTGCCTGCAGACCCTGCAGACGCCGCTTTCCCCAAAGCCCAGGTCTGTTAAGGAAAGATGCTGAATCTGAAGCTCCCGTCCTTGGGGCCGCTTTTCTTTGTGCTACTTAATTACGCCGTTCGGGCCAAATGAAGCACACGTTTTACAGACTCCTGTTTCTCACCGAAGAGGGGGAAAGTGATCTATTTGCAGGAGTTATATATTTTTTTCAGGCACTTTATGGAGACACCCCAGCCCCCCTTGGCTGCCGACTGTAAAATAAGAAAACTATTACCCAGCTGGGGTAACAATAGGCTCCCACAGTGCTTTTCTGCTCAGCCCGCAGCTGCAGGGAAAGTGGAAACTCAGCAGCGGGGTAACATTCTTTCCTTACAGCCTGTTTCTATGGGCAAGGAGCCCTCCCACTGATCCAGTGTATTTTCTATGCAAAACTGCAGAAGAAGTGACATTTTAAAAGTTTTGACCTTTGTGTTTTTTTTGCATGAACCGTGGCATACATTTTTTAAACCTTCTGACAGGGTGTCTGTTAGAAACGGCAGTAGCCATTACTGTAATAATAAAATGTTTCCAAATTTGAGAATTTTATATTGAATATAATGCACAGATACCCTTTGTCTGGAGAACGACAGTGATGTGGGTCTTGGAACCATTTCTTCATTGTTCCAGGAAAACAGATTATGACAGATTTCAGGCATATTTAGGAAACAATATCGCTGGACGCGATGTTTTCATTTGCTAATTTCAGACTTTTGTGATTTTTTTCCCCAAAAAAGGATTTGGAAGAGTTTTGCACTTGTACTATAGGGTGTTTCCACTTAATACTAACAGTCATGTTATTTGTTCAGAAAAAAACGTTCTTTGCATAACAAAAATATTCTTTAAAAAATTTAGTTTTACACATCAATATATTTAGGATTTGGGGGGAGAAAAGTTAAGATCTTATTTGAATCTAAAACTTCTCCATTCAAAAAAAAAAAAAAAAGAGGAAAACAAAATAACCAAGGGACTAATGCCAAGGAGAACGTTCTTTAAAAGACCTTCCAATTAGCAAGGGACATGAATGGAGGAGACAAAAAGCTCAAATACAAAAATATAAAGAAAGAAAATTGGAGCAAATGAGATGTTGAATTACTTGCAACAAAAGATGGGTGAGTGGGAGATGGATTCTTAAGTGAAAGGGTTATGTGGCTTTCGAGGGCCAGACCAGACCTCCAGAGACCAGGTGCGGGATCCGTCGGACCAGGGTTGTGCCGCGTTCCTTGCAGTCCCTAATTTGTCCTCCGATCAACTGTAGCTTTTATTCTGAAGGCTGGAAGATTTTCGGGGTTAAATGGGAGTTTGGAAAAGAGTGTGCTGGCCCCTCCTTGGCTGCTGGGAAGCTGACAAGCTCAACGTGACTGGATACTCCAGGGAGGGGCCCACGTTCTGAGCACAGATGAGGCTCCAGGAAACTGGCGCTGAGTTTGAATCCTCTTTCTCTACTTCTGGCTCTGGCTGACCACTTAACTCTTTAGTCTCTCCTCAGAAATGGAGGTAATAACAATCAAGACATCAGACAGCTGATCCCTTGCTCATTGGTGAGTCGCTATGAATTGCTAATTTAATTCGATGAGGAACTTTTAGATGGGATTGCTTTCTCTAACTCACAAAGTTGTTAAAATCCTGCAGATAACTAGAGTGTGCTTCAATTGAAAACATTCAGATCGTAACTATGGCACTCAAACCATCTGTTAACTCGAACTCACTCGATTAAATAAAGAAGCAGTCAAGCTGGGTCCAAGTGTTGCGTGATATATGAGAAAACCCTTTTTATGATAGAAAGGGAAGCATGTTAGAATTATGCTGACATGTTCTTAACCCATGGTACTATTTAGAAGTTCAGGTCGTGGAATTTTAGAGCTAGAAATACTAAGTTCATCTAGTCCAAATCCTGTTTTTCACAGGTAGAGAAACCAAGGCTCAGAGAGCTTAAGTGACTTACCCAAAGTCACAGTGACATGAGCAGAGGTAGAACTGGGAGCCCATCTCCTCTGTCCCCTTCCCCAGCCCACTGGGAGGTCTCCTCCCCCTCCCCTCCCCCTCCCCTCCCCCTTCCCCTCCCCTCCCTCTCCCTCCTCCTCCCCCTCCTCCTCCCCTCTCCTCCCCCTCCTCCTCCCCTCTCCCTCCCCCTTCCCCTCCCCCTCCCCTCCCCCGCCCCCTCTCTCCTCCTCCCCTCTCCCCCTCCTTCTCATCCTCCTTCCTCTCCTTTCCCACCCCCCTTTTCCCCCTCCTCCCGTCCCTCCCCTCCCCCTCCTCCCTCTTCACCCCCACTTATTATTATTTCAATAAAACTTAAATCACAGCTACAGAGTTCAGGCTGAGCTGGACTAGTGATTCTTTCCTCACACCCAGTATCTGAGCCCTTGCCATCTTGGCCCATTGGTCTTGGCGACATCTCTTGGTGTGCACCTTTCCTTCCAGGAGTGCATCTTCAGAATAATACCTGTTAGAAAACACCTCTCTGAAAGGCAGGTTCAGGACGCTGTGAAGGCTGTAGAAATAGGTTCAGAGGGTGCTGCTCACCGGCCTTTAACGACCGCCGGAGCCGCACAGCTGGGATTGCCAGTACGGGGACGGTCGCGCAGGTAGGTCTCGGGAGCCGAATCCTCACTGCTTCTGATTGTCATAAAGACAAATTTGAAACATATCATTTCTTGAATTGCACAGTCTCTGCTGTTAACACGAGGATGAAAAAGGACACAAATGATGGTGATTAGCCCAGTTAGTCTCTCCATCAAGGGCTCAGGGGACCCCTGGCTGCCCTGACTCGGGGACGAAGGTCATCTGCGGATGGAGCTTTGGGCTGAGAGGTCTGACCTTCCCCCGCAGGGGCCATGGGATGGGTGAGGCACTCAGCACAGGGCCAGGTTCTGGCTGGTCCAGAAGGGAAGGAAGGACGCCAGCAGATGGACATACGCACACCACAGGCAAGGACATTTCAAACCAGACCGGGACACAAACCCTTCAGAGTCAGGATGCTACCTGGGACCATTTCTCTGCTCACCAGCAGGGGTTGATGGGTTCGCTGGGTAAAGGAAGTTTTAGCTGATGACTCTTGGGGGGTCTTCAGGAGTCTCTATGGGAATTTTCATGGGGTGGGGCGTGGCCTTTATACCACACAGGGAGATGCCAGTGTAACAAAACTTACGTTATCCCCGGAAGGAAGGAAGAAACCTGCCCTTCGGAGATTTAAGAATAGGCAAAGAGGCTGTGATTTGTCCTCACGAAGAAAAATAGATGGTAAGTATTTTCTTAAGGAATTATTCCAAAAATTATATGTGACTTGTGAATGATTGTGAGTCCTGAGCACACGCTGGGAAAATAAGCTCTGTCTTGGGATCGTGCATTTATCTTTTAAAGCGAATGTCATTTTATTAAACTCCTGCTTCTTAAAAATTTGTTCTGGGCTGCCTTTTCAGAGCCTGTTGGTAAGTGCAGACAGGCAGGCTAGCACCAGACTGGACATCATTTTTAACCAAAGCGAAACAAGAGCCCTTGTCTTCAAATTGTGGAAAGGCATCTTTAGAAAGCAGGGCAGGGAGACACAGGGAGCAAAGGCACGTCCCACATCTGGGTCCCCGGGACCCGACTCACTGAAAGTGGCTTCGGGAGTGGCTCTGGTCCTGAGGTATGGGGGTCCGCCTCCTGCAATGCTCAGATCTCTGAACGTGAGCCAGGGGTTCCAACATCAAAACACAAGCAAAGAAAACCCAGACCCGGCAGAGGGATTATGTGCCCTCTTCTCTTTGCATCCCTGGAAAAACCTCCTCCAGGTTTTAGGAAGCGTTATGAGGGAGAACAATGAAGAAATGGCATTGACTAGACATGTACACTGCATTAAAATCCTGATTTTTCTTCTCTGTGTTTTTTTAAACTAAGCCCCGGTTTTATTATCTGTAAAATGGGCATAATAATAGTCTTGTCAGCCCAGATAGGGATAATGCCTGTGTAACACATAGAATAGTATAATTTTTATTATGAAAAATGTCCACACTAGAAAAAATGGACTGAAATAACTCCTTAGGACAAGAAAAGGACTCCCTACGGAGAGAATAAAAACAAGCATACATTTTTGCAGCGGAATGGCTTCTGGAAGGAGAAAGCACTGTCCACAGTTACCCGCACTGTCCATCTGGCCAAAGCATCGTATTTGTAGAACACGCTTAGGGACAGACGTTCTCGGGACCTTCCTAGGGAAAAGCCAACACTGCAGATTTCCGGGCCAACGAATGAATGGTATCAAAAGTTGAGGGTCTTTTACGCTTAATACAAAACGTGTTCGCAATTCCCCTGCACCTCCTCTGCTGGCTGCTAACACCTTTGCGGGACACAAAGGGCCAGGCATGCATGTTAGGGAGGCTGGTTACAGAAATCAGTCCCACGCACTAAACTGGTGGAAACTTTAGTGCAAACCGGAGCCAACGATTTGGCTTGTGGGCTGATCATTATTCAAGTACAGAGTGAAAAGCTGCAAATGTATCAACTGCGCTTTAATCAGATTTCGTGTGTCACTAGCTCATGGGGCAGAAAAAGGTCTCCAAGGGTTACGAGCACAGACGAGAACGTGGGCTCTGACGTCTGCTGACTGCGGCCGCCACTGCGGGGCGAGACGTCTCCTCCCCAGGTGGGTCTCTCAGCCTCCGTCTCTGTCTCTCTCTCCTTTGGTCTTTCCCGAAGTTGGGCTATTTGCTGAACCTACGTAGGTTTATCTTCCTCCAGATAGACTCACGTTCGCTAAAGCCTCTGCTCTGGTGGGTGGCACGTCCTACCTTGGGAACAATGAATGTCAGCAGTTGACGTCATCGAGGGCCCCTGGGTGTGATCCCCCCTCTCTGCCCCCCGCCCTGTGCAGCTGGTACTGTTGGTAGCCCCCCTTTATAAACGGGGAGCCTGAGGCTTGGAGAACAAGGCTGTCCCCTAAATAGAGTTTCTGGAGGAGAACCTGAGCCTCAGCATCTACAGAGAGTCCCTTTCAACTATCTGGGGTCCAGACCAGACCACTCTGCTCTCAACAACCGGATTTGCAATATCACCGTTAGAACTACACACGGAATTAAGATATTTTAAAAATCCACCAGGATGAGTGTCCGCTTTGAAACCTCCACTGGTCAAAACCACACAAGTGCGTCCTCCTCCATAGCTAGTCCCTAAAAAGTTCATTCAAAGTTCATCGAGGCAGGAGAGAAATCTCTTTTAGTTGCCAGGTGAAGCGGGAACTGCTTGTATAATTATTTGAAATTAGTCTTCTACGGAAGAGCATTTACTGAGGATCATATCTCGGGGTTCTCTCTGCTGTTAACGTATGTCATTTTCTTCCTTTATGTTCTCCCACGTAAATAAGAATATTAAAAAGACTACACCAGAATCCATTCAAAAATGGCTCAGTATTTTCACATATGAGAGAGCTTGACCTCCATCGGTAAACACCAGAAGGTCAGGGTTCCGTCCATCTGTTCATTCCCAGAACCCCTTGTGCTACCCTCATTTACTCACATTAATAATCAATTAATTAATTCAACGAATGTTTATGGAGTGTCTGACAGAAGATTCTAGAGATTTTGCTAGATTCTCAGAGTACGGCAGTACATAAAACACTTTCTATCTGATTCATCTTCATTGCCTGTTTCTATATTTCTGCTTAAGCTCTGATGGTCCAATTGGAAATTCAGTCTTGTCCTTCGTCCCCTCCAGTTCGTAGAAAGGTTTATATAAATTAAAAGTAGTTTAATTCTATTACCCCAGATGCACAAGGTATTCATTTAAAAGTGGGGTGCTAACGTGGATGGTATTCACTCAGTTCATTTATTCAGCTGACTACATTTAAATGTGTTTGGTTCCCTAATGTCACAACGTCTGTCAGGTCCGGACCCAGAAAGCCCGTCCCGGGGCCCCTGCTCCCCGCTTTTTTAACAGCACGTAACCCAGAGCATCAACCCAACGCTGGACTGTCTCCCACCGAAGGCTTAGCTTGGAAATAGTCTTGTTTATCAAATCCCTCCCTCAGGACCTTCCCTGTGAAGTTCCCAGGTGACCAGGACAGCGGGAAGCAGGCAATGAGGTTGCAGGGTCGGGAAGGGGCCCCGCCAGCCCGGCTGTGAAGGGCAGGCCGGCGGGGCGGCAGGGGGGTCGGGGGTCGGCTGCTGAGAAGACGAGGCACCGAGGAGGAAGCAGCAGCTGCGGGAGGCCACCTGGAAGGCCGAGCCCCCCAGGTACTGTGCTGGGTGCCCCCACCCACCGCCCGGGAGGTGGGCCCTGGGGGTGCCCACGCCCAGTGGCAACAACCCCCAATCCGCGCCTGAACCACCTTGGGTGCGTCTCTGTTGGATGTGATGTGCCTGTGAGATTTTCTACCCACAGACTTTGGGAAACAATGAGCTTTTCTTTTTCTTTATCTTCTTTTTCATATTTTTTATGGTCACGTCTTTTCAATGACCTCCATGAAGGGGGTTTGCGCTGGGACGTGAGGGGGGCACCGCCGGGAGACGGGGGAGGGACCCGTCTCACCATTTATGGAGGCGTTTGTGTCATCGCTGCTGTATCTTTATTATAATCGACACCAGGCCCTAAACGAGAGGATTCTGACCGTCAGGCAGAGACCTCAGAGCAGGGGGTGTGGTGGCTCTATCACATGCCGCTCTCTTTCCCATGGCAGGTCAGGAAGGAAATGACCTGCCATGAAGGAAAGAATGAAGGAAAAGGCCTGAAGGTAGACCTAGATATTGGGTTGACCTTTAAGAATAAAAGAAAAAGAATTCCAGGAGACCAGGCACACCCCACAGTGACAGCCGGGAGGAACCAAGCTTCCTTCTGCAGGTGACCCCCCGGGGGTCTTTCTGGCCGTGTGTGTCCACGGAAGCTGACGTCAGCCTCTCAGGTGCCACAGCGCAGGTCAGGAAAGGAGGGGGGTGGGGAAGATGGCAGGGGGCACGGGGCCGCGGGGCATCCCTGGCTCGCCAGAGCCGCCCCCTCCACCACTGGAGTGAATCCTGCACATGTGTGTCATAAATGAGAATTCAGTCCGGGAGCGAATACTTGTAGAGCCTCGTGGCCTGGAGTGCGTTGTTCTCGACTCGTGGCCGTCAACCGTGACCCTGGCAGGGGAGCCAGGAAGGGTTTCTGAAGAAGGAGCACCTGTGCTGAGCCCGGAAGGATGCTGAGCACGGGAGGAGCTGGGCGGGCAGGAAGGACACGTTGGCCAGGTGGAAGGAACGGGGCGAGCGAGCGCATGGACCCTCGCAGGTGAGAAGACGATGCTGGGAGGGGCTCAGGAAGGAGCGGCGTGGTGCAGGACGGGACGCTGGCTGCAGGTGAGGCCAGAGCTGCTCTCGCTGTGCTCCGGGTGAGGAGGGCGGTGGGCAGGCCGGCATCCGGCGGCAGGTGATGGAGGGGGACAGAGGCGGGAGGCCCTGAAGAAGAATCGTGAGAAACCAGCGAGAGACGGGCGTGTGGGCTGCGAGGGGAGAAGGAGGAGGATGAAGCCTGGGGCTTCCCGCCGAGTCCCCGCGAGGGGAGTCAGGAAAGAATTCAGGGCCAGTAGGAGGAGTATGCTTTTGTAGAAAAAAATGAGCGAATAATAATTCTATTTTCACCCAAAACACAATGAAAACGTTTCCGGTCCTGTTGTATTTGCTTAGCCAGGTACTGTTTGAATTAATTTCCTAGGGCGGCCGTCACAAAGCACCACAGACCGGGTGACTTAAACAACAGAAATCTGTTGTCTCACGGTCTGGAGGCTGGAGTCTGAGATCAAGGTGTCTGCAGGTCTGCTGCGAGGGGCGACCTGCCCCAGGCTCCCCCCGCCCCACCCCCGCCTCTGCGGGCTCCTGGCAGCCCTGGGCATCCCCTGGCTTGTAGACGTGTCACCCCCAGCTCTGCTTTCATCTTCACATGCTGCTCCTCCGTATGTGCACCTGTGTCCTTTCCATAAGGACCCCAGCCTTCTTGGATCAGGGGCCCACCTGCCCCAGCATGACCTCATCTTGACCAACTACATCTGCAACGACCTCATTTCCAAATAAGGCCGCATCTCTGGTACTGAGGACTTCAACATATCATTTTGGGAGGACGCAGTTCAACCCGTATCACTGTGCTTTTAGGGGCTAAAAGTTTATGTTATTTAAAAGCAAGTCCAAGTTTCCTGTTCCCCTACAACCATGACCTCAGAGGGGACATATTTTGTAAATCCTCCAAATATCAACCAGGGGAAGCCATCAAGTCGTGAAAAAAATGCTTATTCCCTGTGCCAGCCTGAACTGGCCAATGTCTGAGACGTTGCTGGACATCTGGGGTTCAAGTTGCAGGTTGGATGGCTTCCCGGACTGATGGACAATGGGGGGACCACACAGACAGACCGCCTGGCCTCCTCACCCCGGACGGACTGCCAAAGAGGCTACTTGCTCAGCAATGCCACCGAAGAGCGAGGGGAAGGGGACCCAAAGAGAGCACCGCAGAGCTGTGCCTTGGACGAATGGAATGGTCCAGGTGGGGCAGTGCCACCAGGACATGCAAAGATGCTGCCTGGCGCTCGCCTGCTTCCTTTTATCTCTGTTGCCTCTCTGAGGGGTTCATTCAAGGTCAGTGGTGGCTGAGTCACTTTAGCCCAAGTGGATGAGGGCCAACAGTGTGTCCTCTGTCCAAGGCTGGCCGCAGGGATGGGCGTAGGGTAGACGGCAGCTGAGAGCTCAGCTGTCCGAGATTCGGAGAGGCGAGGCCCGCAATCAGCCGGCCTCCCGGATCGGCCTGTCTTCTCCCCGGAGCAGTCTCTCCATCACGTTAGGATCAGGCTTGCAGTCAAGGGTGGCCCAGCAAACCCTCTGGGAGCACAGCACCCCCTGAAATCATGGCGAGGCGAGATGCAAAGCGAGCAATTAACCAGGAAAAAATATCCAAGGAGCTACCGGGAAAATCGTTAAAACACGGAAAAACAAGCAGGATAATTACACAAAATGCCTCCACCATCTCCGAGGAACAGAGGGGCTTAGAATGGATGGCAACAGCTGGATTTCACCCTCCGATCAGAGCAAGCGGATGTTTCGAGGAATACATTTTCTTTAAGATGGAAATATATTTCAGTCTTTGTGGGGAGGCACATGTAACGCTGAGGGATTTCACACGAGCGGAGAAAGCTTCCTTACGGAAGACAAGGCACACCGAGCCTTGTGCTGCGGGGTCGGGACACAAAAGGAGAGTTTTTGTTCGCTGCTTTCTGTTTGGTTTGGGTCTACTTCCGCCCCCTGCCACCCCGCCCCAAGCAGCTCCACAACCCCCAAGTCTTGAGCAAAGCACTGCTGCCTATAGACTCGCAGTACACAAATCACCCGCCCTCGAGGGGTCTTCAGGCTAGGAGGAGGGGCAAACAGGTGCCCAAGTAAACACATTACAGAGCTCAAAACAGGAACAGATAATGATCCTGGACATGAAGAAATGACGGGACCAGGATGGAAAGGAGTCTTTTCCTCCGTCTAAATTTGTATTTAATGCCTATTGTACACTAGAGGTAACCACTCTAAATCCCCCTGATAGCAGCAGCCTATAGAAAATGCAGTGAGAGCTCAGGGATTTGTCTGCAGTGGTTTTGCACGGATGAGTCACTCAGGGGCGTTCTGTCAATTTCTTTTTTTTTCTAACAGGGAAACAAACAACTCTGAAGGCATTATTTTATTTGCATGTTTTCCAGCATATTATTTTTAACACTCCTGGAAATAACATATCAAGCACACATTCAGAAAAAATCATAGCTCTGCTCCAAGCCTTTTAGTACAAAATAGCTAAATTTAACATCTAGAGAAATCGTGAACTAATAAAGTATTTGAATGGTCATAAACAATATTTGAATAGTATATTATTTCAGGGGCTTCCCTGGTGGCGCAGTGGTTGAGAGTCTGCCTGCCGATGCAGGGGACACGGGTTCGAGCCCTGTTCTGGGAGGATCCCACATGCCGCGGAGCGGCTGGGCCCGTGAGCCACAACTACTGAGCCTGCACGTCTGGAACCTGTGCTCCGCAACAAGAGAGGCCGCAACAGTGAGAGGCCCGCGCACCGCGATGAAGAGTGGCCCCCGCTTGCCGCAACTAGAGAAAGCCCTCGCACAGAAATGAAGACCCAACACAGCCAAAAATAAATACATTAATTAATTTTAAAAATATATCTATTATTTCATACATAAGTTTCAGAACTTTAAAATTTTCTTGGCATCAAGACTTGTTTAGATATTAAGCCATGTACCAAAATTGACCTAATCATATGTAATCCCCAATTAAGACTAGTGAATTCAATCAGGGCCTCATACTTTACGGTTATTATAGTAACCATAAAATTGCCGTATTGTCTAGGTCAAAAATGTTTCGATACTGCCAGTTGAACTTGACTTGATATTTATATAGACAGATTATGGACTGATTCAAATACACATGAAGGAAACACTTCTAATAGGCCCAATTTAAGATTTTGTGCCAGTTGATAAAAAATCTACAATAAAAGATACTTCTGGGTGGATACGGAATTCTATGAACGCTTACAGTAGCTCTCATACTGTAGTTGATGGATGTTTCCTTATTCCTAAGAATACTATTCCCTACTCTGAAGATTTCTTAAATCCTAGAACAAACAGGGTTCAGACTTCTTTTTCTCATGTTTCCCTCTCACTTGAAAAATGGTCAACAGCTCTCTGCTGTCATCAAACTCCACTTCGTCTTTCACTACGACAACATCATAGAAGCCACCCCGGGTGTCTCCCCAAAGATGGGGTGAAATCCTAACCCTTGGTACCTGAGAACGCGACCTTATTTGGAAATTAGGCTCACAGCAGATGTAGTTAGGGGAGACCCTAGGGTGGCCCTAATTCAATACCCTGTGTCCTGGTAAGAAGACAGAGACCCAGGAAGAAGACAGCCCTGTGAGGACGGCGCCAGAGATAGGGGTGATGCAGCCACAAGCCCAGGAACGCCTGGGGCCCCAGGAGCTGGAAGAGGCACGAAGGACCCTCTCCCGGAGCCTCCGGAGAGAACCCAGCCCTGCTGACTCCTTGATTTTGGACTTGTGGCCTCCAGAACTGTGAGAGAACAAATTTCTGTTGTTGTATGCTGCCTGGTCTGTGGGGATGGGTTACAGCAGCAGGAGGAAACTAGTACAGTCTGCTCGGAGGGGGATCATGGGAAGCAGGCCCTAAGAGTTCATTTCCACACCTCACAGAGGTTCGGTTGAAGCCGTATCCCTCTATGCCCCTCGGTGCCCACAGGATTTTGGTAGATGTTGGTACCACAAAAGGCTCTTTTCTTCAGCTAGCTTGTTGGCCACCAGGAGCTGTGGATTCTCCTCACTTCTGGGGCCGGGGGGCTGGCCCAGATGCAACACCTCTGAGGGACAGGGGCCACCCAGGGCTGTGGGTGACCTCATCTGCAAAGCTCAGGGTGTAGGACGTACAGGTTCTCACATCTTCTGTGCATCGCGGTCTGAAGAAGGTAGAAGCGCTGTCCAAACAGCTGCTGTGTTTCATGTCATAAACAGTCTTTGCGTTGACTTCTTGGAGGCTTACCTCAGCAGCACACCCTAACTTTCACGTGCATACTTTTTGGGGGTCTTGTTTTAGGCGTGCTTTAGAAGGCATTCAAGTTCCTTTAGGGTATAAGGTATAGAATGAATGAATGAATGAAAGCTGAAGAAAGGGCTGAGGTTAGAGCACTTGACACACGAGCTGCCCTCACAGCATCCAGGATGATTGGGCTTCTCATGAAATTCTAAAAATCTGTGGAGTTTTTCTTTTGTTGGAAGCCTGCAAGTTCAGTGTGTTCTATTTATACCGAAATAAGATCCTGCCTTATCTGGGACCATGACAATCACAACTGTCTAGCTTTCTGCTTATTTTTTATGTCATCATCACTAAATAATGTTTGCTGGCACCTACCGTGCCCAAGACACCGTGCTGTGCCTACAGTATCCAGGGCTGAATAAAAAGTGAGCTCCCCATCTCAGCTGTTCACTTGCTAAGTTCTCTGTAGAGAGAAAGGCTCTATATTCGGAACTTTTACAATGAAAAGGAATTAGCATTAGCAATGAGCCACGGGCCAGAGCCAGTCCACTCTATAAGTAAATCCTCCCTGTAAGTCCTTTTAATTTTTATTTGATTATAAATAACTTCCTGGGCCCACTGCCAACGGAAAGCTGTTTGGAGGGAGGAATGGAACAAGCCACACGATGGACTTGCCATGGCTACGACTTTCTGTTTCCATCCGTCAGCCTCCCTCCTAACCCAGAGTTGTCACTTCCGCACAGAGGGTTGAAACCGAGTCACAGGGTTGCAGTACAGACCTCCGATGCTCTGGGTCCTCAAGAGGGAAGGGAGGTGGGGACGGGCAAAGGCGTGTCCTCAGGTCTACGGTAGAGCCATCGTGTGTTCCCTGTCTCATCTCCCCACCTGTGAGCCGTGCGCCCTGGGGGTGAGTGTGGATGGGGCCAGCGGCTGCCTTCTGCCCAGCCAGGCTCTAACCCGCTATTTAAGGCCAGGAAATAGTATCTATTTAGTATCTAGCTCTGGGGGCGGGGAACCCACCACTAGTAACAGCAAAAGCCCACTTGTTGTGGCAGACAGTCGGCCATGACCTTCAGAGTCCAGGCCCATCATTGTCAGCCACATGGGATCCCACCAGTACCCAGCAGCCCAGGGATAGTTCCTGCTGGGGTCATGTGTATCTGCTTCCCCCGCACCTTTAGTTGAGGGGGAAGAGGGCACAAACCTGGGCAGGTGGATGCACTAGAGATGAGTGAGGGGAGCTCAGGGGAGGCTGTGCTCTGCCAGCTGGGGACCAGGAAGGACCAGTGTGTGTCCTATGGAGAAACAGAGCCTCGCGGGCGGGGAGGGCATGGCGGTGTCTTCAAGGAGAGGGAGCGCACTCCTCACTGAGCTGTGGGGAGAGGACTGTCCGGGGATGCGAGAGTTCGTGGCCACTGGAGCATCCAGGCTCAGGGCCCGGCCCCCCGGGGGAGGCACTGCTTCGGATGCACAACCAAGAGTGAGCGAGAGACAGTGGCTCTCAAACCGTGTTAAGGCGCTTACTTTGAACAAAAACGTATAGGAAATGCACGTTTGTAGCAATTCTGTCCCTGTAAAGCTGTTTTTAAAAAGAGCACCTTTACACACAAACCGAAAAGGTGGGCAAAAGCTCATAGAAGATGTAGAAGAAATAAAGAGATGCTACATGGCTGCCTCTCTCCTCGGTGTGCAGATGGCCGTCTCCTCCCTGTGTCCTCCCTCCTGGGGTCGGCTCTGTGTGTCTGTGTCCTGACCTCCTCTTCTCACAAGGACACCAGTGAGACCAGGTCAGGGCCACCCACGTGGCCTCATTTGAACTTAATCACCTCTTTAGAGGTCCCACTTCCAAATACAGTCATGTTCTGGGGTACTGGGGGGTTAGGGCTTCAGCAAATGAATTTTGAGAGGCACAATTCAGCCTGTAACACAACCTGTGGAACCAAATGCAGTGCCTGGCACACACGATGTGCTGGACCAGTGTTTTGACCTATAGGGGTCCCCTACCTTCACAGCGGCACTGAGGTCAGCATTCTCAACTGACACCACAGCTCACCCCCGGTTGCATGGCACTCGCAGGCATCTCCTTCAGCCACGCTTCATCCCCAAATGAAGACAACAGCAGAGCCACACGTCTGCCCAACACAATACAACCGAAAATGTGCTCCTTCTTCAGAAGAGGATGGGAGAGACTTTCGGTGATGTTCGCTCCCTGCCTTGACATCCTATGACTTAAATAAGGGAGAAACACTCACACAAACGATAGTTCTGGTTTCTGCAGCTGACCATGTGGCTCTGGCTGGTATCTAGCACTACTTTCTTTGACTACCCCGTCTGTATTCCCTTTGCAAGCATCTCAGCCGGCCATGGCTCTTCACCCGGTGGGGTGACCCAAACCTTCATCCCCAAAGGTTCTGGGCCATTAGCAGTCCTGCCTGGATTGGGTTGTTGTAGTTTTCCAGCGACCTCAGCCCCAGGACACGGAGGTATTGAGAGACGCCTAAGCCACCTCCTGTGCTGCAGCCGCGCCCTTCCTCAGCTCAGCTGTGGAGAAGCAGCCAGGTTCCCCCTGGACGCCGAGCTCACGCACCCCGTCACGTCTCCTGACGGAAGCACTCCTCCCGCGGGCGTTCAGACCGCTCGGTTCCTTATCCCCTTGTCAACGGGTCACCTGGGCCAATAATGAGGGCGTCAATTCCACTCCCACCCCGTGAATTCTAGACCGCGAACCCGGCCGCGAGAGAAATGGCACCGTAGAGCGGACGCTGACTCAGAGCCTGTACGGCCCCCTGGGGAGCCCTGCCCAGCCCTGCAGGGTGCTGCCACCCAGCTGGCATTGCAACTGACCCTTCGAAAGGCCACTCCACTGTTCTAACAAGCCAGCTGCCTGAAGATGGTGGGGAGCACGGGGTTCGGGGGCCCATGCCTCCCTTCGGCTGCGAAGTGAGTTCCCTGGTCGGAAGCTCCCTGCCGTGTGGAGCGTCACGGTGGTGGATGGGGCAGGTCTGTGAGTCCGTGGAGGGTAGTTTTGGCAGAAGGATTGCACGCAAGGAAGGAAACCCACAGCCAAAGTGAGCGTCTATTCCAGTAAGATCAAAACGCTGCTCCTGGGCTTCCCTGGTGGCGCAGTGGTTGGGAGTCCGCCTGCTGATGCAGGGGACGCAGGTTCGTGCCCCGGTCCGGGAGGATCCCACATGCCGCGGAGCGGCTGGGCCCGTGAGCCATGGCCGCTGAGCCTGCGCGTCCGGAGCCTGTGCTCCGCAACGCGACAGGCCACAACAGTGAGAGGCCCGCGTACCGCAAAAAACAAAACAAAACAAAACAAAACAAAACGCTGCTCCATCCATGATGGCAGTGGTCCAGTGTCATCGACCTGCCTCCAGCTGGCTGACAAATCTCCCCAGGGAGCGGCGCCCCATCGGGGACTCAGTGCCAGTGGCTGAGGCCTCCCCCGTCTGGGTTCCAAGCATTGCCGTTTAGACTGGGAGAGAGGACAGCTGCTTAGTGAAACCACTAAGTGAGGCGTGAAAACCACAAGTGAGGAGAAGTAGCTCTGAGGCCTGGTGCAGCCCGCCCAGCGCATCTCCTGCCCAGGAGCTACTCCACCCGTCTTCCCTGCTGTCACAGCCTCGATTTTATTCAGAGTCGGTGAAAATCCCTTGATCTGGGAAGAGGGAAGCTCCCTCCTCAGGTACAGGAGACAAACTACGACTGGTGTGAAGCAGTCGAGGGCTCCGCACTGCAAGGGCCTGAGGTTCATACGTTCTGGTCATGAGGTGCGAGAGAAAGTCGACGACAGGAGTTCTGGGAAAGATTTCTTTTCCGGATGAAAAGGCATCTCTTCTCAAGGAAAAACTCCCCTTTTTCCACTGCATCTTGCACTTCTGCTTGAGATATGGCTGTTTTGAGATGAGACGGTTATCTTGTGGCCACTAGTCGACAAAATTAGAGGAAAAAAAAGGCAAGCTCAAGCGTATATTTCTGTGAATATTTATCACAGTTATTGATAAGGAAAGAAATGAAAAATTTAAAAACGACTAAAAAGTAGAGAAATAGCTATATGATGAAATAGTATACAATCATAGACATATGTATTGGCAAGAAAATATGCTCATGGTCATTTGTTAGGGGACAAGGCAGGTTACAAACAGTTTGTCAGAACTATTTTTTGTGAACGTATCCCTGTTTGTAGAAAACAGAAAGTAAGTGGGGGGTTGGAGACCAACATGTCAACACTGGTCATCTTCAAATGGGGGGATTATGGGTAACATTTTTTCTCATTTTTCTTCAACGAGTTTGTATAACATGTGAGCAGATTTGGGGCAGGGGATGGGAAGAATAAACACACTAAGAGTGACAGAGAGGAAAGAGAGAAAAGGTCTGGGTTTTGACAACATTGTTGAGCCACGGTGCCTCTCCCCAGAGCAGCCCCCTGAAAGATATTTTTACGTTAATTGGTTAAATATCCCTCCTGCTTCTAGCACAGTTGTATTTTCTGGTATTTTCGGTGGAACAGCTACTGATACACCATTCATATTTCTGAAAGGGTTCCTCCCCAGTCATTAAATGTATCCTGCAAGTCTGATTCCCCCTGAATATGCTATCAGGACAACGCAGAGGAAAGATTTTTACCTCTCTGCCCTATGTTCCTTCTGGGCTGCATTTTCACTGCTAGAAAGCCAGCTAAGCTGGTTTGAAGCTGAGTCTGAGGCAGAAAGTGGAAAACCAAGGATCTGTTTCATGAACGTCCTTTAGTCAACGGTGAATAAATTCACATAAAGACAACCATGGTCATGGTCATGTTAGTACTTTCATAACGTCTTAAAGCTGGGCCAATAGTGTCTCCTTTGGGACACTTTCACCCACTTGAAATAAGAGACATAAAGAAGTGGGTTTTATGTTCAAAATCTATGACATTTGGTTAAAGCATCAGGGATAGAAAGCACCAAATACTGTCTCCTGTGGGCTTTCCATAACTATTGGTCAAAGGCACTCTTTTACTTAACAGCTAAGTATAATATTAGGAGGGTTCTCTTTGTCTTGTAATGAGAAGCAAAAATAGAAAAGCCCAGTTCCGCACTGCTTCAGGTCCTGAGCACATTGTTTAATAAACCAGAGTCTTCCTGTGGGTGTGAAGTCTGCTCACCGCGGACGGAGCTGGCAGCGTGCGTTCCGCACCACGCGGAGGGTGGAGGGTTGACCTCTGCTGGTATCTGACCTGTTGTATGTAGAAGGGATAAACAAGGTCCTACTGCAGAGCACAGGCAACTACATTCAATCCCCTGTGATGAACCGTAACGGAGAAGAATATGAGAAAGAATATGTACGTATGTATAGTTGAATCTCTTTGCTGTATACCAGAAATTAACACTAGATTGTAAATCAACTACACTTCAATAAAGTAAACTAAAAAAAAAAAGACTGGTGCCATATGTACCCTAGAGCATCCTCGGTGAACTGAGACAGGAGAATCGTCACACCACGTGCATGCCCACATCTCGAATGAAGCAGGACGCCCGCGCGGCCGGCCGGCTGCACAAACACGAGGGCTGCCAAACAAGGCTGGTCTTCCGTGAAAGAGAAAGCGGGGGGGCTGACGGGGGGAGTGGGGTGCCGAGGAGGTCTCTTTCCTCTATAATAACTGCAGAGCCCTCTGGGCCACACCGCACGGCACAGGTTCCCCAGGGAGCCTCAAGCCGGCTGCAGGTCTGAATCCCCATCCCACTCTCTGTCCGGACACAAAGAACCGCCCCCCCCCCAAGGCAGCTCTACATGCAGCCTGGGGCTGTAGGTCTGTCCTCACGTCTCCACTGGCAGGGGGCCCTTCCTTAGTGCCCGGGCGTCGGACCTTAGGTCCACGACAACAGGTGCACCCTCCCTGCCGGGGTCACAAGGCCTTAAAACAGCCCCCCGTCCACGGGGCGTGCCCAGTAGACTTCTGTTCAGTGACTGGCCGATGGGGTCAATGACTCGTTAGTAGAGCAGGCAAGAGAGACCCCTGGACCCTGGGAGTTAGGGTACCTGTACTCGACACCCCACACTCTCAAACGGTTTGCTTAGGGAAATCTCTTCATGTCTCCGGATTTCAGTTTCTTCATTTGTAAAGTGGAACGACGGGTAGCAGCCCACATCCTCGGGAATTGTAAGGATCAGAACAGAAAGTGCACTTGAAAGTACTTCGTGTTCTGAGATGCTGGACTGACAGAGCGGGTTGCTGGACTGTCACCTCCTGTGACCGTTGCTTGGGTTCCTTCAGTCAGTGTCAAGGGAATCTCCTCCTGCAGCTTCTGTATAGCACGGCTCCGGGGCCGGCACAATGCTTAGCCCAGAGCAAGGTTTAATAAATATTCATTGAGCCCAGTTCCATAAATATTAGCTTGCCCCTTTGGTTTCACATATGCTTCCTAGAGCTTTGAATCAGAGCTACTGATTCCCAGGGAGCTTGGCGTGGCCGGAGTGCAGGGTGTAGAAGGGGCAGAGGGGGAAATGTCCCAGTCTCGAGAGGCTCTGATGCTCTCCCGAGACATAGGCTTGGTTCTGAATTTGATGGGCAGTGTCTGAAGAGACGCTCGAACCGAACCTGTGAGGGTAAGGCATGGCTCCTTCTGAAGGCCGAGGCAGAGGGGCTGTTAGCCGAGGCCCCTCCCCAGCCTTCAAATACCTACAGAAGAGCGAAAATAACCGCGAGCTGAGATGGAGAAATCCAGGGTGGGGCGCAGGAGGCTTTTAGGGTTAGACAAGACCATGCTCCTCGGCGGGGTGGAGAGAAAGCCAGAAAGACCAGTGTCGGGATGGAGGCCACCTTCTGATTCTGCTTGAAAGGCTTGATTCAGCGGTAAAGAAGCAAATACCCAGTGGTAGGACAAGTGGAGACAGAGACAAATGAAAACAGAGTCAGAATGGCCAAATGGGGCAGAAATCCCCTTGCAGTTCTAGAAGCCTGAGGTCCAGGTGTGAGCAGGGCTGTGCTCCCTCCGCAGGCTCCAGGGGAGGGTCCCTCCCAGCCCCTCTCACTGCCGGTGGCTCTGAGCGTCCTCGGCCTGCGGCCACATCACTTCCCTCTCTGCTCTGTCGTCACGTGGCCTCTCCTGTTTCTGTCTCAAATCAGCCTCTGCCTCTCTCCCGTGTGGACACCAGTCATTAGATGGCGGGCCACTCGGATAACGCAGGGTGATCTCATCTCAAGATCCTTCACCTCATTCCATCTGCAAACGCCCTTTTCCCAAGTAAGGTCACATCCACAGGTTCCAGGGGTTGGACGTGGAACATCTTTTGCAGGGGGGACCACTGCCCAGAACTCTGGGCTCCCAGCCGGGTCTTGCAGTGCAGGACTCGGTAACTAAACAAGCAACAACCGACCGTCTCACTGACTTAGCAGCTTGTGAACCAGCACGTACAGGTGGAGGTGGGCACCTGGGGACACACGCTACTTCTCGGGCAGGTCTGGTAAGAGGTGCAGGGAGGGTTGCAGGACAGAAGGTCCCCAGACGGACATGGTGGCGAGCCGACCAAAGCCTTCCCGGCAGCAGGCTGGAGACACACGTAGAAACACCTGTGTGCGTGCTGTTGCGTGACGTCAGGTCTCCGCGCCTGGGCGGCGGTCCCCAAACTTCTACCGGCCTGCATCAGTTGCTTACGGCCTAAGTCCATCTTCCTTTGTGATGTGACGTTTTCTTTTGGCGGAAGTAAGAACGTGACCTGCCGTGGGAGGGAAACGTTGCCGTCTGTGTCTTCCTCACTCATTCCCTGGCTCCTGGCTCGCTCGTCCGCGGGCGGTGGTCCCCCCACCACAGTGGGCACACCTCCTCTGGGTGATGAGCACGGACAGACGGAAAGCCACGTGAGTGTCCTCCGTGCCCCAGGCGTGTGTCCCTGGAGTCCCCGTGATGCCACACGGTCACCTGGGGCACTGGTCGCAGATGGCAGCGGCCCCTCTCACTCTGGCCTGGGCCCGGCACACGCTGACATGCAGCATCCCGGCTTCTTGGACCCATGGGCGGGGCCTCGGCCTTCCGTCGATATTCCGTCCTCAGAGGATATTATCTCAGGCCAGCAGGAATCAGGAAGAATCAGAGCAGGTTCCTGTCAATCGTGTGTGTTCTATGCTTTTTAAGAAGCCCCACAGAAATGGTCCCCCAGCCCCGAGGGATGCCTCGGGATGCAGACCCCCTCCCAGGGCGTTTGGGTGCCATGAAGAGGCGGAGGTGCTGCTGCCCCCATCCCCGTGGGTGGTCATCAGGCTGTGGGTGGTGCCCTCCTGCTCGGAGGAAAGAATTAGGGAACCTGCTGCTGATTTCCATCCACAGGCCTGTGAATGAGGATCTCCGACAAGAGCCTGGGACTCTGGAGACGCGCCTCAGGAACCGGAAGTGTCAGAAGAAAGTAACCCTCCTCCCGAAAGACAAAACTCACTCGAAAGGCAGCCAGACACGGGCTTCCCTGGTGGCGCAGTGGTTGAGAGTCCGCCTGCCGATGCAGGGGACGCGGGTTCGTGCCCCGGTCCGGGAGGATCTCACATGCCGCGGAGCGGCTGGGCCCGTGAGCCATGGCCACTGAGCCTGCGCGTCCGGAGCCTGTGCTCCGCAACGGGAGAGGCCACAGCAGTGAGAGGCCCGTGTACCGCAAAAAACAAAAACAAACAAGACAGCCAGACACTTTCGATCACAAAATGAAAAAAAATGTTACCAGAAGTATTCGTTGCCCCGAAGCCGCTATCCTGAGTTTAATGAGAGGAGCCGGGGTAGGAGGTTCTGAGGCGGGCGTGGTCCACCCTGACGCTCCGACTCCCTCCCGCTTCCTCCAGTCTTCTCTCTTCTCCACGGCCCGTCCTCTCCTTTCCTAGGAACACGACGACCAGGTCCCCTTTCTGTTTCTGCCTTCCCTGTCTCTGTTCTCCGGGCTGTGGAGAGCCCTGTGCACACGAGAGTGTAACACACATCCCTCCTGCCCTGCGTCCCCTCCCCTCCCCCTTCCCCCCTCCCCTCCATCCTCATCCCTTCTCCCTCCATCCTCCCTCCCCTCCCCGCCATCTCCTGCTTCCCCAGAACCCCCAGCTCCTGTCACTGCTGGATCCATTACTCACCCACTGTACTTTTCCCACTTACATTAAGGTGATTATTGCTCCCTCCGCCCTGCTTTTTCTTTGCTCTCCTCTTCCCCCAAAGAGGGGTAGGTGGGTATTAATACAAACATTCATCACCATCTTTATTATTTTGGCAAAAGGAAAACAAGTGGGGATCAAGCAGGCTTTTTCCTGTCACGGTGCTGATGAAGGAAGTGTCAATAAACAGAACAATTTCCCGAGCTGCCGGCTTGAGATCTGGGCACAGGAAGTGGAATAAAGCCGACCCCTGACACGGAGACAAGCTGCAGTCCATTCACTCCTGAGCTCTGGGTTACACTCTTTCATCAGATCTGGTCTTGGTCTGGTTCACCCTTTAGCTGAATGGAAACTGGCCCTGGTTTGCTCAGGGTCCACCCGGAGCCAAGATCCCGGCCTCCTGATGCCCACAGACAGCCCCACCCACCGTCCAGCACCTGCCTTCCTGACGTCACCCAGCCCCACCCTCCGCATGGGGGTACCTTCAGGGCGCCACGTGCTTGGTCTCAGGTATCTCCAGGCATGTGGATGCGATGCACCCAGAGTGGCTTGTACACGTCTGTGTGGGAAGAGAGACAGACAGGCAGAGATGGGACAGAGACAGAGAGAGACAGATTGAGACACAGACAGGCAGAGAGAGAGAGACTCGTTTCAGTAGAAAACCATCCACGGGCATTTAAGAGACTCTCATTCTTCCTCCATAAAGGCCCTAGAGTGTGATCTCAAGGGGGCCCTTAGGTAGAGGCTGACCAGAATGTGAAACAGGGGATCTCAGGGTCCAGGGGCTTCCGGGAAAGCAGTTTGTAGGTCGAGCAGGAAGCCTGACTGTCATCCCAAGGCCAGACCCAGACAGTGGGGGCCCCTCCACACTCAGGCTGCTTCCAGATCCCCACAGCATGGGATACTGTGTGTGCTCCGGGGGGCCGCTGAGGGTGAGGGGCCTGGACATGCCGGTAGGAAGCGAGGGAGCAAACCCCAAACCAGGCCGCCCCTCGGTCCTCTTGGAGAGTCCGTGTCTCTGTCTACATCATCTACATCTGTATCATCTGTATGCACATCTCTCTCTCTCTCTCTTTCTCTCCCTCTCTCTCTACCCCAGTGAGAAATCTCCCTGGAAACTAACACCGTGAGTGCTGAAGGTCAAGACACACCTGACAACTCCGAGAGCCACAGCTAAAGTCCTGTGTGTTCCCAGGTTTGCGGTCAGGGCCCTTTGGGGCCTCTGCAGTCATGGGGGTTACACTTGGCTTTTATCGAAGCCTCTTGCCACAGAGGCAACCAGAATGAGCTCCAAAAGGCGGGGAGCACAGCTGTGGGCCTCAGAGTCTGAGTCTCCCCACCACGAAGCAGCTCAGAAATGAATGTCCTCAGTTTCTCCACCTGGAAAGCCAGGTGCTGGAACCAAGCTCCCTCTAAAGGGCCAGGACCTGATAACCTCACTCTCCAGCTAAGGAGATCGTTATCCGCAGAGTAGAAAACAAAGCACCCTGTGTGGCTCTTGTTTAAAAGGAAGGAGCCCCGTTAGAAACCACCGAGGACGGCTTCGGGGCCCAGAATCACTGAATGACGTAAAAAGAAGAAAAGAAGGAAAGTCTTCCTCATGACTCACCCTCCCCTTCCTGCAGGTTGTAAACGCTGCTTTCACCGTAGAATGAGTTTTTCACAAAGATTTTCCCTCACATCCAACACTGAAGTCTCTGAAAACATTAAACCAACAAAATTAATTTCCACGTTGGTTAAAAAAAAAAGTTCTCAAACAAAATCTGCTGGTTTTCTCAAATCTCATTGTAAAAGGTATTCAGTAAGCGCCGACAACTTGCTTGGGGCCCTGGAGTTCAGGGTCAGCAATGGCCTGAATCTGGTGCCTCCCGAGATCTCCCTCGCGCCCCACCTTGGGGCCCGGCCCCCCGCAGCTCACGTCCCTTTTGCTGTGACAGCGGCCCTGGGCCTGCTCGTATGGGCCTGGCCACAGACACCCTGAAATGCCGGGAAACAAACTGCCCCCAGAATCCTCGTTTTTTTAAAGATTTATTTTATTTGCATTTATTTCGAAAGCCCCCATGAAGGAGACCCACCCCGTTGAATCCTTTCTCTTCTAGACCATTCGCAAAGGTGTGACCTGTTTTAAGAGAAAGTGATATTTGAGGGGGAAAAAGAAACCCTACAGAGCGGAAACATTAAGATTGACTATTCACATGTCAAAAAAATTTGCCACTTTATGGAAGACTCATCAGGGTGTTTTTTTAAGTTCTATACAAATTTTGTGTTTTAAATGCCTTTCAATTAAAAGAATTGATTCACACTCACCTTTCTTTCAACTTTGCTTCACCTTAAATGTAATGCAATAAAAAGGTATTGCTCCAGTTTTCATTCTGGGGAAATGTGGGTTTCCTTCTGGTTGGAGGCACCGGCGTTAAACTGACAGTGTGGGGACAGCAGGGAACTTCGAGCGAGGGTCTCACTGTGCCCTGCCATCAACTAGGAGCGAGTCAGGGTCCCTTTGGCCTCAGTTTGCCCACCTGCAAAGTAGGGACAGGTTTGCCACCTGTGCCTCTATCTCAAAATCGTGCTGGGTTTACAAAGTGAGACATTCGAGGCCCACACCCTGACACAGACTGTGAGTGTTCCGTGACCTGGCTGTCCCGGAAATGGGCCATCTGCTTGTGATGGGCTCTCAAGCTGCCCCGGGCAGAGATTCGGGGTCACGGTGGCCCGCGGCCCTTGTCCAGGGTGGAGGCCTTGCTGCCGTGTCCTCTTCATCCTCCCTCGGAAACTAACTGTCTGATCCCTGCCCTTTCTCCCCAGGCCATGTGGTGTCCCAGTCCAGCTCCCCCAGGGGCTGCAGGGAAACAAACTGAGCGTTGCCTGCACGGCCACACCACAGACCAGCGCTCTGTTTCCCGCACGAGAACTCATTCAGCTGGCAACCCCCCGGGAGGCAGGCGGACCACCACTGCTGTGTAAACCAGAGTGCCCCAATTTGAGTGGCTTGCCCACGGTCACGCAGCTGGGAAAACACAGCAGAGACCTTTGCATTCCGTCCTCCAGCTGCTGATGCTGCACTCTGACCACAGGTGGAAGGGCCCCCTCTTCTGTTACGAGCATCACGGGCAGTGGCAGAGCAGCAAGGCCTGACCTGGGCAGCCGGCCGCCCGCCCGTCTGCGGGAGCGCTCGGACGTTGGTTTACAGCCCAAAGGAGCGACTCGGAGCTGGAGGTCTCTCCTCCCTTCGGGAATGACCCCGGCTCACGTGGGGCACACGGGTGATCAAGACGCCCAGTTCTTCTCTCCTAGGACCCGACTCTCTGCCCCTGGGCCCCCGATGGCCAACGATCCCCTCTCTTGGTGGCGGCCACTGGACTGTGCTTTCTGGGAACCGTCCACCCTACACGTGTCACAGCCACTGTGAGGGAGGGGTCCGAGGAACGGGTCAGGGGGCCAGGAAAGGGGACGCCCTTGGGGGTCCCGGGATGGGCAGGCTCTACGGACGCTCACGGGAGGTGGCGTTTCCCAGCGTCAGAGCTTCCGCACTGGGCAGAGAGAAGGTGAGCTCCTGGTGTGTAACTCGCCGACTCCCAGGTGACCGTTACTTTGCACAAAGTCGTTTCTAGGTCAGGAATTTGGTCGGCGAGGTGACAGTCCTTCTCCGTGCTTGGCTGCAGGTCCCAGATGCGGGACAGGCAGCAGGGCTGAGGGACCCTGTCACCAAGGACACTGGCCTCTCCGGAGCCGGCATTCCTCAGCTCAGGGCCAGCACTCCGTGGGGCCTTGTCTTCACCGGCTGTCGCCCAGCCCTTTCAGTTGGGCCTCGGTGGTCCTGAGGTTGAAAGGGTTATAGGGGTGGGGAGGGAGGGGCTTTCCCGGGCTGACAACGTGGGAAGTGTCCCCAGAGGGCGTCCTCTTTGATCTTCCTTCCCCAGATCTCAAATCCGAGCCCGGCCTCTCCCCGCCACATCTGCTGCTCTGAGCAGCCACTGAAGATTGCGCTGATGACAAAGGGCGGGCGGCCTAGGGAGGATGCTGTCCTGGCCTCCGCCTCAGGGAGTGGGGCCAGAGGGGGCGGCCTTCAGGACAAAGGGCCGAGCGGGTCCTGCCCCACGCAGAGGGAGACTGCCGGTGCGACGGCACTCCGGTCCCCAGCACCTCTCTTCCCCTCGCTTCCCTTCAGACCAAACGTCCTCAGGACATACACATACTTGTGCCGTGTGTACCCAGTGGGGATGCCCACTGCTCGGCCCTAGTCACTTGGCCTCCGCGAAGCTGTGGGCCCTCCTGGAAGATACTGAAATCACACTTGGTGAGCCAGAGTCAGCAATTAGAGAAGGAACTTGTGACAGAGACCCTGGGAAAGGAAAGTGGGGAGAAGACAAGATGCTTACATTTGTGAGAAATTTTTGCCTAGCAGGAAAACAAGTGGGTTGATCTTTGTAGCCCTCCTTGGCTTGCTTTCTGCCAAGAAAACAGAAAGCCGGATTCGTAACCTCTGTGGACCTGAAGGCGAGGAACGGTTTGCAGAGGCAGAGCTCGGGGATGGGCTCTGACAGTCCCTCTGCTGGCCTGGCAACGCGCTTGTCAAAAACTCATCATTTATAAGCGTCATCTTCCATAGCTGGGTACTATTCGTACTTTTTCACCTCTTTTCTCGAAATTCTGGAATGTATGTACATGTACCACGTTCATAACAAAGAGAGACGCCGACTCCTGAGTCGACGATCAATAAGCCCTTTGATGACAAATAGAGACGTCGGGTCCTGAGAGGCTCTCATACGATGGCCACACCCGAAGGCAGCCGTGGGGAGGGGCTGCTAAAGGCACAGCGTCTGCCACGGGGGACCCCGAAGGCACCCGCTTTGCACTTGCAGACACCACGTGACATCAAACCCAGCTCCGCCCGGGGTCCCCGGGTCCTCGCGCTGCCCGGGGCTAAGCTTCCAGGTAAAACCCTCACACGTCAGCACACATTCACACACACACAGGCATGCACGCGAACGCACGCATACACACGCACACACAAGCACACGCTATGCCCTTCCTTTTACAAATGTCACTGCGTTGGAAGGCTGTCCCCCAGCACCCTCAAAGCACTACCTAAAAATACTCAGAACATCCTCCCTCCAGAAGGTGGTGCCCCCACTGATCGAAAGAAAATTAGATGAACGACTGGGGGAGACGTGATGTCCATCATCAGTAAAAACACGTCCAATTAATTCATCTGCTGGTTTCAGAGCAGACAAATGAGGGGCCGCTGGGGAACACCCTGTTACAACGAGAATCTCTTTCAAAGACACGTCTCGCTTCTTCCCGTTCAGCTCTTTCTTCCATCGATGCTGGGTGTGCGTGCACGCTGACTGGTCTGATGCCGTTTCATCCAGTTATGAGTTTTGGCTCAAGCGTCAGGCCGCAGACACAGGAAGCAGGACCAGGGTCGCAGACAGCAGCTTCAGAGCCGCGACCTTGGACGGGGAGCTGGGTGCAGTTCTGCGTCCTCTCCTGTGTCTTCCAGCCCATCCTCTCCCCCACCTACTCGATGTGACCACGTCCAGAGACCGCAGATGCCTGTTTACGACGCCGCCTCTGAACAGTGTCCCCTTCTGTGGGGAGGAATGAGGCCAGCACAGGAAAGACGCCGCACATGTCTGTGTTTAGCAGGTGGTCTGAGTCTATAAATGTTAGGGTGTCTCGCGTCCCTGCCCCTCCGCAGCTCGGGGGGGCCCCTTCCGTCTTGTCAGCTGTAAAATGCGTCTCTTTTTAACCCCTGAGGCATCCGCAGATGAAAGGTGAGGTCGTGAATGGGGGTGCTGACAGCCCGCCAAGGCCCGGCAGCGGGGGGTCCCCTTTGTCTCGGCCCCTCTGACCTCCCGCCCTGGTCTGTGGGAACCGGAGGGAAGAATGTGGCGGGACAGCGGAGCCTGTCCCGCTGCTGCAAGTACGCTGACGTCACCCTGGGCCCCCAGCCGCCCCTCCGTCCCGGCCCCCTTCAGGCTTTGTGGATGAGGCCGGGGCAGCCCCGGGCCGAGGATGCTGCCCCACGGCATCAGCAGGAAGGCAGGGACCCTGCGCGGAGCCCCGGGCTGGGGATGGGAAAATGGGATCGAAACTCCGGCGGGCAAAAAGGGGTTTCTCGGAAGCAAGTCTGCACAAACACACAAAGATCACCTCCGCATAAAGCTGAGCTCTGTCTAGAAGGGGCCATCGCTGTTGCCGTTTCCAGGTGGTGAGGGGCCGTGTCTTCCGGCTGGGGGCTCACCGTGCTCCGTAACTTCACTTGACGTACAATACAGATTTTCAAGAAAATCTTACAAGTCGCTCATGACACAGCTCTTCAGCCTTCGGGGTGGTGTCTCTGAGGAGGTGGCTCTCCTTCAGACCCGAGACCCCGCACGCCCAAGCCCTGAGACCCCCTTTCCCTACAGCCTCCACAGGGGCTCGTCCGGTTCTAAGAAAAAGGAAAAGCGTTTCCCCAAATACTGTAACACCGATTTCAGAGAAGACAGGGAGCAGCTCAGTGCCCATTTATTTTGTGGTCTCTTTTTGTAAGAACACAGATCGTGTTCCCACTTTAAACCTGTGTGATTCTGTTCATTTATTTGAGATACTAATTTTAAAAGCCAGTGAGAAGCCCAACATTCATAGATCAATAGGGACTTCAGATAGTTTAAGACAAGAAAGGCCACACTGTGTCCTGACAGCAAAGTATCCTTTTCTCCCCTGAAAACAAAAGGTATTTTTAAAAATTAACTCAAGGCCCCTTTAAGGTAAAAATAAGAAGCGGGTCCTGACCCAGGATCCGGAGCACATGGGATGGTTATTGGGTGACGAACCTGCATTTCCTTACCGCCGATGGTTAAAGATTCACAGGTTCCCCTCCAGAAAGTCCGCTGCTCTACAGCACTGGCAAGTTCTGTTTCTGTGGAGGATTCTTTGTGAATAAACAGCATCACGCCAGTCTGCTTTCAGGTACAACTTAAAGAGGAATTGACTTAACAAGACAACGCGATTTCTCCCCACGTCTGCTGCAGGAATCTGAGCATTCCTGCTTTCCCAGGAATGAAAAAAAGGAAGGCTTTAATACAATTCCTGTGTGTAAACAGTTTTAAAACCGAAAACGTAATTCTGCTATGTGGCCTATGTTTTTCTCGCCACAGACTTCATCAACACTGACAGCGTATCAGGTTTTACTCTGTTACTTACGATATGTTACAAAAGGAAAAAGCAGTGAGCTCTGCCTTAGGTAGGAGAAAGGCAACTGTCTCACATCGTTTCCAGGAAACCTTTAAAATAATCTTTAAAAGTTTATGCATGGTTTTATGAGATTTAAAATATAAATTACAGGACTATATTATTCTCTAACAAAACTCATTTCTGGAAGGTTTTGCAAATATATCGTCATTAACATTTTTCCTTTTTTTCAGATAAACTCAGGGACTGTATTCTTCCACACTGAATTTTTTTTGTACTGTACGTCAAACACAGGAGAAGTTGCAAACGTAACTGTTTTATCAACGCTATTTCTAACACAGGAGGAAGTGTCTTAGGTTGACTGTTAGAAAGGCTAGAAATGCTGAATGGAGCGCACGGAGCCCACTCCTCCAAGCCCGCCTGACAGCCGTGCTGGAAAGCTGCTTGCTGCCCTTATTTCCTGGTTATCTTTCTAAACGGAATCCGTGAGAATTTCATTCTCCACAACCATGATCTTCATGCAGGAAAACAAGCTCTAAAATGCCCAGAAAAAACAGGAAAATGCAGGCAAGCAATACAATTAGAAAACACAGGCATATCTTTAATTAATTACACGTTTTCCTTCTTTTCAGCTTCAGTGCCAAAGGCAGCAAGGCACTGAAAGAGGATGCTGAGTGTTCCGTGTACCACATGCCTCCTCTGTCCTAGGAAAAGCACACAGTTTCTGCGCCGTTCGGCGGAGCCTCAGGCTGGCCCAGTGGACGTAGGCCGGTTGTCAGGATGGGAGCCGAGGCTGCTTCCTTGAAGACGCAGGAATCTCCATGAATGAACACCTGGATTCCACTTCTAGGCTAACGGGTTGAACTTAGAGTAATTAAGTGTGCTGAAGACCGTACCAAGAAATGCACTAAACCCCTCGATCTCTTGCTAGTTAACCTAGTTTTACGTCAACTTTTCATCCGTAAAATGGGCCACCAGCATCCACAGCGTCACCTCTTAAGGACGTCAAGCCACCTCCCCGTAGATTTTCCCAAGCATCACATCGAGGAAGACAGCACAGCTGGAGAGCTGCCGACATCTTGGTCTATATTTTAAATTCAAATGAATCAAACTGGTAATTTCAAGGGCTTCTTTCACGATGGAAACGTCTCTAGCCTTTACTCACCCACCCAGTTCCCCAGAAGTTGGTCACAGTGCTGAGAGGAGGAGATGGGTGTGCGGTGATGACCTTGGACCCCAGGCCCCGGGAGACAGAGTTTACATCCAGCGGGGAAATGAAAACTGGAGACAAACACCGTCGACTCGGCTGGACCCCCCCGTTGACTCGGGTGCCTGGGTGCTTCTGTGAACACCGGCCTCCGGACCTGAAGAATCTAGACGGGGCCTCAACTTCCTCGCTTTCTGTGTGTCTGGGTTTCAGTTTGTACCAGGTGGGCTGGGTTAAATTATCATCTTAAATGGGCAAAGAATATTTTTAAATACTCCAAGGAAAGCTGTGGTCAAATTAATGTCTAAGTGTCATCAGATCACCTTTGAAGAGGTGTTCAAAATCTCGGAAGGTGCTCGTGCCGTGAGCGTGAGCGTGTGCGTGAGTGTGAGCGTGTGCGTGCGTGTGTTTATTCTCAGAGACCACCCCCTCCACAGCCCTGCCCAGTGGTGCCCCTCCCCCCATAAAAGGGGTTGAAATCAGAAGCGTGAGACCCTGTCAGCTCTGGTCCAAAGAAACACCACGTTCCACTGCTTGGCTCCTACCCCAGCCTCTCTGAGTTCAGTCACATGGTGCTTTCAGCTGTGACCTCCTTTTATAGGCTGAATCGTGTCCCCCCTCAAATTCATGAGTTGAAGTCCTAACCCCAAAGGACCTCAGAAAGTGACCTTATTTGGAAATGAGGTCATTGCTGCTGTAACTGTTTAGAATGAGGTCACACTGCGTTAGGTGGTCCCTAACCTAGCATGGGCGATGTCCTTATGAAAAGGGGACATTGGAAGACAGACACACAGGGAGACGTCATGTGGAGACGAGGCAGAGACAGGTGATGCTTCTACAAGCCCAGGGTGGCCACCAACCACCAGAGCTGGGGGAGCATGGAACAGCTCCTCCCTAGTGTTGGAGCCAGCCCTCCGGAGCGAGAAACAATGCGTCTTGTCCTCTCTAGCCCCTGGTGTGTGGCCCTACGGGACTCCGACTGCAGGACAAGGGTCCCCCTCCCGAACACAAGGGGCGCATCTGCCCCCAGCCCCCTCTGTCTCACATCAGGAACAGCGGGGAGTTTCCAGAAGACACTAAAACAGTGCTTGTCGCTTTGAATTCCATCTCAAGCTCGTAGACTTTTCTGCAATAGCTGTTAAGTCATCACAGATGCTGCAATTCCGATTGGACTTTTCCTGAAGTTACGAACGTGACTGTATCTTCCTTGGTTCTAGAAGGCGCTGAGTGTTCACTGCAGCTCCTCTCAGAGCCTGCACGAGCACAGCGCATGCGATTCTGAAATCAGGGGCATTTGTCTTTGGATGGATTTCAGGCTCATGGAGGGTGTGACCCACAATATACAGGTTCCTGAGGTCATCCTCTCTTTTCTGGTTTTGTCCTTTCTGTGAAGTAGAACCGGTGACTCTGGGTGAAGGGCAGCCCATGGCCATACCTGCTGTTCTTTCCTGTTTTTTTTCTTTGCTAATTCAAATTGCTCACAGCACCACTTTTCTTTCTTTATTAACTAACATTTAATTGGGTTAGAGTTTGGGGTTAAGTTTTTTTATTTTATATTGGAGTAGAGTTGCTTTACAATGTTGTGTTAGCTTCAGGTGTACAGCACGGTGAATCAGTTATACATCTACACATGTCCACTCTTTTTTAGATTCTTTTCCCATATGGACCATTACAGGGCGCTGAGTAGAGATCCCTGTGACTTGTTTCAATCAAGCAGATGAGCGAGCCACAGGCCCGGGAGGAATAATTTGAGAGCGCAGGCCCCCACGGCCCAGAGTGAGGAGGCAGCCCCGGGGGGCAGGGGGGACGCACCTCCAGCTCCTACAGCAGGAAGACCAAGCCCTTCCCGAAGCTGTGAGTTCCTCCCGGAGACCAGCTCTGCCGTCTGAGCTGAAGTGACCCTGAGGATATCAGAGGGAGATGGCTGTCCCTCTGGCCGGGTCCTGGTCACGAATTCTGCATGGGCTCCGGGTAACGCCACGTGGACGTGTGGTCAGCGTGTGAGCTGGCCTGTGTGGCCTGTACTTTTACCTCTGCTTGTGAGGAGCAGAGAACAGGCTCAGTGTCCAGGGCAGCTGCCCGTCCCGGGCGTGTGGATGACGTGTCCAGCGGCCATGGTCTCCTCTCTGGGGCATCCGGCCCTCCCATGAGGCGCCCGTCTGCGTGCAGGGGCGTGCCCTGGCTCCCTTTTGCAGCCAGTTGGTCCTGGCGTGATGCTACATTCATGGGAGAGCATGGACCACGTGTGGTTGGCTACTTGAGAGACAAAGACAGAGTGATGCTCTCGGCTCAGCGGGCACCGGCCAGGGGAGAGCTCTACACGGCTCCCTGGGGCACCTGGGTGTGTGGGCGACAGCCGGGCTGCAGAGCTCTTGAGCGCCCACCCCAGACAGAGCACGGCTCCCATGAGCCCAGACGCCACGTGAGCAGGGCCGACGAACGGCTTCCTGAGGACAGCAGGGAGGGCCTGCACACCGAGAGGACGTGCTGATTAAGATACAGACCTTATCCCCTCGGCCAACGAGGTGGCAGCTGGCCAGTCACTCAGCAAACTTGTTTATCGTTGATCATGGAAGAAACTCAGACCCCAACAAAATAGAGAGAAAAGTGCAAAAATCCCTGTGTAGTCATCCCCCGACTTCAGTAACTATCACCTATGCCCCTCTCGTGCCAACTACACCCCGCCTAATTCCGCTCCACGTCTCCAGCTTGGTGTGAAAAACGTCTCCTATATTGTTCCGTCCATAAATATTGAAGTTATGTGTCTTCTGTCTAGCGAGCAGAACTCGCTAAAACACAGTGTCAGAAGTGGAGTCCCAACAGAGTCTTCAACAATGTGATTATGTAAAACACCGCTTCAGGTTCCTGTTGTCCTTAGAATGTGTCCCTACGGGGATGTCACTGTCCAATGGCGGAGTTCTGAAGTCACCTGGAAGAGATACCCGCCACGGTCATGCTACAGCTCAATACGATCGTGTCCATTCATGTCATTTTGGAATTTTTAAAATGTAAATTTAATTTTGTTTTATAATTATGTACACTATTTACTTGGTTTCCAAGCCAAATCTATAAATAGGACCAGAGACGGTCTTGGCAATCAAGGTACCGAGGACACAGAATTTAAGGGGATGTGGCCATGCTTGGGCCGTGGAGACGCCCCTCCTACGGTCTGCAGCTGCCCGGCCCTGTCTTCAGGGCCAGGGGTCTTGAGAGAAGTCTAGCTTCTGTTTCTGACCCCTCTACCTATTTTCTTCCCCATAAGTAACTGTTTTAAGTTTTTATTTCATAGTTTAATCCTTCTATTGCATTTTTTTTTTTTTTCCAGTACGTGGGCCTCTCACTGTTGTGGCCTCTCCCATTGCGGAGCACAGGCTCCGGACGCGCAGGCTCAGCGGCCATGGCTCACGGGCCCAGCCGCTCCGCGGCATGTGGGATCTTCCCGGACCGGGGCACGAACCCGCGTCCCCTGCATCGGCAGGCGGACTCTCAACCACTGCGCCATCAGGGAAGCCCTATTGCATTTTTAATATAAGTAGATACAAATACATCTGTGTCTCTGTGTATAGATAGAGACGTGCATATATAGGTATAAATATATCTGTATCTATACACGTATAGAAATTTTGAGGTGCCCTCCTCCCCTTATGTAAATGGCAATGGACCATATACACACTCAGCTCTTCTGACACTGTGCGGTCCTCCTCCGTGTCTAAGTGTGAATGAATGTTGTCCATTCAAGAAGTCCCCAACTGATGGATGTTCAGTTTTTGTCTTTGCCGTTATAGTCATTGCTGCAATGAATAACCACGCGGATGTCATTCTGTATTTTTGCCCATGTATCCCGGGAACAGATTCTCGGAAATAAGACCTGCAGTTTTCCTAGACCACGGCCGCTTCTCTCCGCAGAGGCTGCCCCGCGTGGCCCCCAGCGATGTGTGAGCATGTTTACTGGACAGCAGCACCAACAGAGTGTGTCGTTAAGGGCTTGGGCTTTCATCTGATAGAGGAAACACGATTCCTCGGTATTTAAGCAGATCAGAGGATGGGCTAGGACCTCCGCGTGCTTACAGGGATTCTGGCTTAGAGGCAGGAGGCGGATTAAACTTGCACAGAGAGTGAAGTTTCATGAATGTAATGGATTCTTTGAATGAATGAATGACTGCTTGGGCGAATAAATGAAAGTTGCAGTTAAATCAGTCAGCGTCACTGTCAGCCCAAGCTGCAGGTGACCGCGGGGGGGCGGGGGGGCGGGGCGGGGCCCGTAAGCGCTCCCTGCCTTGGCTTTGCCCCGGCCCGGAACTCCCTCCTCGGTACCAACGTCAGCCTCTGTCTCAGCACAAAGCTCACGTGGACTCGGTTCCGGGGCATGAAGTATGAAAATTCTCTCATTCTGCTGCTTTGAAAGGATGACATTTCCTACCAATAATTAGGCCTTGTCACCAGGCGGCCCCGTGTGAAGGTGCTGACACATCGCTCCATAGCGGTGAGTGATATGTGTAAATAGCATTGATTAGAATGTGATTGCAAATGAACGACGTGATCAGGTCTTGACACAAAGTGTTCGTGCCCCGTCAGTCACTGCTCCCCTCCAGGTGTGGCGTCATCCCCCCAGGATGCTGGCTCTCATCCCCCTACCCCTGCCCCGCCCACAGCTCCCTCTGCAGCCTCCCCTGCGGGACCCTCACGCAGGTCCTGTGGTGGACGTGCCGCGGGGACAAGGGGACGTGGGGACAGCAGGGCCGATGCCCAGCCAGGCTCTCCGCCCAGACCAGGGAGAGGTGGGCAGTCTGACCCCCTTGTTTATCTGCTTGTCTTTGTATTGAAGGTGAAGACTGCTCGTGGTATTTCTACTCCAGTAAAAAGTCGGCCACGGCATTTCCTCTTCAGCTCCACGGGGACACGCGGAGGGAAGTTGGGCGCTCACGGCAGCCCCGGCCTGCACCCCGGGGGCTGTTCTGCGGCACCGTCACCGGCGGGGCCTCACCTCTCCTCCTGCTGTCTCAGCCCAGGACACTGAGACTGGGGGTGGGGGTGGGGTCCACGAGGAGGGGCCAGGATCCCCACTCGAGTGGCTCAGGTCCTGAGTGCCTCCCGCTTAACCCAAAGACCAGTCACTTTGCCCACATCTTGGCCTTCCCCAGCGGCTCTGCTTAACTGGATGCTCTCGATAGAGACCCAAGTGTTCGCAGACTTGAACTTAATTGCATTGCTACCGAGTCGGGCACAGAGGATATAGTTAAATTTACACGGAGCAGAGATCTGTTCCCTCTAAATGCCCGTGTCCTCAGGAAGTCTCTGCAAAGAACTCAATTTGCTGAAAATTAATCGTTTTTAAATAACTGAAATTTATTTCTCCATCTGCCATAGCACTAACCTTTCTAAATCTGGGTGTAGACCCCAAATCTTGTGTCTTGAGCTGAGAAAGGAGCCCAGTCATTTTCTCACCTGTCATTCCTTTAGACACGGTGAGGAGGTGCTCAGAACGCGAGATGCTAAGCTTCACAAGCCACGCTGGAAACAGGGTGAACAGAAGGGTGTCCGGGAAGTGGGGACTTTTCTCTCCTCCCCAGTCATTCGTCAGTTACTCAGTTTAAGTACGATTGGTGAGTCCATTCCTGACACGGGGCTATCTAGGTGCACACCAGCCACGACAAGAAAACCAGGGAGGGCATAGTTGTATTTTCCAGCATTTGGGAATCTCGAAGAATATGTACCAAGAGCAAAGCATCATTTTCATTCCTTTAAAAAATAGATGTCTTAGGAAAGAACTAACTGATTCAGCTGCCATTTCACCCCCCGGAAAGGCAGCACGAGACGCTTCACGAGGAAGAGGTGAAACGTAAGCCTCTGGTAGGTCCTGAAAGAGTTTCCTATCGGGGGTGTGTGTGCGTGTGTGTGCGCGCACACCTCTGTGTATCGGGCTCCCTAACAATGCTAGAGAAACGGACAGATTACTCCTGACAAGCAGGAATTTCCACAGACACCAGCGTGGCCCGGGCACTGACTGTGGGGCTCCGGTGTCGTTGTCCTCGATCTTGTGGGTCACAGCCTCACCTGGTCAGGGTGCAGGGTAGTCACACCAGGGCCCCACACGGCTCACAGCCCTGGGACAAGTCACTCACCTGACTGTGCCTCTGTCCCAAACAAGGCTCCACATTTCACCATAAAATAGGAGATTCAAATGCAATCATGTGCAGTCTATGTTTCGGGGTGGGATAGACTCGTTTGAGGACTAAAAAATGGAAAAACAGCCTATCAATGACTCATCAAACTATAATTAAAAACTTAGAACAATCTCCTATGATTTTGTGAGACTCCAGATCTTACTCTGCAACGTTCTTCTCTTAGCAGCAAAACCAGACGATGGTTAGGAAGCCCCTCTCCGGGCAGCGCAAACAGCCAGCTACCAACCCCCCAACACACACACACACACCCAACACACACACACACACACCCAACACACACACACCCAATATAAACACACACACACACCATGAGCACATCCCTCCCACTCCAGGCCATTCCTCCGGGTTTACGAGATACGGAGCCCCCTGTAAACTGAGTTAGTTGCCCAAGAAAAGCAAAGCCCCTGTTCCTGAGATACAGCTGAGGCTGCTGCCGCCGGTTCTGAACCCTGTGGGCCTCTGCGGTGAGAAGGAAACCCAGCACGCCCATGGGCACTCCCAAGAGTGGGCCCTGGAGCTGGAGGAAGGAAATTTCGAAAAAGTCCTGCATGACTGGAAAGAGACATTGTCATGCAAACAGTAAGAGAAAGTTAAAAAGAAGGAAAAAACAAAAGAAAGAAAACAATAAAATAAAAGCAAAGGGCATCAGCTGACCCCCTCTCTGCTTCCTCCTAAGAAGGCTTCAAACAGGATCGCAGCCACGGCTGGTTGCGCGTTTCATCTCTGAGTACCGATAACACAACGAAGGTCTCCATCTCTGAGCAGTTAGTCAAATCCAGTCCCGAGGTCAGTTCCATTCCCATGAAATGGACCACATGCAGGAAGGGGCAGAACATTCCTTTCTGAGAGCGACCCCAGGACCACCACCTCCTTGAGAGGGTCTCTCAGTGCGAAAGAAGAAAACCTTGCTGAGAAACACGTCTCTCCCACCTCCTTCCCCTCTCCTTTTCTCTAGTAATATCTTTGTTGAAAACCACAAGAAATCCATTGTCCCCCAGCCCCCTCCCTTCCCCCTCCCGAGTCTGAGTTCCCTGTGATTCTGGATCATCCCTGCTGCAATAGGCACAAATGTCAATCTTGGAGTATTTTTCCTCGATGGGTGGTTTTCTGTATCTGTTACAGTGAAATACTGTCGAGTTTCCCCCAAGTTTGAATAGGACTTGCAACTGGGGAACGTGGCCCCATCCTTGATCATATCCGTGTAATTGTCACCAGTAATCGTTACAATAGTTTTCTGACAATGACCTCTTCCAGCCACAGAATTGGGGAGAGCGCCATGCACGTAACCACACCGTGTAGGGTTTTTGTTTAACAAGACTGTCCAACTATGAGCAGAAAGGAAAAACAGAGAAGGCTGAGTATGTATTTAAATGCAGACAATATACTGTGACAAAGTCGCTATTTCCCAGCTCAAATCAAAATTTTAAACAGTTTACTTCCTTTATGTCTTCCCAAGAGTTTCACATAACAAACTTTCAGTGTCATGACTAATAGCGGCTCTTGCCAAGGATTACGCTCTTAAAACCGCTCTCCAGCCTCTGTGATGCACAGCTCACTCCTTATTACAGGAGACATTATGCAGAAGCGCCCGCGCGGTGATGGGACATGGCAACCCCGCTGTGAGAATGCCTATCAGAGCTTCTTTTAAGGCCCTTTCTCAATTGTCAGCAAAGTATTTTTTAAGGTTAAAAGGTGTAAAATTATTCTGAAATGCTTTTCTGACCTGTCGCCTATCACGGCAAAGAGCTAGAGCTCATTTTTTTTCCCTCTGAAATTGTATTTTTTGAAATGCAGTAATATTATAAGAATAAGCTTTCTACGAGGAAAATAGTCCCCTGAAATGTTCATGATATATTTTTTTGCATGCCTTCTGCTCCAAGGACTGCAAAATTAACCACTGTTTCATGCTTAGAATTTCATTCCTGATGCAATTTTTCTTATCCCAAGCCTCGGCGGCTGCAGAGAAATTAATATAAATGACGGTTACTCTCTACATCTTCTTTTCTCTCTGCTTTTTTCCCCTGTGCCTGTTACCGTGGTTGCTTCACATTTTGTCAATGTCAAGTCAGGTTCGCCGCTGGCTCGAGGTCCAGCCTGGTAGGGTGGAGGCGAGGAACACCAGCTGGTGCTGTTGGAAACCAGCAGAAGGTGTGGAACCTCTCGGTCATCCGCCTCCACGGCTCCAGACCTGCCCGCCGGGAGCAGGCCCGGGCTTGGCCAGGCATTCCAGGTCAGCGATCCTGACCTTTTACACCCCTGGCCCGTGGGTCCCCTCTTTTCTGCAGTGTGGCATTCCTGGCCATCACTGACTGCTTAAGGTCCACTCAAATGACTAGTCGTTTTTGAAATCCAGTTGCTGCCAAGCCCTGGGGACAGCATCTTAGGTACAAGGAAAACGACTGAGAAATCCACCCCGTGAAGCCGGCACCTCACTCGTCAGGGGACAAAGGGGGAAGCCTGTGGGGCGGGACCGCGTGAACTGAGCCCGAACCCAACGGAACCCACTACACAGGGGCTGCTCATGTCCCTCTCAGCCACGCTTCTGCGTCCGGCTTTTCCGACTTCTTTTCCTTGCTCTGTGGCTGTGCGAGGCCCCTGCAGAGCTGGTCCTGTTCCCTGGCTTAGTCTTCAGGGAGTGATGGAATAAACCCTGTGGATGTGTGAAGGGTGCTGCCCATAAAGAACTTGCCCGGCGTTGACCTGCCTCCACCGTCACCCGCCCACACCTGGGAGTGGAGGTCCTGGGGGCCCGGCTGGGGCTCGCAGAGTCGCCCATGTTTGCACAGCTCTTAAGGCCCTTTCTCAATTGTCAGCAAAGTATTTTTTAAGGTTAAAATACTTTGCTGACAGTTGAGAAAGGGCCTTAAAAGAAGCTCAGATCCTGTCTCTCCTCACCACAGCTCCCCACCCTGTGTCACTTCCCCGTACCAGGTGCTGGGACCAAGTGACCGCTGGCCTTTCTGGGGCCTGGCCAAGGTGTTAGGGACCCATGATGCTTGGATTAGTTGACATTTCTGTGTGGTTCACACAGGCTCCTTAGTGCAAGGGGGACTGTGACCCTGGGCTGGGCAGTGAGGGCCGTCAACTCAAGGAATAATCGGAATTCTTCACAGGACAAGAAAATTTTAAATTAATTGAAATCTTACAGCTCCTACAGGAAAGAAACTTGATAGGTTTTCCCCAAATTTGCTAACAATCTTTTAAAATTTGAGGTGGTGTGTGTTATCACATATGTGAAATCTAAAAAACAAAACCAATAACTGAATATAAGGAAACAGAAACAGGCTCACAGATACGGAGAATAAACTTGTGGTGACCAGCGGGGAGAAGGAGGGGGGAGGGGCAAGACGGGGAAGGGGATTAAGAAGTACAAACTACTCTATATAACGTACATCATCTACAAGGATATGTTGTACACCATAGGGAATATAGCCAACATTTTTACAAGTTTAAATGGAGTATAATCTATAAAAACCACCATGATGTACACCTGAAACCAATATATCATAAATCAACTTACTTCAATAAAAAATTGACATGTATGTAATAAAAATAATTTGAGGTAGTATATGAGAAGCTGGCTGTGGGACTTTTCCTGGCGGTCGAGTGGTTAGGACTCTGAGCTTTCACTGCCCAGGGCCCGGGTTCGATCCCTGGCCGGGGAACCAAGATCCCACAGGCCACACGGTGTGGCCAAGAAGAAAAAAAAAAAGCTGGTTTTAAAACAACATTTTCTAAATGATCAATAATTGAAAACAAATTCGCATTGACCTGGAAGAGTAAAGACTGAACTGTATTTCTCTTCTGTCTGTGGGAAATGCCAGAGCAGGCAGGCAGACCATGGAGGAAAGTTCTCACAGAGGAGGGCCAGGCGGGTAATACCGTTTTCCCCAGATTTTACGACATCTGAGGAACTGATCAGTGTATTAACATTCATATTTTGCTGTGATTTCTCGTCGTTCGAAACAAATCTTCACGCTGGTCCCTAACTTTGTTTTGTTTTTTTTTTTTTGCAGTACGCGGGCCTCTCACTGTTGTGGCCTCCCCCGTTGCGGAGCACAGGCTCCGGACGCGCAGGCTCAGTGGCCATGGCTCACGGGCCCAGCCGCTCCGCGGCACGTGGGATCCTCCCGGACCGGGGCACGAACCCGCGTCCCCTGCATCGACAGGCGGACTCTCAACCGCTGCGCCACCAGGGAAGGCCCCCCAGTTTGCTTTTTAATTCCAATCCATCAAAGACACTCTTTTGCAAAATTAAACGAAAATAAATTGCTAGAAAAAATAAAAAGGAAACACAGGCAAAGTGCAAGCCTTAATCAGAAGCAACACCCTGTGTCAAGCGACGGAAAAGCTTTCTAAGCTTTCTCTCCATTTCTGCGTTAACGTGGACCAGCAAGCACCCTGGGAAATCAAACCATCCGAAGCCAGACGTTGCATCACATTGCCTAGACTGCGGTGCCCAAGGTGCGCCCCCAGGCGTCCCGGGTGCCATAGCGGACCCACAGGACACTGAAAGATAGTTTGCATTTTCACGGGAAAGGCCTAGACCCTCAGCTTCCGTGGTCCAGCTGGTCCGCCACAGACTGGCCATCGGCTCCAGGGATTTCACGGTTTTTAGTATCAGGCTCTTCTCCATTCCCTCCAATAACGTCATGCTTGTAAAGCCTGCCGCTCGACAGTTGCTGAGATAAAAAGCAAGTATGGTGTGAAAGTCTACGTTGAACAGGAAAGGACTGTGGCAGCGCCCGGTCTGACGACAGGTGTCCCTAGGTAGTTCAGCGCCCAGTGGACACTCACATCCCCTTGATAAGGAATTCTGCTGATTGGAAAATGAAATCAAAGTATTGTTGTTTTCGTTCATTTCCATAAATTCTCATTGTTTGGACCCAACTACTGAACACACAGACCTGTTCACGGTTTCTCTTGGCCTTGGGGAAAAAATCAGTACCACACTAAAGTCACCATAAAGGATTGTATCTCTTCTTGTTCATTTTGTATCCTGAGAGTTTGGCCTGTTAGGTCCTCACTGAGTGAATGAATGAGTGTACAAACGAATGAATGACTCAGTCCCTCCATCTTTTGCATTTACAAGGTTTCAGTGACATGGCACCTCCCAGATTCCACGGGTGGAGGTTTTTGTCGAAATCATGAAGACGTCACAAATGGCTGTCAGATAATTCTCCCTCATCCTTAAGTCTTACACGTCCAGCGGGAGACCTTCATCTCACGTGACACCAGCCAGGACTTTCAAGGACCATTTTGCTTAAAAGGGCTGGGAGATGAGAATGAAGGGACTGGGGGAGAAAGTGACGACGTTTCTGGAAAATCTTTATTTGTGGAGAAAGTCTCACGTCTTCCGGGCGACACGTCCATGGAGAAAGGCAGGCAGCACCCAGGAGGGGACAGGACATGTGTACTTAATGTGGGATGGAAGTTGTATACGTTTTTAAGTAGTGAATTAAGACCGAAAGGTTAAAATCTCACTGGATTTCTTTCTTCTCTAAATCATTCATTACTCCTGGGTGTTTTAACTAATGTTTTCCCCATTTGACATTTGGACCCACTCGACTTTTAAAAAGTCACAAATTGTCCCTAATAACAGCACAAATTACGTCGGCTGTTGACTATCACGGCATTTTTTAGCACTTTATCTTGCATGTTAGTGCAATCATTTTCATTAACCATTCCTCTATCCAAGCACAGTGCCCGTTTAAGCATAATAATAAAGCAATTTCCTGTTCGGCGGTGTTGACTGTGAGTCCACGCAAGTGACACTTGGTGGCTAAAGTCATAGAGCAGAAAAGCACCAAGGTCCAATAGAACCATCCCCAAGCGACGCCTGGGCTCCGCAGGGACAGCCCTCCCACCCTGTGTCCTGCCGCCTGGGCGCTGGGCCCCCTGGCAGAAGAGGGGGAGCCGCTGAACCCTGCACCCTCTTCCTTACTGGCTTTCCTGGGAAACCGGCCCCACTGTGCCAGGCCTCAGTTTCCCTCCTGGCTCCCAAGTGCATTTCCCTGGACCTCTCCTTAAAGACTGTTCACTGCTTCCCTGGAAGTTAACTTCAGACCCCTCCGGAGCAGATTAGGAGTAAGAGAGGGTTATTTCTTATTGTAAAAGAAGAAGAACAAACAGAAGAAGGTGATCATTCAAAGGACGAAGAGATTTGATAAGAACTGGTCATCCCAGCGATGTTCATTGCCTCCTTCCTGTGCCCGGGGAAGGTCTCTGCAGACACGCGGCAGTGCTCGACCCTCGCCCCCAGCCACCCTGCTCAGTCCCGGCATCACCTGGGCCTCCAACCACCCCACAGCTGGGGACAATCCCTTACCCACAGCCACCAAAACACTGTCTTCAGCGGCTTTGACGAATCACTTTGCAGCCGGCAGCATCCCACAATCGTGCTTGTGATATAATCCATCCTTGAATTCTTAATCCCATGAGGTGGACATTATTACCATCACACAGATGGGGAGACAGAGGCTAAACACTGTGTCAGTCAAGGTGCTCCAGTGGATCCTGCTGTTAAATAAACAAACAAATTAGCAAGTGAACGTGCCCATGTATCTTACCTATGTCACCAATATTCATTCGTTTCTTTCTTTATCTAAAGATTGATCTCAGCAATCATGCTGGGGGCTGGCAAGTCTGAAATCCACAGGGCAGACCGTGGGCTGGAGCTTTAGCGAGGACTTGATGTCACAGTGGTTTCTTTTATTTTTTAAATTGATTAATTTATTTATTTATTCTTGGCTGCTTTGGGTCTCCCTTGCTGCGCGCGGGCTTTCTCTAGTTGCGGCGAGCGGGGACTACTCTTTCTTGCAGTGCACGGGCTTCTCATCGCGGTGACTTCTCTTGTTGTGGAGCACGGGCTCTAGGCACGCGGGCTTCAGTAGTTGTGGCGCACGGGCTTAGTTGCTCCGCGGCATGTGGGATCTTCCCGGACCAGGGCTTGAACCCGTGTCCCCTGCATTGGCAGGTGGAGTCCTAACCACTGCACCACCAGGGAAGCCCCACAGTGGTTTCTTTTTTTTTTTTTTTTTTTTTTTTTTTGCGGTACGCGGGCCTCTCACTGTTGTGGCCCCTCCCGTTGCGGAGCACAGGCTCCCGACGCGCAGGCTCAGCGGCCATGGCTCACGGGTCCAGCCGCTCCGCGGCATGTGGGATCTTCCCGGACCGGGACACGAACCCGTGTCCCCTGCATCAGCAGGCAGACTCTCAACCACTGCGCCACCAGGGAATCCCCACAGTGGTTTCTTGAGGCAGCATTCCTCCTTCTCGAAGGAACCTCAGTTTGCTCTCGAGGCCTCAGCTGACCAGGAGAGGCCCACCCACATGATGGAGAGTCGCCGGCTTCACTTGGAGACAGCCGATTGTGGGTGTTACTGCATCTGCAAATACCTTCCAGCGACGCACAGGTGTTTGATGGACTACCTGGGCGCTACCTGGGCACTGCAGCCCAGCCACCCGACACTGCTGTCACCAGTGCTCTGCCCAGGCTCACTCGGAACCCAGGCAGCAGAGTGGACCTCGGAGGGCTGGGTAGGTGCACGGAGCAGATGCAACATAACAGCCCTGATCTCTGCGTCTTCTGCACGTGGGCCTCCACGTCCAGGACCGAGATCCCTTGCACCTGGTGGGAGCCCATTACATGGCTGCATGAAGCACCCCACATGGCGCCCAGCTCCCAGCACATGGGCCTCCACGTCCAGGACCAAGATCCCTGCAACTGGCGGGAGCCCGTCACCCGGCTGCATGAAGCACCCCACGTGGCACCCAGCTCCCAGCACAGTGGTCAGCAGGGCCCTGATATTGGCTGACAGTTGGGCAGGAGAGGACAGACAGACAAATGCACAGTTAAGTTAATCAGAGACTATTGGGATGGTCAGTGCTGGTGAGAGCAGGACGGGGAGGTGTGAACTTCCCTCCTCCTTGGTGGACGGTGGATCCTCCAGGACAGGTGACGGTCACCCTGCAGACTGAGTGCCCCAAAGGCAGAGGGAGGGGGCACCAGTCAGGTGCTAACGAGATTCCCAACACCCTCGCTGGGCCACGCAGTCGGGCTGGGAGGACACGGGCAGAGGCAGAGCTGCAGACCGAGCCCGGGGCAGAGGGAAGAAGCATCCTCCCAGCCAACGCGTGATTCCACCTGAGCCAAGGGAAGGGTGAACTCACGGGGTCAGGGTCGGGGGTCTGCCCTTGATAAAGTACCAGGCGCTTGGGGTGTAACCTGCGTGCCACTTTCTGACATGTTCCTACACCCCAGATCGCGCCTGGGTACTGCCCTCGGGAATGTTTCTTAACTGAATCCACAGGTGTTATCAAACAAGCCAGCACCCAGGCGACATTAGAAATCAGCGACAGAAGAGTCGGGTGGCCTGGAAGCAGACACTGACTGAAACCCAGGACTCCCCGGTTCAGCTTCCAGACCCAAGGAGATGCGGCGGCCGGAGCCGGGGAAGAGCAGGGGCCGCCGTGTAGGGGGCCTGGGCAGCTCCCCAAGGACAAGGGGACTCCTGCACATCATGACAACGGCCTTCCTCCTCTGTCCCCAAACCTCAGATCTTCAACCGCAGCCTTTGTCGGTGTGGCCAGCAGGAGGCACCCTGCCGTCCAGGCCTGTGATCACCCGGACCACACCGCCATCCGACCCCCAAGTCCAAGCCAGAGCCACCCTTGGAGTGAAAATGTGTGAGCGATGGACAGATGGACCGGAAGACAAAGAGGAGTTGGATGCTGTGCTCGGGACACTGTCCCAGAGGAAGTCTGCAGAGATCCCGTCAGCGGCCAGAGGCTTCGGAGGGATGTGAGGGCTGCTCCCTGAAGATGGATGAGGCCAGAGGCTTCGGAGGGATGTGAGGGCTGCTCCCTGAAGATGGATGAGGCCAGAGGCTGCAGACACTGCCCACCTCACGGGACCCCCTCCCATTCGCGGGGCCCTCTCGGGGAGCCAGAAGCACCAGCTCCGAGCGAGGGGCCACTGGGGAACCGGGTGCAGAGGGGCGACAGCTCTCCTGATGCCAGCCTCCTCTGGCACCAGGGCCGGGGCTGCTCCAGCTGTGGCATCGGCAGCTTGCTCCCCCGGCTCTGAGCCTACTCCTGCGAGACCCTTGAGGTGCAGATCAAATCCCGTCCCCGCGTGTCCCCACGTGGCAGGGCCCGCGCGCGGGGCAGAGAAGCGGGAGGACGCGGCCTCGTCTGCACCTGCGATTCTATTTCCCCAGAACCGACCCTTAAGGTGTTGGTGGTATTTCTCTCTTCCCCTGGCCCTCAGTATTTAGGAAGTGAGTTTTTGAAATCGGAGACCCTGGGGCCAAAGGTCGATCCCATCAGCGAAGACGAAAGGAGAGCTGCGTGGAATTATGGGGGTCTGGGCCTCAAGTGACAGCAGCCCAGCCCCACGGTCTAGGACTGAGACTCACATCCACGCAGTCAGCGGGAGGCATCCGGGTCCACCCCAGGAGCACAGGCTTGCGCCTGGCTGTGAAGGACCGCCAGGAGGGGCAGGTCCCACCCTGACCCCCAGGTACTGCACTGGCCTCAGTTGGTACCTTGGGTCCCAGGACCGAGGCCGGACCCATCAGACTGGCCCAGAGACGAGGGTCCCGTCCTCATCCTACCTGGGAGCCCCTCTGCCTCTTGAGAACCTCGTGGACCAAGAGAGGAGAGAGGGTCCCCCAAGGAAAATCGGACGGGAGCGTGGATGCAAGCAGGCAAGAGCAGGTCGGCAGACAGAGCGGCCGCGGGGGTGTGGTCAGGGGGTGTGGTCAGCTGCCCCGAGCTGCCCGGGCGTCACTGCAGTGTCCCTCTGATCCCCAGGAAGGCCCCAGCAGGAGAGCTGTCTTCTCCCTTCTCCGGGGTGGTCGCTCCACATTTCTTAACTGCTTGGCTACAAATCTCCCCTCCAGAGAAAAAGGCCGAATGGGCTTCTGTGCAGCCACAAATCCCGATATTTTGGGAACCCAGTAAAATGCGCTGAGAGACCAGGGGCTGGGAGGGGGAAGCCACCAGCCCACCTCCCGGGCCAGGCGAACAAGCCTGCAGGGAGGAGCTGTGGTGTGCTGCTTGGAGTGTTCCAGAGCCCCTCCAGCCGTCGTGCTGCTCTCTCTGCAAACCTGAGGCTGCCGACCGTCGTGGGGAGGAGGGGTGATCTTTTTCTTTTCTTTCTCCCTCTCCTCCTTTTTTTTTTAGAAATGGAATTTTAAAACAGCCAGCAACTAAGGCAAACTCCCAAGATAAGGGGCTCAACAATTTACATAATGCGAGAGTTCAGGAGGAGGGCGCAAGGCAGTCCTTTAAATCGTGTGACACAGTTTAAAGTAGGGAACCTTGGCTGGCATTAAACCGCCGTCCTCGGGAACACAGTTGTAAAGCACTTAGGGCCGCCTGGCCAATCAGGCCCCTTGATTGGCTGCATGTCCCTAACCCTGTAATCTTCCATCTGGAGGCCGCACACTACAGCTGACTGCCGTCAGGCCGGTCCACGGGCTGACTGTCAGGGGGGCCAACGTGCATTTTAAGAAATCTTACTTTTCGTTGCTTTGGTCCATGTTCTCAAAATGTCAGTCCTGGATAACGGGGCCCTTTGTTCCTGCCTAATCATGCCGGTCACCGTGGAGGCTGCTGGCTAGGGGTGCCGATGGAGCCCTTGGTCTGAACGCCAGACCTGCGTCAGCGACACCCAGGCTCATTACAACTTGGGGGACATCTCCATGGGCCCACCTGGGAATCATCCTTTCATCTGCAATGGGCCCCAGATGTGGCACCAGTGTCCTGCCAGCCAGGCCTAAGGGATAATCTGTGAGCCACACGGCCTCCAGCTGCACGGGCACTCACTCTTCCGTCTGTCCCTCTGCCGGCGTTTCCTGAGCACCTACACAGTGACAGCTCGGGGCCACGCCTGGCTCCCAGGTCTGGCCTCACAGCCTCTAGGAGCTCTCCACTCTGTGTGGGAGATGCACACGTGTGCACACACGTGTGATGTGTAACAGCACAGTACTTGGCCACGAGGCCAAGGATGTGAAAATGTTCCCGGGGACACGCAGGACAGTCCACTCCACACAGAGGCTGAGAGCCTGTGACCCTCGGTTCTGCAGAAAAGGTGAGCGTTTGAGAGAGGAAGGCCGTTCTGGGAGGGCATGAGATATGGCTGGGTGGGGGCCGAGGGGCCGACTCAATGGGCATCCGCGTGGAGACACAGGTGCTGCCGGAAGGCCCCTGAGCAGGTTGCCGTGATGCGCGATGCATGGGAAAGCCGCCGTGAACAAAGACCAGGACACGGCCCAGGCCGCTCTGCGTCCCTCCCCGTGTGCCCTCGGAGCAGGCTCTGGCCCACTCTGACACTCGGTCTCCTCGTCAGTCAGCGGGTGGAGCAGATTGACTGAGGGGGTTGAGCCTTGCGCTCCGGTGACCCCGGCCTCACTCAGGCTCTGCTCAAGGGCTGCCCTTGTTGCTTCCTGAGTTCCCGTAGACACGCCAGCAGGACCCGTCTCCCTCCCACGCTGCTCACCTCTCCCGGGGCCACGTCCCCGAGCACACGGGCCACGAGGGCGAGCAGTGATCTGCTCACAGGAAGTTCGTCTGCACAGCACTGTGGGTGAAGAGAGGACCAGATGGGGAAGGCTAGGGACCACTTGGGGTCCCAGGAAAACAGGACCACTCACGGCTTAACACAGGGAATGTCACATGGGTGACGGAGGCACTCAGAAGCCGGAAAAAGCAGGCGAGGTGGCAGCAGGCAGCACACCAGGTCCAGGCAAACGGTGGGGGCACTGGCAGGGCGCGGGCCGGACATGCGGGAGACACACCTCCAGGAACGCTGCCTAGGGCACCAAGATGCTGGGCTTCCTGCCTCCCCTCCTGTCTCCTTCCAGCCAGGGGTGGAGGGGGGGAAGCCAGGAAGCGGCCCCCAGAGGGACCCCCCCTGTGGGGCCAGTTCAGGGGTGACTCAAGTCCACGTCCTCGTGTTATTCCTGAAGACATTGAGCCTGGGTTTCTTAGATGATGTCCCTGCCCTGGTGGAACTGGTTAACAGGCATGCACACAACTTGCAATACACACGCACACACACATGCACACAGGCGTGTACACACAGTACACACAGGCACACGGCCCCCGGATGCACCCCCCTCCAGCCGACCAGGCGCACAGTGGCTTTCCCAGCCCTGGAGGAGGCTCAGTGGCAGCCCCAGGGCACAAGGCGAGCTGTGGCGTCCCCTGCCAGCTCCCACATCCCAGCCAAGTCTCGTCCGAGTGACCTGGGTTCACCACCTGCTGGCCTGATTTTCCTCGTCCACAGCGCTCACCTCAGAGAGTGCCAGGCACACATGAGCCTCGATGGAGCGGCCTTTATTACTCTTCCTTCCGGACGCCACTCCCTCACCACCCCCAAACTGCCCCCAGACGCCCCTGAGGCTCAGGACCCAGCACTGCGCCCTGCGCTACCCTGAGGGCTGGGCCCTGGACACAGCTGTTTGGCTTTGAGGTGCAGGCCCACCGGCCCAGGATGAAACCCATCCATGTGTTTAGGCAACTCCGTGTCAAGGCCTGAGGGAAATCGCTTCCTTGAAAAGTTCTAGATGTTTAAAAAGTAAACGAGACACATATCGGTGATGTTGAAAGTGTCTTTTCCATGAGAAATAGCCATCTGTAAACTCCTCACCTGGGCTGGTGAGCTGCAGGCAAGTGTTACCCATCAGCTGACCTCAGAACAGCTCCAGAATCTCTGATGTGTCCTTAGGTGTCCAGGATTCCTCCTTCTGCACCAAGCTTGTGAGCGATTAAAGGTTCGTCCCTGACAGCTTCACGACGTCAGCGGTAGCTGCACTTTGTAACATGGAGCAGACTCGCTCCTGGAAATCGGGAGCGTTTTTCCCTGTGTGTTGACACGTGATTTCAGGTACCACGTTTCTGCATGCTAATGCCTAGATAATGCAAAAGTACAGTATAGACCAAAATTATATACCTCTGCACACAATATCCCAGCAAGTGTAGCTTGAGTCAGTGTCTAATAGGTATATGGTGAAAATTTCCAGAAAAGGTGACATTCTTTGTTACTGCTTCAAAGGAACTGCTCTGATGTTGGAGAAGAAAGGAAAACAGGGTAACAGGATCTGTGAGCCCGCTAAACGTCGAAGGCATCGGGAACTTAAGGTCTCGACCCCATTTGATGTGTCCGGTGGGCTGGGGGTGCTCCGTGGGTGAAGCCCTTGGAAGGACAAACCTCTCTCTGCAGCTCCAAGGCTGCAGGAGGTCAAGCTACTGTCTGCTTTCTCTCTGAAGCATAGAGCAGTGAGGTGGGGTCAGTATTTTGGGGAAGAACCAGTGTGTTGAACACCTTACGGCATGTAGAGAGCTGAACGGGCGTGAAGAAACCCTAACCCATCACCTAACCCTGGAAAAGTTGCCCAGGGCTAACACATGCCTCTGAGAGTTTCAGATGTCCAAGCATGGCCCCAAACCCCAGAGTCCTCTGGGCCGGTAGGCTGGACCCTCTTAAACGGTCTACCACAGCACACACAGTTCTTGCACCGACCTGCTCCTACCCACCCACCCTGGACAGTCTTAGAATTGACCTGCCCTGGGAAAACCAAGAGGAAGGAAGGCCACCTAGCAAGTAAGCTCTCCTTTCTATGTTCTGTGCAAGGGAAATAAAGGACTTTCCAAACCAGAACTTCTGTGATGAGCTATCTGGTGCAATCCTCCATTTCTATGAAACTACAAATCCCTGCACTTGAGTGAGAGTCCAGCTTCCCCAGCCTGTGACCTTCTGCTCGAAACAAATAACGAAGCATGCACCTGCTTTAACATCCAATTGTTGTAGACAATGTCTCTGTCCTGGGTCAGTTCCTTGAAATAATCTGTGGTGGGTTATCTGAATGGTACAGGGAGCTCTCTATTAAAAAAAAAAAAATACAGGTTTCAGGCTGTAGAAAATTTTGATTGACTGAAAATCTGAAAATGTTTTATACTGAACTCAGTAGAGTTTTTTGAGACAGTACATGAGTCCCTGTATTTTAAGACCTTCTTAAAGACCTGACTGAAACTTTATCCCACAAATGACACCATTTTCTTTTTCATAAATGTATGAATACTAGCAAAAAAGTCTTCCTTAGTCCAAAGAACAAATACAATAATTTCCCTGATCATCTCATTTTCTTCTTATTAAATATATTACTTTATCCTAATAGTAAGTAATGAAATAGAAGGAGTTATTTAACTTATTAAGGGTTTTAAAATCACTTTTCACATCTAGGGATTTTCGAGGCAAAGATTTGGGGTTCTTTCAGGTGAGAGGTTAGGGAAATTCTGAAAGAATGTCTCTATATTTCTATAGCTGAAAATTAAGTTTATTTTCACAAAAATCAGCATTCCAGAATACCTCCAATTAGAGTCCCACCTGAACCCAAAGAATGCAGTGACTGAAGGAGAATTGTAAAATTAAGGCAATTGCACTGCAAAGTCTGTGATCTGCCGTTACGGACATTGTTTGGTTGTAAATGATGACCTGCACCAACGCTTCACAATACACAATTCCCGGGGAAGGCGGGGCACGTTCAGGGATTCCCTTGAAACAAAGGAACCTCTATTTAACTTAAGCAGGTCTAAAAGCATCTCTTCAAAAAACTCCCCCCCGAACAGTCCAAATACATATTTTAAGCAACATCTTCTTTATATATTTGCAAACTTGATGGGAACCAAGGCTTCTGTGGGGGAATGAGGCTAAAATGGCAACTTAAATGCATTTTGTATTTGCTTAGTTCAGCCCTTTTCCAAATTCCCAACAAAGATGCCCCCAGATGAGACTGTTGCCACTCATTGCGAAGTGGCATGAACAATGCAGGTATTTCACTCCTACAACTTAGAGAAACAATCCCTCCTCGTCCCCCAAATGTTTTCATGTGGCCAAATCAGAACTCGTTCTTTCTGTGCGGGACCGACCCACGTGTTCAGGGCCTGTAGGATTTAGGGGAGGTGATTCGGGGAGAAGAGAAGGAGAGAGACGCGTTGAACACCCCCTGGGAGGTGAGAAGCCACGTGTCTGCCATACTCCAATCCCACAGCCGCCTACCTTTCCAGGCAGATGTGAGGAGGAAGGTTGCCCATGCCCCCCTGCCATCTACGTTACCAGTGAGACCCCCAAGCTGGGTTCAGAAAAGAGTTTTCTTCTTCAAAGTGGCCCTCAGACAGTCAGGATCATGGTTAGATCCACATCCTTGCATTTCCCGAATACGATGTTAATTTCCAAGAATATGGAGAAAAAAATTGAAACTGCAATAAAAAGAGGGATACATTTTTATAATTGTATAAATTACCTATAAAGGAAGGATATCTGGGTTGGCACTTGATCTTTCAACGGCAACACTAAATGCAAAATAGCACTAAAGCCATATTCACAGAGTTGCAGGTAAAGGATGAGGAATTATGTGATTATTCAATTATGGTTCAAATGTTAGGGCAAATAAATCTGTATTTGGGTGTGCAAGGACTCAGAGACCACAAACTCATTTCTAAAGAATTACTGAAGCAGGCACTCCACACAAGTGAAAAATGAATTAGAATAAAGAACTCAACAAGAAATACAGAAAAATGTGATGTTGAACAAACAGCAGAAGTTATCGCCAAGTCTAAATATCTGTCAGTGATGTACTTGTAAAGCTGATGCAGTGGTTAAACCCAGGGTTCTGAACACGTTTCATATATTTTATCTCTTTTTTTAGTTGTTTGGGGCAGGAGAGTAAACAGGCCCTGTTTATCTGTCTTGACCGGTAGATTTCAACTAGCTTGTCTTATAAATTAAATTTTCTAAATGTTTCTGGTAGAAGAAATGCCGTTTGGTTTTTAATATCAATACACGTTGCTCAACATTGACAGACGTCCTATGGATTCTAAAAGAGCTTCTAAGTATTCATGGGGCGTGATGTCAATCTATAATCTAGTCATCAAAAGGATGACACTTTTTTCTTCTTAATATTTATAATGTCTACATTTTATTGTCTTTTATGCTAATTCAGTGTTGAATAGAAATGGTGATGGTCTGCATTCTGGACTTGATCTTGGTTTTGTGGGAAAAATTCTAAAATGTTTTACTATTAACAATGAGTTTTGCTGTAGTTTGTTCTTTTTCTGTCTTTTTTTTTTTCTTTTTGCTGTTATTTTAGAGATTTATCTACTTAAGGACAATTTCTTCCATTTCATCTTTACCAAATGCTTCTCTGCCAGTTTTGAGAAGACCACATGGTTTTTCTCGCTTAATCTGGAAGGTTGGTAAACTAAACGAATAGGATTTTCTGATGTTGATCCAATGTCAGAGAAACCGCACTGGGTGAGACCTTTTACGTAGGCAATGCGTCCAGTTTGGGGTTTTGTCCAGGACCCGTGCCCTGCGCACATGTACGAAGTCGGCCTGTAATTTTCACCAGGGATTCTATATTTTCACCTGCACCGAAATGTGAACATTTTGGAGCCCAGTCACTTGTGGACGTGTGGCCTTCCTTGTCCTCAACGCAGGACATGACCAGCATCCTTTGCATTCCGGCCACATTGCGGACATTTCTCACAGCCAGAGCAGGAGAGGAAAACTGTCGGGAAGACGGAGGGGGTCATGCTTGGGGCGGCGGCAGAGTAAGCAAGGCAGACACAATGATGAGCATCCATGGGAGGAAGGGGTGTGGGGAGGCTGGATGCCTCCGTGGGGCAAAGGCAGAGGAGGGGGGTGGCACCGAGGCCCCTCGACGGAGACAAGGGAGAAGCAGAGGTCCACGTGTCTGCTCCCGCCTCCTCTGGGCACCAAAAACGGGCTTGGATCGATCGAGTGCAGTGGTGGTTCCCGCGCACTTTCGTTACAGATGACTCTAGCGTGTCACAGGCGACAACCGTACACGCTGCCCGGCTCTTTTCTGGCCGGGTCCAGATTTCTTATCTGCCAGGCGCAGAGCCCCTGGCTTCTCCCGTGAACACACTAATCTTGTCTTAAGCCGGTCTGTGCAGGGCTATAGCTTCCTTGCGTCGGGGACCTGGCCGCCATCTGCATAAACTCTTGGCCTCGGTGTCTGCAGTTACTCCAGGTTCAGGCGGAGCCCGCGGCTCATCTGTTACTAACGAGGCTTGGCCCTGCTCCCATCAGCTCTGCAGAAACGCTTCTGGATGAACTCGGGGGCCGCACAGGGCTCTCTTTTGCTCTGAGCCCTCCGCGCTTTCTGGATGGAAGTCGACGCGTGGTGCTGATGGTGGCGATGACAATGACTCATCTAATCTCATCATGAGCTGGACGCTGCGTTCAGAGCCACGTGTGCGTCACCGCTCACCTTCTCTGCCTCGTGAGAGCTCCTTTTACAGATGAGGACGCTGAGCTCCCAGAGCTCATGGAGGGCGAGTTTGCTTGAAGAAAAGCATCTGCGGTAGCCCAGGACCTCCCTTCTGAGCCCTGTCACCCCTCGGCCGCTCCGAAGGGCAGGAGGGGCTGCTGCGAAGGTGACGGGCGTGGCTGCAGGGCGGGCTGACGCTGCGGGAGAAGGTACTCGCTCCCTACCTCAGCCTTGCCTCCTACCTGGGCTCCTCCCAGCAACTGGCCCCCGTGTCCTGCCACTGCCCCGGGAGTGGGGGGAGGCTCCCTTCAACCAAAGATGCGTGCGTCCTGGGGAGGGGGCCCAGCTGTGGGCTCTCGGCAACCTGGGATTGGGGGGGGCAGCACCTCACACTGTCCCCTGCACTGTTTAATTTCCAAATATTTGAGGTATATCCTAGTTAGATTTCTCATACAGCTTTCTAACTTAATTTCATTGTGATCAGAGAACATACCCTTTATGATTTCAATCTTCTTAAATCTACTGAGGCTCATTTTAGGCTCCAGCACATGGCAAATGCTAGAGTAGCTTATGTCCTTGAAAAGAATTTGTATTCTGCTATTGTTGGATGTTCAGTAAGTTATCAGTAAACTCATGTAGGTTGATAATGTTGTTTAGGTCTTTTATTGTTATTGTTGACTTTTGTATAGTTCTTCTATAAATTGCTAATACAGGGGTTTAAAATCTCCTACTATGGTTGTGGAATTTCCTGTTTCATTAATCCTGTCAATGTTTTCTTCTTGTATTTTGAAGCTCTATTCTTAGCGAATATACACTTATGACTGCTATGTCTTCCATATTAAATGACCAGTTTTTATTATAAGATTTTCTTCTTTTCTTTTTTTAAATGTTTTCCCTTTGTTAATTGAAGTATAATTGGCATACAATACTGTATTAGTTTCAGGTAGACAACATATTATACACTTCCTATACATTATAAAGTTATCAGTACAATAAGTCAGTTACCATCTGTCACCATAAAAAGTTATCATACTATATGATAACTGTTCCCTATTTGACTGTACTCCCTGCAGTACCTTTCATCCCGGTGATCCATTTCTTTTGTAACTGGAAGTCTCTCCCTCACCTGTTGCGCTCACCCCCCACTCCCTCCTCTCTGGCAACTACCAGTTCTTCTCTGTGGCATGAGTCAGTTTCATGTTTTATTCTGTTTGTTGATTTGTTATTTTTTTTAGACTTCACATGTAAGTGATACCATACAGTGTTTGTCTTCCTCTGTCTGACATTTCACTTCGCATAATAACCCCCAGGTCCATCCGTGTTGTCACAAATGGCAAAATGTATATCTCATAAGGGGTTAATATCCAAAATATACAAAGAGCTCATACAACTCAACATAAAAGAACCAAACAACCTGGTTGAAAAATGGGCAGAGTGCCAGAATGGACATTTTTCCAAAGAAGACATACAAACGGCCAACAGGCACATGAAAAGATGCTCAACATCACTAATCATCAGGAAATGCAAATCAAAACCACAATGATATATCACCTCACACCTGTCAGAATGACTGTCATCTAAAAGACAAAAAACAACAAGTGTTGGCAAGGGTGTGGAGAAAAGGCGGCCCTTGTGCTCTGTTGGTGGGAGTGTAAATTGGTACAGCCACTTATGGAAACAGTATGGAGGTTCCTCAAACAATTAAATATAGAGCTACCATGTGGACCAGCAATTCTACTCCTGGATGTTTTTCCAAAAAAGCAAAAACACTAATTGGAAATACATGCACCCTATGTTTACTGCAGCATTATTTACAATAGTCAAGATATGGAAGCAACTTAGGTGCCCATCAACAGATGAATGGATAAAGAAGATGTGGTGAATATATATATATATATATATATATATATATATATATATATATGTGTGTGTGTGTGTGTGTGTGTGTGTGTGTGTGTGTGTATTCCATTATATCGTAGGATTCCATTATATATGTATATCATCATTTTATATATATATATATATCTTCTCCCATTCAGTTGGCTGCCTTTTCATTTTGTTGATAGTTTTCCTTGCTGTGTAAAAGCTTTTTCGTTTGAAGTAGTCTCATTTGTTTAGCTTTGGTTTTGTTTCCCTTGTCTGAGGAGACATATCCAAAAAAATATACTGCTAAGACTGATGTCAAAGGTCATACTGCTTCTGTTGTTTTTCTAGGAGCTTTATGGTTTCAGGACTTATATTTAAGTCTTTAAACTATTTTGAGTTTATTTTTGTGCATGATGTGAGAGAGTAGCCAAGTTTGATTCTTTTGCATGTAGCTACCAAGTTTTCCCAACACCATTTATTGAAGAGACTACTTTTTCCCCATTGTATATTCTTGCCTCCTTTTTGCAGTTTAATTGCCCATATAAGTGTGGGTTTATTTCTGCGTTCTCTATTCTGTTCCATTGATTTATGTATCTGTTTTTGTGCCAGTGCCATACTGTTTTGATTACTGTAGATTTGTAGTGTAGTTTGAAACAGGGCATGTGATACCTCCAGCTTTGTTCTTCTTTCTCAAGATTGTTTTGACCTCTGTGTTTCCATAGAAACTTTAGAATTATTTGTTCTAGTTCTGTGAAAAATGTCGTTGGTATTTTGATAGGGATTGAATTAATTCTGTAGATTGCCTCGGGGAGTATGGTCATTTTAACAATATTAATTCTTCCAATCTGAATACAGCATATCTTTCCATCTGTTTGTGTTGTCTTCAATTTCTTTCATCAATGTCTTATAGTTCTCTGAGTACAAGTCTTTTACCTCCTTGGTTGATTTATTTCTAGGTATTTTATTCTTTTTCATGCAATTGTAAATGGGACTGTTTTCTTAATTTTTCTTTCTCTTTCCTTGTTGCTGTATAGAAATGCAACAGATTTCTGTGTATCAAAGCTGCAATCCTGCAGCTTTACCAAATTTATTGATGAGCTCTAATAGTTTTTGGTGGTGCCTTCAGGATTTTCTATGTATAGTATCATGTCATCTGCAAACAGTGGTAGTTTTACCTCTTCCTTTCCAGTTTGGATTCCTTTCATTTCTTTTTCATATCTGATTGCTCTGGCTAGGACTTCCAATACTATGTTGAATAAAAATGGTGAGAGTGGGCATCCTTGTCTTGCTCCTGATCTCAGAGAAAATGCTCTCAGCTCTGCATCAACAGCTCCTGGCCTGTGTTGTTCCTTGGTTGGAAATTTTGTAAGGACACAAACTTGTAAGGACACAGGGTCACCTGACTATAGTTACTGAAATCAATCTTTGGCGAGACTACCTTAAACCTCAGGTAGAGTTTAAGGTATAGGTCAAAACTCACCTATAAATATAGTTTTCAATAAAGTGGTAAAAACTTTACCAATAAAATGTGAAGTCCAGTGCATGAGACGTTGCTATGTCTCTATCACAACATTTGGATTAAAAAAAGAAAAAGCCCTCTTATTTATACTCAGATGCTGAAGGGTGTGTGTGTGTGTTTGTGGTATGTATTCATTTCTTTCTTGATAGGAAAAATATTGGGACTTATATCACTTAATCTTTTCCTCCCTGAAATACAGTTGAAGCTCTTTTATCCTCTATTGAAAAGGACAAATAATCGTTAACACAAAAGTATGGATCAATTTAAATATCAATGCATAGTGTCAAGAACCAGAGTGAAAGCAGAGGAAATCTCCAAATCCATACACTGTTTTATTGTTAAAGTGCTATGTGTTCACTTGGTACAGTTTTTAATGATAAAAGCATATGAAGTAGAACATTTAAATTCCCCATGGTAACACTTCCCTTGTTCAAAATCTGGCTCCTCCATTTACACCTCTGTGAACTTCAGCAGGTAATTGAGCTCCTGCACCTCAGTCCCTTCATCTGTAAAGTGGGGAGAACCCCTGTGCCTTGCTGTTGTCCGGGTAACTGAAGGCATAGGCGTCTTGTGAGCCCCATGCCCCATATCCTCGTCCCCTCAAGTCTTAGTTGCGGGTCCAGTGGACAATTTCCCCATTTGCTGCCAGGATCCTACCCCAAGTGCCCAGCTCACAATCTCCACTTCTCTGCCTCTGGACTTCTTCCAAGGCCAGGAGGACTCACTCAGCCTGTGCATGGAGCACCCTGGAACGCTGGGGGCCAGAGGAGCTATTGTGCCCATGGGCAGAAGATTCAGGGTCAAGACCCCTCTTCCTGGCCTTTGAAGGGACCCTGTGAGGCCCTGAGTCTCTGTCCTGCTGGTGAAACAGCAACCAGCTCATTACATCCCTTTAACCTGCTTCCTGTCTTCATGGCTCTGATCGTTACCTGAAATTATCTTCTGTGTTTGTTTCCAGGGGGCCAGTTACAGAAACGGGGACTGTAATTGTCATGAGTATTTCCTCCTTACTTTATGAATATACTTGTATATATAAATAAATCATACATTTGTGTTTTATATATTATATATAGCAAATATCTTTATTTTGTCCCCTTTTCTTATCCTCTTATCACGTAACATAAGATGTATTGACTTTATATCATAGTGTTTAAGTATTGCTAACTTTACATCATAGTATTTAAATTACAGGCTATCAAACAGAGCATTATACATGTCTTCTGGAGAAAGGGCCCATGTGTTTTCAGCTGTATGCAGGATGCAGAATCGTGTTAGGCAGAATTATGGCCTCGTTCCTGTCTTTACTTGGTGGTTAAAGATGGTTTAAGCAGGTGTGTGTGGATGCTGAGTTGATAAGGGGTGGACTTACGGTGGTTAATTTTATGTGTCAACTTGACGGGGCCAAGGGATGCCCAGGTATTTGCTCAAACATTATTCTGGGTGTTTCTATGCAGATGATTCTGGGTGAGCCCAACACCTAAATCAGTGGGCTATGTAAAGCAGATTGCCCTACCCAGTGTGGGTGGGCCTCGTCCAATTAGTTGAAGGCATGAATAGAACAAAAAGGCTGAACTTTCCATGAGAAAGAGGGAACTCCTCCTGCCTGACTGCCTTTGAACTGGGACATTGGCTTTTTCCTGCCTTTGGGGTCAAACTGCACCATCAGCTCTCCTGGGTCTCCAGCGGGGTCACCCTGCACATCTGGGGACTTGCCAGCCTCCATAAGCATGTGAGCCAATTCCTTCTGATAAATCAGTCTTTCTCTCCCTCTCTCTCTCCCCATGTATATATATATCAGTTCTGTTTCTCCAGAGAATCCTGACAAATACAGACTTGGGTCCCCCACTAGAATCTAAGTACAAAGTGCAGAAACTGTCCTTCATGGTCAAGGTCACGTCCTCCACCAGCCAACCAACGGATGCATTAACACCTCAGTCACGAGCTCAGAGGAGCCCATGGCAAAGAGCCCCAGACGACCAACCACTTGCCTCCCCAGATGAGCCTTCAGGTAAGCATGGGCCACCCCGTGGGATGGAGCCACGCAAAGTGCTCATGGCCCACACGCCCAGGTGGATTAGCTCTGGTGACATGGCAGAGACAAGGAAAAGATGTAAACCCGTAAAAAATGTCGCTTTCACTTCCTGAGCCCTCTCTCAGCCCAGCCGCCCATCCTGACCAGGGGGACCCTGCCCCCCGCCCGGGGGCAAACTCGCGTGATGTTGAGGAAATCAGCGTTTCCTCCGAGCTGAGTCCTGGTCGGAAGGCTGCTGAGAAGTTGATTACAAAGTTCGTGCATCTGGAGAGCTTCAAGTCCGCTGGGCACGTGGGGCCCACAGGACCTGCCTTTCTCCAGAGACGTGGCCAGGCTTGGGAGAGCCCCGCCGGCAGAGAGAAATCCCCCCTGAGAAAGTGAGAAGAACGTCCCAGAGAGACCGGGTGAAGAAATCGCTGGGAAGGACTGGAAAACAAAAGGTAAAGTTAACAGCGTAATGATGGCACAATTTCCAAATATTATGTGAGAGGCAGCCTCAAGACAAATATTTTTGAATTTCTAATGGAAAAATGGCATTTCTTTTATTTATTTTTTATGTATTTTTGAGTGTTAACAAATAGTTCTAGTGATAATTAGCATCTTTGTATATTTATTGAAAACCAGCACTAAATCTGTATATTTACAGAAAAACGCCTTCGACATAGATAATAGCACAATTCCATGTTTGTGAATTGACAGTTTCCTCTAAACATAGAGTAGAAATTCAGCAATTGTCACTACAGCTGTTTGTGAAAATTTGACAATAGATAAATAATGACTAGAAATCAATCTTTTCATTAAAATGCAAGAAACAAAAAAGTATCTAAAGGAATTTTATTCTTTTAGCACGTCCAGGCTAGTCTTTAGGAAGCTCCTACACATACATTTCGGCGTTGTTTCCACTTTTGTAGACCCAGAAACGTCTTTTTCTTTTCAAAGATGTGCATCCCATTGTGGGGGGAGGCGGTGTCTGGGGGGCGGGGCCTGCACACCTCCAACCCTTAACTCACCTTTAACACACCTGCCCGACTTTTCGTCACTTACTGAAGGCTGGGGCTGCACACACACACACTCACACACTCACACACACACACACTCACACACACGCAGATGGTGCTTCAACCAAAGGGTTCACGCTCCTTATTCTGTCCACTGACTGGACCAGCCAATGTGTTCTTGTCCCAAATAACCCCCTTTCTCCAGAAAAAATAAAAATAAAAAACACCAAAACAACAAACAAATCAAAACTATTGGCTTGTGTCTTGGCTGTTAATTCACTGAAAGCCTTGAGTTAGACATGATCTATGCCTGAGAATTAGCTGTGTTGTGGGCTCTTCTCACAAAGAAGAGATAGGAACCACAATCAGAGCCAAGATGGAGAAACACGGCGAACCACGTTCTCTTCGGCTGTTCTCAGCAGGAAAATGTGGAAAAGCTCCATCTCCCAGAACAGCCAAGGTGCCTGGAGCCGACGGCACAACTAGACAGCGGAGGGTCAGCCTGTGGAAGAGCAAGCAGAGGCCAGGAAGACCTTCAATGAGAGCCTCTGCAGGGTGCGTGCCTGCCTGTCACCTTGCAGGGATGTGGGCGAGGACAGAGAGGACGCAGATCGTAAACCAATCTCCACCCAAGGATCCGGCCGCTGGAAGCCCCCTGTCTTGTGGTTTCTGGCATTCCTCATTCCAGCTTATCCACGGCATCTGTACACAGGCACGTGTGAGTGGACGTCCGTCCCCGTGCTGTGGAGTGACCGATGAGGTGACCACTCACGCTGGGGGAACGGGGTGGTCACCACCACAAGAGCCCACAGAGTTTACAGATCCTCAGTTTCAAAGCTTCCTTAAAGGATAAATATAGCATTTTCCATTTTGGAGCTGGAGACGTTGCCTTTCGCTTTTCCCTTCCACCCTTCTTAAATAGTCCATGTTTTGGATGAACTACGGTGGGGGTGTGACCTCACACAGGGAAATTTTAGAAGTGTAGCAATTGCTTAGAAATTAAACAGCGAAGTCGGGTGTGTCTGGAAGCGTGGTGTCACCCCTTCCACCCAGACGAGGTGCCCTCGCCACCCACTGCGGCATGGCCTCCGGAAGGAGACGCTGCCAGAGCTACCTTGCCACCCCTCGTAGGGCCTCGGGGAGGGGGTCTGCACTGGGACAAGGCCCGTCCCCGCCCGTAAGCAGCACCCTGGCTGTGGTCAGGAGCAGAAAGCAGGGCGTGGGTGGGTGGCGCTCTCGCTGGTGTGTCAGGTGAGCCAGCCCGGAGGCGGGGGAGCCAATCATACCTGTCCGGAAGATGATTCCTGCCTCGTCCAAATGTCTTAGTGGAGAGGACAGCCCTTGAATGCATCTTGTGAAGGTCTCCGTGCTGGGTCGTGGTGGGGATGGGCACACGTGTTGCAGTTGCTTGTCCGGGAAACACACACGGACTCACGAGCTGTGAAACGTCCTTTCTGCTCAAGGCTGGATGCTGGGGATTCCAGGACACATGTGTGTGTGTCATGTGGTGTATAAACATGAGGAGAGGGCGGGAGAAAGACCAGGAGAACGTGGCCGAGTCACCTGGGGAATCTGGGTGGTCTGGGTGAAACGTTTCTGGACTAGCTTGCACCCCTCTTGCAAATTTTCAGTGAGACTGAGATAATTTTAAAGCTGCCTCTTCCCCGACAGCTCCAAGCGCCCGGCAAGGCTCGAGGGCGGCAGGAGTTGATGTCCCTCCCACCCCCTGCATGCAGGGTCCTGCCGGCCTTCCACCCGTCCTCCCCAGAGCCTGCATGGGGGTCAGCCTCACCAACCCACACGGCTGGCCGGGAAGAGGGATGGCTTCACAGAAGGAGGCTGGGTTCTGTTGTCAAAAGGAGGGGACACGGGTGTTGTCACCCACCCCAAAACTCTACCCAAGTGGTCTCTGTGCTTCACTGCTCCTGGTCTACTAAGCAAAAGCCATCAGACCACGGTCACCAGAGGTTAAAAAAAAATCTGCAATTCCAACCCAAACAGTCTCGGGATTAATGAAAATCTGGGCTGCTAAAGCACGATTCAAACCAGCAGTGGGGCCTCATGAGTTAGGAAAAGGGTCATATATTTTTTTTGTGTGTGTGGTACGCGGGCCTCTCACTGCTGTGGCCTCTCCCGCTGTGGAGCACAGGCTCCGGACGCGCAGGCTCAGCGGCCACGGCTCACGGGCCCAGCCGCTCCGCGGCATGTGGGATCCTCCCGGACCAGGGCACGAACCCGTGTCCCCTGCATCGGCAGGCGGACTCTCAACCACTACGCCACCAGGGAGGCCCGGTCGTATTCTTTTTGAAGAAAACTATCTTCCTATTTGTTTACAAAAACACTTATTTTCTGCAAAAATGGAAACGGACGTGGTCAATGAGGCTATTTTATCAAAATGTTCAGTGACATACAGTAATTGTGATTAAACACTGAAATCCAACCAAAACCAAGCCCTTTAAATGAACTCAAACACATAAGAAAACATCAAACTGGTGTAAAATGTGGGGTTGGAATCTTCCACGATCCCTCCAGTGGTATCACTGAAAACAGAACCGAGTACAGGGGAGAAGCCCCTCGGAGCCCAAAGACAACGCAGAATAAAGCGGTATGGAAACAAACCTTTTGTGTACTTTAAATAAAGCATAGAGGCAATCCCGACCCCAGACGACGCTTTCTGCATATTTATTCTCTGCCTTTTAGGTGCTCGGGTGATTGTAACGTTTTAACACTGCTCTGGAATAAGCGCTTTTGTGAGAAGTTCATCCTCCAGGTTCAAATAGACTGAATTTCCTGGTAAGATTTTATTTTGCAATTATTCCACTTTTTCAAAAAATCTTCATGCCACAAGATGCAAAGTCCAAAATATTTATGTCCCTGATTGTCAGCCTTTCCTTCTTAGAGATGTCAAAGGGAAAACAAAATCGACAACTCATTTTATTGAAGCAATACAGGCATATTATCGCAGCAAGATTCTAACTCAGGTGCACAAAACCTGCATTTTCAGAGCCCAGCAAGGAAGCGAGCAGGTGCTCAGAGGCACAGCAGGTAACTAGTATCAATAAAGTAGCCCAGATTCGAGTTCCAACAACAGAGAAAGGGTCAAACTGCAACCCACAAAAGTGGTGAAAAGCAGAGCTAAGGCCAAAGTCTCCCTAAACCACCTCACGTCTCGGGGAGAAGCTGCCACGTGGGGACACATATCCTGCATCTCCTCCCGACGCCCAAGGCTCCGCCACAGAAAGCCCAGGACTGGGTTAGGGGCAGAGGCCGCTCCACCAACGGTGACCGGAGCAGGACGGTGACCAGGCGCGGGCACCTCCGTGTAACACCCTGTCTCTCTCTGCAGCTCTCACCCCACGCGCCCTGGCTGCCCGCCCATGACCTGACACCCCCTCCCCTCCTCATTGGCCTTCTCTGTGCCCAGGTCTCTCTGCCTGGCGATGCTCTCTGTTCCAGAAACAATCTTATAACAAAATAGAATAGACCTCAGTCCCACTCAAGGAAAGCGATACGTTACAGCATTTAAGCTCACTTCTGCAGGTACTGAATATACATATAATTTGAATGCAAATGTTGTGTCTAATTTGGCTTCCGGAGTCTGGCTCTAGAACTTAAACTACACGCAGGGTTTCCTTCAATGAGTCAAGAGCAGACCCTAAATAGAGAACATTTTACGGGTTCGAGTTTGCACGGCTGACTTTCAGAGCAAAAAGAGCGGTGTTCACGCGCACGGGTGTGAGCTAATCCTGACCTGGACCACACAGGGCCACCGAGGTGACAGGTGGCAGCCCCAGGGCGTCAGCCAGAGGAGGCCACGACCCAGGTCTCTGTGCAGGGGAAGGTTATGAGAGTTTGGATTTGGTTTTAGGACAGCAGGACGCCGTTTTCAGATGTGCGAGTCATCACCATGTTCCCTGAAAAGGCTGTCTCGGTCCTGAGGGTGACTGCACATGGACCCCGCCCAGCCCGGCACCGGGCCAAGCCCCAGACCCACCGCCTGCCCCGGGGCCAGTGGCACGGGGGTCACGGCCACGGGGCTTGGCCCATGAGCAGGTGGGTGCAGGTGACCCAGAGCCGCAGGGGGGTGACTCCAAGCCCCCAGACAGCCCGTGGGGTGGCACGGCTGGGGTCTTGGCGGGGTCCGGCACCCACTCACCTGATTCCTGGGGGCCCAGGGCTGGCGACGCAGCACCGCCGGATGTGGCAGTGCCTGGACCCGTTAGGGACCAGACAGTCTGGATGCAGCTCCATCCCAAGTCTTTGCGCGACCGCCCCGGGCCTGGCACCCACGGTGGGTGAGGACTGACCAGGGGGCAAACGGCGAGCCTCACGCCCGGCACTGTCCGCACCAGTGCCATCACCCCCAACACCCGAGCACTTCTAGGTGTTCCCCGTGCTACGGTTCCAGCCTGACCTCCACACTCTGCCCATTTCTCACCTACCCCTGAGCCGACCTCTGGCCCCGCACCCTCTGAGGACCCGGCCTCCTCCTGGGGTTGGGGTGCAGAGGGGTTGAGGCTCAGAAGTGGGTCAGGTTGTGTGTTTCCATCACTCCAAGCGATGTGGAAACCCCTGGGAATGTGGGCTCTGGTTTTCAGCTCGCTTCCAAGCGTCCAGGCCCCCTGCCACGTCCAGCGCCCTGACCATCTGGGGTCTCACTCCGATGTCCACACCGGCTGTGAGTGGACCTGCCTGGCCCGATGTCTGCATCTTGTTGCTGCTGGTGGCTCTGGGTGGGCCTCTCTGGGCCTGGCTCCCACCCGCACGCAGGGGCCCCTGCAGCCCCCCTTGCTGGTACCTGCTCGATGCTGGGTGCCCATGTGACCGCACAGTACCTTCTAGGCGGTGCCCGCTGGCCCCTCCCCTCTGGGCCCATCCAGACCCGTGACGTCACTGCCCGCCTGGGCTCCCGCTTCTTCAGGACAATTCCTTCTTCTTGGTGCCAAAGTTTAATTCCTTGCAGGACCTTCCTGTGCTGTGCAGATAAACCAGTGTGCTCCTTGTACGAAGGGAACTCGGTGTAATGTTCGAAGAAAGACGTAAAAGCTACTCTCTCCTTAAGCCTTGGAGGCCATCCTCTGCCCCTGGGACAGTGGCCAGTGGCTCAGCCTGTGTTTGCAGGTACACAGAGGCCGTCTGTGGCTCCCACAGACCGTTCTGCCTGACCCCTCTGCGCGAGGGCACAGACTGTGATTCAGGACAGGTGCGCGGCGGGCTCCGTGCGTGATGGGGCCCCGGGGGGACCCCTCTCCAGAGCGGCTGGGACGAGGCGGATGGCGCTCGGACCCGCCCAGCCCCGGGGCTGCTTTCGTTCTGTGACGTGACTCCAGGGGCAGGGGAGATGCCCTCTGAACCCCGCACTCCCCTCCCACCCACTCCATGGCGTCCACCCACTCGGAGCTTTTTCTCTCCAAAGACGCCTCTTTGAAGTGCAAGCTCCCTTGGGTTGTTTCCAAGGCGTGTACTCACAGGGGCTGCCCCAGTGGCTACTTGCAGGCTGTCCACCCACGGGACAGGGCTGCGGGGTCCGGGGACAGAGCTGGATGTGGGGTGGCAGCCGTAAAGGGGGTCCACTCATGAGCTCCTTCTGCCAGTGACTGACACCCAACGCCCTCTACTGGCTCCTGAAGTGAGGGGCGGGGAGGCCGGGGTCACATCCAAAGAGAACAGATGAGACTGTACAGCGGCTGAGCAGGGCCGCCCCCGACGCCTGGGGCGTTTCCACAGCCTCAACCATCGCTGTGGGAGGTTAGAAAATCTGATTCAGGATGAATATCTACAACATATGACTTTAAGTACATGGGTCTCAACCTGACGGAGCACCCAATGGCCAAATCCCGGACAATGTAAACTAATAATAACAGTAATGGTGTATTATATCCCATGGGAGAAAACAAACACCCAAGAGCTTATACTGGTACAGATAAATCATTGCATAAATGAAGGGGAAAGGAGGCTCTTTCTTACAGTAGAATTCCAACGAACAAACGCAGAAGGAAGGACAGAAACAGAAGCCCCATCAGCAAAGCGGCGCAGTGATAACTGTCGAGGGCTGACGTGTCAGCGGTGCTAAGATCGGTGAGAACATAACGAGAAACAGGCCATCCAGGTCTCTCCAAATATCTTCCCATGAAACACTCAGGAATTACAAAAGGAAAAGCCACCAGCTCACAACAGAGGGGCTGGTGGGCGGGACCCTGACGACGGACCACAGCCGCCTTCCCCAGGAGTGATGGGACTTGACCCCCGGGGGCCTGGGAAGAACCCAGCACCACTTCCGCGGCATTCTCACCAAAAATGCGTAACCTCAGCTTATTCATGGGGAAGCCCCCGGCGAACCCCAGCTGAGAGGCGTTCTAGAGAATTCCAGCCAGCACTCCGCAAACTGCCAAGGACACTAGAGAAGCGCACAGTGAGGAACCGCCCCCGACGCAGCGAGGTGCAACGGGGGGGGGGGGGGGGGGGTCTGAGATTGGCTCTCGGACCAGAGAAAGGACATTTGTGGGAAAATCGGTGACATCCGATCACTGATCAACGTACTGGTGTCAACAGTCTGAGGTCGATTCTCACTGTAATTCTGCAAGATGCTGCATTCGATGGCGGGGCCACCCAAAGGTATTGTGGTGGCTATTTTGGAAAGTCCGCATTGTCTCAGAATGAAAGTTGAAAGCTAAAGTAAGGCTGCTGACGACTGGCTGCTGGTTGGGATCTTCACTCAGGACTTGCTTTGACCTGGGGCGCCACCTGCCCAGACCCCAGCATGGAGGAGCTGCTCGGCCCACGGTCACCCTGAGCACCTGTGCGGCTGCAGCTTCTCCACCCCCTTCAAGGCCTGGTGTCCCCGGAGAGGGGCGTGCGCTTCAGGTGGCGTTTGGGGCCAAGGTGACCCCAGAAAACTGCAGCTGGCTCTTCTGGTTCTTAGGAGAGACTCTAAAACATTAACAGGCTTCGAGCCCTCTGCAAAAGGACCTGGGGACGTTTATCAACCTCAGGTCGACACTGGCTTTGGTTGGGCGTTAACGGGACCATGGGCCACGTGGCAGGAAGGGGCCCTCGGGGGCTGCGGGACCACGTCCACTTTCCATGGCTGGACAAGGAGACGTTCGTGTTCTTCTCGGCATGGCCCTGCGAACCCCCTAAGAGTCGGCGACAAAAACCGGCAAGAGGGACGTCCCTGGTGGTCCAGTGGTTAAGACTCCGTGCTTCTGCTGCAGGGGGCACGGGTTTGATCCCTGGTTCAGGAACTAAGATCCCGCGTGATGCACAGTGCGGCCAAAACAAAAAACACCCCAGTGAGCTGTTCCATCAGGACCCAGGCAACGGGAAAGAGCGCTCGTCACCCGCCCATCCTCCAGCCACCGAGGCCACTCCCGCCAGACACGGAGCTTCCAGGGCCTTCCGAGCCGCTGCGCAGTGCTGTGGGACTCATTCACAGCACGAGTCGAACCAAAAGCTTGTCCTATCCGGCTCATCAGATTCCAGGCCACCTCTGGTGATTTTAGTTGCTTTAATTTAATTAACTTTAAAAAACCCACAGCATATTGGTCAACAGCCTCCCGGGGCACATCGTGGGGACGGGTAACGACCTGCCCAATTACAGGAGGGGTCCCGACCCCCGCACCTGGTAATTAAAATTGCTAATCACCAGCAAATGTCTGGCTGGGCTTTAGAGGCTGGAGAAACTGTTTGACCCTTTGCCCACGGCGGGAACAATGTTTGCTGTCCATCGCCGGGTGCTTAGCCAAGCCTCCGGCCCTGCCTATTAAGTGCCACTAATAGGAAATCAACAAAAGAGCCGTGACATCTGCGGGGGCGTCCGGGCCCCAGGTCTGAGAGCACAGGTGCCTCGCAGGGCTGCCAAAGAACGCGCCACCGAGCAGGGAAATCCAGCGGTAATTAAGCGGCTGTATTTCTGCAAAGTTGGCAGCCGTGCCCAGCAGCCGGCCTCCAGGCCTCCACTGGGTCCCAACCCCCGGGGGAAGAGAAACGCCAGGCACCTTTTGTCCTGAAAGGCGCTTGAACAAAGGCACTGGATGTGGGGTTTTTTTTCTTCTTTTCTTTTTAATGAAGCTTCCCCCTGCTCCAGCACAAGTGGGAGAGGTTGGGTAGGCTTTTCTTTGCTGGGGAGGTTGGGGTTTTCCTCCTTCGTTCTTAGAGGTCGTTGCTGGGTTGAAGGGCTCACAGGCCAGACGCTGTGATCTGCTGCTGGGAAAGTCCTTAACCAGTTCAAGCCCCCAAGATGTGGCTTCCGAGCCTCCTGGTATCAGCACAGCCCGCGCCAGGCTTCCTAACATCACCTCCCGAGAACCCGCCTCCCCATTCATCGCTGTTCTCCTTGCCGCTTAAGGATGAAGTGGTCCCGTGTTAGAAATACGCGCTCAGAGCGGCCTCAACTGCTTTGGATATAAAAACAGTACAAGATGGAAATTTGGATGGAGCTGCAGTGCGGGTGCTGTGATCTCAGACTCCATCACCAGGCAGCCTGCAAAGGAGAGGACGAGTAATTTCATTCCAGCCGAGGGTGCTGACGAGGTAATCATTGTCCACATCTTCCGCTGGTCCTTTATGAAAAAATAAAGTGAAATCAAATGTCATAAACCTAAAAACAAGGATTCTGAGGGAAGCATAAAAATAAAACCAAAAAAATCAGACGCTTTGCCTTGCATGTTTTCGTCCCGCTTGCCCTTCTCTTAGCCTCCCTCTCCCTGGAGCCCAGGGTGACCGGTGTGGTGCCTGGTGGGGAAGCGGGCATCTGGCATCAGCAGGGCTATTCTACCCAGGGCTGCTCTAACAAGCGGAGAAGGAGCCGGGGTGGCCAGAATCTTCCGGAAGCCACAGAGTCATCACTCAGGTCTGGTTTCCACGCGTTCCGTGGAGGGCACGGCTGGTTCTGGAACTCAGCATGCGAAGAGCTTGTGGGAAGCAGAAGATGGGGGTTCCTTCCACGTCCCCACTTTCCTCTGCTGAGTTCCTGCTCAGGGGCCGGCCTGGACTCTGAGTCCCTGCAGAGGGTGATGGGAGGGGTGGCGTCTCCCACAGGCCCTGGAACCGACAAAACCCACACCCCTGTCGACCCTTGTCCAGAGCCGATGCGGCTGGATGCTCCAGGGGCAGACGTGGTCCAGTTACCGTGGTGCCCCCGTGCCTGGAGGTTAGGAGATGCTCAGTAGATGCTCGCAGAGTGGATGCAGGACAGGGCCTGTCTCCTGATGCCCCCGGCCTCTGCCTGACTCCTCAAGTAGCTGGGGCCCTGCGTTTTCTTCCCAAGCCTTTATCCTTCTCAGACTTGACGTATCTGTCTATTCTCCTGTCCCCCAACTTTTCTGCCCTAGACCTCACAAGCCTGCGGCTCCTGACCTGTCCTCTCCCCAACGACCTCACCTCCACCCTCTTTCCAGCGTCCCTGTCCTGTCACAGCCGAGCTCCACACCCACCGTCCCCAAATGCGGCCGTCAGACCCCCAGGGCCTCCAACACCCTTTCAGGGAGTCAGTGAGGTCAAAACTCTTTCCGTCACAACGCTAAGACGCACCTTGCCTTTTCCACTGGGTGGACACAGGCGGTGACGGCCTCAGAGAGATGGGGGCAGACTGCGGGCGCCTGAGCGTGAACCAGGGCAGGGCACCAGCTGTGTATCTCACCGCGCTAGTGCCCCACACTCTCAGGGCGGGAGGGAGACGCCAGTTTCACTTACGAATGTGCTAACGAGGCCGCACAGATTATTATGTTTGTTAAGTGTTGACCGTGAGCACAGGCAGGGGGGCTTCTGGGGCAGGAGACCTTTGCCCTGGGCTCCTTTCTCTGAAGGGCCTGCACGTGGCTGTCGCCATCTTGGAATTCTTGATAACTATTTAACAAGGGGCCCTGTGTTTTCCTTTTGCCCTGGGCTCCGCTAATTCTGTAGCTGGTCCTGAATCAAGGCCTTTCTTTAATATTCTTTTTGATGAAATTAGATTAGACGTGGGCCTACAGTCCTTCTGCTACATAGCAGTCTCAGGTGGTCGACTCGGGAAGGAGCTGGTGGGATTGCTTGGGTTGCAAGCTAAACTAGCCACCTGTTCATGGAGTATCACTTTTATGTGAGAGATCACTTCCTGGCAGATCAGCTGCTTATTCAGACACAGTGATCTGGCAGACATTTTCTCCAAGAAAAAGGACAATGTAAGCCTGTCACTTTAAAGAAAGTAACTGACAGTTTTGTTTTCAGTGATAAAAATTGAGGTTTCAATCAAAAATTCCCCAAAATGGGTCTATCACCCTGAGCTTCAAAGATTCTTCATACCTAAAGGCTTTTCTGATGAGGTCAGTGGTGATATTAATGAACGTGACTTTTTGATATTGTATTACGCAATGTGTCCACATTTGCAAGCTGTCTGTAAGTCAGTGCACGGGCAGAAGGTCTGTTCAAAGTCCAGTGGATCTTAATGTAAGTGTATGAGCAGTTCCTCAGTGTAGCTTTAGGTTCACATTGTAACTAACTTTTTAAGAAACTACCACTTGCTGCGCTGTGGTGTAACATCAGAGCAGATTATCCACATTTACCTGAGAAAAATGCTCATTCTTTTTCCAGCTATGTGTTGGAGGGAAGCTGCATTGTCTTATACTACACCCAAAACAACATACTGAAGAAAGAGATGAGAATTCAACACCCTTCTATCTAAGCCACACATTAAAAAGATTTGCAAACATGTAAACCAAGACCATCCTTCTCATTAAATTTTATTTTGGTTTGGAAAATATCACTTTTCATAAAAATATGCTCTCTTTGTTTACTTATATTTATTTTATGTGATTTATTATTATTATTTAAATAAATAAATATTTTAAATCATTCAATTTTAATATCTATTACTGTAACCATAGGTAGATATAACTCATGCAACAAATGCTGTTTGGCATTTCAGTAACTGTTAAGAGCGTAAAGCTGCCCAGAGGCTGAACCGTTTGAGAACTGCTGCTCTTCCCACTGCGTCAGCGCCGCCAAACCACCACGTGGCACAAATGGATGTATCTATGAAACAGGAACAGACTCACAGGCAAAGAGAACAGACTTGTGGTTGCCAAGGGAGAGGGGGAGCAGGGGAGGGAAGGATTGGGATTTTGGTGTTAGCTGACGCAAGCCATTATATACAGAATAGATAAACAACTAGGTCCTACTGTAGAGCACAGGGGACTGTATTCAATATCCTGGGGTAAAGTGTCATGGAAAAGAGTTGGTATGTGTATAACTGGGTCACTCCACTGTACAGCAGGAATGAACACAGCACTGTAAGTCAGCTGCATGCCAGTTAAATAGGTTGGAAACCCCGCCATGTGGCAGACGCAGACCCACTCCATCCAGGAAGCAGAGAGACAAGCATTGTCTTTTCTGTCTGTCATTTCAACCCCACAGTGAAAAGCCAAGCTTCTGTCCTCTTGGACACATAGGCCCGGCTTCCTGAAGGATGATACAGCAGCTCCCCTGCAAGAGTTGAGCGGGACCAAAGCCCACGAGGGCCTCCAGATGTGGCCTGGGTGATCTGGACGCATCTGCAGGAGGTAAATGACTTCTTTCATGTTAACCATGAGCCGTGTTAAGGGACTTCCGGTTCTGGACAAGATGAAGTAGACACACTTCTCTCTAATCCTCCCACTGCTATACGGCTTGTATATCAAACAAACATGGAACGGTGGGGACAGGTGGAGAGAAGAAGACAGGCAGGCCGTGGACATCAGGACCCAAGGAATAACACGACACATTCTCTTTGCTTTGTACATCCCAGCTGAGAAAACCAGAAACACCAACGGGCGCGGACAAAAAAAGTGCCAAGAAAAGCCAGTTCTCTCTAACCAAAGGATCAGGAAAGGGGTCACCTAACAAGACAGAAACCCTTTAGAGGACAACAGCCTCTTCCAGCCAAGCACCAGCAGAGGCCAAGCAGGGAGACTGGACCATACCCCCAACCTGGAGGAATGGAGTTCCCCAACCCCCTGAGGGGGTGGTGTCAACGGAGGCCTGAACTCCTAGCCCTGCCCTGAATCATGAGGTCCCCTATCCCCAACCCCAGATGTTGATGGAGACCCAGTGAAAACATTGAACTTTCCCCTCAATCAACAGCACAAAGCAACAGCCTCAGAGGAGGGCTGCTAAAACAGAAGATTCAAATAAGAACCAGAGTCTTGTAGCGTAAGATGTCCCGGACACAACTGAAAACCACTCCTCATAACAAGAATCCAGAAAACCTCAACTTAAGTGAGACAAGGCAAGCAAAAGACACCAACACAAACCTGATATGGATGTTGGAACCATCTGACAAGGATTCCAATGCCATCATCATAAAAATGCTTTGGCAGGTAATCACCAACACACTTGAAACAAATGTAAAAATAGAAAGCATCAGCAAAGAAATAGAAGACATAAAGGGAACCAAATGGAAATTTTAGAGCTCAGAAACAGGATAAGCAAATCAAACACTCACAGGGTGGGCTCCAGAGCAGAATATAGATGATGAGGAAAGAATCAGTGAAGACAGAGCAGTGGAAATCACCAAGTCTGAGCGGCAGAGAGAGGCTGAAAAGAGGAGGAGCAAAGCCTTCCGTGGGCCCGAAACAAAAATCTAGTGTTTCTGTCACTGGAACCTCAGAAGACAAGGAGGAGGAGAAGGCTGACAGTATTTCAAGAAATAATGACTGAAATCTGGTGATAAATGAAGAAACCTTTAGAATCAAGAAGCCAAGGAAAGTGCAAACAGGATAAATGCAAAGAAGTCCACACAATAGTCAACCTTCAGAAAACTGAAGGCAAAGACTAAGTCTTGAAACCAGAGAGAAACGATGCTATTTACAAGGGGAAAAACACAAGGCAAAGACACTGGAGACCAGAAGGAAGTGTCACAAGTGCTGAAAGAAAAGAACCATCAACCTAGGATCTTATTTCTTCAGGAATTGAGGGGAAATCAAGACACTCTCAGGGAAAATGAAGAAATTTATTGCCATCAGAAGAATAGACAGAGGGAGTTCTCTAAACAGACAAGAAGTGTTGAAAGAAGGAATCTTGGAACATCAGAAAGGAAGAACAGAAAGAATGAGACTAAGGGTAAATACGATAGACTTTCCTTCTCCTCCCGAGTCGTGTGACCCGTGTTTGTCGGCTGAAGCGAAAATGACAACACTGCGGTTTTCAATGTTTGTGGAGGAAAGCTCAAACGGAGGAGGATAGAGAGACCTACAGAAAGTTTCTATACTTCACTTGAACTGGTAAAATGACACCAAAGCAAAATGCATAAAAGAATTGTATCAAGTAAAACATGAAATAATTCACGGATTGCAGAAAACTTCAAAAGAGAAAACTCACTGAGAATGGAAGGGGGAACTCACAGGGCAGCCCCTGGGATGTCAGCTGGGAGTAGAACAGGTGGGGGAAGGACACAACCCTCTGAGCCCTGCGGAAGCCAGCTGACGAGATGCCACCTCCTGCCCTGCACATATTGAGACAATCAGGCAACCTCCACAGCCCCTTGTAAAGTGGAGTAAGAATTCGAAAGCCAACAACAAACGCTGGAGAGGGTGTGGAGAAAAGGGAGCCCTCCTGCACTGTTGGTGGGAATGTAAATTGGTGCAGCCACCATGGAGAACAGAATGGAGGTTTCTTAAAAACCTAAAAACAGAGCTAACATATGACCCAGAAATCCCTCTACTGGGCATATGTCTGGAGAAAACTCTAATTTGAAAAGATACATGCACCCCAATGCTCATAGCATCAGTATTTACAACAGGTAAGACAAGGAAGCAACCACTATATATAAAACAGACGAACATATTATATAGCACAGGGAACTCTACTCAATACTGTGTAATGACCTATATGGAAAAAGAATCCGAAAAAGAAGAGGTATATGTAAATGTATAACTGAATCACTTCGCTGTACACCTGAAACTAACACAACATTGTAAATCAACTCTACTCCAATATAAAACAAAAATTAAAAAAACATGGAAAAAATTGCATACAAACAAAAGAAGTAACATTTTTAAAAATAAGAAAGTATATATATTTTCCTTCCTCTTTTCATTGATGAAGTAACACCATTAACGGTTTGCTGTGTACTCTTTTCTCTGCCTATAGAAACATAGATATATGTTTATGTATATATATAGTAGGTTAATAGGTAATCCCACTTTGTACAGTACTCGGCAACTTGCTTTTTTATTTAACAGTATAAAGCGGACATCTCTCTAACGTGCACGTGTATGACTATTTCTCCTGGCTGCAGAGTATTTTATAGTATGCATGAACCACTAGTTATTCGACTCTTTGCCCGTTAATAAACATTTGTTTTGTAAAAAAAAAGAATCCAAAAGCCAAATGCAGTGTATCTGCTCCAATCCAATGGTTCTGCACAGCCTCTCTGCTTACTAAGATGTAAGAAATACTCAAAGCCGGTAGGCTTTCTTCCTGTCCTGAAACGTGAGGGAGGTTTAACACTTTTAAAGAACTCTAGTGATGTGCAGACGGAGGGCTGGGAAATCTACTCTTTGGTGGTTTCCGGGGTGCTTGTTCTCAAGCGTGGTTGCAGGTGAGAACCCCCAGGGGTTCCTGAAATTCCTGCTGCCTGGGCAGTACCGGCTGCAGGCTCCCCGGGTCCAGGCATCTGTCCATCTGTCAGTCTGTCTGAAATCTAATGTCACATTTCACTCCAGCGTGCAGCCAGGCGACCGATGCTCTGGAGTGAATACCAGACCTTCATCTAGTTTTCTGAATTCAAGAACCTTTTAAAATCTCACTGTTGACCGGAAGTCAAAGAAACAGCAGGTGACACGGCCAGAGGACGTGGGCACTGAGGCCTGGCGTCAACCCCAGCTGCCGTGCGTCGGTGCTCCTGAGCCAGTTTCTGGATCTCGTGGAGTCTTGTTGCCTCGTCTGCAGGATGGAGATGGTCCAAGCCTTGCTCGGTGCTTGTCAGGGTGAAACCCGTGAGGGGGTGGATGGTGGTGCCCAGGAAGGTGTGTCCACATCCCGGCGCCCGGAACCTGTGACAGTGACCTTGTCTGGAAAGGGGTCTTTGCACATGTGACCAAGGATCTCAGATGAGATCATCTGGGATTCTCTGGCCCTGAATCCAGTGACGAGACAGAAGACATGAAAACTGGCCCGTTTCCCTCGTGATTAGAACCACGATAGTGATCACAGCGCTGTGACAAAGAGCTTTGCATATGTGTGTTCATGGGGGCGGGGCGGGGGCGGGCACATACAAGTCAATAACTGTATCCACACCTGTGACGGTTAATTTTATGTGTCAACTTGACCGGGCTAACGGGTGCCCAGCCCCCCAGACGGCTGGCAAAACATCATTCTGGGTGCTTCCGCGAGGGAGCTTCTGGAAGTGACGCGCATTTGAATCTGCGCACTGAGTGGAGATCGCTCTCACAGGGCCGGCAGGCGTCCTCCAGCCTTGGAGTCTGACTGGGACCCACATCACTGGTTCTCAGGCCTTCGGGTTTGGACTGGAACCGACTTTCCTGGGCCTCCAGCTTGCAGACGGCAGTTGGAGGGACTTCTCAGCCTCCATAATCATGTCAGCCGATCCCTCGTTAATAAATCTCTTTCTGTACATCTCTGTATATCCTACCAGTTCTCTTTCTATGGAGAACCTTGACTAACACAGTATCTGGACATACACCTAGGCATCTATCTATCTGTCTATCTGTTAGCTGTCTATTTATCATCTATCTCGAAAGCTACTGAATTTGTACATGGGTTAATAGGAGGAAACTTTCTAAAGGATTCATTTCTCCCATGCAACTTGCCATAGTTTTCCTTCTTGCTGAATGTGCGTTTTTATTTTACACAATTTTACTAAAAATGTCTCTAGTTTAGGATTCAGAAAGAATGGGACCTCTATTGCCATACAGGCCACCTGAAAAGCATCCCTTTTTTTTCCTCTTCTTTTCTTTAGATCCTAAGACTTCCAGAACATGGGCAAGACAAGACATGCATGAACCTTCTCCATACTTGCTTCCAGGGACAAGAGCCCTGGACCAGGGTCTCATCAAGAATCAGAGGGTCAACTAACACACCATTGTAAAGCAATTATACCCCAATAAAGATGTTTAAAAAAAAAAAAAAATTAAAAAAAAAAAAAAAAAAGAATCGGAGGGTCCTAAAGGACACCTGCCCCTCTGCTGTCCCCGGCAAACAAATGTACAACAGGAGACCGTTTCTCAGCATCCTGTTAGAGAAGTGTAAGGTGACACCGCCAGTGCGTATTCAGGGTCCCGCGCTCATGAAGCTCTCCAGGGATGAGCTGCTCATTGAAGAGGGTTGGGCTGTGCTGTGCCTTCTGTGACCAAGAGAAGAGGCATCCCAGGGGTCCACCCAGAGCAAGGCGCTGCAGGAGGGCCAAGCTCACAACACAGGATCCTGAAGATAACAGACTGCAGAGCATTTGTTTTCTGGAGAGAGTCGTTGCCATGAAGTCATAAACGCAACCTGCGGCTTGATAACCAAAACTTCAGCTTGGTTGGTTTGCTTGTTTTTTAATTGCGGTGAAACACACACCAAGCCATGTACCACCCTTACCATGACTAGGCACTGTCAACTGTCAGCTCTGCACAGGCTGACGTGGGACCTTCTCATCCTCTTCCCAGAGCATCTCCTCCTCCCCTGCCACCAGCCCTGGCCACGCATCAGCTTTCGGCTTTTACAACTATCAACCAGGATCTGATAGAAAGATACGGAAAGAAAGGAAATTCTGACCAAAGGAACTGGGGGCCGTGAGAAAGATCGAGGGTGTCTCTGGAATGGGGGGAGGCCCCGCGCCAGGTCCCGGGGTCTGCGTGACGTCGGAGCCATAGCTGTGTGACCGACACGCGCGGCTTCCCGGACCTGAGAGCTTCTGCCCCCATGCACCTGTCTTTCATGACTGTTGTTGCTGACCTCCTGCGTGAAAGGTGCCAATCCTTGTAAATCTCGCTCTCCATGAGGTTACGTTGCTGCCCCCGGCAGTTCTGAAACTTGCTAGAACCCTCTGCTTCTGCAGGTGGATTGCTCCCCAGCACTCGCAGGCCCCAGGGGACACTTTAAACCTTTGGCATTTGAGGAATCAAGTTCGCAAGCCCACGCCCCTGCCTGTGACCCTGCCTCTGCGGTGGAGGTGGCCCTCAGTCCCAGCACAGGCACAGCTGGCCACCAGGGAGGGGACCCAAATGTCCCGGCACATCCGCAACTTACATCACAGACTTGTCTCTTTATGGAGCTGACGCAATGCCGTTTTGTGTCCTTTTCACACACCAAGAACCCAACAACCGTATTCATTGTGTGGCTCTCACACCGAGCCATTGATCTTCTCACCAAGAAACCCTCAAGGTGATGGGACACTGTGACAAGGTCGCTCCTGAAGGGAATGCCCTAGGCCAGGGGAGCGGTGCTCTAGGTGGACGCCCAGTACCACTCAGGCCAGCGTCCCCAGCAGAGGCATTCGCACGCAGCAGGAAGGCTAGCGGGGCCAAAGCCTCACACACAGGCCTCTGGAAACCCACCTGCGCCAGGAGAGGGCACCCGGCATCCCGGAGCGAAACGTGTGCGGGCCGGTTGCCATCTGGGGCCTGACCTCCTCCGTGCCATCCTGGGGTCACCTGGCCTCAGCCGTCCCCTCTAGGGGCTCCGGGGAGTAGACGCCAGCAGCCTCAGGCTCAGACCAGTCCAGGGCTCTCGGCAGGCCAGGGTCCCCTCGGGGGACGCTGGAGGATAACACCCTCTGCTGGCCCAGCCGCCCTGTCATCACTCATCAGAGGCTGCGGGAAAGTCACTTTGCACGGAGTGGGCAGGGAGGCAATTCCCTGAGATTGATAGCGCTAAATATGAAACCGCGTGTACCCCATCCATGAAGCAGGGAATCAGAGGCGTATTGTTCGTGGGGAGATGAATGGAACTTGAGATAACCTTGGCAAATCAGGCATACGTTAGCATGAGGCTTTGTCACTAAGCAGGCTATAAATTACAGACACATTGTAAGTCCGTAAACTCTTCTAATGAATTGAGTGACAGTGGTAATTCAATGCGGGACATGCCAGCTTAACCCTTTTAAGAAATTAGCCCCAGGTCGCTACAGTGCAACAAGCCAAAATGCGTTCAAAGTTAGTGTTTAATATCTCCCGAGGGAGTACAGGCAATTAGATAAAAATACCTGGTTAAATGTTCCTGCAAACGAAAAACAGAAGTTCAAGACCCTGTGGGCAATTACATTATTTCACAGTTAATTCTTTTAGGAGTTGTTTACTTTTTTTTTTTTGTCCTGCACATAATCTTCATTATAGCCCTTTTCCCCTAAAATGATGCCAGGAACTAAATGGTAGGCGTAAGTCCCAGCGTACAGTGCAGTTCTGGTGATGGCTGAACTCATCAGGGTGCATTATGTGCTCTGGGGCTAAAGGCTCAGACACTTTAACCGGAAACGGGGGCGGTAACTCCATACAAACGTACTGCCCGTGGTGTCTTGTTGCCATAATGAAGTAGAATTTATAAATAAAACTAAGGTGCAAAGACAGACCCCGTGCATTTCCTGGACGTTACTGACAGGTATGACACTGGTGACAGCTAAGCTGGGGTCGGGAAGCGATTTCAGAAATTGCTGTATATTTTAGTAAAAGTTGCATGTAGAAATAAGTGACAAATCAGTGTTGATCAAAAGAAAACTTTAAATTCAAATGGGAGAATTAAAGGTAATATGTCATGATTTAAAATGTGTTGACACAGTAAAAAGCATTCTTTCGTTCTTATTCAGCTGGAAGTAACGCAAAGCAGCACCAGCGGATATAATTATCGTATAATAGGTACTGCTCTGGCTCCTAATGTTACAAAACTAAGAATTTTAAGAATAAGTCACCGCTATCTAGGTATACTTTCTCTCTTACAGAACACAATTATATTTTACTATAGCTGTTCAAGGGAGACGCGCTTTTTCTTTCTTTATCGTGGGACCAGCATCCTGTAGCCCTCTCTCTCTCTCTGCCACGCAAGGAATTCCAAGCAGATTCGATGCCTGCAGACCTTACGTGAGCAGACCCACAATTTGCGTCATTTTCTCTGGCTCCAGGACAAGGTGTTCACAGAACATTTCTATCCAGCCGAACTGTACGATTTACATTAACAGGGACAAGTACAAATCGTAATTTTATTTTCCATATTTTACATATTCTAACTGTATCTTTACTCAGATGATCTGCAAGGACCTTGACCAGAAATGTCAGACAATAGTCTGTTTCCGTAACTTATGAAATGGGATCATTCGTTTAAATTTTTAATTAAATTTTATTTAATAAAGTTTTATTTTTTTAATTTTAAATTTTATTTGTTTTTGGCTGCATCGGGTCTTCGCTGCGGTGAGAGGATTTCTCATGGTGGTGGCTTCTCTCGTTGTGGAGCACGGGCTCTAGGCGTGCGGGCTTTAGTAGCTGTGGCTCGTGGGCTCTAGAGCGCAGGCTCAGTAGTTGTGGCACACAGGCTTAGTTGCTCCGTGGCAGGTGGGATCACCCCGGACCAGGGCTCGAACCCGTGTCCCCTGCATTGGCAGGAGGATTCTTAACCACTGCGCCACCAGGGGAGCCCCTGGGATCATTAATGAATCATTTACCTAGAAAATCTAATTCAGGAAAACAATCCATGGACCCGCCATTTGCCATTTATGTGGGAAACAAAGGACAAACTCTGACCTATCGAATTTCCATCACTTTTCTGGGGGTGCACGCATTCTTTTGTTAAACTGGACCCTAATTTTTGAACTAAGTAAACGGGCATGGTTTCAGCTTGCAGGCGAGCAGGTGCCTTCCTTCTGGGGAGGTCAGTGGCGGTGCACTGGCACGGAGACCCCGCCCGCCCGGCTGCGGGCTCTGCTGCTGGTGGGGACAGACAGGGCACGGGCTCACTGTCCTGCTCCCGGGCACCCTGCTCTCCTGGTTCTTGCTCCCCCCTCCTGGCCACTGGAGTGCCCGTGGGCACACGGGGCCCTTGATGGTCGTTCTTGGTTTCTGTGAATGAAAAATGCTGCTGCCGTATCAGTAAACGGAGGGGGATACATCCATCAAGCCGTCACATTCCAGCTGCCCCCACGGCGCCCCTGAGGGGACTCCGGCTGGGAAAGCACAGGACGCCGGCCCCAGAGAGCTGAGGTGCACGTCAAAGGAACGATTCCAGGAACCCAGACTCCCGTACCTCACCACACATAGAGAAGCGCTGCATTCCTTAGCTGGAGATGTCGGGTTTTCTTTCATTAACAGTAATCTTTTGATGTTCCGACTACCTGGTCTTTGTTGCAGAAGCTCCTGGATATCCTGGCTCCCCTCTGACCTATTCAGAGGAGTCCCTCCGAGCCTTCTGAGAGGCTGCGTCCCAGGCTTAAGTCCTCAGTTTTGTTTGCCAAATAAAGCATAATTTTATCAACTTTTATGTTGTGCATTTTTTTCAGTTGATGCAGAGACGAGCATGACGTTGACACCCAAACTTCGAGAAGCTTCTCAGCCCTCGAGGGTGGCCACAGGAGCTGAGGGGGCCATTGGCTTGTTCTGTTGGGCCTGCTAAGTACTTAAGGTGGCACATTCTACGTAAAATGCAGCGGCAAAGCCTCTCTCAAACATCGGGCCCGACCACGCGGAGCTACAAGTCCGCAGGCCCCCCGGCATCACCAGGGCCTCTGCTCAGAGCACATCACCTCCCACCCCGCCCTCCCTGCCTGGCCCCGGACTCACGAGACACCCAGGGTGGGCGTCTCCCGCCGGACCCTCCGCTCTGTGTGTCTTTCCAAGCCCAGGTGGGCTTCAGTGGGCAGAGACCGTGGTCGTTAGCACCTGCTCTTCAAAGTGCGGCCCGAGGGCCGGTGGCACGGCCACCACGCGTTAGAAGTGCCATCTCAGGTCCCTGCTGGGATCCGCTGGGTCAGAGCCTGCTTCGTACCAGGATCCCCAGGCCCATGTGAGTGCTTAAAAGTTTAAGACACCACGAACAGGCCCTCTGGGTGCTCAGTCGGTACAGGTGGTGGCTGAGAGGGAGGTGGTGAGTAGTGACAGCGCTGGGCCTGATGTTTTTTAAGCAAACTAATTAAACCTACACTCAGATGAATAAAAAAAGTGAGCTGCATCTACTCCAGAAATCTCAGGCGGGGGTGTGGTGGGCTGAAATTAAGGAAACTGGCTAGAATTAGCAATTCCCGCCTTCCAGCTGGCCGCTGCCCTGGGGACTGAATCACACCTGGGACTTTCATTCACCAGGTTTCCAGAGGACCGAGCTCCCCTCGCCAGACAGGGCTGAGAAGAGTTTCATGTCACCTGCACGGGCCTGGCATCCATGCCGCTGAGAGCTGTGCTCGGGGGCAGAGAGGAACCTTCATCACAGGCCCTCGGGAGCCTCCGTCTGGGCCCCGAGTTTGCATGTTTCCTACTGCGTCATATGGAAGATGCCAGGAAAGGTGGCCATGGGCCCAGAGAGCCTGGACAGCTGTTACCCACGTGCACCCCAGCCCAGAGGCCACAGGCCGAGGCCATGTGTGCTCGTCTCGCTGGTGCACGCACACTGGTGCAGGATTGGGGCTGTCTGTCACTAACGCTGTTCTGTTCCTGTCCCGTCTTTCTAACATTACTGCATTCAGGACGACCCAGGACGACATGCTCCTTGGGCCCCACGTGAGGACAAACCAGAGGGAGGTTCGGATTATTCACATCAGCAAAGCCTCGGTGCTCACCCCTGCTGGAACCCGACGCGAGGACCCAGCCCCGCAACCCCCTTCTGCCCACCGCCGCACCTGAGCCCGTCTGCTGGCTGCGGAGGGAGCCTGCGGCCCCCTCGTCTCTGGCCCCCGTCGTGCCCCTACGACTCAGCACAGCTTCACGGGCCCCGAGGGCAGGGCCGGCTTTCCTGATGGGCTGCCCACCTGCCCCTCACAGCCGCCCCACGTGCAGAACCCCGCCACGGGCCAGGCCTGCTCAACGCCCAGGGGCAGGAAGCACCCACCCAGCTGTCCCATGATGCCGCCGGAACTGAGGGAGGACCACCAGCTGTAAGGGCCTCAAACCTGCAGGTGAGAAGCTCCAAAAACCTCCGGCACCTACATTCTATCATGAGACGCTGTCACCGTCTCACTGTTTCCCAGTCCCTTTCACCACAGGTGGCAGCACCGTCACATGTGGCTCAACAGCAGTGCCCGCACAGCTCTGTGCTCAGGTGTTGTGCGTGGTTGTGGACGGTGGTCCTTGATTGTGGATGGTTCTATGTGGTCGTGGATGGTTGTGGACGGTGGTCCTTGATTGTGGATGGTTCTATGTGGTCGTGGATGGTTGTGGACGGTGATCCTTGATTGTGGATGGTTCTATGTGGTCATAGATGGTTCTGTATGGTCGTGGATGGTTGTAGACGGTGGTCCTTGATTGTGGATGGTTCTATGTGGTCATAGATGGTTCTGTATGGTCGTGGATGGTTGTAGATGGTGGTCCTTGATTGTGGATGGTTCTATGTGGTCGTGGATGGTTGTAGACGGTGGTCCTTGATTGTGGATGGTTCTATGTGGTTGTAGATGGTTGTGGATGGTTGTATATGGTTGTGAAAGTTTCTGGATGGTTGCAATGTTTGTGGGAGGCTGTCCATGGTTAGAGATGGCTGCCCATGGTTGTGAATCGTTGTCTTTGTTTGTGGACAGTTGTATATTGTTGTGAGTGGCTGCAGTGGTCGTGTATGGTTGTCCACGGTCGTGAATGTTCTAACAGTTCTGGAGGGAGCAGGGTTCATCTCGCCTACTTCAGGTAGATGACCCTCTACAAACTCTGCATCTCCTCGGCAGCACCTGGGGCCACAGGCTTTCACCCAGAACAATCTCAATGTCACTTCACTTCTTAAACTCAAACGGATTCATTCAAAAGAAGTGCAAATCTTGGTCCGTTTCATTTTGCTCCGGGATTTACATGTTGAAATAGAAACTATTATAAACTCATTTCCTTTTATTACAGTTTGTTTTGATTAATTTCCCATTAAGCACGGTATTGTTTTTCAGGCGCATAGATGACTGTATTAGCGAAGACTCTCATTCCAGGGAAAGGGAGGTTACAACCTGTTTGTTATAAGAATGGTGGCATTGGTTTGATGCGGGTGTAAACTGCGGGTGTGGACGTGTGGCCTGCTTGGGAGCACATTCAAATCACCAGCTGATAGACTGGGCGCAGGCAGGTGGCTCTGTAGGCGCTCAGTGGAAAACACACTCGCTTTCTATGATAAATAAATAAGTAACCCTTTTGGTAAAGCAAGAAGGCCGTCTACAGTCTGCCTCTGCCCACACCCAGAAGCTGCTAGAGTCATAAATCCACCAGAGGTCTTGCATTCTGACCCAACCACACAAGGCCAGCAAACAGCTGGAGCCCTGAATCTAATACCAGCTTTTTCAGAACAAGGAGCTCTTGGAGCCTCGTAGCTAAGCCGGCCCCAGTGGCTCTCGTCCTTGGAACCAGGGATCCGCCTGCTGTTCGTGGGGAGAGCTGACGAAGGACGATCCGTCTTCTTGCTTTTAACCCCCACAGCATTCATTGTCTTCGACCAAATGACAACCAAAGTTATTTCAGAAGTTTCTCATTAGCCTCATCTCTTGAGGACACTTCATCTCAGAGACTCCCCTTGACTTTCAGTCTCTCAGACACTCCCAAGGAGCCAGGGACCTTGCCTGGCTGCCAGAGCTCCAGGGTGCAGTGGGTGGATTCTGGGTGGTGTTTTCAGAAGAGGAAATCTTAAAACGCTTCCCGAAGTCCAATCAGTGGGCAACAGGCTGGAATAAAACGAGAGGCCAAGAGGAGAGTGAGGACAGCAGGTGAAGGAGAGACGAGTTCAGTTACATCCCAGTAGCATGGACAGGTCACCGAATGTCCAAAAGCCTTTGAAGTACTTGGCGGGGGTGACGGCTTCTGTGCCAGTGGGGGGCACACTGGCTCTCTTGAGACTGAGAAGAGGTGGCATCGCCCTTCCGCGGCTCTGAACACTCCAGAGTCAGGAGGCACTGGGAGCTGGGCCAGGAGGAGGTCATCCGCCTGAAGGAGCCCGTCCTGCTGGGCCCGGCATGGGAGGGGTGGGGAGCCAACCACGGCGGGACCCCACTGGAGCCCGGGGTTGGTGAGGACTGTGGTGGAGGGGCGGAGGGGCTGGCAGAGTCGGACCCTGACCCCAAGACCCCGGGGGGAACGGTGCCGGGCACCCACCTCGGAGGGGCCTTGGTGAGCTTCCAAGAATGGCACCTGGGGAAGTGACCGTGACCTCTGACCCCTCCATTGCCCCTACCACTCGGCCACCCGGCAACAACACCCAAGCTAACACTCAGGTCCCCTCCTGCCATCTCTCCTACCTCCACCTCCTGCTGCACCAGAGAGGGGAACCCTCCCCCGGACAAGGCAGCTGACGGGCCTAGAGCGGGGCTGGCCCTCTGGGGGTGGGAATGGCCCGGCCCCAGGTCCCAGGTGCACAAGAAGCCCCCGGCCCCCGAAGCTGGCATGGCGACTCAGAGGTCCCCCAGAGCCAGCGGGCTCAGCACGGCAGCCCTGGGCCCCCCGGGGCCACAGGGCACCTTAGCAACCACCCTTGACGCTGTGTCCTGATGGGAAATTTGGCTGCAGAGAAATGCATCCGAACACGTAAGACCCAGCTTTGACTTCCTTCCCTTCAGAGCGAGATAAAATTTGAAATGTTCAAGATCAAAACAACCCTGTTGTTCAGGTTTTTAATTTAGACATTGCCTCGTTCTGCTAAGTCAAGGTTTCCCACCTCTGGCGCCACCTACCCACTGAGTCCGTAAAGTGATCATTTGCAAAGAAAGAAGCTGTAGGGACTTCCCTGGTTAAGACTCCGTGCTCCCAAGGCAGGGGACCTGGGTTCGATTCCCTGTCAGGAAACTAGATCCCACATGCATGCCGCAACTAAGAGTTCACGTGCCACAGCTAAGGAACCCTCGAGCCTCAACTAAGGAGCCCGCCTGCTGCAACGAAAACCCAATGCAACCGAATAAAATAAATAAATACTCTTCTTAAAAAAAGAACCTATAGGCATCCAGCCTGGTGTCCCCACACATGAAGGGACGTGGCTCTGAAGCAGAGCGGTCACTGGGCCAGGGCCAGGTTTGTGTCCGTTTGGCTTCCCAGGCTAAGGAAAAGGCATCTTTCTTTTTAAGATCAAAATTAATTTTTAAAATCTCCCTCAATTATTTCAGATAAAAATCTGAAGAGAAGTGCCAACAAAATCACTGGTTGTTGAACTTGTGATAGAGCAGGACAGTGTTTTTGGCAGGAATCTCCCAAACCCGCCTCCTGTTGTCCACAGAATTACGCTTCCTTGGTTGTGTGTGTCCCACGAATAAAGATTCAGAGGGTGCATTCGCCTACTTGTGCCCCAAGCGCAAGATTTTCTGTACTTCGGCCACGGCATTGGCCTGTGACCAGCTAAGCGTTTGGTATGAATTTGATCTCGGAATAAAATTAGCCCTCGATTCCTCATTCCAGTGGAAATTGTATGGCCTTCCCTCTCCACTTTCTTAATGGCTCCTTCACTACAAAGCCTCAATTGAATGGCCAAGTCGGCCATCAGTAAGATTTGGAATTAGATGTACCGAGCGTAAATCAATAGAAAGGAAATCAAAACTAAAAGGCCAGAATTATTTTTGCAGCTCGCTTTGTGCAAGACAACTTTGCATTGAACCTCGGGACCACCTGGAGACTCCAGAACAACTCTGCGTTCCCGCTTCAGGCCACTAATGTAATGAAGCTACTACTTTTATGAGCAGACATTAATGACAAGGTCCATAAAATGGGATTATATACCTGGCCCGTTCACCTCCAAGAGCTACTAGATAACAAAATTAGAAAATTCAGAATTCCGAGTGTTTGATTCCAAATTGAAAGGGACGATGCATTTGCAAGGGTTTCAGCTGCCTCTCCATGGTTCCTGACTCAGATTTCCACAGAATTTCATGCTCTTGTGAATTTCAGGTGCATGGTTTCCTTGATTCAACAGGGGGAGATATAAGGAAGCCCCTCAGGCTCATTTAGAATTGAGAGGAAGTTATCATCCTCCCTCCAAGACAACCTCCCCAAGAGCTCTGGTCGTTCTCCAGCAGGCACACCAGGTAGGGACCTTCATCTGTCTCTGGTCCACCCTGGTCCTGTGCCTTCAGACTTGCCAACCCTTTATCACATTAGGAAAGTCATTTTCCAAGCCAATCAGCTCTTGGCTACCAATGGCTGGTCAATTATTAACATGTTATCCCTTCCAAAAGTATCTCATCTTACATGGTACCCCCAATAACATAATATTTTAAGCAAAGGAAGAACTCTCTAATGGTAAAAATCCAACCGCCTGAGCCAATGAGAAGACAAGTTTGTGTCTTTATGGTCTGAAGGAGCTGCGTACTGTGTCGCCATCTATGGTTGGATCTGTGAACTGCAGATTCCTGTTGTGTTTCCACAGTGGGCAACCGAGCAGTAAAAGATAGCAGAACTAACTGTTCTATTCTGAATCTTTATTAGTCAAAAGAGAACCATTTCACTTCCACCCTTCCTTCTAGTTCCAAAGCATGGAAACTTTTATTTATTCTGCATTGTTCTAAGAAACATGAGTTCTTACTCACAATGAAGTGTAAACTCTGATGAACGGGTGTCGGGATGTGTGATTTCAGGGTGAAAAGAGACAGCAGACCCAGCTGTTTCAAGGCTGTGGTGTTATCTCAAGAAAATCAGCACCTAGAGTCTGTCATACAGAGTGAAGTAAGTCAGGAAGAGAAAAACAAATACCACATGCTAACACATATATATGGAATCTAAGGGGAAAAAAAAAAGGTCATGAAGAACCTAGGGGCAAGACGGGAATAAAGGCGCAGACCTACTACAGAATGGACGTGAGGACACGGGGAGCAGGGGGAGGGTAAGCTGGGACGAAGTGAGAGAGTGGCATGGACATATAGACACTACCAAACGTAAAACAGATAGCCAGTGGGAAGCAGCCGCATAGCACAGGGAGATCAGCTCGGTGCTCTGTGACCACCTAGAGGGGTGGGATAGGGAGGGTGGGACGGAGACGCAAGAGGGAGGGGATATGGGGATATATGTGTATGTATAGCTGATTCACTTTGTTATAAAGCAGAAACTAACTCACCATTGTAAAGCAATTATACTCCAATAAAGATGTTAAAAAAAAAAGAAAATCAGCAAATGAGAAAACTATTTTTCACTCATTCACTGCAAAATTTAACATCAGGCAGAATGAACTTTTCTGCTAAAGTTGATCTTACCTGTAGAATACTAGAATGACAGAACGAGATCTCTGCACTTTTTTTAAACTGAAAAATTCTACTTCTTTTCTAGAATCTCTGAGTTCTGGGATGCACTTACCGACATGAAGAATAGAAGAGAGAATTTCTATGGGAAAACTTGGGAGAATGGAAATAAAACATGAAAAATTGGTGCTAAAAAAGAAAAAAAGTGAGTGTGTGTGTGTGTGTGTGTGTATATATATATATATGTAATAAATAAATACCTGATGGGATCTGCATGTTTTGAAATAGAACTCAATTCTATTTTGAAAGTGAGTTTCCTTCAGTACCCAGACAATGAGCGGTGATTGATGACCTTTGATATTTTTCTCCAAGAGTGATTTCAGGTTAAAAAAATATGTTCCATGTTAAGGTGAAGTTCTCACCAAATGTAAAATTTTACCGCCAGTTCACACATTCAGCCAAACATTCCTTTAAGTTAATTATACATTATCTGAACAAGTGTATAGGCGTTCAGTCTCTTCGTATCGGTACACATTTTCTAGTACTTTTGTTCTGATTTTTAAAGAACCTTGACTAATTCACTTTAGCGTGAACCTAATCCTACACCGTGGGGCTAAGTATAAAACAAGCGACATTCTCAAATGGGTGACAAAAATGAACAGACTGGGGACAATTAAGTCTCATTAGCTGCGTGTTGTCACATCAGCTACGGGGTGTAGCACCAATTTTCTCTTCTCTGTCACGGGCCAACACTCCCCCCGCTTTGACGGAGCGAGCCTCTTGGTGATGAGATGCCCAGAGCAAGCCCTGGTTCGCCTCTGTTCATGTAGAGGCCCTCTGGACTTTATTTCCATTGCCACAATCTGAGAAGTTCACCGCTCAGGTCTGTTGGTCACAGCGATGAGTCACTGAAATGGTCAAGTAGCAGAAAAAACTTCTTTCCCTGCTGCTCAATCCGCACCGCAGTTAGAGCCGTGGGTGGGAACAGAGTGATTTTACTTCAAGTCATGATTTTAGAATCTTAAAGGCGGTCATGAGACCCAGACCTATAGGATGCCCAGTTTTAATTCTTAGTCACTTAATCCCAACAGTCGTAGGACTGACAACTGTGGACTTGTGAACGCACCCAGGGGGATTAACTGTCGTCTGCTTTTCCACAGTGATGGGGAAGAACAGCAGTTAGGCTGAAGTACGTGTATTAGTGGGAGTGTTGCTGGTTTAAAAGCATCTTTAAAGTTTCTTTACCCTGTTTCCCTTTTTGTCTCTCTCTAGTTAATGATGTCTTTTGGGGGAAAAAACCCTGCATTTAAGCTCAGCTAACAGAGGTCCTACTCCATAATGGTATGTTTTGCAAGGAGTGGGTCTGGACAAACTTTTCTAGCACAATTTTATATCTAAGCCCTGATTGCTTTTTCTTTGAATTTTCCAGTTAATACTTAATTCTATGTAAGCAACTTTTTTTCCCCTTTAACTGTAAGGTAAGCCCATCCTCAAACAACATTGTGTTTTGTATAATATATTGGATTTTGCCAAAATTATTTCTTAAAGCATATTGGATTCTTTATCTGAATTCAAGAGAACGATACAAAACAGAACCTGAAAATGGAAGTGGTCTCAGGGAGCACGTCTGCCCAAGTGTTCTAGACCTGTCTTTGCCATCCTGAGGCGCTCACAGCTGAGCAGCTACACTGACCAGCCATTGCCAAGAGATGGGATTTTATTACATGTAGAAATATGTAAATAATCTGATTTCCTTTAACAGCAACACTGAAACACAGTCTTCTCAGAAAACACAGCCCATGCGGAGACAAAGAGGATGAATGAATGAACAGATGAATGGATGAAAAGATGGCTGGATGGATGGACGGATACAGCGGTGTTCTCAGGGGTCCCCTTACTCAGGCAAATCCTCCCTGCTGCTTCCTCAGCAGATGTGGCATTTCACTTTTCTTGCCCACACTTAGAATTCCCGGTAGAGGGGTCCTGGGAATGCAGAGCTATTTTGGCCCATTGAGGTCAAGGTTGGGGTCCCCAAACGCAGCGCCCGGCACCACCAGCAGCCTCGGGCTGGGCAGTCGCAGGGCTGGTCTGCTCGGACTCACCTCCCGTGGACCCTCCCCAGGTGGTAAAGGCCACTGGCCACGGCCCACGTGGCCTCCGTGCAGGACCCAGGTCCCTTCCTGCCTTTACAGCATCCACATAACCAGTCCCTACAGTTAGTCCGTGAAGCATCAGAACTTGGTGACTGACACAGTTCATCTTTCCCAGCAACTCTGTTTAAAGCTTTCTGAGGACAAAAGCAAGAAGACAATTATACAGATTGCGGAGACCAGAGAAAGAGCAGGAGAAAGAGAGGCTTGGAGAGACACAACCACAGTGGAAAGTGCACAGCTCGGCAGTTAACAGGGCAGCGCCCCGGCTTATAGGACGACGGCCTGATTAAACACCGCAACGCACACCCGGAAGAAGGCCGTAAGCTGGGACACGTCTGTGCCAGAAGCAGCACGTTAACCGCTGCTCACGCACTTCTCCAACTGCAGTCCTTCAATTCTTTCATTTAGAGAACAGTTTACATTATAATAGCCAGCATCACTTCTGTTTTAAAACAATTGATTATATGGCTATTGCCCAATTATGGACCCACTGGACATTTCCATAAGTGAAAACAACTGCAAATGTGCTTTGAAGATGACCTTTAAATAGGGAGTCTGGTGACACACAGAGGCACGGCCTAAGGGTCCTGGTGCCCCTATTCCGAGGCCTCCCGGAGGTTGAAACATCTCTTTCCTCTCAAGTTTTCTGGGAGCAGAGGTCTGTGGACTCGGCAGCGGGAAGCCCGTGAGCTACAGCCCCTGCCCCCCACCCTGGGGTCTCTGCCCCGCAGACCCCCGCCCTTGCAGACTGTCACACTGCATCGGAGGGCCACATGCTGGTGACTCCACGCGTTCATTCTGTGGCCGAAAGTGCCTCAAACAAATCTTCCCGGAACCTCAAAATCCTGCCAACCCCACCGGCTCAGCAGCACCCGGCCAGCAGGGAATCTTCCCAAGTCCTAAACATCTCAGAAGCCAAGGTGCGGCCGCAAACAGCAGAGGCCCAGAGACCAAATGCCCCCGGGATGAGAGCAGGGCCTTGAGGAGCTCCTTCAGGGACAGGAAACGGCACAGCCGGTGGGGGGTGGAGGGGGGTGGGAAGGGGGGGGTGGGACATGACCCCCGAGGCCAGACCCAGCCCAGTGATCTCAGCATTAGCCAGAGACAAGTGACCCAGCCGCCTGGGGAGGGCCGTCCTAGTGGGATCAGTGTAAGAGGCTTGTCTGTGGTCACCACCCAGCACGTGGCTACGCTGGGAAGTCAACCAGCCCCTGCGACTGGAGCTGACCTCTTAACCCTGGTGCCCATGGCTGCTGCAAACTTGCCCCAGCTGGACACGTGCCCCCACGTTTCACAGAGAGCCTGCATGCTCTTCTACTGCATGAAAATTGGAGCAGACATCTTTTCCCCTGTTCTTCCCACTAAGCACCACGAAAAGCCCTGGTCGTCACGGACAAAGCAAACATGGGAAGCCTCTGGAAGGTGCAGAGGCAGCAGAGGTACAAGGAACACGAGGCCCAGCCTGGCCGGGAGCCCCTAGTTCGCGGTTTGGCTTATGGCTCCCACCAGGTGCTGGAGAAAATTGGCAGACCTGGAAACACCCACAGATCCATACGAGAAAGCCTGCTCTCCAGCCTAAGGACTGGGAGACCAGTCGGCCTCCCAAGACCCGCAGTGCTTCCACAGTAATGGCTCCACCCCAGCCAAACAGCACAGAGGAAATTCAGGCCCTGTCCCCAGCCTTCCAGTAGAAGTTCAGTGGCGAGTCAACACCTGCACCATCGTGGGGCTGAAAAGAGGCAGCCAGGCCATGTTTGGGGTCGTGGTGGAGCAGGCTGTGTGGGGAACATGGGCTTCCCCCCCAGCCGACAATAACAGTGCACAGTGCGGGGTCAGGAGCCTGCCTGCTCGAGGACAGGTTTAAATGAGATCCAGAGTCTTATAACACACACACCACCCATGTTTCCATCAAAGAGCATCTGCCACACCGAGAACCAGGAAAATGTCCTATGGAACAAGAAAAGGAGCTCAGTAGATGCCAACACTGAAATAACAGACGGTAGGATTATCTGATGAGGACGTGAAAGCGGTGATGGTAAGAATGCTTCAGCAAGCATTTACAAACACACTTGAAACAAATGACGAAATAGAAAGTCTCAACAAAGACATGAAGCGTTCGGCCAATAAATAGAAAATACAAAGCAGAACCATCTAGACATTTCAGAACTAACAACTATTGTATATGAAACAGTATCAGGTACAAATATTGTATCTGACCCACAAGGTTGGCTCAATGGCAAAGTGGGAAAAACAGAAAAAAATCAGTGAGAAAAGGTAAAACAATAGACATTCCTCGGTGTCATTGACCATCTTAGCAAGCTGATGAAGAAAGAGTCACACAACCATATCAATTCAGGCAGAAAAAAATAGTTAACAATTCTCCTCAAACTGATGTACAGGTTTCACGCAAAATCCCAGCAAAATATTTTGCAGATATAGACAAGATTTATGGAAAGGCAAAGGAACTAGAATAGCTAAAACAATTTTGAAAAAGAAAACTAAAGTGGAATGACTCTACCTGTTTTCCAGACTTTTTATGTAGCTTCAATAATCAGGGCAGTGTGGTATTGGTTGGGGCATAAACACATAGATCAATAATACAAAAGAAACAGAATAGAGAACCCGGAAAGAGCCCCACACAATGACGGTCAACTGATTCTCTAAAAAAAGGCAAAAGCAATTCAGTGGAAGAAGAATAGCCATTTCAAAAAATGGTGCTAGAGCAATTTTAAATCTCAAGGCAAAATAATGAACCTTGAACAAAACCCACAACTTATCAAAAAGTAACTCAAAGTCGATCATAAATTTAAACGTAAAATTATAAAATTTTTAGAAGACAGGAGAGAAGCTTCAGGACCTAAGGCTTGGTGAAGAGTTCTCAGACGTGAAACCAAAAGCACAATCCATAAAAGGAAAAAAGCAATACATTGGGCTTAGTACAATTAAAAACAGCTGTCGTTCTACAGAAGACTTTGTAAAGAAGATTAAAAGACAAACTATGGACTGAGAGAAATTTTTTGCAGACCAAGTGTCTAACAAAGCGCTCACAGTTAAGAATGCATAAAGAGCTCTCAAGATGTAACGGTGAAAACCCCCAAACAATCCAGTTGGAAAATGGGCAAAAGATGTTGTCTGCAGGATAATGGTTCCCCAAAGATACCCATATTCTCAGGCCTGTAATCTCTAGAACCTGAGAATATCTTGAGTTTTATGGCAAAGGATAACTAAGATTGCAGATGGAGTTAAGACGCTAGTAAACTGAATTTGAGGACGGAGATTATCCTGGGTCATCCACATGGGCTGTGTTAGGGTTCTCCGGGAAGCAGAGCGGATGTAGTAGGGGATGTAGGTATACATATAGGTGGACATGGTGTAGGTATATATATAGGTGTAGGTGGTGTAGGTATATATATATAGGTGGAGGTGGTGTAGGTATATATATATATATATATATATATAGGTGGAGGTGGTGTAGGTATATATACATAGGTGCAGGTGGTGTAGGTATATATATAGGTGTAGGTGGTGTAGGTATATATACAGGTGTAGGTGGTGTAGGTATATATACAGAGAGATTTATTTTAAGGAATTGGCTCACACAATCGTGGTGACCGGCAGAGCCCAAATCAGCAGGGCAGGAGGGCGGGCTGGGATCCCAGGGAACAGGTGGTCCTACCATCTGCTGGCACAAGGTCCTCTTGCCCAGGGGACGCCAGTCTTTTCTTTCTATCCAGGCTTTCAACTGATTGGATGAGGCCCACCCACAATCTGCTTTACTCAAAGCCCACCAATTTTTTTTTATTTCCTTTGATAACTAACATTTACTGAGTACTTAATACATGCCACGGACTCTTCCATGCACTTTATATTATTTATATTTTTTCCTTCCCAATTTGAAAACCAACATAACATAAAATTTACCATTGTAACGATTTTTAAGGGTATAGTTCAGTGATATTAAGGGCATTCATACCGTTGTTCAATCATCACCCCCATCTATCCCCATAAATCTTTTTTAGAAAAAAAAAGGACATTTATTCAAAGAACAGAATATACTTAGAATTGTTTGCTTCTAAAAAGCCCATTTCCCCCAAGCTTTAACTTTATGATTTCGTATTAAGCAATGAAGTTATTTTACACAATCTAGTTACACAATTTTACAGAGATAGTCCCATAACTCTTTTTATCTTGTGAAACATAAAGTCTATACATTCTGCCTTCACTCTGCTCCTTGCACCTACCCATCTACTTTCTATCTCTGTGATTTTGACAACTCTAAGGATCTCATATAAGTGCAGTCAGACAGTATCTGTCTTATCGTGACTGCAAAGCCCACCAATTTAAACCTAAATCTCACTCAAGACACCCTCCCAGAAACAGCCAGGATAGGATTCAGTACATGTAGGTACTGTGGCCCAGCCAGAGCGGCCATTGTAATCACAGGGGTCTATAGATGTCACAGCAGAGAGTCAGAGACAGGACAGGCTTTGAAGATGGAGGAGAAGAGCCACAGCCCAAGAATGTGGTGGCTCCTGGGAGTGGGAAGAGGCAAGGAAACAAATTCCACAAGCCACACGGCACTGCTGACACCACGGTTTTAGGCCAGGGACGCCCGGCTGAGGCTTCTGGTCTCCAGAACCAGTAAGATTATAACTTTATATTGTTTGAAGTGAGCGTGTAGGACACACCTGCCCAGGGTGGGTCTCTCCGGCTTTGCTGTCCACACCCTTACAGGGAAACATCCAGAGCTTCATTCGTGAGAGCCCAGCTCTCTCTGCTTGGTCTAAATTGGAAGTGGAGACAAAAATTAGGAAAACTGTCAGTTACTGATCAGATCCCGGCAGAGGCTGTTGTTTACCTACCTGGATCTACATGGACGGTTACTGTGGATGGCACTCTTTGCTCCTGGATGGTCACCACGGACACTGGTTTCCCTTCCCGGGCTGGTCACTGCAGACTGTGGGTCAAAGTTCTACATCCCTTCATGGTGCTGTTTTCCATTTGAGGCTGCTGGTCAAAGGACCACACTTGAATGGAAAGTGTCCAGACCACTGGTCTGTGTGTCATCAGACCATTAATTAACTCAAATGGGACACGGAACCCCACGTGCTACCTGCAAATGTAAGCTGTGCTCACATTCAACATGTCCATGAACACTGCAAACGTCTGCAGTCTCCTCCGTGGCTATCCCTCAAGGTAGACTGCTTTCCGCTACATCTACCCAAAGAAAATCCTTAAAGCATCTGCATTGGTTCCCCATAACAGCAATAAAAACGTTAAAAAGCCAAAAGATCCCTGGTGGGCCTGCCACCTTTGGGTCCTCCCCGGGTTTGGGGGCACCGTTGTTGTGCATCCAGGACCACCCCCCTGTGGTTGGAGGACTGTCCACCTGGGACCCAGCCCTGCCCTGGGGTGGACCAGCTACCCCATTCTGAGCCCCAGACATAGGAATCGGTCCGGGATTCGGATATGGGATGCGATATGGCCCAGGCAAGCCAACCAAAATCCTGTGGGATTTCCTCACTGGTGTGAATGGAGCAAGAATCTCTGAGGGGTGGAGCTGGGAGGTGGTGCGGGGGGACAAGCAGCCTTGCTCCTGCTGAGATGGAGGGGGGACTGGGGATGCTGGGGAGACAGGCGTCAGCCCCTGGACCCCTGCTGGCTCCAGCACCTGCTCTGTAACTCAGTGAGCTCCCAGCCTTTTCCCAACGTGCCTCTTTTCCCCGAAGCTGGCTTTGTTGGGTTCTGCCAGGTCTCAGGGTCTGCAGGACTGAGGGAGGACGGGAACGGGCAACAGAAGTAAGGAGAGGGGATCCCCGTCCCCCAAGGCCCCAGGGATCTCCCGCATCTTCCTGTCTCTGCCACCCACACAGGCAGGACGCTGTTCACTTCCTGCCGTGATGTCACACACCCTGGACATTCCACAGTGTCCTGGAGACCACGCGGGAGAATCTGAGGGGACCTCAGGAGAGGGTCCTCCTTCTGCAGCTGGAGGAACATGGCGGCTAATACAGGAGTGACCGTCTTCGTCCTGCTGCTTTGCTGCGGGCAGGGAGCTGAGTTCCGGCCGATAAACGTGACCACGGGTACAGTCACGGGGCGTTGCTGTGGGTGGGAGACTCCCCGGGCTGAGTCAGGTGGGCCATGGCCTTCTCCTAGGGGTCCCTCCCCTTCATGCCTCCCCAGATTTACCGTTTATTGCCGGGGGAATGGAGCAAATTGAAGTGTTGTTCTGTATTTGAAGCTTTTTTCAGATCCAATACTCAGATCCAATACTCCATACATCAGATCCAATACTCCATCCAATAATTCAGCATACATTATATATTTTAACTTTTAATCATGGAAAATTTCTAGCTCACCCAAAAGAGGGGGAATCGTGGAAACTCCATCACCCAGTTTCAATCGTATACGTTTTGCCATCTTGTTTTACACACACACACACACACACACACACACACACACACTTTGGTTGTTACTGGAGCATTTTAGCATCGTCCAAGATGTCTTATGATCTTATGCAAACACCTTCTTGCTAAGATAAAGGCATTTTTCTCTTACATACCTACAGTGTCATTGAAACACTAGCAAAATTAACAAAACTCCCGTGCAGGGCTAGTACTGGCCCACACTCAGGCCTCCCCCCAGGTCTCAGAATGTCCTTTACAGGCGGCTGGTTCGAACCCCACCCAAGCAGGCCCCACCTGGCTCCGGCTGTTGTGTCCTGACCTCTGAGTTGAGGAAGGGGACAGTGGACACGCCCCCTTGCTGGGATGTGACTCGCTGGCCGAGGAGGCCGAAGGTTCAGACAGGGGCGGGGCCCCCCGACCCCCTCTTCCTGGCAGGAGGCTGCAAGCCCAGGCTGCCTGCTCCCCCCTCCCCTTCCTGCCCCCTCAGAGGTCACCAAGGGCGAGCTCGAGGAAAGGGGTCCCGACAGACCCCCGGCCCAGCTCCCAGGCCGGATGAGCAGGCCCTGGAGAGTCAGCACAGGGCCCATGCGGCTCCCCTGAGAGCAGGACGTGGCCCAGGCCGGGCCCAGAGTTACCAGGGGGGCGGCCCAGCCCAGCCTGGGTCTGGAGGTCACCCTGTCTGACCTCGTCACGAAGAAGCTACTGTTTCCAGCTGCTTTCCTGAAAGAAACTTTGAGTTTTGAGGCGCCGACCAAGGACTGCATCCTCTGGATGCTGGGGTGTCGAAGGGTCTGTGACAGGTGGGGACGTGCGGTCACCCCACACCGCTGGGTTCCCCCGGCTGCCCGTTCCTTTCACGACTGTCGGTCCCCTGGTGCCCGCGGGAGCTGCTCCCACACAGGCTTGACCCAAGCGCTCCTGACGCAGCCCCAAGTCGGTCCATCTCCTCGTGCAGACAGAGACGTCCGCAGGTGACCGTCAAGGGCTTCCCAGCTCGGTTATCCTAACGCGAGCACAGGGCGGGTGGAAAACTGAGAATGTCAGGGGGGGGTTGGCGGCTGCACTTGACAGCGCACTCCGCAAACCGGCCGAGACCACAGAACGTAAATATTCTTCTGCATGCGCTCACTGGCTGGCTGGCACAATGGCTCCACTATAACTGGGGACAGACACAAAATGAGAAGAATATTTTTAACAAAGTGCTTGCACGAGCAGCTGTACCCGTTCGTAATGACTCGTTAGTGTCGCAGCCAAAGAGGACTGTACTTTTGTTTGCTGCGTTTACGGAGGTCAGCACACGGGGAAGCCATTGTCATCACAGCGCGGCCCTCTTTATGCCGGTTTCCTGTGTTGTTCGAAGCCGCGGGCGCGCAGATGAGCCGATCGGTATGCAGATCGCCCATCATTAAAACTGTTGGAAAATCAGCGTCGTCCCCGCTTTAGTGCTGGAACTTGAGCGCCTGCAGGCGCCACCTGAACGCTCTGTGCGCCCCGAGGGGACGGAGGCCCTGCCCGGCCGGCCCCTGGGGGCGGCTGTCTGCTCTCTGCTCTCCCCAGGGGCCGGAGGAAGGGGCTGACCCTGACCTTGAATGGAGGACCTGGAGCCGGACACCCAGCCCTAAGAAGAGGGGGAGGAGCCCTGGGCGGTGCTGCCGGGGGGCCGGCACTCAGAGTCCCCGCCCACTGCCCGGCCCGCGAGGCTGCTTCAGGTCGGCCAGGCCGGGGAGGCCGGCGGCCAGGAGCCCAGGGGCCCCACGGAGGACTGCTGCCGGCGGTCAGCTCCCCCAGGGGACTCGGAATCGCTCGCTTACGGAAGAGGAGCCGGCGGGGCCAGTGCCTCTGCCCCCCCGCCCAGAGAGGCACAGGGCAGGTGGCCGTGACGGTGTCCCTTCTGCACGTCACATCCTCAGCCCGCCGGTCATACGGGAGCCGCGTGGGCTTTTTACGGAAGGACGTGCGGGTCGCTCTTCACCCGCCCGGCGCTCCTTCCCCCCCCGAGGGGCGGCGCCAGTGAGCGCGGCCCGGGAGCGCGGGTGTCACCTCCAGCGCCCGGCGCGCCACCCGTCCTCACCCACCCTCCCGGCGGGCCCCGAGTCCCAGGAGCCCCGTGCAGGGCCCCTCCCCCTCGAGCAGGTGGTCGGCCCCGCAAAAGCCAGTCGGCCGACGGACAAGTCGTTGCAAATTCAGGGAACGTTGTTAAACTATTGGGTTTTTCACACACACACACCCCCCCCCAGTTTCAGGCACTGAACAGCCAGCAAATTTAAGAAATCTGGATGGCGATATGGATACAGGATTTGGTAAAGAGGCTCCTCTTATCACACATCCGGTCCATGCCTGGAGGGGGTGGGTGACCGTCGGGGGTGTGTCCCAGAAAAGCTGGGGCAGCCGCGCAAGGTGGAGCCAGGTGACTTGGTTTTAGGCTAGGATCACGTTCCCACGGCCCGCGCAGGCCTGAGCTGCGGCGGAGTGAGACCCCCTTCAGGATGCTGCCGGTTAGGACGCGCAGCTCTGGGGCCGCCGGTGGTCAGCTGAGCTCTCGGGGAGAATCCGGCTCCACCAGGTCAGGGAGTGGCTGGGACGAGGACTCACACTTGCCTGGCGGGTCTGACAGTTACCGTAGCGGAGAATTAGAGTCCGAAACCAGCACCCGCTCCGTCCGGGCGGCCCACCACCCAGAGCCCCAGACAACCTTTGGGAAAAGGTCAGAAACAATGGAGTCACCGGGATTTCTGACGATTTTCTGGGCTCAGCAAGCTAACCCTGCAGGGGAACTGCAGCCCCTGCCCTGCCCTTACATCCCAGGTAGAAAGTGGAGAGCCTCAGAAGTGAAAAATCCTTGTGTCTGGAAATAAGCCAAGGGGACCCACATGAGAACAGCAGAGGTGCTGATTCAGAGCTCGCTGTGCAGCGTCAGCCACCGTCACTGGCGTGTGGCAGAGTCAGGCAGATGGGGTGGGGAGAGCTCATGGTGGGAAAGGGGGTTCAGGGGTGTCCTGGGGGAGGGGCTGGGGGGACAGCTCAGGGGTGTCCTGGGGGAGGGGCTGGGGGACAGCTCAGGGGTGTCCTGGGGGAGGGGCTGGGGGACAGCTCAGGGGTGTCCTGGGGGAGGGGCTGGGGGACAGCTCAGGGGTGTCCAGGGGGAGGTGCTGGGGGACAGCTCAGGGGTGTCCTGGGGGAGGTGCTGACCAGAAGCGGGTCCGTGTGATGGGTTAGGGGAGCACGTCTGACTCTCTCGCGTCCTGAGTTGGAAGCAGGGAGGAGCACGGGAAGCCATCAGTCACTGATGAGGCCCGGCCGGCCGTCAGGGGGGCGCCGATCCCTGCGGGTGGGTGTTTGGCCTCCAGCGTCAGCTTCCTGCGATGTCTGGGTGCCAGCTGGCTGCCCTGCAGGGCGCTCACGCAGCGGCCAGAGTGTTTTCTATGTTATGTAGGTCATCGTCCGATTGCACGTTCAATATCTCACTTCTCAAAAAGGAAAATTTTAAGTAGAAAAGGACAAGGTTTAAAACCACAGAGCTTTCTCACCTTGCACACCTGGTCGGCTCATGTCTACCTGAGGGTTCTTCCAGCTACGATTATACGCACAACACACAGAGGTGTGGAAGTTTCCGGCAGCTTTTGGTCTTGATTTGCCCACCTTTGGGGCGTCCCCAGCCCCCAGCCCTGAGGGCGACTTCGGCCCCTCTCACCCGAGGTTGTCCCTGCCCACCAGCAGGGAGTGTGTCCTGCTGCAGGTGGGCTGTCACCACCCGCTCCGGGGACCTCTCAGGATGTCTGTGGGTCATGGCGCGGGGGGTCCCCGGAGGCCACCCCAGCGTCCTGCGCGTCACACTGACCGCAGGAGGCCTCGCTTCTCTGCGCTGGTCGGCCCAGCCCTGTCCCCTGCCTGGCCGCCGCACCAGCCCCGGGTAGGGGCCCTGTGACAGCCGGAGGTCTGTGCACACCTCATCCTGCCCTCACACACGGCTGGATGCCTCGCGACAGAGACCAGGGACCAGGGCTGGGCCGTCCCTGACCCTCCAGCACCTGGACCGTGTCTGGTACACAGTAGGTGCTCAGTAAATGCTTGTGGTTCCCTTGAGTGTCCACTCTTCCCCGTGACCCCCGGTCTAGCCTGACGCCATGACGTTTTCGGGACTTAGCGGTGGTCCTTCTGCACAGTAGCTCCCGGCAAAGGGGCCGAGGCCAGCTCGAGGTGGGGGAGGTGCTGCGGAGCAGCTGCAGCGGCCGCGCGAGCAGAGCCCGGGGGTGGGGGGATGGGGGGTGGGGAACCCCGCCCCGCGGGGTCCTGTCCTGTGTCCCCAGCAGCCCCACCAGGAGGCCGCGCCCCTCAGGTCGCCCTGGCCGGCCCTCCAGCTTGTGCCCCGGGGTCCCAGGGGGTGTCCACAGCTTCAGAAATCAGGGCCGCCGCCAGGTCGTCGGAAAGAAGCAGGGCTGCAGGTCCAGACGCTCCGCACATCCTGTACCCCCCCACCCCGGCTGCAGGGGTCTCAGAGCGCTCCTGGGTGCACACAGCCAGGCCCTGGCCAGGCTCAGGCTCTCTGGGGAGGGAGCCACAGAACTGGGAGAGCCTGGCCCCGTGTGTGGGGAGAAGTCTCTGCTTCCTGTGGTGCTTGCGGGCTTCTCCCCTTTCCGTGTGTCTCCACGTGAGCTGGAACCAGGGCACCAGCGACAGCTTCAACTTGGCTGGGACTGAGGGGCTCCCGGGACTTGGGACTTTCATGCTGAGCCAGGAAAATCAGGGCTCGAGTCAATACAAACCCAGAGCATGGATGGCCGGTCACATGACCACCGGGCTCACAGCTGGGGCTCAGCGCTGCCATGTATTCATTTAGCCTCAACCCCATCCCAGTCTACGTTAAGTGCTCCCTACATGCCCTGCTTCATTTGAACCTCGTAAAAGTCCCGATGAGATAAGCACAGACCCCATTTTACAGATGTGAAAACCCAAGGTTCAAGAGAAACATGTGTAAGAGCACAGCCAGTGAGAGCCGAACCAGAGTGTGGTCCGGGGCTGCCCGACACACAGTCCAGGATGCCTCTGTTAGAAGCTCCCTGGCAGAGGTCAGAGGATGTACAGGAAGGAAACCCTGCCGCATCAGGTAGAAATCAGGGAAGATGCTCGTGCCTGCCTGCCGGGGGACAGCTAGAGAGAGGAGTCTCAGAGAGGGGACAGACGGCAGCAGGGGCGGGAAGGAGAATTACGATGCCGCCCGGGACACGTTTCCAGCATCATATCTCCGGGGGCATGTTTCTTGTCCAGGGTACCTGGATGATCTCAGGTTTTCAGAAGTTATTTAGGGAGGCGGTGGTCTCCCCACTGAGACAAGGTTCTTTAGAAACCAGGTCCATCTCCACGGAGCTCCCTGAGTCCCTGTGTCCAGTCCAGCATTCGCCGCCTGCCTTAGGTCTGCGTAGAGCAGAAGGATGTAGGTAGGGGCTTGCATTGCTGGTTTAACTGTCCTTGTGTGCTTTTTCCAAGATGAAATTCTGGTCCAAGAGATGTTGGAGCCAAATAAATCATCATTTCTTGAAACACAAAGACACCCACCAACATCGACAAAGACTCCAACAAAGAGAAAAAGCAAGTACACATTTCTTAAAGCCTAATTACATGTGTTCCTAGAGGTCTGTGGTACATATGCTCAATCCCGTCATGGTCGCATTCCTTGAGGCCAGCTACCTCTGGGGCAAAAGCAGATGGAGATGTGGACGAAACAGTCGTCCCAAACCTCTGCTGTGATCTTCCCTAGACTGGGGAGGTCACACCTAGACAGGCAGAGACAAGTTCCTTTCTCCCGGCTGGTGTCTGGGTGCAAGAAGGGCCTCTGCTTGGGATGCAGGTGGGGTTTAGCCACTGCGGGAACCCGGGGCGCACGGAAATGGGAGCTTTCGGCCACCCAGCACGTTTGATGCTCACCTAAACCTCTGAGAGCAGGGCAGTGACTACGACCCCATCCGACAGGGGATAAAAGTAAGGTCTGGAAGAGGACTGGCCCGAGGACCCAGAGCTAGTAGTGAACAAAACAATGTGCTTTCCCAAAGCGCAGCTTCATGCGGTCCAAATGCATACAGATAAGTCAAATAGCACCCTGAGACCCGAGACGGAGCATCTGACCCTCGCTCAGGAGAGAGCAGCACGGCAGAAATCTACACGCGGCGCGTGAAGACGCATTCAGCAGCAGGGACGTTCAGCATTTTCTTGAAATTTTACATCCAGATGGAAGTTCCAGTAGCCTATGGAACATCTACCAAACAGCTGGGCTCAAGGAGGTCAGATGAAGCCTGACTGTTTACATACTAGGTTGCCAGAGCACGTTTTCAGTAGAAGTTGAAAACTGTGTTAGCATCCCAAGCTAAAGTACAGTATGGATGAAAACGTTCGCGGGAGTGTACATTTATGTTTTCCCTCATTCTTTTCCATGCTTTTCATCAAAGATGCCGGCCTTGACGAGAGCTATCAAGTTGGTGGTCCTGAGGATTACCGTGAGCTCTCAGATATTTCATCATTATCTCCGGACCCTGAGGACGAAATTCTCAATAACGGTAAATGCAGCCTGGCAGGTCCCAGCCCGAGCTCAGATGAGGTGGGAGGACAGGAGGATGTAGGCAGAGACGCCTCCTTCGTGGGGGGTGAACAGCGTGGTTGGAGGGTTGGAGGGCGATGCTGCTTCCGCCACCATGACACCTCCCTGGTCAGGCAGATTTCCCGCCTCCTGGGGACGGAGAAGACAAGAGGTGACTCAAAGACACATTCCCGGGCCCATCGAACATCTCTGCAGGTGGTGCCCGGGAATCTGCATTTCAGCCCATTCCCCAAACAGTCTTTCCAGTGAGCCGGCGGGCGTCTGGTGTTTGGAAGATTGAACAGGAATAGGGTCGCAGTTACAGTTAATATTTCTAACGCCTCTGGGTGCGTCCCACACATTGACCTGTGCAAATCGCCCAATGGCCAGTGTGGCTGCCAGGTAAATTCAGTGGAATAGCATTGCTTCCAGTCTCTCTCGGCAGACAGAGCTGGAAAACATATGAAGACACACAAACACACATGCAGATGTAGAGTGAGACACACACACACACACACAGATGCACACGTGCACGCAGACACGCACAGACACCTCTGTGCTGACTTCTCAGCCTCCCTCCCTGCTCTCTTTGTTTCTCTGTATAAACCCGTGAGTTCACACTGGCGCCTCTGGTTCCACCCCAGTATCAATTTCAGGGGCTCTTCTCGAAGCTCCTTCTCGGTACCACTTTGTAAGGAACGTGGCTCCCACTTTCCACACAGATTTAACTGCGTAGTCCTGGAGTTCAGAATTGCTATCCCCACCCCTGAGAAAATCCAGTCACCCCACAAGAGAACAATATTTTTCATCGGTCCTTTCATCTCTAAGTGTCATTGTTTTCCTGTGTCGCCAGGGCCATCCTCCCTGCCCACCGGGCACCCTGCGTGTGGCTCATTTCTAATACATAAGGCTCCTTGTTACTGTTTGCTTTCCCTTGTCGGTCCCCTCATCCTGTTAATTATAAATACTTATTTACATTTGACTCTGTGAAGCATCACCATGGTTTTGAAAGTCACACTCTAGAAAATGGAACACACAAAGCCCCCCCTAGCCCATCATCCCACCTGTATAGGGGACCAGTCTCCTTAGTTCCACCTTCCTGTGCCTCCTTTTGCACAAATGAGGAGATGAGGGATATTCGTGTATCCCTCCTTTATTGCATGAGGGGTACACACCATAAATCTCCTCTAGTCTTTTTTTCCACTTAACAGTGAAAACTGAAAATCAGTCCACATCCGTTAATATAGATCTCCCTCTATTTTTCACAGCTGCAAAATATTCCACAACGTGTGTAAACCATACTTAGCGCCCTGCTATCTGTGTACAGTCTTTTCACTTGGTTCCAACCTTCTGCAGTTACAAACACTGCTGCAATGAACAGCCTAGTGCATACGTATTTTCCTATTGTTGGAGATGTATCATCAGGGTCAATTCTTTTTTTTTTTTCTTTTTTTTGCGTTACGCGGGCCTCTCACTGTTGTCACCTCTCCCGTTGCGGAGCACAGGCTCCAGACCCGCAGGCTCAGTGGCCATGGCTCATGGGCCCAGCCGCTCCGCGGCATGTGGGATCTTCCCGGACCGGGGCACGAACCCGTGTCCCCTGCATCGCCAGGCGGACTCTCAACCACTGTGCCACCAGGGAAGCCCCTCCAGGGTAAATTCTTAGAACTGGGGTGACGGGATCAAAAAATGAGTGACTATGTAATCTGAATAGTCAGATAATTCTATATTTACACAATAACTTTCCAAAATGCTTTCCAATAAAATTTGAAAATAACATGAGTGTTTCAACCCAGACTTTTAAAGTAAAGTGTGAGCCGAAATGTTCATAAGTATGTAATCAAATGCTCCCCCATGTTTTCTATGTTCTTCATCCAAGAACCCCAAATTGATGAGAGTTACCAAGTCGGTGGTCCCGAGGTTTACCATGGATCACAGCTCTCCTCTGGCCTTGAAGACAGGTCTCGCAACAATGGTAAATGTAACCTGGTGACTACCCCGGCCGGCCTGTGCGTGCAGTGGAGGGACGGGGCGTGGGCATCGAGCATGGCGGGCACGGCAGCCTCACCATCAGTGTGTGCTCACACTTGTAAATTATCACCAGTCCGATGGGGGAGGAGGGTGTTTCTGTCTTGTTTTAATTTGCAATTTTCTAATTATGAGTGAGTCTGAACATCTCATATTTTAAAGGCCATTTCTTTTATCATTTCAAAATCTTTCCTTTTATCCTTTCCCTTCAGTCTTTTTTCAAGGCTTATTTTTAAAATATAGTTGGAAACATACAATATAAATTCTGTATCTTGCTTCTTTATGTAATATGATAATGATCTTCTTTTTTTCTTCCAGTTTTATTGAGATAGAATTGATACACAGCACTGTGTAAGTTTAAGGTGTACAGCGTGATGATTTGATTTACATACATCATGAAATAATGATCACAATTTCACTGAACATCATCTCATTTAGATACAAAATTAAAGAAATAGGAAAATATAATTTTCCTTGCGATGAGGACTCAGGACTTATTGTCTTCACAACTTTCATATATAACTTGCAGCAGGGTTAATTACATTTATCATGTTGTACATTACATCCCTAGTACTAATTTATCTTATGACTGAAAGTTTTTACCATTTGACCACCTTCACCCCATTCCCCTCCTCCTGAGCCCTGGTAACCACAGGTCTGATCTCTTTATCTATGAGTTTGTTTGTTTTTGAACTATAATCGGCCTACAACACTACGTTAGTTCCTGTTACACAACATAGTGAATCAATATTTCTATACATTTCAAAATGATCATCGCAATAAGTCTAGTTATGATCTGTCACCACACAAAGGTATTACATAATCGTTGACTATATTCCCCACACTGTACATTTCATACCTATTACTCATTTAGTTTGCAACTGGAAGTTTCTACCTCTTAATCTTCCTCAACTATTTCTTTTTTCTTATTATTGAAGTATAGTTGATTTACAATGTTGTCTTAGTTTATGGTGTACAGCAAAGTGATTCATTTAGATAGATAGCTAGCTAGCTAGCTAGATAAATAAATAAATAGATAGATATACATATATATATATATTCGTTTTCAGATTCTTTTCCATTACAGGTTATTACAAGATATTGAATATAGTTCCCTGTGCTATACAGTAGGTCCTTGTTGTTTATCTATTATATACACAGTGGTGTGTATCTGTTAATCACAAACTCCTTACTTATCCCTCTCCCTCCCTTTCCCCTTTGTTAACCATAAGTTTGTTTTCTATGTCTGGGAGTCTGTTTCTGTTTCGTAAATAAGTTCGTTTGTATCATTTTTTTAGATTCCACATGTAAGCGATATCATGAGATATTTTTCTCTCTCTGACTTACTTCACTTAGTATGATCATTTCTAGGTCCATCCATGTTGCTGCAAATGGCATTATTTCATTCTTTTTTATGGCTGAGTAATATTCCACTGTATATATGTACCACATCTTCTTTATCCATTCCTCTGTCAGTGGACATTTATGTTGCTTCCATGTCTTGGCTGTTGTCAATAGTGCTGCAATGAATATAGGGGTGCACGTGCCTTCTCAAATTAGAGTTATCTCCGAATATATGCCCAGGTGTGGGATTGCTGGATCATTTGGTAGCTCTATTTTTAGTTTTTCAAGGAACCTCCACACTATTCTCCACAGTGCTGCTGTAATATTTATAAACCTTTGGATTTGAATGCCTCCAGGTTGGCAATACTTCTACAGGTAGTCATCATCCTCAATAACCCCCGCTGGCATTCATGTAAAGTAAGTGCCCAGGAGAAGCAAGGATCTAGGTGTTTAAACCCTGACAGTGAGAGAATGTTCTAATTTCATTCTTTTCCACGTAGCTGTCCAGTTTTCCCAGCACCACTTATTAAAGACACTGTCTTTTCTCCATTGTGTATTCTTGCCTGCTTTGTCGTAGATCAACTGACCATAGGTGTGAGGGTTTATTTCTGGGCTCTGTCCTCTCTTCCATTGATCTATGTGCCTGTTTTCATGCGAATACCACACTGCTTTGATTACTGTAGCTTTGTAGTATAGTCTGAAGTCTGGGAGGATTATGCCTCCAGCTTTGTTCTTTTTCCTCAGGATTGCTTTGGCAATCCTGGGTCTTTTGTGGCTCCATATAAATTTTAGGGTTATTTGTTCTAGTTCTGTGAAAAAATGTCATGGGTAATTTGGTAGGGATTGAGTTAAATCCGTAGATTGCTTTGGGTAGTATGTCCATTCTGACTGCATTAATTCTTCCAATCCAAGAGCATGCGATATCCTTCCATTTCTTTGAATCAGCTTCAGTTTCCTCTATCAATGTTTCACAGTGCTCGACATATGTCCTTCACCTCCTTTCCTTTATTTGCAATCATTCAGCATCACTTTAAGTATACCGCGTACTACGTATACTTGGATCTTGCTTTCTAAGGAGTATTGCCAAAAAGAAAAACATTTAATGCATGAGTTAAGCCTACATACACTGTAAAATCCTGAGAGTTTCACACTGATAGGATTTTGTTTTAAGACAAACTGCTAACTATGGGGTAAATCCAAACAAGGATTCCGGGGTAAAACAACAATGATGAAGCAGCTCCTGCCTCATCGTGATCGTGCAGCCGCGAGTGCTGGTCGCCCCCCGGCCTCAAACAGACATTCCTCCTCCCCAGCCAAATCATCCAGGCAAGTTTCACTGCCTCTGCCTGATGAGGAGTTGGTGGGAAATACTCCCGCATCTCCACCGCCACCACGTTGATACTTGTTCAGTCTTTTTCGCTGCACGAATGTGATGTCTCCTATTTCCTGATCAGGCATTGATGCCCCCTCCTTTTGCTCTGCAGGCGTCCATTTTTGATTTTTCAGGGCATCTAGGATGATGGGATACCAGGGCCAGGAGGGGTCGGGATGACCCACCAGGACCTGCTAGTTTCCAGGAAAGAATGGATCGGCAGAAGGGCTACACAGCCAGTCAGTGGCTGGTGACATCCTGTTAGAGGTTCAGCCCATTTACTTAAAGGGAAACGGCGTCGTGAAGCCCAAACCTGCAGGGTAGGTGTCTGCAGGCTCTGAACGAATGAACTGGCAGATGAATGACTGAAGTGTCCCAGCTGGAAGGGAACACTGAGCCCTGGAGCTCATCTGAGCAGAGGACCGGCTTCTACAGGCATGTGTTTTATTAACACGGAGAAAAGGCGAAGTCCCATCGTGATCTAGTAACTTCACGAGCAGCTCAGATGCAACCTGACAAGAGTTTCTGCTGTGGCAGAAGGGGTGGGTTCTGGGGTCCGCAGGCAAACCCACCGAGGGCCTCGCCGAGGTGCTCACTGACCTGTCGGGATCAGGCCAGGAAACTGTGCCAGAGAGAGATCCTGTGGTCACGGAGGAACTGGACTGGAAAAACAGTGGCCAGCAAGTTAAAGGAATACTCCTCCATGTTCACTGAAGGCAAAGGGCAAAGAAAAAGTCTGGCAGAAACAGAGGGAAGATCAGACAACAGCATGGCTATAGCTGGAGAGGAACCCATCTCCGTGCTGGGGGTTAGGACACAGCTGGTCCCTTCAGCCCCGCCTGGTGGGCTGACACCTTTCCACGGGAAGCGGGGCTCCACCAGGCCAGTGGTTTCCAAGCCACTGAGTGGGTCCTGAAATCAATTCATTGGGTTGGCACCAACATCTAGAAGAGAAAAACAGAATAAAAACAATGCACGTGCTGGTGAAACTTTTGTTTCGAGAGACAGGAGGTGGTCACTGGTCACGGTACAAAGCGCCTTCCTAGCTGTGTGGGAAGATTCAAAGACTGTGAAAGCCACAGCTTCGGGGGATACGCTCACCCTTCTGTGAGTCTGAGATCTGGGCCGTGTGTGCATCACGGGTCTCCTCGCTGCCCTGGTTGGAGCCAGGACCCACCTCCTGCTGGGGGACCCGCGGGCACATTCCGTCTACACTCGGGCCCCCCTTCCCTGGCAGATGTCGGTGCTTGAGGGAACTGCTTGCTTTCAGCTTCTCATCCCGAGCGAGGATAAGGCCCATCGCCGGCACCTGCAGCCAGTCCATCCGCCTGTGTCTGGAACAAAATACCGCAGACCCGGCGCCGAAACACTAGGACCACCCGCCTGTCGGCTACGCAGGCAGAGTCCAGACCAAGGGGGGCTGGGCCCTTAATCTGCTCCATGCCCCCCGACCCCGGTTCTGGTGGTTTGCACGGTCCTCGGCTTGTAGAGACATCACTGCATCTCTGCCCCTGCCGTCACCTGGCCTCCGTCCCCGTGCACGTCTGTGTCTGCGGCTAAATTTCCCCTTTTCATAAGGACACCAGTCATGTTGTTGGATCAGGGCTACCTTGCTCCAGTGGGGCCTCACCTTAACTAGTCCCGTCTGCAGCGACCCCATTCTAACTAGGTCACCGTCAGAGGCACTGGGGTCAGGACCCCAACACGTGAACTTCAGGGCGACCCCTGACCCCACCTGCCGGCAAAGACCTTCCATCCAGCGCCCAGGAAATTGTCAAGCCAAGAGGAGTTTCCCCGCTGAATGTTGACTGCCTTCTTTACAAAGTAAAAATAAATACTTCGCCATTTTATTCTGATTAAGAAGCGGAGTGAGGCTTTGGGAGCCCTGTCTTCTTTCCTGTGTTATTTCCTCCCGTGATGCCTGGGTCCCAGGCACGTGGGGATGGCGCCCATGTCTCCAAGGAGACTGCAAAGGGGGCTCCCAGGGCTGCTCAGGACAGGCCCGCCGGGACGACTGGAAGGCGGTTTGGGGTGATCAAGCCCAGTCAAATATCAAGTCCAGCCCCGAGCACCCTCCAAAGAGGCTGTGGCCCGGGTGAGAAGCCACGACTCAGATTCTCCCACGTGTGAGCCTCGACCGACGTGTGCTCAGGTTGCAGTTTGTCTCTGCCTTGAGCCTGGTTGTCCTGGGCAGGAACGTGGACAGAAATTCACCCAGCGCGAGATTGCCAGGAATGGAAGAAAAAGCAATCAGCCTGGTAACGACGACGACGTCAGCCCTTCAGCGCCTCCTACTGACAGACGCAGCCCCACCTATCCGTGGGTCCCAGGACCGCCCTCGGGCCACGTGTGGACGGGGCCGGCGTGGCCTCGTGCACCCCCTCTGCTGTCTTCCCGCAAGCTCACGGGTGGGCACGTGTGCCTTCTGCGGAACAGGAAGTTGTTTAAGAAGCAGGCTGGCGGCAGCCCTGACCGCTCGGCTACGAGGCCACCGGGGCTGTCTTCTCTGTTCTAGAACAGTGCACCGGAGAGAAAGCAGCTCCCAGAGGTGCCCGCTCCGTGGGGACTCAGAAATGCAGACTGGGAGCGGGGTTCTTAACGAGCTGGAAGCGTCGCCACGGAGCACAACGCAGCGGGTCTGCCTTCCGAGTGCGTGTTCACTGCAGAGCCCCCTCCATCTAGAAGCCGGCGGCCAGCGCCCCCTGCCTGCCCCTCGTGACACCGGGGGGACCCCGAGCCCCGGCGCCCCACCGAGATCGGCTCCCCCGGAACAGGCAGGATCCATCCCCCAGGTTGCGTGGGCGGATTTATCTAGAACCTTGCCCTGCTGCCGAAGATAAACTCACCTCCAGGAAGTGCGGCTCCTGTTTCCGCTCACGGGAGGCCGCCTGGATGCTCAGCGCCGATTTACGCACAAGACCGACTTCTGTTCTTGCATCGTCTAAGACCCCAGAGTTTGCAATGATTCGTCTGAACTAGGTTACAGATCAACCCCATATTCTCTGTAGACAAATGATCACCTAGAAGGCAGTCGTCACACGTGTCTCTGTTTGGGGGCCGTGGGAGCCTCAAAATTGGAAAGAATGGGTCGATTATAACGCCTCCTGAGGACCACGTGTTAGGTTGAGCCGTTGGAAATTCCTGTTTGTGAGATCAAACATGGTCCAATACCCGCAGCGCCACCGGTCCCACCCAGTCCCTGGCGCCTTCCAGGCCCCTGCTCCAGGCAGGGCTCCCGCCCCTCGGGGTCCCCGCAGGGAGGCGCACCCTCCTCTCTCCATGCTCGGTCCCCCAGGCACCCACGCTCTGCTGAGCAGATGCCGGGCCTCCTGACCCTGTCACCACAGGCAGAGCCTTCCCTCCAGACAGACACACAACCCCTAGCACACAGGCTGCCTCACACCCTCTGGGGGTGTGTTCATTTCTTCCACGAGCAGAGCAGCCCCACGCTTCCCAGACTCACTGTTCGGGGCTACACTGAACCCACCACTGACCCCCCAGAGACACAAACGTACAGGCTTCGTAACATCGTCCTCATGAGCCAGACCTCGGAGTCACGAGGCAAAGAGGTTCTAAAGGAGGGCTCCCAGGGATGACTCGCTGGCGTGGAGTCCAGGCTCCACGGCAGGGTAGCTGCTCTCACTTCCCTTCCTGGGCCGGAAGAGGCTCCTCACCACCAAGGGGCGTGGTGCCACTGACCATGTAATATATCACCTTTCCCCGACGTTGATCATGTTAGCCAGGTCTTAGATTCTTATTGGTATCTGTCATAGTCCAGAGGAATCCAACCTCCCCTCCTTCGTCTTTCTCTGCTAACAGGAGCGGAAATGGAAAAGTTTCTGTGGGACGTGGGGGCGTGGGAAACAGTGCAGGGTAGAGGCCAAGAGCTGATCAGATCCTGGCTCTGCCTCTTATTAGCTGTGCAACCTTGGGTAAGTTACTTCACCTCTCTGAACCTGTTTCATCGTCTGTAAGCTATGGAGTTACTGTGAGGATTAAACGAACTGACAGAGGTAAACAACTTGGGGCAGACAGAGTCTGGTTCATAAGAAATGTCAGGCGTTATTACAAGACTTTTTGGTTTTTATTAAGGTGTAACTTACATACAGTGAAATCCATCCTTTTTACCGTCCAGTCCTGCAAGTTTTGACAAATACATAGGGTCATGTCGCCATTGCAACGAACAAGACAGAACAGGTCTATCGCCGCAAATTCCACGCCTCCATTGTAGTCAATTCCTTCCACCACCCCCAGCCCTAAAAAGGACGGACCTGTTTCCTGTGCCTCTAGCGTCGCCCTTTCCGGAATGCCGTCCACGCGGTGTCGTTCGCTGTGTAGACCGTGAGTCTGGTTTCCTCCATGTCGTGTGTGTATCCGCCGTCGCCCCTTCTCAGTGAGTGGTGCTCCGCCGGAACCACATTCCTCACCAGCAGAATGACATCCAACCTGTTTCCAGGTTTGGGAGCTACAAGTAAAGCCACGGTAACCATCTGCGTAGTAGTTTTGGGGTGGATACAGATTTTCGTTTCACTTAGGTAAATATCTAGAGATATGGTAACTATGTTTTACTTTTTAAGAAACTGTCAAGACAGATTTTTGCATTGACTAGAAGGATTCGAGTTGCCCTGGGTCCTCCTCAACATTTGATATTTTCTATCGTTTAACCAATCTAATGAGCCTGCAGTGGTATGTTATTGTACTGTAATTTGCATTTCCCTAGTAACTAGTAATGTTGAGCGTCCCGTCCTGTTCACTTGCCACCTGTGTATCTTCTTTGGTCAGATGTCTGTTCAGACATTTTGCCCATGATTTATTATTTATTCTTATTATTGCATTTTGAGAGGTATTTGTACGTTTTGGATACAAGTCCTTCACCAGATATGTGATTGGACAATATTTTCTACCAGTCTGTGGTCTGCTTTTTCATTTGCATAACATGGTTTTTCAAAGATCAGGAATTCTTAATATTGATCAAGTCCAATTTATCCATTTTCATTTTACGGATCATGCTTTTGGTGTCGAATATCAGAAATCTTTGCCTAGTTCAAAGTCACAAATATTTTCTATGTTCTTTTCTAGAAATTTTACAGTTGTAGATTTTACATTTAGGACTATGATTTACGTCGAGTTTGTGTCCGCGATGAAAGGTAGATATTTTGTTTTGGTTTGATTTCTTGCCTATACTGATGCTCCATTGTTTCAACACCATTTGTTAAACAAACTCAGCTTTCTCTGTTGAGTTGCTTTTGCTGACACTTTGCTCTTTGAATTGCCAGATGGTGACAATCAGTTGATCACATATGTGTGGGTCTATTCCTGGATTCTTTCTTTTGTTCCACTGCCATAAGATCTATTCTTTTTCAGATTTCACATTGTGTTGGTCACTGTATGTTTACAATAAGATTTGAAATCAGGTAGCGTGAATCCTCCCACTTTGGTCTTCATTTTCGAAATTGATTTAGCTATTCTGGTTCCTTTGTCTTCCCATATAAATTTAAGAAACAGCTTGTGAATTTCAACAACAAAAAACTGGGCGGGACTTTGATTGGGGTTGCTACAGATCTGTAGATCACTTTGCAAGACGCTGACATCTTGACATATCCAGTCTTCTGACCTTGCAATGATTTCATCTCTTTAGGTCTCCTGTGACTCCCCTCATCAGCAACAAAACCCTGCATAATTAGACTATACATAAATATTTCCTATTTCTTGGTGCTACTACAAATGGTACTTGTTTTAATTTCCAACTGTCTGTTTCTAGCATATCGAAATGTGATTGTTTCACACACTGACTCTGTAACCCACCACCCTGATCAACCTGCCTTCAGTTCCAGCAGTCTTCCTGTGGATTCTTCAGGATTTTCTACAAAATTATATTATCTGTGAACAGTTTTGTTTTTCCTTTCCAATATATACACCTTCTATTTATTTTTCTTGCCTTATTTCACCAGCTCTGACACGATGCTGAATGTTAAATAGGAGTGGTTAGAACAGACATCCTTTCATAGCTTAGAGTGAAAACATTAAGGGTGCTTTTACTAAAAGCTGATGTTAGTGGTGGGCATTTTTAATAGAATCCTTTTATTAGGTTGAAGGAGTTACCTTCTTTCTACTCCTAGTTCACTGAGCCTTTTGATCAGGAATAGATGTTGAAATTTGACAAAGTTTTTTTATGTTATCTATTGCAGGCATAGTGAACTTTTTGGTAAAAAGTCAGATAGTAAATATTTTAGTCTTTGAGGGCAATATGGTCCCTGTTGTAACTACTTAACTCTGCCATTGTAGCACAGAAGCAGCCAGGGACAATACATAAAAGAATGGGTGTGGCTGTATGTCAATAAAACTTTATTTACTAAAACAGGTGTTGATCCTATATCTTATGGCCCATAAGCCATCGTTTGCCAACCCTGATCTTTTGAAATCATCAGCTGGGTTTTTTTAATCCTGTTCATATGATGAGTCACATGTGATTGATTTTGAGACACACACACACACACACACACACACACACACACACACACACACCCCTCTGGAATTCTCTTCGGACCCCATCTTTGAACTCCAGCTGCTTTGGCCTCTCCCTGCCCCCAACCCCATCTCCTCCGCACATTGAGACCTCTGGGCTCCGCTGTGTCCCCCATCACTGTCTGGCCTGGAAAGTCTCCAGGCAGTAAACTGGAGGAACCATAGGAAACCCTTCATTAGTTTCCCCTCTCAGGGATTCCTATTCTTTGCTGCCTGTCCGGTGTATGCGAAATCATTATTTCCTTTTTTTTTTCTAGTTTTTAAATTACCTTGGGAGGATAAATCTGTTCCTTGTTATTCCATCTTTTCCAGTCATGAAAATTCAAATACTAGGTTATACTGATGCGGTTCCATTGGGAATCCTGTAGCTATGAAAATCTCTGCATTTTAACCTAGAGAGAAGATTCAGGTGGCCTGGAAAGAGCAGAGGCCAGAGACCCTAGCCCCCTTGGTTCTTTCCCAGCTAGGTCACCTGCGGCCCCAGTGACCTTAAGCGAAATCTGCCTCTCTGGGGTCTCACCTGTAAAAGGAAAGTAAACATCGTTCCCGAGCTTCGTCAGGTGCATTGACGGTCAAATGGAACCCCACCTGCATAGGGACCATGTGAATGTTGTCATGATACGTGCTCCCTTGGGACTCCCAACTCCACAAATAAGCAAATTTAAGATGTAAATTTTTATATTTATTGATGTTCTATGTTTTTCCATAAATTCCCAGCCTGAATTATCTGCCAAAACTTCCTATACGATTTCCTCTTAAAAATACAGGTATGGTTTTAAATATTCAGTGAGAGGATGATGTTGGTAATAATCTCTACGATGTGGAAAATCCCTGGAAGGACAACACACAGGGAGGGCATGACAGCTGTGACTCCAAGAGGAAACTAGAGTCAATAATTGGAATGGCCTGACTTATCACGGACAGACTTTTTCAATTTAAAAATTGTACCATTAAAAATACAAATGTGGTACTTAAATAAAATTTAGCTTAGTATTTTTAAAGCCTGAAGCATCTTGAAGGATACTGGAACTGCACACGTCTTCCCTTCCTTGTTGCCAGCGCAGCCAGCTCTGCCTCTGTGATTTCCGGGGTGTCTGAAAAGTCCTCTTGGTCCCCGACACTGTCCCCGACATCCTGACTGTGCCTAAGTGCCCGGTTTAGACTTGGGGCTCTGCTGAGATCAGAGTGTCCCACGGGATAGATATAATTTTATGCCATAATCACTACTTTCCTATTAACTTTAGCTTTAACAAAAGATCCTTTCACTCACTCAGTAACTACTGAGCACCTGCTCAGAACAAGGGGTTCTTTTCCAACAACCCACGGGGTAGCCAATGACTCGTTATTTCTCATGGGTTCAACAAATATAAACGTCTAAACCTGAAGGTTTTTCTTAAGTGTTCCAGGCTGTACTTATATGGAGTTTTGGGAAAACCGAATGGAGGCAGGTCTTCTTGGTGAGCTTTGTGAGTAGGGCAGGTGGGAAGGGCAGCTTCCTGCAGGGGAGCTCGTCCCTCGACAACAGGGACCCTCGTGGGCAAAAGCTGCCTGAAGTGGCCCCCACCCCTCACGCTGCTCCCCTTTTTTTGGCAGCGGGACCAGCGAGTCCCACGCAATTATGCGTGCAAAGGGGTGGACAGGAGGGAGGGTGGAGAATCGCCCTTTGGAGGATTGAAGCATCTTATAAAATGTGTGTCCAGGACCAAGGACAGCAGCCAAGCGGTCAGGAGCGTCGTCCATAGAAGGAAGCAGTGCCAGCACGCACAGTAGACGACACAGATGACGCTAGCGTGTGCTCAGAGCGAGGAGAGGCCCACGGGAAGCAAGAAGACGTGGCGTCCACCCCGTGCCTGAGTGCCCAGCACGCACTCTCGGCTCTGGGCTCCTGCAAGGAGGGATGTTTCGACAGCCTCACCCGGGGCCATGTCACGTCACGTGCTCTGCGAAATACTGCATTCTCAGAGCTCGTGGTTGTCCAAAGCTGAAAAGACGTTTGGAATCCTGCCTGAACTCTTCACCAAACCTTGATCGTTATACTTACTTTTCCTCCAGGAAAGAAGAACCCAGACAATGATCAACATGCGAAACAATCGGTTCGGGACACAATCCTTCAAAACACTGGAAAACCTCCAGGTAAATGGGAACAACCGTTTGGCTCTAATAGGGATTCTCCTCCCTGGTGAGAAGGGACGTGAGGTGTCCACTCGAGGGCCCCGCGTGCCCTGAGAGCAGCTCTGGAGGAGTAGGCGGCGCCGTCCCGGGGGCACCAGCGTGGGCGCGCAGGGGTCTCCTGGCCCACCACGTGCGCGTTCCAGGAGTCCCGGGCCACCTGCGGCGCGTCGCCTCCCTTCCCGCTGAGCCCAGTGAGGCCGTGCCTCTTTCCCAGGAAGAACAGGCAGCAAAGTGCACACGCGTGTACAACATGCACGTAGACACACACACAGACGTGCACGCACACCCGATGCCATTGTGTCCTCACGTTCGCCGTGCTGGGGAAATGCAAACTGGGTCTCTCTGGTGTGGGAGGTGAAGCCGTGCTCCAAGTGGGGTTTCCGACCTATAGTGCTTTCTTGGCGAGGCGACTAGGGCACAGCTTTCGGCAGGTTTTTTTTATCCAAACCCATTCAGACTGTGGGCAGGTTGTACCTCTGCCTGACTTGTGGAAAGAGTTCCTTAGGACAAAGTGGGGTTGTCCCATTTCTCCAGAAAGGCGGGTCTGGAGAAGGTCGTGAATCCTGCCTTAGAAATAACCACGGAGAGAGAACTTCTGTTCCGAGGTGCACACTTGGCAATGGGTTGGTGTTGGTTCTAAAACCCCACTGTTTTTTTATAAATTTATTTTTATTTATTTATTCTTGGCTGTGTTGGGTCTTCGTTGCTGCGCGCGGGCTTTCTCTAGTTGTGGCGAGCGGGGGCTACTCTTCATTGCGGTGCGCGGGCTTCTCATCGCGGTGGCTTCTCTTGTTGCGGAGCATGGGCTCTAGGCGCACAGGCTTCAGTAGTTGTGGCACGCGGGCTCAGTAGTTGTGGCTCACTGGTTCTAGAGCTCAGGCTCAGTAGTTGTGGTGCATGGGCTTAGTTGCTCCGCAGCATGTGGGATCCTCCCGGACCAGGGCTCAAACCCGTGTCCCCCGCACTGGCAAGCGGATTCCTAACCACTGCACCACCAGGGAAGCCTTGATACTTGGTTTTAACGACTATCACGTCTGGAAAAGATTCCTCACCAGGACACGTAGATCAGAATGAGAAGCGCATCACTGGCTGGACTTCTTCATCGCGTTGGGGGTTAGTCCAACCTGCCGACCGATTCTACAGGGGATTTGGTTAAACTTTGGGCAGTAAATCTCTGTGCTCCAGGACCACCATCAGTTGCTGCTCCAGACCACTTAGAATGTGTTGCATTTTAACAACTCTAATAAATGGGCCCAACCACCTGAAACCCTCCGCTTGGAATATCTTAAAACAAGTTTAACAAGTGGATTCCTGGGGCTTCCCCGGTGGCGCAGTGGTTGAGAGTCTGCCTGCCGATGCAGGGGACACGGGTTCGTGCCCCGGTCCGGGAAGATCCCACATGCCACGGAGCGGCTGGGCCCGTGAGCCATGGCCGCTGAGCCTGCGCGTCCGGAGCCTGTGCTCCACAACGGGAGAGGCCACAGCAGTGAGGGGCCCGCGTACCGCAAAAAAAAAAAAAAAAAAGTGGATTCCCAAGCTTTTTAAGTGTTTAAGCCCAACTTACAAAAAATTAAGGGCTACATATCATTCTTCACAATAAAATCCCGTAACGGTTATATAACATTTCTGAATGTTCATTTTCAAAATGTTTTCTCTGCAGAACGGTCACACCGACGGGCACCCAGCTCAGCACGGGCGGCCAGGAGCCGGGCCAGAGCCGCGACAAAGACGCCCTCTTCCTCCCACACCTTCAGCCTGAACACCCGCGATCCAACAGCCCTCCCGGGACCCCCTCCCGCTCCAGCTGGAGACCCTTAGCCTCTGCATCTTCCACCAGCAACGCGAGGACGCCGCCTCGTTATATAATGTTATATAATACACATTGCTTTTGAAAAGTAGCTGCTTCCTCACTTGTCACTCGGGAGGTTCCCCTCGCGGCCGGCTGCGCGTCTGAACGCCGTTGGAAATGTTTGCTCAGTGGCCACTTCTCCTCAAGAGAAGACCTGAAAATTGGACATTTATTCTTCAGTAAAATCGAACATCTGACTGTGTGAAGGCTCAGCCCTGAGGTTACAGGGCATCACAGAGGACTTTCAGGGCCTCTTCCCATCTCCTGGCAAAATACTGTGAAGATTCCACTACTTAAAGGATAAACTGACGCTTCTGCTTCCGCTTGGGCTGCAAAGGTCAAGCAGAAACGGGGGCAGCCCAGCTCCTTCCGAGGCAGGGCCGTCGCAGGGGCCCATGTGCTGTGATGTCCCGGGAAGGGGGGCAGCGAGGAGGGGGCACATCCGAGACGATGCGAGGCCTGTGGTCCCGGAGGAGCCGTGCCCCGCAGACCCCCGCGGGGCAGCTGAGACGCAGGAAGAGCGGCCTGGAGACCCCAAGAGAAACGCTGGGCCCCTCACTCCCCTGGGGGCCGGCGTGTGGGGTCCTCTGTGCCCCTGCTGGGGACACGCAGGAAGCAGGCCCCCTCGCCCGCCGACCGCAGGGCAGAGGCTTGTCCGCGGGGACCCCTTCCCCCATGTACGTCTGGTGTCCCCGGCACACGGGCGGCATCGTGCCGCGCCCTCCGGCCGTGCTCTCAGGGTTCGGAAAGCTTTGCATTCCCGTGTTTCTGAGCATCCCTCCTCCTCCTCCGCAGCCCCAGCCTGTGATCCCTCCGGTCCCGTCAGGGGCTCCCCGCCCCCGCTTGTGGTGCCGGGGTCACCGGGGCCCCCAGGGCTGGAGCCTTGGATGGACCACGTCAGGCTTCAGGATGCCCTCAAAGGGCCTGGTGCTCCCTTGAGGGTCCCAGGGGTCAGGCGCAGCTGCTCTGGGCGCCCCAGCCAGCCCAGGCCTGCAGCCCGCAAAACGGAGCGGCCTTCCCCCAGCCCCGCCCTTCACGTCAGGGCATCTAAGGGAAGGACCGCAGCTCTCCGCCAGGCAGGGCGGACAGCACAGCCTGCAGGACAGGGCGGCCTGTCAGGTGTGGGCGGAGGCTGAGACAAGCCACCCCTGGTCCAAGCATCCCCGCGGGCAGCGGACCGGCAGGCCCTGCAACGACACGAGCCCAGCTTCGCGAGAGAGGGGTGAGCCGAGGGCTGCTCGGACGGCAGAGGCTGGTGCGCACGTCCGGTGGGGACAGATGCAGGCTGTCGGGCTCTCTGACGCCCCCCGGGGGGACAGGGTTAGATTTCCGGTGGAAACCGGAGACCGTGTGAGAAAGCCGGTCGAAAGTGCTTGTCAGCAGCATGAATCTGGGCTCCGCGCAAGTTGCTATGCGATTTTCCCTGGCTGCATTTTTATTAAAACCTTAAACCGGAATAAAGGCAGAGAGATACAAATTTACTTCTCTTCTTGAAGAGACACCTGGCAGCACGTCCACAGAACAATCTCCATGATCACTCAAATTTCCACACCATTTGACTCAACTTTCTGGAAAGCAGAGGCATATTTTCAGCGCAGAGAGCCGTGTGTGATTCACGGCCCCCTGCGCCCCCAAGCCCCCGCAGAGCTGGGCGAGGCCGGCGGGGAGGCTGCGGCGGCAGGGCCCTGGCCCCGAGCGCCTTCTCCAGGCAGGCGGCGGGATCTGACCCAGTGTCCCTGGGGGCCCAGATCCCAGTGAGCAGCTTTAGCACCTGGCGGCCCGCTCTGGCCGGGCCTGGCGACCTCAGCCACCTCAGCCCCTGAACCTGGGTCACCCCGCAAAACCACAGCAATGGAAACATCTCTGGGGCGGCTGGAGGGGAGGGAAAGCGAAGCGCGGGCGCTGCCCGGTAGCCCCGGGGTCCGTCCCAGCCTTCCCACCCCACACCCCTGCTGCCGCTGCGGTTTCTGTCGCGCTCCCCCCTCACGTGGCCGTGGTGCCTCGTGACCCAACTTGAGTGTGACCGTGGCTATTTGATCAAAGGGCTCTTTTCCCAACAAGTGGGATTTTCAGCTTGGCTGTGCCTTTCTGCCCTGCAAAGCCTGCAGGACGCATCCTCCCCAGTGACAGAGAATCACACGCTCGGAACTCTGCTGGCGACATGGTTCAGGCTACGCCAACAGGCGGGAGGGTGGCAGGTCCTTTGAGCCTGAGGATGGCCTTCGGCCTTCAGCCTCGGCAAGTGGCCTCCTGAGCAGGGGGAGGGCTGGGCCTGCGGCGGTCCGGGCAGGGGCTTCTCTCCACTGAGTGCACGGGCGCAGGCCCGCGGACCTCGTGCGCCGGGCCCTGCACGCAGCTCCCCAGCCGCAGCTACCTAAAGCTCAGAATGATTACCACCTCCTGGGTGAAACGGCGGCCCTGCCCTCCCGGGGCCACGCGGGGCACCTGCCTCCAGAGATGGCTCAGCCTGCAGTGGGCTCTCCCCTCCCCAACCCAGCACGGAGCCCCCCGCTCCCCGAAGCCGCTGCCGACTCTGGCTGCTGAGACCCTGCTCGGGGGTGACAGGCTGCCCGACGCTCCACAGTCAGCACCTCCACCTTCCAGGCCCACAGCCCCTCCTGAGTGAGCCCCCCGACCCGGGCCGGCCCGGGCTCCTGTCGGAAGCGACTCCACAACCCACGACTCAGCCTGATTACCTGATGGCTCCTAAGTCAAAGGGCATTTCTGTCCCCACATCTAGAGTGGCGTTTTCTAGAGTGGCTTCTACTGAGGAGTCACCTCTGGAGACATGCTTCAGATAAATTAAAAGCAGGCTCCAAGGTCAAAAAGCTTCGGGCAGGTTCTCCGGGAGACACGCAATCCATCATCGTTTCTGGGAAGCTCTGCGGCAGAGAAACCTGCTTCAAATTTCTGATTGTGTGAATCTTTAAACTGAAATTCAACGTATATCCTAAGAAGTTCCGACCTTCGCCCTGGGTCCATCTCTGCACAGCCAGCACCCCTGATGCCCCTTTTCTTCTACAGGGACTCTGCACCCAAAGGAATCGGACGTGGGTAAAAACTGAAAGGACGCATCACGCAAGCGGCAAGGGGGGCGTTCCCTCTGGATCTGCACCGGAAGTTGCACACGGTCTGAGTTCTTGGTTTCACTGATTCAATAATTCATATGCTGAAGCACGAACTCTGCCAACCCCCAGCCCCCGAACCTGGCAAGTGAACTATGTCTCTTCATAGACAATCAAGAAAGAACCAACACATCGGAAAGATAATCGCTTTTAATTTTCTAAGTTTTCACTTACGCAACATGATAAAGGCAGATTTATGCGACTCGATATGACATTTTTACAAAAAATGTCCCCCCAGCATCTGGGCAGTAGTATATAAATATTTACAATGAAAAAATAGGCAAGGAAAAAGGAAATCTTCATGGTTCAAGACAATTTCTTTCCAATGCTTCCCAGAATCTTGAAAATAAAATACTTCATTACCTTTCTTAGTCATCCATATTTACATGTTGATCCAGCTGATGGTTCAAGAAATCTAGGCTTAAGGATGTTTTGTTCTACATCACTCCTGCTCTTTTTCTACACTATTTTCCAAGTTATCTGAGAGTAAATTAAATATAAAAATGTAAACTTTGAAGGAAGAGGAAAAAAAGAACACGTGTAAATGCACTGATAGAAAGGTCCTTACAGAGGTTAATATTTTACAACACTAAAAACCAAAATAAAATGCTCTCTATATTTCTTTAGTAGGGACATTTGGTTTCAATGTAATCTGATGACATTAACAAAAATTGCCTCTAAAGAGGACGCCAAGAAAACAGCAACGATGTTACCATCCTAACTGATGAATATCCATCACCCTAATTTTCTCTAAAAGAAACTGTGGTTTTTTTCAAAAAGTGACAAATATGAATTATATCACGGAGAGCTTAAAAGCCTCAACAAAGTGTGGTATCTTTTAAATATGAAGACTTTGAAAAATAAATTTGAATAGTGCAAGCCAGCCTCTTTAACGTAGTGATATTACAAATATATTCAACTCCAACGTAGGAAAGCACGACTCTGCCGCCGCCCGACGCCGGGCTGTCGAGGTTGCCAGGATGGAGGGCAGCAGGCGGTCCCCGAGGATGCGATGCGAGCGTTTCCATGATGACGCCTCCAGCGGTACCTGCCGCCCTGAGGCAGGGCCGGGGCCTCACGTGTGGGAGCTGCGCCGGCCCCTGGCGCCCAGGGACACGCGGAGCCGCGGCTCCCGGGCGCGGTAATGCTCGTTGAAATCCAGCCTGAAGCTCAGGAAGCGCAGGCTCTCATCAGGGCTGGTCGTCAGCAACACCAGGAACTGCTGCACGATGCCCTGGAGAGACGCAGGGGACACACGCCCATCTCAGGTCCAGGAAGGAGCTGCCCACACAACCGCCCCGCCTTTAACCCCCTTCGGAGTTATTTCCATCAACACCCACCCTAGCGGTTGTCCCTGGGACCAGAGTTCACCTAGTCAAGGGCAGCCCCACGGGGAAGAGATGCTCATTTCCACAAATGCAAATTCACAACAGTAATTTCATGGAAAAGAACTAACCAACAGATTCTTCCTTTCTGCCCTTAAGTTCTACAAGAATGAGCAAAACAGCAAAGCAACTGGTGGGAAAACATCCAATTTTTAAAATTTTGATTTTGAATAGATAACTTCAGTGTGACACTTTTCATCTTTCACATGAGTTATGAAAGAGTATTTAATCATACAGCCCTGATGGGAGGACAAATTGAGAACACCAAGAACAGACACGTGATGTAAACCATGGCTCGGGGCCCCGGTGCCTTTGGGGGTGTCGGGCTGCGGCTGCCCCCGAGGGCGGGCAGTGCGGCCACATCACCTCCTCATTGGGGGGTTTGCAAAGATGACGACAGGGTGTGAGAGACGTTCACTCAACTTTAACAGAACAGAATTCCCAACTGCTTCTGTCCGGGCTGAGTCACTGAGGACACCTCCCATCCCTGCCAACCCCCCGCGCGTCTCACATCAGCTGACCGTCACCTGCTCAGGGGAAGCGCTCGGGAAAGCTCTGATCGGCAGAGAAAAGGTCACCGACACACCCTTGTCCATCCTTCCCGAACTCTCGAGGTGGACACTGCCCCCCACCCTTGCTTCTGGTGGAGCTCCTGGGAGCTGGGACGCGTGCAGACGCGTGTGTGCGACACTAGTCACTTTACACTGAGCGAACACACTGCCTGCGTGCGTGTGCGCGTGTCACCATCTCTCTGGGTAAGGAGGACTTGGGAGAAAGTCCCTAAGGAACCACGCTGCTCAAAACACCGCCAGGGCTTCTCGCGAGCGTGAAACTGAAACATGCCGACGAAGGACGCCTCCACCTGGACATGTGAGGACATGCCTTCCCGCGGGGCCGGGCCCAGGGCCGCTCACAAGCAGCAAAGCACGGATGGCTGTTAAGACTCTATAGTGTTTCAGCCACCGACACAAAGAAGACAGCAAAGGACTTATGTGCTCAAGAAAAGAAGTCTGAACGGCAGTGATTTACAAAGATCAAGGCTGTAACGTTAAGTAATGCTGGGATTACATTAAGATTACTTTTTAAAAACTGTATTAACTCTACCGGGAAAACATGTAACCACCACTGGCCTTTTGGAAATCAGCACTTGGACACGTTAAGTTACTGAGCTCCTCTGCAGCTGGGCAACTATCTTTTTTTTTTTTTTTGCGGTACGCGGGCCTCTCACTGCTGTGGCCTCTCCCGTTGAGGAGCACAGGCTCCAGACGCACAGGCTCAGTGGCCATGGCTCACGGGCCCAGCCCCTCCGCGGCATATGGGATCTTCCCAGACCGGGACACGAACCCGTGTCTCCTGCATCGGCAGGCAGACTCTCAACCACTGCGCCACCAGGGAAGCCCGGGCAACTATCTTAATTAACAGCACGAACGTAACCATGAGGCGCCCACTTCTGAGAATTATGAACCCACACCACGTGCAGGACCTGGGTCAAGACAGCGCCTCAGCATCAAACACCTGCCCGACAGATATTTTTGCATTGGACATAAACCAGTCATTACCGCCATTTATGAAACGTGTTTGCAACAAAAAGGTAACAGGAGGCCAATGCCAAAGTGAGGCCACTTACAAAAGGGACAAATTTACCCCTTAGTTATGCAGAAGAGAAATTCAAAACTAAAAAGTATGAGGACCTTGGGAAGCAAACTAGACGCCTAGGGAACAGGGTCGTGGCGTTTCAGTTAGAATTCTGAACCAATGAATACATGGCACAGAAACATAATTTGTCAAGGTCTGGGGTTCAACGCTTGATTTGTCTAATTAGTTACCAGAACTGAGTGGAAGAACTCTTCGTAAAATCTTTTCACCTCTATTTCCAGCACTAACATCACCTTGAGAAACATGAAATCAGAAAACAAACCCTCAAAAGAGACAAAGCAGAGCGTGTGGCCTCCGCGGCCCAGCAGCCTGAGGCCCGTCCCGCACGCTCCCCGCACGCTCCCCGCCTGTCCGCAGAGGAGGGGGCCGCAGAGCCGCGCCCACCAGAGCAGCCACGGGAAGGAAGGGCCACCAGATGTCGGACAGCCCCGAGGGCAAGACTCCCACCCAGCGGCAGAGGCCGGACCGGCTGGAACGACGCCCCTTCCATCATCTGGCATCGAGCATCAGTTACTGTGACGTGGGCGGCACCCTGCTGCTGGACACGCACCTGGTAGAAATGCGTCAGTATGCGCAGCTGCGAGCACAGCCTTGGTATCGACTCCTGGAACTCCCGGACCCTCTGGCTCTCCTGCTCTTCTTCTGCGGCCGTCACCCCCCACTGGCCCTGAGAGTGAGAGAGAAGCAGACGGGTTAGACTCTGGATGGAAGACGCTGGGGGGCGGGGCTGAGGTGCGTGTTAGTGGCGGGGCGCCGACTTCCACCCCTCTGTGCCGCTGGAAACGTCCATGATCGTTTTCTGATGCCACACTGCTCTCTAGCTTACTTTTTTCAATTAATAACATACCTCGGGAGTATTTTACATCAATACACGAGTACACGTAGAACCCCCTCACTGTCCGTCACCATGTCCATCGGCCACAGGGTGACATCCAACTATTCAGACGATTTGTCACAGCTCGCCAGGCTTCTGCTATCAGAAACAACGCTGTAATCAACAGCCTTGTATCTGTCACCTTGCACGTATTTCAGAGCAGATACTTTACGTGTCTGTAAACTGAACCCGACGGTTCAAAGCACTGGCGCCCTCACACGTTGCATTAACTCCTGACTTGAACGGGAACGGTTCTTACCATTTCCCTTAGCCGTGATGCATGTAAAAGACTGTTCTCAATCACTGGTGAAGCTGACTAGCTGCTTTCCAGCCAGCACACGCAGGAATTATCACAGGACCATTTCTTATCAATTAACATGGTAAATTACACGAATAGATCTCTTGAACCCCTGCATTCCTTAAATAAACCCCAGTCTGGGTGAATTATTCTCTCAATATTCTGTTAAATGTTTCCACTGAATTTTCTGTAAGACTTTTTCCATCAACATGTACAACCTAGGTCTGGTATAAAGATTCTCGCATCTGGTGTCAACTTCACAGAGCTTCCCAAGCAGGCTCTGGACGCTTCCCTCCCTGTGACAACTGGCACAGAGCACAGCGCTCTCCACGCCAGAGGTCCGGCCGCTCCCTTTCCGGTGGCAGAGCTGCTGATAAGCAACCTTGCTCCTTGCTGAGCCACTGTTCTGCCTAGAATTTGCCCTCTGTCCAGAGAAAGCCCTTCATCTCCCTCCCGTGCGCAGGCTGACTTCACGGGTCCGAGCCAGACAGCAGGCGGCACTCCCTCACCACCTCGGTGTGTCTGCCTTCCCCCCACAGCCTCCTGGGCGGTGCCCGGCTTGTTCTGCTCCCCCTGGGCCGGGGACGCCCTCCATCCACGCTCACCCTCATCTCACCGGGGCCCTCCTCCTGCTGCCCGGCCGCCTCCGGGTTTCGCTGCTTCCCCAGCTGCTTCCCCAGCGGCTTCAGCGGGCGTCTGGGTGACTCTCTCCCCGTTTATTCCCATCGGCATGAGGGTTGCGCATTTTCAGAATCGCGTCCTGGGGCTCCGCGGCCTGAGAGACACGGGTCACCTCTAGCGCCCCTCCGGCCCTCCCTCCGTGGCGGGACCTCACCGCAACCCCATCTTCCATCACAAGCTGGCCCTGTCCTCTCTACTGCCTTGTGCCCTCGACGGCAAGCTGCTTCCCTCTGGACAACTTCAGTGCCCAGTGCGTCGTCCGTCCTTTCCACTCTGTCCTGTCTCTTCTGTCCCAGAACCTCCCGACCAAGCAGGTCTGCCCAGACGAGCCCTCAGCCGTGGGCGAGCAGGCGACAGGTCCAGAGGGCAGCCCCGGCCCAGAGGTTACCCAGAGGCCTCTCCTTTCATGCGGTGGGCTTAGCCCCGCTGCCTCTGCTGACGGGACAGACACGTCTGGTCTCACTGTCATCTCAGCAGTGAGACGCTTTCCGGTCTCCCTGACGGTGGCCATCTTTTACCACATGGTCTGTGCTTCTTCTGATAACCAGGAGGCTTCTAAGCCTGTTCAGTGGCTACCTTTAGAAGGACAGCTTCACAAAGCGGGCCGTCCCTGTGCTCTATTTCTTCAGACAGCGTTAACCAGCCTGAGCGCCCCCTTCTTGCTGCCTGATTTTTAGAAGGCATTATTTTCATGTCTGTATCTTTTTATATATATATATATATATATATATATATATATATATATATATATATATATATATATACACACACCTGTTTTACTTACTTCATGAGCTTTAAAGAATATCTCTTGATGCTGGGTTTTAAAAGATGAAGTAATTACTGAACTTATATTACTTTCTATCTCTTCTCCCCCTACTACCTTTTGTCTTTTCAAACACATTTTTTAAATACTCTATCTTACTGTAGTACATACATATAAAAAAGCGCACGAGTTCTACGTGGACAGCGTGATGCAGTGTCACGATGCGGTACACGCGTCACAGCTGGGCTGACATGCACGCTCACGTCAGCAGCACAGCGGCTGCGTCCAAACACTTTGTCTTGTACTTGCAGCCAGGTAACGACTTTACATAGTTAAATTCAATTTTGTTTTATAAATAAAAGCTATCCCTAATAATTAAAAGCAAAAATGAAACCAATTAATCTAACTGGGTACTGAGCTGGTGGCAAAACCTTACGGGAATAGCTATTTCAGGGAGGTCACCTTGCAGGAGCGGACACGTGGCTGGGAAATCGCACGGCTGCTGCACTGTGGGGGGAGGGTCAGGATGCCTGTTGTGAGAGAGTGGTGTGTACAGGTGTGTACAGGTGTGTGGGGGGCAGGTGGAGTCAGAGAACAAAGAGCTGGGTGAGCTCCTGCTAGAAAACAAGATTTCCAATTGTAAGACAGAAAAAAGAAGAAAGAAAAGGCCTTTAGCCCTAAATTTGAATTGGACATATTATCACAGACGGTTTTGAGAAGTGGGAAGAAAGCAGAAAACTGAGGGCAGGGACTGAAGGAGGAAGAGGCGCCCGGGAGCCCTTGCCCAGCAGCAGCAGTGCGGAACGCTGCGGCAGGGGCGGGCAGAGGCCCCCGACCAGGCACGCTGGGCCCTCCGAGCCGTCCCGCACAGCCCCTCCAGCCTGCGGGGGCCTCAGGTCTGATGACAGCGCGCAGATCACCCTGCCTCGCGAACGTTAACCATTCCGCGGGTACACTCGCGGCTCTCGCCTCTCCCGCGTATCCCGAGCACGTCCGAACAAACACGCTGAATAACCCACCTTATCAGGCAGGTCTGCTCCGAGGCGCTGACAGGCAACAGTCTGGAGAGTGAGCCTGGGCGCCCCCAGAGCGCAGACTCACAGCTCAGCGATTCCCCAGGGGCAGAGCTCTGGGCAAGTGGGCAGCGTGAGAAACCACGGCCATGGATGGATTTACTGGACACTTAACAGCTGACATACACCAGCACATGAAAATAAGGAGCTCCAGGGGAGTCTGTTTGTTTATTATCACTCCCATTCTACAAACCAGGAAAACTGGTCTCAGAGAGGTCAAGTCAGCAAAGGCACAAAGCTGGCCACGAGGTCGTGGCCTTCAGTCCGCCTGGTGCGCAGGCTTCCTGGGCGGGCCCAGCCGGGAAGCCCCGGGGGCCGGGGGTCGCCAACTCTGACACTTCAGCCACAAAGCCCTGCTCCCGGCAATGCAAACAGAGTGAGCAGTACACCCATCCCTAGAACACCCTGAAGGCTCGACACGTACACGACGCGCTGTGACCCTTCCAAGTTAACGATCCTCTAACGCAGACTGTAAGGGAATAGTCAAAAATAAACCGAATCCAGCCGCATCAACTGGACAATCTGTCACCACCCCAAGGATAAGCACCTTGAGAAAGTGAGAGACCACAGGTTATATCCAGTACAAGAGATCCCATAAAGACTCAAACTCATTCCATACATCTCTGTACTAAGGTCACGACGGACACGAGCCACTCAGTAAGGCGACTGAAAATAGCCGACGTGCACAAATCCGGTTCCCACGGGTATACGTGTGCCCGCCAGCTCCAGACGAGAGCAACGCAGAGTCGGGCACCACCCAGCGGAGACACCGACGCAGACGAACGTCTCGACACTCAACTGAGGGACGCTGGCAAGAGACCAGAGCTTCCCACGAACTCTGCCTTCACTGATAGGACAGTGATGGTGCCCGCTCCCTGTAAAAGAGTCCAGAGCCGCTCAGGACCCCGGCCGGACGCGGCTACGACCACAGCCTCGGCGGCAGAGTCTGCCGCGCTGGTGAGCGCGGCGGCACCAGCTCACTGTCGAAGCGGATGAGCCACCAGCACCAGAACCGCACCTCGGCTCCACGCTGCTGCTTCTTCTCCTCGAACCGCAGGCGCCTCTGCAGCTCCTCCAGGGCGGCTCTGTAGATGGCATCTTGAGTGTTCTGAAGCTCGATGATCTGATCAAACACGGCCCTCAGCTGGTTTAAAAGTGCCTGGGGAGAGAGGACGAGTTTTTTCTTTTCATGAACAGAGCCCCCAGCACGCTTATTACTAAGTTTTTCAAATAAAATATTGACACTTAGTGAAATTCTCAAGGCGCTCTTTAGCTGTTCATCCATGCATCAGCAGACACCGACTGCACACCCGGTCCTGGCAAATACGCGAGCTCTGAATCACCACAGCAACAGCAAGCAGTCAGAGCCCAGGCTCTCGGCTCAATCACCTCCCATCCTCACCGAGACCTGGCAACCCAAGGTGCTGCCCAACTCCGAAGTGTGGAGCACGTAGCTGCATCCACAGTGGGACTGCCTGAGGATTAGAAAGGGATGGGAGAACACTTTTTTTTTTTTTTTGGTGGCACATACCAAAACCAGACATGGAGAATATGAGAGAGGAAATTCTTTAAAAAGTATAAGAAACAGATCCTGCAAGGTTTTTTAGAAAAAGGTATCACGCTTTACACCAGGAATGACAGGATGGTTTTAAACCAAGGGCGACAGTGCGTCTCCCTAATTCACAGGGTTCCTCAGGGCACACACCTACCGCAGGTCACGCATTCTTTCTCTAGTGCGGCACGGAAAGGAGGAGACCACGGCACACAGTCTTGTATGTACACCAAACGATATCCACGCCCCAGACACATCCTAACCCAAGGCTGTACGGCGAGCACCACGACACCAGCGCCGGCGGAGGGGAAGGGGCAGGGGGCTGAAAGGTAACATGAGAGCCAACACCCACGGGGTCTTTCGTGGACAGCAAGCAGTGCACTCGGCTCAGAGCTGCCTGTTCCTGGTGGGGCCTCAGCCGTAACACAAAATCAAAACAAAAACTGGAGACGACTTTTTAACAAGGATTTATTTCTTCTAGTTTGTTTCTTTATTGTAGTCAAATAAAAATTTACTATTTTTGGAGCTGGGGTGACTCACTGTTTACTCCAAGCTAAGAGTGCAACATGTGCTTCTGTCGTCAGCAGTCTGTTCAGACAGGGCGACGACGACAGCGCCTTCTGTGCTGACACCGGTTTGCGACAACTTACAGTGTGACTCAGGATTTTTCTCAAGAATGCACAAACAGAAATTACAAAAATGTATACACACACCTGTCACAACCTCCAACTTCAAAATTACGTGTATCAAACAGCCTTGTTTTTCTTACTAAGTGACGTAAGAAAAATACATTTAATTTATGTCAATAACAGACTGCCTTAATTTGTTTTATATATTGGGTTTCTTAAAAAACAAAAAACCCTCTAGTGATTACTTTAAATAAACCATCAAATTAAAAGTAAAACCCTCAGCAGACGGACCATTTCAGAAAAGATCATTAAGGTCTTCAGCAAACGACTCCTTCCATGAATTGAGCCAGGACCAACTCACACGTAAACATTTACTATCATGAGAAAATTACGTTACAGGCAAAAATAGTTTCTCGCTTGGATTCTGTTCATCCCCGTAGACATCTTTAGCAGTGAGCAGCGTGGCCTCTAGCTGTTTACAATGGAACTTCCACATATGCAAACGGGCAGAGACACCGCCACTGGCAGGTGCATGTGCTCCTGATTTGCCAGCTTGGGGACAACCCTCAGCCCTTCACATGTTTTCTAAAAAGCATTAGATCTAACGAGCGTAAATCTCCCTGCAAAACACACACACACAAGATGACTTTTAATTGTTTAAAAACAGTAGCAACTCACATGTCCCAGGCACTATGGTAACGGCTTACGAGCAGCACACAATTTAATTCTCACAAATGGAGGGAAGAAAGAGGGGTGTCGTGCTCTTTCAAAACACGGGAACGCCGGGGTCAAAAGCTGAGAAGCAGGACGGAGCCTTAGGTCCACCTGCCCGTGGTGCCCCGCGCTGTGCGAGTGGACAAGGACACGGTGGCAGCGAACGCCCGCAGCCCACCAGGTCGGGCCCTGGACACTCATCTACCCGGACTGAACATGAGCGTGTCAGCAGGCAGACCCCTGACAGGACCTGCCCACAGCGCCAGCCTGATACAGACGAGGCGCAGTGATCGAGGCTGAAAGCCCTGAGGTGTGCGCTTCCTAAGTTCTCCTTACGCTCCAAGTACTTTAAATTACTCCTGTGCCGCTGTTCCAATCTATTTATGAACATTCTATATAGAAGCATCTTTGATCTGAAGCATCTATAAAGAAGCACACATGATCAATAATTCTCTAATAATGAAATCTGGCATATCAAAATACCTGTTTTCCCAGCCACGGACGGCTAACCAGATATACCTAAAAAATCAGACAAGTATAGCTGATTCACTTTGTTATACAGCAGAAACTAACATACCATTGTAAAGCAATTATACTCCAATAAAGATGTTATAAAAAATGATAAAAAAACAGCTCTAAGATACAATTTCTCACCTATCTATCACACTGGCAAAAATTTTAAAGTATGACAACATGTTCTGTTGGCGAGGCTGCAGGAAAACGGACTCTCACGCACCTGCTGCTGGGAGTGCAAACACACACACGCTTCTGGCAAATATCTACTAAAGCGTCTACTAAAAAAGAAATCAGACGAAACAGCGTGTTCCCACAGAAGGACCCCTGCAGCGGGTGGAGGTTTAGTGGGAAGCAGCCCTCTGCAATCCTGAAACGTCTTTAAAGTCGCACATTTAACGTCAAAAATGTACTTGCAATTTTGCTTCCTACTTCACATTTGTCTCAAGTGAAAGCAAAGTGTTCCTTATTTTCCCAGATCTCTGAGTAAGATCTAAGCTCCGGGAAGACTTGCCACATGGAGCATGCAACTTTCAGCAGGGCCTACAGGAAGGAGTGTCAGCAAATAAGCAGGGGTTTATCCAGACAGCCTGTCCTGACTCTGCCGCCCACACCCCCTGACCTGAGGGGTGGGCTCTGAATGCTTGTTCTCGCACTGCCACCCCTCAGGACGACTCCCCCCTGAGCAGCACGCGAGGACATCGCTGCCACCCCAGGAGGTGGATGGGCGCCACCAGTCTTCACCCTTTCATGCCCAGCTCAAGGCACGTTCTCACCTGAGCACTACTGCTCCAACCCTGAGGGGAAACATCACACTAACAGCAAGACTGTCCCGGCTACCAGGGCTGTGGCCGCACCAGGGGACGAGCCCAAGGGAAGGACTGGCTGACCGTGTGTTCTCGTCTTACCCTGGAGTCGGCGTCCAGCAGACAGCGGGAGATGACGGTGTCCAGGAAGGCCTCGTGCGCGGCGATGATGTGGTCCAGGTCCCGGGCCTGCTGCACTTTGTTCCAAAGTTCATCCCAAGAGCACTCAAGCACCTGGAAACGACGAGAGCCTGAGGGAGGCGCTGGCGCCACGCCGGCGCAGCACCTGCTACGAAGCACAGCACGACGGCCCGAGACAAGATGATCTCAACCAGAATCGAGGGCTGATCCGAACGTACCTCAAATGTAATGTAATACTGCATCTGATGGATGAAATGGACCATCTCGGAAGCCAGGATGTGGCAGTGGTGCAGCACCCCAGAGAACTCTGCAAGAGAGCCGCACAGCGCCGTCGGACACCAGCACAGCCCGCCCTCCTGGCCGCCTGCAAGCTGCCTTCCCCAAACTCCCTCACTTTCACTCTCGACCCTAAAGCAGGAACCCGCCTTTCCAGAGTCCATCTCTGTGCTATGTAAACACGTACTTAGCCACCCAATCACGCAGTGACAGATTACTTTACGGAATATAAGGATCTAACAAGAAATGGCATAAAATGAAATAACTATTTGAAAAGTAGAGAAATTCTGTTTTACAATAATGCAATATCTTGAACAAATATAAGCTCAATTTTATGGTTTCTTTACAGTCAGTCTGCCTACTGTGTGTGAGACTTTTACTATTCCCTAGCTATTTGGCGACAAAAATGACATTTCCTTAAGTACCGAATGTGGCCTTGCCACCTGAGAGAAGCATGAACTTGGAGCGGGGTGGGCAGGGCCCAGACTCCACTCCTATTCTTTGTGAGATTATAAAACCAGGACAAGGCTGGAGGGTCGCCAGGGAGCAGCATTCTCTGCTTGGACTTTTCATTTTTGTTCAGAGACTCCGCTGGACTATTATGGGATACTACTGTCCCTGAAGGCTCCATTGGGGGAATGACTTTAACGTGGGTCAGACTGGACATATTTCTGTTGCCGCTCCAAGGGCCTTCAATTAGCTACCTGGATAACTCACTTGTCGCTGCATGCGGTTATTTGAGAAATCATTCTTGTCCCTTCCTCAAAGAGTAATGACGGAGCGACGTATAAACAGGTGTGAAAAAAACAACAGTGGTGCTGTATACTTGAAAAAATACTGCTTTCTACAAGCTGAGGACTAAGAGACACTTGTGGGGATCCTGGCTTGTCTAACAGGCCCTCCTCGGCCAGGGAAGAAACAGCACGGGCCCCTCAGAAGATCGGCACAGGCTCCAAAGCCCGCCGTCCCCCGTACCATCAGGATTTGCAATCCATGAATGTGGTAAACATGCTTCTGAGAGACGCTATAAGTTTCCTGTTTCATTTGTAAGTCCAGAGTGAAGGATGTACTTTTCCTACTAAAACCATCAGAGGGGCTAAGACTTCTAGTCTAGCACTCAAAGTCTATTTAACTAAAATGACTTTGCAATGTAAAAAGGCGTAAGAACATGCTGTTTCCAGCCATATTGATCTGCATTATGGTTTAGGTAAGCTTCTCAGAGAAGTAACCCCAGTGCGCAACTCCATCTGGGGTTTAACCAGAGCTGGAACGGCGGACTGTCCCCCCCCCCCCACCCCCGACGCCAGGCAGTCCCCCTGGAGAGCCGTCCATGTACATTCAAACATCCCACAGGCACGTGGGCGCGTGCCAGTCCGATTCTCCAGATCTTTCTCGGTGTGATGGGATTTCTTCGTAGAGCGGCAAAGTTCCATAAAACGGTCTGTGATACGAAATAGTCTAGAAACCCCGTGTGGAAGGGTCTGTTTCTTTAGTGTTCTTCATGTCATCACAGACCTCGGGTGGAACTTTCCCGGAAGCCCAGCATCTGAGGCCTCGTCCAGCACAACCTCACCACTTCCGAGGGCACGGCTCTGCCCGCACTCACAGCAAACGGGGGCAGCCTGTTTCCCAGCCTCGTGAGATGGGTCTGCAGTTTACACTAACCCAGCCTGACATTTTCCCACCAAAGAAAGTTTAAGATCGCAGGCAGAATGGTAGGTCTCATCCCGGCTCCCGGCGGATGACGTGAGAACGCTGAGCGCTGCCCGGGGGCCTGGGACAGTGCAGAGGCAAGAACACATCTGCGGCCACTTGCCAGCCTCCGGCTCCAGGACAATCTTCCACACATCAGGGAAGAAGCCTGACTCCAGGTTTCACTGCTCTGTGCAGTCTGGGTGTCCTCTGTCACCTAAGCTGAAGTCTCTTCCTCCTGCCCAGATCTGTCTTGGGCCGCAGATCCATTTACCCTTAAAAACATCTCACACAGGTGAGCCTGACCTGACAGCCCAGCCCCCCTCCTCCCGCAGTGCCCGGAAGCAGAGGCCCAGGGGTCCACCCTGGCCACACCTCCCACCCCACGGCTCTCAGCCCCCAGGCTGCAGGCTCCCCGGGCTGCCTAACGCTCGCACACCGTCATGGTGGGTCATGGTGGGCCGGTCTGCTGGCCTCCAAGCTCAGCCCTCGGGGCGGAGCCTCCCTGGCCCCGCTGCACTGAAGTCACACCGGCTCACTGGGCCTCGAGGCCCTTGCACCTGGCCCAGCCCCCCTTCTGAACATGCTCCTCAGCCGGCCCTCCCCGACTCCCCACTCTTCCGTCTAACGCACTCACCTCCAGATGCCAGCCCGGGAGCCCCTCCGTCCTATGACACCACCTGGTGAGGGTCTCCCTCCCGTACTCCCACAGCACCTGGTCGTCCCCACTTCAAACGACGAGCAAAGCGCTCTAAGTGCCTGCTGATGCGTCCAGCTTGCCTGCGAGACAAGACGCTTCCTGACCACAGAGACCTTTCTGTCACATCCACCACTGGATACCAAGGACGGGCAGCACCGAGTAGGCCAATCATTATTTACTGAATGAATCATTCCGATCCTCAAACTTTAAGGAGACAATCTGCATCATCTATGTCTTGACTATTTCACTCACATCCTTTTCAGAAGGTTTCCGTGGCCAAAGGCAAATTTGGCAACAATGGTAAAATGAGTTACTTTCTTTATAGTCTTCAAGTACTACCAAATGTATTTTCACTCTAGAAAAATGATGTTCTCCAGTCTGAAGGGAGCACGGAGGACAGCATCTTTAATGCACCCTCCTCCTAAGATAAAGCCTCTGAGAGTGAAGGGACCCGAGGGCACTGCCTCCTGAAAAGGGATCTGGTAAAGTAACCCACTCGGTAAAGCCTGCAATCCCTCTGACACCACAGTGCTTCCCTTCCCCACGGGAGAGAGCAAGTGCTCTGAGCTGACGGATTCGGAACTGCTCACTGCCCAGTTAAGGCTCTAACGACTATGAACCCAATTCATATGGAAACTGAATTCACAAGGTATACTTTGGTCCTTTAACTCCTAAAAAATACAACTTACACCTGCAACAGCCCTTGAATCTCTTTACCCAGAACCTTGAAAATACACTTAAAACATACTTAAAATATAAGTACTTGTGTTTTTATAAGTGAACCACAAATAACCATATAATTCTAAAAATTCCAAAAGCAAAGCAACATTCACCCTGAGGTCCAATAAATACATAAATACAGTACATCTCCCGCTGGACTAACGTGGCGGCAGACGGCTTTACACAGACACCAGGATCCCCTCTGGCAGACTTAGGTGTGAGACGTTAGACCTGTCTGCAATCCTCTACTGCCCCTCAAGGCTGTGGGAGGGACTTCAGGGCTTTAAAATACACCAGCAGCTCTCACAGGCTTGACTGTGTGGTTTGGACATCTTTCCCAGAAGCTTCTGCCCAACTGGAGATGCACCGGAAATAGCCTTGAGTGTTGTTAAAAATTACAAAAGTTTCTTTCGAAAAAATACCCTAAAACAATTTATTCACAATTTCAAAATCACCTCCTTCAACTTTTATCTACAGCTGAAGGGATGATATTTAAAAGTGACTTCACCAAATTACCCATGAGATTCATTTCTCAAGGCTTTGGAGTCAAAGGACGTTGGTAAGATCCTGGGTCTTTCTGGGTACAAGACCTCTGGTCACCGGTCAGGGCCTCCTGCAGACACCGTCTGGCATCCTCTGTCTACCAGGCAAGTGTGAGGACACCTGTCCACGTGGGGCTCCCGAGGGGTACTGGGCTGAGCGCTGCACAGATTCCATCCTGGCAACCCTTGAAGGCAAGTGCTGCCAACCAGCCCCGACCCAGACGAGGACCCTGAGGCAGAAGACTAAGAATCAGCTCCAGGCCACAGCCCAGAATCTGGGCAGAGCACTAAGTACTCAACTTAGCAGTCTGGCAAACAAGAAGGGAACACTTCACAGGCGTGTGATCACTGAGGACGCCCTACTCACCCACGTGGACAAAAACGACAGACACAAAAAGGAACTTGCAAAGAGGAAAACATCTGCTCACCTTTGAGCCACCGCTCTACTAAGTCTAGAACGCCAGCTGTGAGAGGAATCATTATCACATCAATCACCAAGAAAGGAAAACCGGCCCCCGCCAGCAGGGGAGCTGGCCACGCCCCCACCTCCTCCTCCTCCTCCAGTTTTACTTCCCACGAGGCCCATTCTTTGGGGAGGGGAAGCTCCATGCACTCCCTGCCCCCAGGACACAAAGGCTGAGAAAGAGGCAGGAAGCTCATTTACCTGTAGTTCTGTATTTGTCTATTTCATCTGGTTAAATGTTATCTGAAATACACATCTAGTTGCCACTAACAGCAACAGTTTTTAGATTAACTGAATCTAACAAAAGAACTTCCGTTTCTTTTTAAAGGAAAAAAATCTTTAATCCATTTCAGATCAATAATCTTTTCTATCCAGCTAAATGGCAAATATATATAAAAATGGGTTTAATCGGCTTGGCATACCATTATCAAACTCTTGCTCTGAGCAAATCATTTTCAGGTGTAACTATTTACTCCAAACAACTTATTTTGATGAATATTATTAAAATTATATCTGGGATGATGATCACGGATGCTGTGCACGTGACCAGACACACACGTGCACACGTGAAGGGCTCCACGGGCTGCTCTCAGAGGCATTTTCTGGAATCTTCCTGTATTTCTGCCTCAGATTTATGGTTGGTGGGAAATTTCTAAATCTGCTGTGTTAAAAGGACTAACTACCTGGTTGACCTCTGTTCATCAAGTTGCCTGGCCGTTAATAACTAAAACACTGCCTTATAAGTTAAAGGTAAGAACCTGCACTCCAACAGAAACATGGGCAAAAAAACAATTTCCTGAAAAAACAAACACAAATGACAAAAAAAGGAAGAAAGGAAGGTGTTTACATTCAAAGATAATTTAAAAGGCATTAAAAGGAATTAAAATGAACTTCCAGGGAATTCCCTGGTGGTCCAGTGGGGAAACTCCCTGGTGGTCCAGTGGTTAGGCCTCCACGCTTCCACTGCAGGGAGCATGGGTTCAATCCCTCGTCAGAGAACTAAGATCTCACATGCCATGGGGTATGGCCAAAAATATTCTTTTAATTCATACAAAACAAGTAAATAAAATGAACTTCCATTTTCACCTATCAAATTGACAGTTTGTTTGAACATAATATCCAATGTTAGTCAAAAAAAAAAAAAGAAGAAAACAGCAATACAGACAACTATCAACCAGTGACAGCTGTACTTACAGGGATGTAAATTAAATTGGTACAAACTTTTCAGGTACGAACTTTCCTGAAAAGTAATCTGACAATATGTACCAACAGAGTTAAAATATAAATACTAAGAAATAAAAGTATTAGTAAATGTAAAGTAAAACTAAGATTCGTATCTGTTAACCCAGCAATTCCATTTCCAATTCACCTATTCTAAAGAAATATTCAGAGGCATATAAATATATATTTACACAAAGCTTATGGCATTATTTATATTAGTGGAAAAATAGTAAAAAAAAAAAAAAAAAAAAAACTATATGCCCAACCGAAGAGAAAAGATAAAATGATATGTCCACAGGAGGCAATATTATGCTATTAAAAATATTTTAGAAGAAGTTTTAATGACAAGGGAAAAGGCTCAGTGAAAGAAGCTGAAACTGAACACGATACAATAGGATCAAGTTATGTTAAAATTACACAGAAAACTGATCAAATAAATGCGTTAGTTATCTTCAAGTAGAAAACAAAACTCCTTGCTGACTATTCAAAATAAGAGAAAAGCCAATTCGCATAGACATTGCTGATATCCAAATCAGAAAAACTATCAGAACCAGCTAATACTTAGATCTGTTACAGAGCTCAGATTTTCCACAGCTAAAAATAATACAGTTGTCGGGCGTCCCTGGCGGCGCAGTGGTTGAGAGTCCGCCTGCCAATGCAGGGGACACGGGTTCGAGCCCTGGTCTGGGAAGATCCCAAATGCCACGGAGCAACTAAGCCGGTGAGCCACAACTACTGAGCCTGCGCGTCTGGAGCCTGTGCTCCACAACAGAAGAGAGGCCCGCGCACTGCAATGAAGAGTGGTCCCCGCTCGCCGCAACTGGAGAAAGCCCTCACGCAGAAACGAAGACCCAACACCGCCAAAAATAAATAAATAAATTTATATTAAAAAAAATAATAATAATACAGTTGTTTATTTCGAAAGGAGAAGAGTGATACAATGACAAATATCTGCACTGTGCTGAAATGACCTTGATCAGACACTGAGGAAGATGAGGCCCCTGTGCACACAGGGAAGGCGAGAGGGCAGGCCCAGTGGACACCTGGCAGGCGCACCAACCGTGTGACTTCCGACCGCGTGACTCCCGGGGAGGGCGGCAGAGGCAGAGCCAGGAGCCAGCGCCTCCGCCCTCATCGACTGGAAAATGGACGCTGAAGGCATATTTACCGTCCACAACCACGAGAGGCTTTCAAAGAAAACGCCCCCTCTTGATTCCTTCTCAGCTACTTCAGAGGGACCCTACCATTAATCGTCTCGAAGTGAGTCCGGAGGAAGGCAGGCCAGGAGCCTAAGAGCATCACGACCACTCGCCGAGTCCCACCGGGAAGACAGAAAGCCTGGACACCAGTAAACCTGTGATTCCGCGTGTTACCACGTGGACAGGTACCCACCAGTCCCCAGCTTCTGGGGTGTCACAGTTCTGGAACTCTGGGAGCTGCCCAGGGAGAAGCCTCGACCTAGTAAACAAGCAGAGCTCATGCAGCCTTTCTGCAAACAACTGCTCCTCTTTTAGGAACTGCTTTCACCAAAGGATTAACAGTATGACCGTGTGGTTCTTCTCTGGAGTCATAATTTGTTGAAATACTTTCTCAAATGTTTTGACCAAATCACTTCCAATATAAAGATTTCAAAATTATTCATAATTCAAGTCACTCAATATTTATAACATTAAAATGAACTTGGGGCGTCCCTGGTGGCGCAGTGGTTGAGAGTCCGCCTGCCGACACAGGGGATGCGGGTTCGTGCCCCGGTCCGGGAAGATCCCACATGCCGCGGAGCGACTGGGCCCGTGAGCCACGGCTGCTGAGCCTGCGCGTCCGGAGCCTGTGCTCCGCAACGGGAGAGGCCACAACAGTGAGGCCCGCGTACCACAAAAAAAAACAAAAACAAAAAAAAAACAAAAAAATGAACATGACATGAGAGTTTTATTATAGCTTTTAACTGTAAAATATTGTAAAATCTTCCCATGTCCTGGTTTATGAACCAAAACAATATTAAAGCAATTCCCAGACTTTAATTAAAACACTTAGTGAATTTTAAATGAGCCAGTGATTTATTAAACAGCTTTCTTTCCTTAAAGATTATTTTTTTTAAAAAATTGAAGTACATATATGAACACTACATGATTCTAAAAGAAACTTCAATGTCTAAAAAAACCTAACTTGACTCAATTTCTTTTCCTGATTTGCAATGAAGTCAAGATAAGCATATTACAAATGAGCCTCTTCACAAAAGACAAATCCAAAAGCACAAGAAACCACTTTTCAATTACGTTAAGAACACTTTTGTTTTTGCGAAGCTGCTAGAAACCAGGGGCCAGGCGGGGACACGCCCTCTGCCGGGGTTTACCTGGCATATTTCTCAGGAGCTTGGCGTTGCACATGTGCCCCTTCCGGATGTCAGTGAGGATGTACTCCATCCGCTTGGCCCTCCAAAGGAAGTTAAACACTCTCAGGTAGTGGCTCATACACTCTCGAGTGAACACCTGGAAAGAGCAGAACACAGGCTGACAGGATCCTGTGAGGTGAGGGTCCTCCCAGGGCAGGGCTCAGTCTTTTTTTTTTTTTTTTCCTTAAACAAAAAGCCAGAGAACACACAACCAACTCTAACACGTTCTAAGTAGTATGTAAGCAACCAACACAGCACACTTTAGGAAAGCGTCATCACACAGCAACCACGCTGGTCGTTTATGTGTCAGAGCACATTCAACGGACCTGCTGTACAGAAGTTCAGTGTGACTGAAGTTCCTTACAACTATGAACTGTCTCGAGGGGGGACATTCACACAGGGAAACAGCACCCACAGGACGTGGTCCCTCAGTCCCTCACTTACTGCAGAATAAAGTTCGGAGGAACACTCAACAAATAAGCCCCTGACACCTCATGTAACAGCTGGAGACCAAGGGTAGAGATACGTGGATCTTATCCTGCCCACTGTCCTTCCAGATCCTTCTTCCCAGGATTTGTAAGAATCTAAGATAATGCTGTGTTATAGAAGACGTAACTATGTAACTAAGATAGGTACCCATTCTAATTAAATTCTATACAAAAAATGACAATCTCAATGAGAATAGGAAGAAAATAGAGATTAATATGGTAAATTAAACAGGGAAAAATCAGGAAATCCATTTGCTTCTAAAATCTGATTCTAAAACCATAAATTTTTAAATAAAACAGCCCTTTTTATCTTTCTAGTAACTTCTGTATCCAACTGCACAGAATTTAATGTGATAGTTAAAAATCATTTCAATTTCTAACGCTAGTCTGATGACCTGCAGCTGTATAATACAATGGTTACAGGTACAGCCACTCCACTGAGAACATGCCAACCCAGGGCATATGCTGACCTGGGACTGGAGGGCAAAGACTGGACAGGGAAGAGGCCACTCCCTGTGTGAGTCCTGGGCAGACTCCACCAACCAATTACAAGACCTCTTCTCCTTCCAATCCAGCCTCTCCCGTCGGACCATCAACCCACTGGAGTCGGCAAGGAAATTGACACCTATTAGCCACAGGCAGGGATCGATCTTAAATTTCTTTTTAAATACATCTATGATATAAACTTATTTTCTTGACTCTACTAGAGCTTTTAAAAATCTAACATCCTGAAAATATGACATCGTGTGATCAATTACTTACGCACAGGGCATGCAATGCGTAACTCCGATACTCTCGCAAGATGTGCAAAATCATACAATAATTAAGTAACCGGGTGTAGAGCACGTTCAGTGTATCTATTACTCCAGGCACCTACATTCTGTGAAATAATCGATGTAGCTGCCCTCACTGTGGTATCATTTATACTACGAAAAAATAATATGTAATATATGCAACATTAACAAGGGAGATAATATGAAAGTTTCTAACATAAATAATTTGTTAAAATATCCTGTTTTGTACATTATAATTACTTAAAACTATTTATGACATACATCAAAGGAGAAAAAACTAACTTGAATATGACCAAAAATTAAGTTTGAGCACAGTTGTATATTGAAAATGTAGTAGCTTTGATCTGGTAAAATTTAAACAATGGGAGTTTACGTGTGAAAAGCCTGCCCCAGTAGCTACCGCCCCAAAGGAGACAGACAGAGCCCCCTGCCAGAGCAAAGCTGTCAGCCCAGAGGGAATGCAGGAGAGCCCGGCTTCGGTGCAGGCTCTCCAGCAGGAGATGGGCCCACATCACCCCTGGAGAGGAAGGACAGCCATGGACAGCCAACTCTGCAGAGACCGCTAGGGAGACACTGTAGAGCCAAACTACACTACTTCTTAACAAAATCTTTTCCCAAGAATTAGAAGAAATGCATGTCCTTCTTCAATATTTGAGATACGAAAATGACTGAGATAAGTTCAAAGAGACACCTTGGTCAAGGAAAGTCCACTCAAGCCTGAATAAAGAAAAACTGAGCACTAAAGAGGGCATTTTAATTGCAGACACACAAGAGAGCTGTGCTGGTCAATCCTTTATGACCTGGGAACCATTCAAGGAAATAGAACTTTTCTTTAAACACAGTGGAAGAGCCGTGAACAACTGGGCAGCTATTTTCTCATCAGCTCAAATGGATACTAAATATCAAATTTTATCCAAGTAGTAAAAATACAACACCACTAAAATATAGTTCGCTTCAAATTATCCTAAATTAGTCACTACAGGCTAAGAATAATGGAACAAAATGAATAACCCATTTGTTAAGTACCTGCTGAAACCTATGATGAGAACAAATGATATTAAGAATTCTTAAAATAATCCAGCACTTCAGCACTCATTAGTGACTGGTGCACACACACATGCACACGCACACACACGCCTCTGGCTTGAGCATTCATTCAATGGATGCACTGGGGATGCGAGCAAGCACTTCACGCGGAGCTCTAGAGAGAAACCGACTCTGAAGCAACAGGGACGTGCAGCCACCCAAACAGCTATGACGGCGCCCAGCGGGATCTTACGGTTGCAATGGGCCCATCGACGTGGTAATCCAAGCTGAAGACGTCCCAGCCGGTGTCACCTGGAGAGACCTGAGAGCAAAAACAAACACACAACTGCTGCAGGGCTTCCCACCACTGTGAAGCTGTCGAGTCCTCAAAGGAAAGGCATTAAAATAAAGCCCAATTTTTAAAAACCACTCAGCAGTTCTGAGCGTGAGCTGCCTGAGAGCAGAGGAGGGCATCTTTTTTCCACTCCTGTACCCTCAGCATCTAGACAGACAGGCACATACGAGGTGCCCTGCAAATATTCTGGAATAAAGAGCATATTTTTAATGAATATTGTAAAATCAGTTTTAACATTCATCAGCATTTTCTTAAATGACAAAAACCCACTGCCTTTTGTGTTCCTAATCCATAAAAGTAAACATTTTTTAAAACCCACAGGTTCTGCTAGTGGTCCTTCATCATAAGTAAGCAAACAGTGTATTATGTTTATGAAATACTCATTCCCCTAAAAAAGGTCATCTTCTCTCAACTAAAACTAAACACCTCTGTTTGTGATCAATGCTACTGCGATCTGTCACCTCTGTGCCCGGTATCGTCACCAGCAGCAACAGCGGTGGTGACTAAGCATCCACGTGGCCAGGCCCGAGGACAGAGCTGCATGTCCCCTGCCCGCAGCCCTGGGGGCCCTCTGTCAGGAGAACACACTGAGGTGCAGGGACCCGTCTGAGGCCACACCACGCCAGGCCACCGGACAGGGATTCCGACGCACGGTGGCCAGCTCCCCCCCACCAGAGCAGAGCAGCGTGGAGCAGCGAAGAGAAGAGAAGAGAGGAGAGGAGAGCAGAGAAGAGCAGAGAGTAGAGAAGAGCAGAGAGAAGAAAAAAGAGAAGAGAAGAGACTGCAGAGCAGAGAAGAGACAGCAGAGCAGAGAAGAGACAGCAGAGCAGAGAAGAGCAGAGAAGAGCAGAGAAGAGCAGAGAAGAGCAGAGAAGAGAAGAGAAGAGAAGAGAAGAGAAGAAGAGAAGAGAAAAGAGAAGAGAAGAGAAGAGAGCCGAGCGGAGCAGCGGAGCCTCAGGCCACACGGAGGGCGCCAGCAAGGAGCCCCGGGTGGGACCAGAGCTGCGGTACCTCCAGCAGCCTCACATCCAGTCTTCTGAGGGCCTCAGGGCTGTCAAACTGGGCGTTGGTGGCTCTGACAGCTGTTTCAAGAATTCCAGTCAGGTTGTGCTGGTACAAAGTCGTAGCCGGACGGACAAGCTCTGGTCTTAACAGAGTTTTGTAAAAGTAAAAGAGGATGTTACTTGGATTCTCAATGCGCTTCCTGAAAACTTCAGATTATAGAGTTCAAATGACGAAACCTAACAGGACAAATGGAACCGATACAACGGTAACAAAATGACCATGAAATCTGAATGCTACAGAATTAACTATAAATAAGATTTCATCAAGTATTTGGGGGAGCAAAACACTTCTTTAAAATTAATTTTGATTCAGCTTAAAATTGAAAATCCTTAAGTGAGCCACGCATGTTAAAAAATACAGTTTTCAAACTTAAGCCTGGCCTACAGTAGCATGAACTACTGTAACTTCCTGTACAGATCCAATGGGCAGAAAGGACTAGATTAAATCAAAACAATTGGCTGTGTGGACACCATGATTCTAAAGGCTAAAAACTACTGTATTACCAGCAAACACTTGAGGGTTACTGACGTCTGCGTTCCTAAACATGAAACTGACATCCGCGTTCCTAAATATGAAGCTAACGTTTCCGAGATCCGCCCCAGGTGTGCACAGGGTGAAAAAGGACCAGCAACGTCAGTGTCGCTCAAATAAATCTGAGGCAAGCTAGAGACTGATGACATTCCCCTTTTAAAACCGGAAACTTAAAACAGGCCTTTGAGAAGAAATAAACTTCTCATTTACTATCAAGGATGAGACACTCGAATTATTAAAACGCAGCGTAAGGCAAACACGGGTAAGTCAGCTAAGTGATGCGATCTGCAACACGGCCATGGCCTCTAAACGTTCACGAAACACCTGCTCTCCTCCACCCCAAACCTGCACACTCGGCCCCCACCCCCTGGGCCACTGAAAGAACACCTCCCCCTAAAAACTCATCTCCACCCACTCCCCACAGGTGCTGCCCTGGGACCAGTACCTAAGTCACCAGTGACCCCCTTCCTTACAGAGAGCAGAAAGGCTCCTTCAGGAAGTATAACCACCAAAACTTCACGTTCAGCAGATCATCAACTCTCTCATGAGCCAATTCCTCAAACAAGGTTACCCCTGAGCCTGCTTGCTATGTGCGCCCCCAAAACTCAATCATCTTTGGTACTGAAGACGGCCTTCTGGTTAGAGGTAGAACTACGGAGTTTCCGTGGCTGAAGCAGCTTCTCAAGTGCAGTCCCCATGCCAGCAGCTTCCCCTCGGCCGGGACGCTCTTAGGGACGCACTGTCCTGGCTCCAGCCCAGAGCCACGGAGCCGGGCTCTGCGGGCAGGCCCAGCCATCCAGTCCAACAATCCCTGGAGGGGATTCCGACACACATGGAGTCTGGGGACCAAAGGCCTGAGACACTGCTGGACTCACACAGGCATGACTGAAGTGTCCCAAAGGCAGCGCCAAGAAGCCACATGTCCAGTCCTAGGCGCCCGAGTCCACGCTGTGCCCACCCTCGGCTGCCCGGGGCCCGGCTGTCTGCTACAGAGCTGGCCCTCCTGTCTCTATGGCAGGAAGGAGGGACCCACACTTCCTTCTAGAAGGGACGGTGCCAGGAGAAACGTCATGGAACTAAATGGAAGGAGCAGTTGTATTTGCTCCATGAAGTTGTTTTGTTTTTTTTAGCAAGAAATAATGTAAACTAAAAACATGGAAGAAAAAGTTCCATTTTAAAACCTACATTTTATTTCTCAGACTACTCTCAAACTGAAGCTAAGCTAACCGACCACACCACGCACCCCTCATACCCCTGCTGGTCGGTGCCAGTGCTCAAGAAGCGCACGAGCCCTGCGAGCGAAGCACAGGACAAGCAGAACTAAAGGGACATCGGCTTGATGACGCGACAATTTTCTCTCCTCGGATTTCATCTTCCCAACGTTCTGTGAGAATTCAACACATTTCCTCTAATGTCGCTTATTCTTTTAAAGAGAGAAACTGTAAAGCTCTTTATCATGCTGAAATCTACTGCACGTCTACAAAAAAAAACCCTCAAGAGCCTTCTTACTTGAGCAAATCCATTAAGTGCCTGATAAAGTCTCCTTGACCGAGCAGCAAGTACCGCCGCATGGCCTGCATGTGGTCCAGCAGGCTGTACTTCTTATTCAGAACATCCAGTAGGTACTTGCTGGTCTCAAAATAAGCCGCGTCAATTTTCCCCTGAAATGCATTTTCCAAATCTGTGAAAAAATCTGCAGCTGTAAAGAACAAAAGGGAAAAGTACACATACGTACATAATCTGCATCGTACAAAGGAGGAATGAGACTCACACACACAGAAGTCACTCTACACCCGCTCACAGCCTCGCTGACAGGCCGAGGACGTGGTCAGGAGGGCTTGTTTGTTCTTCAGAATAACGGTCCCATCAAGAAAAACCTATTTTAGTACTGCTGCTATTCTAATTATACATTACTGCGGAGGAACTAAGGTGTCCACAGTGAGGAAAACGCAGTTTTCTGTAGAAGCGGAGGTCTGATGGTGCAGTAATGTGAGGACGCCAGGCGCCGAGCTGACCACGGTCATATTGCGGGGATGGGGTAGGGGTAGGGGCAACATACATTTCTGTTGATCTACGTCATTTTTAAAATGTCAATCTCTCCCCCCGGAAGTGTTCTTACTGTACCAGTGTTTGATTCATGAAGGGTTTTCACGCCAAAGAAAAGGTCTGATGCCAACCAACGGCAGCCAAAGCGCCTGTCAGAAGACACACGACCCAGAGCCTGCTCACCAGTCTCTGTTCCATATGCTCCCACAGGAAAACATTTACCCTTAACTCTCTAGGCTCACTTTTAAATTTCCAAAATTTTTCACATATGAGAAATATAAATGTGACTTTTCCCACTGCTTTTTGTATCGTTACCAGCAGTCCTCCCGAGTCCGCATCTCCCATCCTCCCAGCGGTACTGACAGCCAAAACAACCTTCCTCCACAGAGGGTAGCAGTGGAGGGGGCAAGAGTCGCCGACTGCGGCCCAGCGGTCTCCTGCACACCCGCCACATGCTGGGCGCTGGGCACTCGGTGGTGCTGGCCTCCCCCGTGGGTCTCCACAGCAGGCAGGGCACGGCACTCGTCCTCCCTAAGTCCTATCTTCTCCGGCCACTAGGGAAGCGTCGAAAGGCAAACAACTCTTCACCTGGCTTTTCCTCCTTCTTCTACCTCTTCAGCACAGGTGTTTCCATAAATTCTGTACGGGGACCTCCATATTCTAAGAACTAACCTGGCATCTCTGAATCCCTAAAAAGTTTACGCAGAATAGTGCGTGTCAAACACACCTGACGGGGAGCCAGAGGGGTGAGAGGGAGACGTGTGTGGTCCGCAGCTGCAGCCGCCGCCTCGCTCTGGAGCCCTGGAGCCCTGGCCTTAACCGCACAGCGACACAGCTGCAACCACATCTCCCGTGAGCCCTGACCTTGCTCTGGATTTTCAGTACAACTCCAGCACATTCTGGAATCTCCCCTAAAGTCCTCTCAGATGCTGAAAATCAAGCTGGGCCAAAAGGAACACAAGAAGGTGCTCAACGTCACTAATCATCAGGGAAACGCAAATCAAAACCACAATGAGATGCCGCACCTCAGGCCTCTCAGAAGGGCCACCATCAAAAAGTCAAGAAATCACGAGTGTCGATGAGGGCACGGAGAGGAGGAAGCCCCAGTGCAACGTCAGCGGGAATGTAAACTGATGCAGCCACTGTGGAGAACAGGATGGCGGGTTCCCCAAAAAATTAAGAATAGAACCACCATACGACCCAGCAATTCACATCCAAAAAGGAAATGAAGTCAGGATCTCAAAGGAATCTCTGCCCTCCGTGTTCACTGCAGCATCACTGACAAAAGCCAAGACATGGCAACAACCAAAGTGTCCACGGACATATGAATGGATAAAGAAGATACAGTGTACATATCCAATGGAACATAATCCAGCCTGAAAGAAGAAGGTACTTCTGCCATTGGTGACAACGTGGATGGACCCGGATGACGTCATGCCGAGTGAAGTAGGCCAGACAGAGAAGAGACGTCCTGTATGACCTCACTTACAGGTGGAATCTAAAACAGTCACTCACAGAGTCAGAGCGTAGAATGGTGGCTGCCAGGGACGGTGGAGGGGGGGAAACAGGACGGTGAAGGTCCAAGGGTCCCAAGTGTTGATTATACAAGAGGCATAAGCTCTGGAGACCTGTATATACCAAATGGCACAGTGCCTACAGCTGGGTACTGCACTCTGTACCTCAAGCACGTTACCTGTACACCTCATTTCATATATTGCTTTCTACCATTTACTACTTATTGATTATTTCACTTTTTTGTACGTTTAATCTCCATTCCTAGAGCACAGTTCACGAAAAGCATCACCATGGTGAATTCATACCATCTCCCCTATAGCTACCCCAATGCCTCACACAAAATAAACTTGAATGAGTCAAGACAACAGTATAAGTAACAAATGGAGCCAGGACCCGACAGCTGTCCGTGTAAGTCAGCCACACCGAGAATACACGAAATTACTGAGGATGGGGCAGGCAGCAAATGGGGGAAATGGCAGAGAGGACAGTAGTAAATGAGGGAAAACCACAGAGCGGTTAACGCAGTGCGGCATTCTGAATACATAAACGCTGGGAATCCGCGCTGATTTCTCAACAAGCCTCTGAGTTCATTAGCAAGTGTTTCCTCTATTTCCTTACTTTGGCATACTTTCACTGCATCATAAAAAAAGTAACACAAGCTACCAAGGAGAGTAAAATAGCTACACCTAGTTACTGTTTAACTGTATAAGAAAGGAAATTCAAAATTTACACAGTAATAGATGTTTTATATGTATCACACTGTGTATTAAGGTATCTTGGATAATAATTCAGAAAATCTGTCAGTCCTATTGAACGAAACACACTTCAAGCAATATATAGCACTGTCACCAGCACCATCACCAACGTCACCCCGACATCACCACTATCACCACGACCACCATCATCACCACCATTGTGCCATCACATTATCACCACCATCATCGTCATCATACCGTCCTGGGGTGATTCTGCAGACTTGGTCACAGCTATCATCTTTGTAGTGGGCGTCTGGTCATGACAAACCTGGTGCAGGAAATTTATTGATTTTCCTATCAAAAGGACCTAAAAGAAAGGAAAATATTCTAGTTACCTTTATTCAAAATTAAAATGATCAAGCACTACAAATATTCATAAGCAACAAATTATTCTACTGATTAAAAACTAAATAATAAGAACATCTGGGATAGTATCAAGTGAATTCCAGGAACTGAAAAAATTGTTATTAACAAACACATATTAATGCGTTGAGGCAGTCAATTAACAGATACTTCACCTCAAGAATGTAAATCCTAAAATGCCACTGAACTGTGTGTAACTGAAGACTGGTTTTGTCACCGGATGCAGGTAAATACAGCATTAGCACATCACAGTCACAGCAGTCCCACCCTACCTTCCTGGACTGGTCCATCGTCATGAAGGATGGGATCATTGATTTCCTCAGGGTGTACTTGTCGTGCCACAGCCGGTCTGTCTTCACTGTTGGATCTGATGCTACGAAAAACTGAAAGGAAAGAGGCAGTGAAACATTAAAAAGTGATATTTATGGCGAAATATTAGCTAACAGCAACATCAAGAAATAAGTAATTCTAGGGAGCAGAATTCTCCAGATATTGGGAGGCTTACCATTTATACAAGAAATCTCATTTTAAGAGGCATTTTGATAGATCCCTCTGAATGGAATCACTTATTCCCCACTTTTTAAAACCAAAATATAGTGAAAATAAGATAAGCTTTTTCTTAAAGACATGTGGTCGCCCTTGTAAATATAATATCAATCACAGCCTCTGCTGTGTACATCATGGATCTGAGTGTGAGGCCTGCCTAATCCACACGGACTCTTCCCACCACCTTAGGAAAGGCACACAAGCCTCTGGGGCTGTTTGAATACTCAATTCAAGCCAATTCAGAGTCTTCCTCTCCTCCTTCCACCAATCAGCAGCGTCTCCTCCTGCCGCTGTGCACCGCCTGCAGAGGCCCCAGGTCCACCTGCAGCACTGCAGGAAGCGACCTTCGCGTGGCGCCCTCCGAGAACCACTGCGCTCAAAGCTTCCCCTGTTCACTTCCTCCCCTTCCCTAACCCCGCCCACCGGCCTGTTCCCTGACATCCAAAAGGGCACGGGTGTTAGGGAGAAAACTAAGCTGCTATGGTTTCCAGCTCGTTTGCTACTACACTGAGGCCACTCTCCTTTTTCAGTCATAGTCCTAACAGACTTGTGCTTTTATTTCTATAAACTCGATCTCTAATAGCAGAACTGCTGAGTCAAAGTAATTTCTAATTTTTATGAACAATGCCAGATCTCCCTTCCAAACGGCCCTGTCAACTGACCCTCCCACCACAGGAAGCTCTACATTTCTGCATCCTTGCTCGGTTTGAATTTTGCCAATCAGGCAAAATCATGGTTGCTTGTACTGTCCTTTCACTGACGACAAAGGAAGTTGGGCCCATTTTCATAATGCTGATTACCACACGATTTTCTCCTGTGAATTGTCTTCTTATATCTTCATCCCAGCGTTCTACTGTCTTTTTCTTACCAATACACAGAGGCTCGCTGTTATATAAGAGAGAGTGACCATTTGTGAATCATTAAGAATTACAAATGTTTCCAAATTGATGATCTGCCACTGTTTATGGTCTGCTCCATGTTTTGTCTTTTTCTTTCTGGGTCATATTGGTGACCGTCTTCCTTTATGGCTTCTGGGTCTCCTGTCTTCCTAAGAGCTCCCCATCCTAGATTATGGAATGGGGAGCTAGATTATTCTCCACTATTTTAGTAAGCACGCTGGGCCCTCTGTATCCACAGTTGGGTGCATCCACGGATGCAGAACCCAGGGATGCGGGTAGGGTGGGCACCACACCATCTTACACAAGGGACTTGAGCATCTGCAAACATTTATCTGCGAGGGTCCTGGAAACAATGCCCCATGGATACCGAGGGACAGCTGTATTCCTGCTGCTCTGTTTTCGTTCCTTAGATCTTCCATCCCTGCACACTGTAGACACTGGGGTCTGTTTCCTTCTGGGCTGTATTTTCTCTTTACTGGCCAGGCCAGCACCCTTTCCTCTGAGCTAGCGTCCTCACCAGGAGCGATCATGACAGTCACTTACATCGAAAGATTAAAAGGGGAAAAACTGACTCCACCAAGAGACGCTGAGGAGTGTCTGATAGTATGTTTACACCCGTCCACAGCGACTAGTTAGATGGACTGGAGCGCATCTGGTGCTTCGATCCATCTCAGTTACTATCCCTCCCGGCGTCCCGTTGCCCATCCTGGGAGGGCGGAGTGCCTTGAGCTGACGCTGCATCCTTCAGACTCCACGCGAGGTGCCTTCCCTGCTGCTGGCCTAATCCAGGCTCTAGGTTCCTAAGCGTTCATTTCTCCCTCGACCTAGAATCAGCTGCTTCTCCAAGGAGCCCCAGTCCTTTTCAGGGAGAAATGGCATTTGGACCACAGCCTGAGTACTTGGAAGTACTTTAAGTCAGCAGCTGGATGTCTGAGATGCAGCAATGGCCACGTTACACATGGCAGCTCGGTCCTCCCACTGGACTGTAAGATCCATTGAAGTCCTAACATACCTAAATGCCTTTTTGTTGATTTTTACGTAAATTCCAAATCACCAATTGGTGTATAACACACAACCCTGGCTACAAAGGTGTGTCTGCAGATACAAAATGGATTTAAAGAATTTTTAAAATATTTTTAGCAAATATATAGCAATACAAAATTAATAGTTTCCTAGCAAAAAGTAAATAACCAAAATAAACCTAAGGAAGGGGCTTGAGAAACAGAGGAGGGAGGGAGAGAGAAGACTCTAAAAAGAACAGTATCTGTAGAAGAAATCAGAAATGTAAACTGCTATCACTAAGACGTGGGGCCTACTAAACTGTAAAAAAAGGTATCTTTCTTATATTATTCTAGACCACAGAAGAATGTGCGGTACCTGTTTATTTAATGAATCTTGTTTAACACGAGCTAATCCTGATAAAAATAATGCCCCAAATGGAAACTACAGACCACCTTCGTTTGTGAATACAGATGAAGAAACTTTGAGTGAAACATTATCCTTGCGTTACTGGAATAAAGTATTTGGGGGCACAACATACTTCTAATACACACTAAATGTGTAAAAATGAATTACAGAATATTATCATGTAGTCATTCATTAAAAATGAAGTATGGGCTGAAAGTGATGAAGGAGAAAAACCTGCAACCAAGACTACTCTACCCAGCAAGGATCTCATTCAGATTTGATGGAGAAATTAAAACCTTTACAGACAAGCAAAAGCTGAGAGAGTTCAGCACCACCAAACCAGCTTTACAACAAATGCTAAAGGAACTCCTCTAGATAAGAAATGCAAAAGAAGGAAACGACCTATAATAACGAACCCAAAACAATATAGAAAATGGGAATAGGAACATACATATCGATAATTACCTTAAATGTAAATGGACTAAATGCTCCCACCAAAAGACACAGATTGGCTGAATGGATACAAAAACAAGACCCTTATATATGCTGTCTACAAGAGACCCACCTCAGACCTAGAGACACATACAGACTGAAAGTAAGGGGATGGAAAAAGATATTCCATGCAAATGGAAACCAAAAGAAAGCTGGAGTAGCAATTCTCATATCAGACAAAATAGACTTTAAAATAAGGACTATTAAAAGGGATAAAGAAGGACACTACATAATGATCAAGGGATCGATCCAAGAAGAAGATATAACAATTGTAAATATTTATGCACCCAACATAGGAGCACCTCAATACGTAAGGCAAATACTAACAGCCATAAAAGGGGAAATAGACAGTAACACATTCATAGTAGGGGACTTTAACACCCCACTTTCACCCATGGACAGATCATCCAAAATGAAAATAAATAAGGAAACACAAGCTTTAAATGATACATTAAACAAGATGGACTTAATTGATATTTATAGGACACTCCATCCAAAAACAACAGATTACACATTTTTCTCAAGTGCTCATGGAACATTCTCCAGGATAGATCATATCTTGGGTCACAAATCAAGCCTTGGTAAATTTAAGAAAATTGAAATTGTATCAAGTATCTTTTCTGACCACAACGCCATGAGACTAGATATCAATTACAGGAAAAGATCTGTAAAATATACAAGCACATGGAGGCTAAACAATACACTACTTAATAATGAAGTGATCACTGAAGAAATTAAAGAGGAAATAAAAAAATACCTAGAAACAAATGACAATGGAGACACAACGACCCAAAACCTATGGGATGCAGCAAAAGCAGTTCTAAGGGGGAAGTTTATAGCAATACAAGCCCACCTTAAGAAGCAGGAAACATCTCGAATAAACAACCTAACCTTGCACCTCAAGCAATTAGAGAAAGAAGAACAAAAAAGCCCCAAAGCTAACAGAAGGAAAGAAATCATAAAAATCAGATCAGAAATAAATGAAAAAGAAATGAAGGAAACGATAGCAAAGATCAATAAAACTAAAAGCTGGTTCTTTGAGAAGATAAACAAAATAGATAAACCACTAGCTAGACTCATCAAGAAAAAAAGGGAGAAGACTCAAATCAATAGAATTAGAAATGAGAAAGGAGAAATAACAACTGACACTGCAGAAATAAAAAAAATCATGAGAGATTACTACAAGCAACTCTATGCCAATAAAATGGACAATCTGGAAGAAATGGACAAATTCTTAGAAATGCACAACCTGCCAAGATTGAATCAGGAAGAAATAGAAAATATGAACAGACCAATCACAAGCACTGAAATTGAAAGTGTGATTAAAAATCTTCCAACAAACAAAAGCCCAGGACCAGATGGCTTCACAGGTGAATTCTATCAAACGTTTAGAGAAGAGCTAACACCTATCCTTCTCGAACTCTTCCAAAATATAGCAGAGGGAGGAACACTCCCAAATTCCTTCTACGAGGCCACCATCACCTTGATACCAAAACCAGACAAGGATGTCACAAAGAAAGAAAACTACAGGCCAATATCACTGATGAACATAGATGCAAAAATCCTCAACAAAATACTAGCAAACAGAATCCAACAGCACATTAAAAGGATCATACACCATGATCAAGTGGGGTTTATTCCAGGAATGCAAGGATTCTTCAATATACGCAAATCTATCAATGTGATAAACCATATTAACAAATTGAAGGAGAAAAACCATATGATCATCTCAATAGATGCAGAGAAAGCTTTTGACAAAATTCAACACCCATTTATGATAAAAACCCTCCAGAAAGTGGGCATAGAGGGAACTTTCCTCAACATAATAAAGGCCATATATGACAAGCCCACAGCAAACATCATCCTCAATGGTGAAAAACTGAAAGCATTTCCACTAAGATCAGGAACAAGACAAGGTTGCCCACTCTCACCACTCTTATTCAACATAGTTTTGGAAGTTTTAGCCACAGCAATCAGAGAAGAAAAGGAAATAAAAGGAATCCACATCGGAAAAGAAGAAGTAAAGCTGTCACTGTTTGCAGATGACATGATACTATACATAGAGAATCCTAAAGATGCTACCAGAAAACTACTAGAGCTAATCAATGATTTTGGTAAAGTAGCAGGATACAAAATTAATGCACAGAAATCTCTGGCATTCCTATATACTAATGATGAAAAATCTGAAAGTGAAATCAAGAAAACACTCCCATTTACCATTGCAACAAAACGAATAAAATATCTAGGAATAAACCTACCTAAGGAGACGAAAGACCTGTATGCAGAAAATTATAAGACACTGATGAAAGAAATTAAAGATGATACAAATAGATGGAGAGATATACCATGTTCTTGGATGGGAAGAATCAACATTGTGAAAATGACTCTACTACCCAAAGCAATCTACAGATTCAATGCAATCCCTATTAAACTACCACTGGCATTTTTCACAGAACTAGAACAAAAAATTTCGCAATTTGTATGGAAACACAAAAGACCCCGAATAGCCAAAGCAATTTTGAGAACGAAAAAAGGAGCTGGAGGAATCAGGCTCCCTGACTTCAGACTATACTACAAAGCAACAGTAATCAAGACAGTATGGTACTGGCACAAAAACAGAAAGATAGATCAGTGGAACAGGATAGAAAGCCCAGAGATAAACCCATGCACATATGGACACCTTATCTTTGATAAAGGAGGCAGGAATGTACAGTGGAGAAAGGACAGCCTCTTCAATAAATGGTGCTGGGAAAACTGGACAGGTACATGTAAAAGTATGAGATTAGATCACTCCCTAACACCATACACAAAAATAAGCTCAAAATGGATTAAAGACCTAAATGTAAGGCCAGAAACTATCAAACTCTTAGAGGAAAACATAGGAAGAACACTCTATGACATAAATCACAGCAAGATCCTTTCTGACCCACCTCCTAGAGTAATGGAAATAAAAACAAAAATAAACAAATGGGACCTAATGAAACTTCAAAGCTTTTGCACAGCAAAGGAAACCATAATCAAGACCAAAAGACAACCCTCAGAATGGGAGAAAACATTTGCAAATGAAGCAACTGACAAAGGATTAATCTCCAAAATTTACAAGCAGCTCATGCAGCTCAATAACAAAAAAACAAACAACCCCATCCAAAAATGGGCAGAAGACCTAAACAGACATTTCTCCAAAGAAGATATACAGAATGCCAACAAACACATGAAAGAATGCTCAACCTCATTAATCATTAGAGAAATGCAAATCAAAACTACAATGAGATATCATCTCACACCAGTCAGAATGGCCATCATCAAAAAATCTAGAAACAATAAATGCTGGAGAGGGTGTGGAGAAAAGGGGACACTCTTGCACTGCTGGTGGGAATGTGAATTGGTTCAGCCACTATGGAGAACAGTATGGAGGTTCCTTAAAAAACTACAAATAGAATTACCATATGACCCAGCAATCCCACTACTGGGCATATACCCTGAGAAAACCAAAATTCAAAAGGAGTCATGTACCAAAATGTTCATTGCAGCTCTATTTACAATAGCCCGGAGATGGAAAGAACCTAAGCGCCCATCATCGGACGAATGGATAAAGAAGATGTGGCACATATACACAATGGAATATTACTCAGCCTTAAAAAGAAATGAAATTGAGATATTTGTAATGAGATGGATAGACCTAGAGTCTGTCATACAGAGTGAAGTAAGTCAGAAAGACAAAGACAGATACCGTATGCTAACACATATATATGGAATTTGAGGGGAAAAAATGTCATGAAGAACCTAGGGATAAGACAGGAATGGAGGCGCAGACCTACTGGAGAGCGGACTTGGGGATATGGGGAGGGGGAAGGGTGAGTTTTGACAGGGCGAGAGAGAGTCATGGACATATACACACTAACAAACGTGGTGGGGTGGATAGCTGGGGGGAAGCAGCCGCAAGGCACAGGGATATTAGCTCGGGGCTTTGGGACAGCCTGGAGGGGTGGGAGGGGGAGAGTGGGAGGGAGGGAGATGCAGGAGGGAAGACACATGGGAGCACATGTATATGTATAGCTGATTCACTTTGTTATAAATCAGAAACTAACACACCATTGTAAAGCAATTATACCCCAATAAAGATGTTAAAAAAAAAAAAAAAAAAAAATGAAGTATGGGAATTCCCTGGCAGTCCAGTGGTTAGGACTCAGCACGTTCACTGCGTGGCCTGGGCTCAATCCCTAGTCGGGGAACTAAGATCCCGCAAGCCACGTGTCACGGCTGGAAAAAAATTAATTAATTCATTAAAATGAAGTTTGTTAACTATCAGAAGCCATTCTGAGAATCTGATGAAAACTACAGATTTTCTTCCCAGGAAAAAAATGCTTATATCCACAAAATACACAGTTTTATGTGCTATTCAGGAGTTTCAGAGATCACATTTTAAGAAGTCTTGGTATAGAAGAATAAGGTTTAATGGCACGAAATTATTTCCTTTATTTACTTCAAATAAAAATAGAGGTTACAGGACTTCCCTGGTGGTGCAGTGGTTAAGAATCCGCCTGCCAATGCAGGGGACACAGGTTTGAGCCCTGGTCCGGAAGATCCCACATGCCGCGGAGCAACTAAGCCCACGTGCCACAACTACCAAGCCTGCACTCTAGAGACCGCAAGCCACAACTACTGAGCCCACGTGCCACAACTACTGAAGCCCACGTGCCTAGAGCCCACGCTCCACAAGAGAAGCCACCGCAATGAGAAGCCCATGCACTGCAACGAAGAGTAGCCCCCGCTCGCAGCAACTAGAGAAAGCCCGTGAGCAGCAACGAAGACCCAACGCAGCCAAAAATAAATAAATTTATTTTTAAAAAAAAGAGGTTACAAAATACTATGCGTGGTATGATATACACACACATAAAAATATGTAAGAATACACTGTAAAAAAGGGATATACAAAAATATTAACAGAGGTTATAGGTTCACGATGAGATTCAATAAATTTTAGTTTTCCCCTCTGTGCCTACATACTCAAATCGCTTTAACTGCACATTTTTAAATCAGAAAAAAATACTGTTCAAAAGAACTGAGTAATTCAGGCCAATGAGTGAACACATGGTACAAGTAATTTTTTTAGAAACACTGTTTTCCCAAGGCGATCAACTAAAAAAGATTTTTTTTTCCTGTTCACAGAAATCTACTCCCAAGGGTAGTTATTGAAGGAAACAAAATTTCTAATGATGTTAAGGTCTTATCTTTGATCCTTGTAGTTGATCCTAGATGGTATCGAGGACCCTATTCCAGTTTCCTTTAAGTAGCGTCTGAACAAATGCCAACATTTTTATGATCACGGGGACGAGATTGCTACATTTATTTCCAACTCATATTCTTATCTTTAGATATCAATTTAAATTATGAAAGTATTTGTTGATATTCCTTTCTTTAGTTTTTAAACTTATATTCCCTTTCTAATTTTAAACACATAACTAGCGACTGCTTTCAGTACTGTTACGATGAGGCTATCACCACTTTAACATGAACTCAGATCAGCCCTGATAGAAACCACAGTGTCACAAGCTCACCACGAACAATCGAAGAGGTTACCCAGCCACCACAGTGTCCGCTCTGCGGCTTGCCATTCAACAGATTCGATTAACTGCACATAAATTGTTATTTATCTGTTATTCACTGAAACAGAAGAGCTAGTTTCTACAGACAACACACTAATTTATCCTGATAGTTGGAGTACAGCTGGATTTTTATCAGTATGAACAATAAGAAAATTTAATTTAAAAGATAAAGGACTCAGGCATTCAGTCATCTTTAGAAGTTACGAAAGCATCACTTCATCCGAGGGCAAAGTAGCACTCAATCACCCTCCTGGCAAACACCTAGAAGCAAACACCGAGAGACCTGGGCATACTTTAGAATATAATTAATCTTGCGAAAAATGTAGCTACGGAGGAAAAGAATCAAGGTCAGAATATAATTGCAATACGCTTTTATTTTACTGATGCACTTTCCACTCAAGGTTCTTTAATTTTCACCACTGTGTCAGACACAGAAAGAAGTGAGGGAAAATATAAAGCATAATTGAACCAGGATTTCTCATGAAGTGCTGGACGAACGCCAAGGTCTTCCTGCTAAGAACAGAAATAAAGAGGGTAATTTCCTCAGCAAGCGACTTATCTTCTAAGACCAGATCCATTCATTCAGACCACAAAGGACCCCAACTTCAACGGGTCGACAGGCAGGCCGCCACCAAGAGACCCGCCTCTGGCCACGCGGAGAGAAGCCGGAGGCTCTGGACCGGGGGAAGGCCCTGGAGCTGACCAGGCAGCCTGGCAGACGACAGCTTTCAGGGGCGGGCGTCAAAGTGCCGAAGCGTAAGACAGGTACACGGTCAACCTTTAAATCCAGTAATTCCCAGCAAAAGTGTAAGCGGAACAAAATAAGGAGAGGGCTGAAGGCGTCCACAGAGATAGTCCAAAAAGCAGCCCCTGCATCCTCTCTCGTTGGTGCGCCGACCTTGCGATCCAAGGATGCGGGTTTGGGAGCCTCAGCAGAGCTTTTCAGCTAACGTCTGATTGCTGTCTGAAATTTTTCTAATTTTGAAAGCAAGAGTGCTGACTTTTAACTTTTCCCTTATTTTCCCGTTCCTAGTTGAAGGCCCCAATCCTTTATAAAACAAATTAGCACTGAGTTATCATGTCCTTACCTTGAACACACTGGCATAATTTGTTCACCTCTCTCGGTTTACAGGGGAGAACCCATGTGAGCCACTAAATGTCTCATGATAGAGTTTCCCTAGACAGTCATTGGAGCAAAATGAAAAACTTTGGTTTTCTTTTCAGTACTACTCTGTAAGAACCAAAAATAATTTGAAACTTCTCCCCAAACACTGGAAGTACTTTTTACACCAATCATTCAGTGCATCTGTAAAATCTTTTGTTTTAACTGAGGTATAGTTCATGTACATTTTATATAAGTTCAGGTGTACAACATATTGATTCACAATGATTAAAAGTCTGTTTACACTTATTATAAAATACCGGCTATAGTCCCTGTGCTGTACAGTATATCCTTGTAGCTTGTTTTATACATGACCGCTTGTACCTCTTAATCGTCCACTTCTATCTTGCCCCTCCCCCTTCCCTCTCCCCACTTGTAACCACTAGTTCGTTCTCTACATCTGAGTCTGCTTCTCTTTCGTTACATTCACTAGTTTGTTGTATTTTTTAAGTTCCACATATTAGTGATAGCATACAGTATTTGTCTTTCTCTGACTTATCTCACTTGGCATAATGCCCTCCAAGTCCATCCACGTTGTTGCAAATGGCAAAATTCCATTCTTTTTATGGCGGAGTCGTGTTCCATTGTGTGTATATGTACCTCATCTTCTTTATTAATTCATCTGTTGATGGACACTTAGGTTGCTTCCATATCTTGGCAAATGGAAATAATGCTGCTATGAACATCGGGGTGCATGTATCTTTTCAATTCAGTGTTTACGTTTTTTCAGGTATATACCCAGGAACGGAATTGCTGGCTCCTATGGTAGTTCTATTGTTAATTATTTTGAGAGCCCTCCACAGTGGCTGCACCAATTCACACTCCCAGCAACAGTGCACGGGGCTCCCTTTCCTCCACGTCCTCGCCAATGTTTGTTATTTCTTGTCTTTTTGATGATGGCCATTTCTGACAGGTGTGAGGTGATATTTCACTGTGGTTTTGATTTACATTTCTCTAATAATTAGTGATGTTGAGCATCCTTCCATGTGTCTGTTGGTCATCTGTATGTCTTCTTTGGAAAAATGTCTATCCAGAGGACATCTGTAAATTCTTACAGGGCTCTAGTCTTGCCTGCCTTTGCACTTCATCCTAATACAAGATAAACAAAATAAAAGCTGGATACTAATCCCTGCACCACTGGACTAAAGGATCATATCTTTTTAATAATTAAAAGAAAAGTCCAGTCTGCCCTGGTGGCACAGTGGTTAAGAATCCACCTGCCAATGCAAGGGACGCGGGTGCAAGCCCTGGTCCGGGAAGATCCCACGTGCCGCGGAGCAACTAAGCCTGTGAGCCACAACTACTGAGCCCATGTGACACAACTACTGAAGCCCGCATGCCCTAGAGCTCATGCTCCGCAACAAGAGAAACCACCGCAATGAGAAGCCCATGCATCGCAACGAAGAGTAGCCCCCATTCACCGCAACTAGAGAAAGCCCACGCACAGCAATGAAGACCCAACGCAGCCAAAACTTAATTAAGTAATTTAAAATAAATAAATAAATAAATAAAATAAAAGTAAAATCTCAACTGGTGGACCCAGAGGCAGTTTTAATGACACCACAGAAATAGCAAAGCTCAGAGGCCACCTGGAAGTTTTCCTTTCAGATAAAAGGACTGAAAACTCATCCTTGGGCTGCAAGTCGGTCAAACCCAGAGTCAACCAAGGTGGGACACTGAGAGTCGCTCTGCAGCAGGAGGGGGAGAGAAAAGCCTCCCGGGAACCAGGTAAACATGGGCGTTTCAAAGAGCTTCCTGGAAGGACCACAGGATGAAGCCACGTTACACAGGAAGTGAGCTCTGTCTGCAGAGCCTCCAACAAAGACCAACAGGAGCTGCACACAGGGAAGTTACTGGGGAGGAGTGGACGGCGGGCCAGAGGAAGCAGGTCCAGGAGCCCCGCCAGGCAGACAGGGGCAGACATGGCGCCGGCCCCACTCTGGTCACATCCGCCAGTGAAGCCATCTGGCCCTGGGCTTTTCTTTACTGGAAAGGTTTTTAGAGCACTGATTTATTCTCTTTACTTGTTACAGGTCTATTTAGATTTTCTTTTTCCCATGAGTCAGTCTGATAGTTTGTGTTTCTAGGAACTCTCTCAGGTTTTATCTGGCAGAATGAACAAGGTAATTCTAAATCTATATGTAAGTAGAAATGTGCAGAAACAACAAGGACGACTGTGAAAAGAGCTGCCCCTACCGGATATCAAACTTTAAAGCTACGCTTAAGTACTACTGACAAAGAAATAGCAAACCAAAAAAATCAGAAAAAAATAGTCCAGAAACAGACTCCAGTGTAAATGGGAATTCAGTATATGATAAAACATGGCAAAACCAACATCTGGAAAGCATCCGTCAGGCCTATGATTCTCGGCTCTATTCTTACACCTCTAAGTCTGAAATAATGTGAAAACAAATGATTGAAGAAAAATAATTAAAGGAAAAAAGTGCAATTACAGATACAAGATATCCAAATGTATAAACCCATCCCATGATTCGACTCTTAAAAAGTCAGACAAATCCACAGGACAAATGGGGAAACAATACAAACAGCAATTAGTAGGACAAATAAAAATAACCGATACACACGAAAAGCTGGTCAATCTCACTAGTAACCAGTGAAACACAAATACATAAATACCATAGGAGACGCCACATCTCATACATTAGATTAAAAACACTTTTACTCAGGTTGGGTAACATGAAGTGCACACAGGAAGGAGGAATAAGCCGACGGGGGTGCATGGAGTGTGGGGACCGGGAAAGCCACCCAGCACTCGAGACGGAGTCAAACCTACAGCTGTGCCCTCCCCACAGCCGAGCCAGCCCATCTCCCAGGACTGACTTCAGAGAAGCTCATACACACTCCCAGGAAGGCACATGAAGTGGTGTTCACTCTAATAATGTGGGTAAGATTTAAAACTATAAGAACATAATCTGCTCGGATAGGAGAGCTGTTAGGCAAAAGGGCCGTGTCCAGGCGGCAACAGTTACAAGCCCAACCCTGCACAGGAGGCCTACAGGGCACCCTGGGGGCCTCCACAGCACACATGCACATGTGGATGCCGTGTGTGTCCCCAAAGCACAAAACAGTACCACCTACGGTCAGATCCGCTTCCACGATTGCTTACGTGCAATTTCACCTGCGAAAAACTAGGTGAAAACAGGAGCCCAGCCACGTGGGACACACGAACATCCCCACAGACGCACCTGAAACTGCCCTGCCGCCTTCACCCACGCGTTCCAGCAGCCACGACCGTCCATCCTGCCTCCGCCCAGGCCCACAAGCTAACACCAGGGCTTTGTCAAGGTCAATGCCATATTTACTCTAGAATCTGCCCATTCCTTAACCGTTTAATATGTGTAAAAAACTGTGCTACAGCTTCCATTTAATTCCTACCCTTTTTAAATGTAACATAATGACAAGGTTTTTGAGTGTGGTGCCCCTCACTCTACTCTTTGCCAGAAGCCTGGTTGTTACCGTGTGATTTTGCACAGCAGTGGTTTTTAGGGACAAATACGTTGCATTCTGGCAGAACTAGCTGTGCTTCAATAGGTACACGTACACACACAGATAACCCGTCTCATTAAAACCGTCAGCGCCGCAGCGAACCAGATGAGTTCAGTTCACACGTCAATGGTGCAAAGCACGAGAACACGTAATACCCCCCGCCAGCAAAACCGGACGAAGACCAGGGACCCCCAGCCCGAGCTTGCTGATCAACAGGGACAAGCGATCTGACCCTGCTGAGGTCCCCACCGCTCAAACGGGGATGACGATTTCTCACTGACCAAATACAGCTCTGATCACCGAGGTAGCTGGCAAAGCAGGCCGGGCAGGCAAATGAGGTGTGGTGGCGCCACTGTGAGGAGGAAATCGTTTTGGGAAAAAATCAAGAAAGGGTAACTGCTCCCATGCTCCTCAAAGCCGCGCCTGAGAAGGGGCCGCGTCCCTTACTTCGTGGTATGTGTCCTCAAGCTCCCCGTCGTAGATCCACCGGTAAAGGAAGCTCAGGATGGGGTGCGACACCAGGCTGAGGATGTGCTGCACCAGGGACCTCATGGAAGGGTCCCCCGTCTTGGTGTAGGCGTGGACGGCTGAAGCCAGCTCACCTCCCTTCCTTCCTGGGGACACAGCAAAACATCCACATTGACACTCACAGCAGAAACCAACAACTGAACACTGATGCAGATGCCAAGTCACGGAGATACGGTGTGGCTGCTCTCTTAGATGGCCAAGTCACGGAGATACGGTGTGGCTGCTCTCAGTACTGTCTGGACGTAGGAGCAGCAGTCAACACGTGACGGACCGGGAGCCCAGAGGCCTAGGTTCTACCTGGGCTTCACGCGACTCTCCACGGCCTCTCTGGAAAACGTGACTCGAGATACGATCGAGAACACAATTCTTCACCTTCTCTTGGCTGAGACCCACATCAAGACTCACACTTTATACCGCAATCCAATACACAAATAGGCATATATAGAAAACAAGCGTTTTACAAACAATACTTACACTTTAAGATTTTCTATTTTTTCCTTTTTCCTTTTGGTATAATACGCTGGGCTCAACTCTTTAGTCTGATGTCATAACCCATTAACTAACTGGTGGCCCTACAGTTTGAAAACATGGCCCTGTGCCCAGGAGCACAGCTCAGCATAAAATATTGGGAGTGGCAAAACCCAGATCCTACAGTATAAGCACATGAAGAGTTCCCATGTGAATAATTCTGGAGTTCGTTAGATTGCAGAAAGTTTTTTTTTTAACAGCTTTATTGGAGTATAATTTCTTTACAGTGGTGTGTTAGTTGCTGCTGTATAACAAAGTGAATCAGCTATACATATATATATATCCCCTTATCCCCTCCCTCTTGTGTCTCCCTCCCACCCTCCCTCTCCCACCCTTCCATGTGGTCGCAAAGCACCGAGCTGATCTCCCTGTGCTATGCGGCTGCTTCCCACTAGCTATCTATTTTACATTTGGGAATGTATATATGTCCATGCCACTCCCTCACTGTGTCCCAGCTTACCCTTCCCACTCCCCATGTCCTCAAGTCCATTCTCTCTACGTCTGCGTCTTCGGATTGCGGACAGATTTTAAGGAAAGGACTGATGTGCTCTGACTTTAGTGAGATCCCTCTTGGCATGTGTGCACAAACAGAGACAGAGCCAGTTGGCAGGTTATGAGGACAGGGCATGAAGAAGGCCCAGAGCGGGGACCCCAGCGCCCCAGGGAGGGCAAAGCCTGGGGGACTAGGGAGGAGCTGGAGGCGCCAGGACCATGAAAGGGAGGGGGGTCGGCAGGAAGACAGCTGGGGGGCTGCCGGTAGCTGGAGAGAAAGGAGGCATTTACTCACTGTATTCGACTTCTTTCTTCTTTTGAGGAAGGTGCCCCCCACACCGTGCCCTTGGAGTCAGTGGCCCCGAGAACCATCCCGCGGGAGGGGGGCAGCGCACGCGCAGCCAGGAGGGCAGGGTGGTCACCAGCCCCCACATCTCACCTGGCCCTTCCACCCCGAGGGGGCAGGGATCCCCAGTGCCCACGGTTACAGGTGAGGAGAGACAAAGGGCTTCCTGGCCAAGGGAGCACACACAGTGAGAAAGATGCTGAGAAGCAACTAGAAACACAGGCCGAGAGCCCAGGGGAGGCCCCACCCAGACGCGCAAACAAGGGAACTTGTGACGCAGCTGCTGAGCCCAGACGTGGGCCAGAACCTGGGGGGAGTGAAGCGCTAGGAGAGGCTGCTAATTGAAAGACAAATAAGAGGCACAGAGATAAGCAGCTGGAACACCGTGGGCCACAGGAAAAAGCGAAATCTCTGAAAACTAGACCCCGCCCCTCCCCTCAAGGAAGTCCTGAGCCTCCAAAGCATAAACACTGGGCTATGCGGGCAGCTGGTTATTCTCCCTATAATTTCACGTCTATTAATTTGTATTTAATCAGCATCCTTCTGGCTGTTAAGCATACAGAAGGGCAGGCACAAAAACAAACCTCGGTGACATTCCCTAAAACCTGCTTTGAAATAAAGCGAAATGACCTTGGCAGTGGTCCACCAGGGCCGCCAGGGTCTTCAGTCTTATCTTGGGGTCGTACGTCCAAACCAGGAGACGCCGGAGCGTTAAGCTACTCTCAAGGCCCAAATTCACACCCTGATCATCTTCTAACTGTAGCTGAAAAACAGGAAAGACAGAATGTGTAAGTACAGGTCACCAAACAGGCCAAGCATGTCTTAATCCACGTGAAGTAGACACGGGGAAAGGATTATCCGCATAAAAATGAAACAGAAGGTCCCTCTGAGACAGCGACAGTTCCTTCAAGCTACAAAGGAGGTCTGTTTCAATGGCAGACAGGACCCTGAAAATTAGCAATGAACTGGCTCTAGGACACACTGAAACTTTACAGATATCCAGTCCTTCCCAACAGGATTGTCAGATTTTTATCTATAAAGAGTAATGTATGAAGAAACTTAAAAATTCTGTATAGTGGCATTTCCTAACACTTCAAATCCTGAAGGAATTAAAAATAAGGTATTTACCTGGGAATGTAAAACAGAGAGTAATCGGTAGTATTCTTTGAGTTCCTGGTGCAACGCAGCACAAAAGCTCTGTGGAGAAAGGACGGAGCACAATTAAAGCAGGACACGGTCACTGCACACGACGGTCACTACACCGCAACACACGGGGACCTCGCAGGACGACGCCTTGAGACAAAGTTCAGGTGTCCGCGAGATGAAAGTCCGCTTCTGTCCACAGTCCCCACGCAGGTGTACCCACCACGATATACGCATTTAATAGCATCCGGAAAGGGCTGTCCCTCAGCATGAGCTTTGCAGGAGGGAAGTGGAGAAACACAGTGCATTTTTCATAAGCTAAAGGGCATTCACTTTAGACACTGATGCTTTATTTTCAGATTACGTCCCTTCTAATTTTTTTTCATTGAAGTATAGTTGATTTACAATATTCTGTTAGTTTCAGGTGTACAGCAAAGTGATTCGGTTATACATATATATGTATACATCTATATTCTTTTCTTTGGACTCTTTTCTGTTATAGCTTGTTACAGGATACTGAATATAGTTCCCTGTGCTATACAGTAGGTCCTTGCTGTTTACCTATTTTATATATACATAGTACCGTGTATCTGCTAATTCCAAACTCCTAATTTATCCCTCCCACCACCTTCCCTTTGTAACCATGAGTATGTTCTCTATGTCCTTGAGAAACCTGTCTGTCCTTTGCAGGTTCTGTCACAGGCTCTCCTCCTGCATATCCCTAGGCTTATACCCAGAGTTCATTCCAGAGTAACAGGAGTATGTGAAGGTCCTTCTGATACCTTTTCAGAATTTAAGATTGAAAAGGCACAAGGCAGTTTTTAATAATGTGGATGGTACAACTCCCCTCACCAAAATGGGGGGAACTGGCATGGAGTTGCCAATTTAAAAATATCGCTAGTGAAGAACGTTAGAGAACATAAAAGAAACATTAAGTGTCTATCAACAGATGACTGGATAAAGAAGATGTGGTGTGGGGGTGTGTGTGCGTGTACACACACACACACATATATGCGATGGAATATTACTCAGCTGTAAAAAAGAATGAAATAATGCCACTTGCAGAAGCATGGATGGACCTAGAGATTACCATACAAAGTGAAGTAAGTCAGACAAAGACAAATACCATATGATACCACTTCAATGTGGAATCTAAAAATAATACAAATGAACCTATTTACAAAACAGAAACAGACTCACAGACATAGAAAACAAACGTATGGTTACCAAAGGGGAAAGGGAGGGAAGTGAGGGAGGGATAAACTGGGAGTATGGGGTTAACACATGTACACTACTATAGTAAAATAGACAAACAGGAATTTACTGCATAGCACAGGCAACGATATTCAATATTTGTAACTACAATGGAAGGTAATAAAAATACATACATATATACGTGTAACCAAATCACCCTGATATACACCTGAAACACAACACTGTAAATCAACTAGCCTTCAATTAAAAAAAGGTTTTTTTAATTGAGAGAATCAAGTCAAAGGGAAAATACACTAAAATATGTAAAGTGACTCAAACATGGTCAGTGTTCCTAAGTATTCATTAAACATTTTTAAAAATCGCTATATTTGATTATCTTTGTCACTATCCACTATGTTTTCTCTTTTCTTGAGTTGACCGTGACTGACACAGTCCATTTTCAAACCTTCTTTATGTAAAAAGAACCCTCTTCAGAATGACTTTCTTATAAGATACTAAGGAGATTAAGCATTTCCCGAGGTGAATGTCACCCCAAAACCCCACGTGTCTCCATAACAAAGAACATACCTGGCCTACAAGTCCAAATGAACGGTCCAGGCTCCTCTGGTCAGTGTATTTTCTGATTTTATTATGTAACCATCCCAACTCAGCAAGTCTGACTGTTGTATCCCTCAAAGATTTATTTAGGTTTGCCTAAAAAGTAAATATATCCAGAGTTTAAAATAAAAAAATTTTTAACACTAGGATTTTAATTATTATTATTGTTTTAACCATTTGTACTTTTATAATTCTTAGGCTTCAACATAAGAAACTTAAAGATAACTAATACACCATCACTCAAGTGAAAGCAGTGAGACTCTAGGGAACAAAAAGCATCACAGAGCAGGCAGGGAAGTAAGACACCTCGGAGCAAGTGTTAGGCTTGGGTCCCACCGCCCCAGGAGTGACTGGCCGGGGTGCCGGCATGGCAGGGACAGTCTGTGACATCAGTGGCCTCGTGACTCGGCTAAGAGTCGCAAAAGGACAGAGGGTCAACAAGAAGGACTGTGGGAAAGGCAGGTTCTGGAAGACAGAAGCAAAGATGCCAGGATACCTGGCCATCAGGTAACTCGGGCACCACCGCCACAGGAGGAAAGGGGGCAACACGCTGAGGATCAAACCAGGGTTCCGTGGTGCAGGCTGACCAGGACTCCCGAATCTGCACACCAGCCCTCGTGACCCTAGTACTGCCTCACAAACCAACCGTGCCTGCCTGGTCCTGATGCCATCTGTCTTGACTTCTGAACACTTCAGACGGGGTTTCAGTGACCGTACCTTTCCCTCCACTTTGTAACAGTTGTCAGCGTTGCTCATCTTGACATTTCTGCCGTCTATGCCCTGGAAGACGTACAGAATATCTCTGACTAGGGCTGCCTCGGCAACTTCCACAGCACCTGTAACACGGTTTTTACAAGGTGAAATAAATCGCACAACACAATTCGCTCCAGGTGATATATATTTGCAACCAGAACAAAATTTAAAAACTAAACAAATGAGTTTAAGATGAGAAAGAATATGAAGTTATAAGAAAAAAGGATTTTCTGAAAATGATATGGAGATCATATAATTTCTCTTCCGAAAGTCTTTTAAAAAGACAAAGCAGGGCTTCCCTGGTGGCACAGTGGTTGAGAGTCCGCCTGCCGATGCAGGGGACACGGGTTCATGCCCCGGTCCGGGAGGATCCCACATGCCGCGAAGCGGCTGGGCCTGTGAGCTATGGCCGCTGAGCCTGTGTGTCCGGAGCCTGTGCTCTGCAACGGGAGAGGCCACAACAGAGAGAGGCCCGCGTACCGCAAAAAAAAAAAAAAAAAAAAAAAAAAAAGACAAAGCAATATGTGGGAGTGTAATACATGATCAAGGACCAGCACAAATCAATCACAAAAGGATGGATAATTATTTCATACGATGTTTAGAAAACTGGCTACACTACACAGCAAGCACGCAGACCTGGTTCCATCTCCATCACCATGACGAAAGGAGTTAACACAGCAGAAAGGGATTTATGATTTCCACAAACCTTGGAACAAAAGCTAACTCAGAATTCAGGTGTTACCCAATGTCATGACAAGAGGCAAAGCCCACAGATCCAAGGTCTCAGTGGGAGGAGACACAGTGAGAGCCCAGTGGGGTCAGGCTCCCACTCCAGGCTGCAGTCAGTTGTGGCGATAATGGTCCATAAATATCAGACTGCAGCAAACTGGGCCTATCGTCACTGGGGAAGGGAGAGCAGACCCAGGAAAGCACTCGGCAAGGACCTGAGGAGTGGGCGGCTCTGGGGAGGCACAGTCAGGGTGACAGGGTGACAAAGCCAGCCTGGAGGACTGAGGCTCCTGAACCCCGTCACCAGAACGAGAAACCAGGCCAAGGTTGTGAGCGTTTAAAACAAGGGGTGCATCCCTACTCACCACCTGCATCCCCTTCTCTCCGTGGCCTCGTCACGTTGCGAGAAACAGCGCTGGGGACACCTTTCGAGGTAGTGGTTTGTAAAGAAGGCTGGTTTGCAGTTAAAGTCCACGCAAGACGTGAGCCCAGCTGCTGTCGAAGACAATCTCCCACGCCCGGAGCTGGGTGAGACTGTCTGAAAGAGGAAGGGACCGTCTGTGTCTTCAAATGCCCGGCTCTTCACGGAGGACACTGAGACAGCCGAAGACACACTGCTTGAGTTGCTATACTGAGTGACTTAATCCTGAGACGCCCGAGCGGCCACACCACCACCGCGCCCCCGTGTCCCAGCGACGACGCCCAAGGCCTCCTGGGCTCCCGCGGTGGCTCTCGGGCTCTTCCTGCCCCCTCCACAGACTTCTCAACACACAAGTCACAACCTACTGGACTTTTCTTTACAAATACATAACACACACCACCCAGCTAAAACCACTTTGAGATTCACTACTGGTTTTACCCTGAAAGTTAACATCTTTCATCCAGTCAACATTCGTTGAGTTAAAAAAATCCGAAACACTGTCCCCCTTCCGTCCTCCCTGTCCCTCAGTCTTCACAGCACTTGATACGAAAAGAAACGTCGTAATCTGCAATTAGTTTTAAAAACGCACAAACATAAAATACAAGGCAAAGGCACATCGAAGGTCAAGACAGCTTCTAATAATTTGGAGAACGTGTCAAAGCTGCTCCCTAAAGATGTAGGAAGCTGACAGCTGATTTCTAATGACATGTTTTGACAACCGCAACAAAAATAGTGCTTCCTGGGACCGCAAAATACAGAAACGAGGATCTCAGTGGCACTACTGCTTCCAAGTGGTGAGCTCTGGTTTTCACTGGTCGAGTAAGAGAGGAAAGAAAAACCTGAAACGGCCCTGACTTTTCCCTATTTTTGACGGGGGGAAAAAGTCATCAACAACACTAAATTAAAACTATGTTTTTGAATAGTCCTAAATTTAAGAAAAAATTCTAAAAGACCACTTCAGTTCAAAGTTGTCTATACAGCTTTTTCTGTATCATGACACTAATTATTTCAAATACTTATTTTAAAGGGGAAAATAAGAACATCTGTTTATTCTTTTAGCCAGAATATGAGTTTAAGATGAAATTTTGGGATGTATTTTGCTGTCTTTCTAAAATACTAGACTCCATTTATTCCACACGTGTGGTACACACATTCTATCTTCTGATAACTTTAACAAACTCTGATTAAGTCGCACAGTGACTCATAACTGTATTGCGCTCATGTGGAAAACGTCATTTGATGGTAAATCCTTGGTCACTGTTCTCCTGGAAAAATACCCACTTTTTGACATTTTAGAGCACAGTCTGCGTTAATGGGATTTCTAGGAACGTGTATGGAAAAACATGCAGGAGAGCAACGTTCCAAGTCCATTCCGGCACTGGTGCTTCTTTATTCTCAGCCATGAGCTCTGCGTGTGACCGGACGTGACAGCACGTTGATGTAAAAGCACCGTAAGGTGCCTCAGTCTGAAGACCTCAGCACTTGAGGACGAGACAGCTTTATCGTATGTTCCTGACGTTTTAAATAACTGAGGAAGAGAACAGCACACCTATGAAGGGGCAACGTGCACTGAGAGAAGTACGAGAGCCCAGCAAGAGCCTGTCGCTCAGTTACGGCCAGAGAAGGCTCTGCACGCCGTCGCGTGAGCGGGCCCCCTGCTAACGGGTCTGTGCCTTAACAGGCGGGAGCCGGCCCAAACCCTTCACAGTCAGCTACGACTAAACGCGGGAAGAGCTCCCGTCTGAAACGGAGGGAGTGCTTGGAAGGGAACATCCTAGATAAAGCACCTCAGACCCGGCGCCTAGAACATCCCTGGCACATACGAGGCTCTGGAGGTAGTTTCGGCGAAGAGGAAATGCCTGGTTAAAGGCCGAGCACCCCCCGCTCCTACTGTGTGAGGACTCCCGCGCGCGAGCTGGGTTACCCCGGGAGGAGAGGCTGAGGCGTCGGGGTCGGGCCGCTGAGGGCGCACACGCCGATGCTGCTGACGCCGCTGCTGCCCAGGCTGCCAGAGCTCTGGGCCGGCGGGACGCTGCGGTCCTGGTAGTTCAAGGGCAGGGTCTGAGGCCTGGCGTAGTAGTAGGGCGTGGAGTGAGCATCTCGGGATAGCGCTTGAGCAAACAACGTGGCATAGCTAGAAACCTGAAAATAAAAGGCGTCACGAATATGGGTACGAAATTACAGAACGCTTTCCCACACCCGCAAAGACAATTCACATTCAGACTTTGGTTCTATTTTTGTAACTGGATTTTGTGCAGGCAGACCTCAGAGATATTGTGGGTTCAGTTCCAGACCACCGCAATAAAATGAGTAGTGAAACAAAGCAAGTCACACGAATTTTCTGGCTTCCCAGTGCATATAAAAGTTATGTGTACACTGTACTGTAGTCTATTGAGTATGCAAGAGCATTCTGTCTACAAAGCAATATACACACCTTAATTTAAAAATACCTTATTGCTTAAAAATGCTAACCATCGTCTGACAATGTAAAGTTGCCACACGCCTTCAACTTGTACAAAATGCAGTATCTGCGAAGCACAATAAAACGAGATGTGCCTGCGTTTATGAAACGAGAAATCAGTTATTATAGCTTTGAAATATGCCTGAACTGATAAAGTTCTGGAACGTTTTCTCAATCTCAAAACTCCCACATGGTCTGATAACTAAACACTTTACTCAGAAGCCAAGCAAACTGAAACTCAAATAATTACTCAAATATTTTTAGAAGCCTGGCATTATTATGTAATGAAAGAATGCCCATTACTCAGACTAAGGCTTTAAAGGTCAATATGACTCTTTCACCCACATTCTTCAACTCTCTAAACACTCAAATTTCTGTGGTCGAGCATCTTATTACACCAGACTCTCTGGGACTCTGGGCGGCAGCCCAATAGCTCTTTCAAACACCACACGGGTCAAAAACTGAACCCACTGACAACAAACTTTTCATGGTATAAGAGTAATTAATGTTCATCATGATATCTGAAAACCCAAGAAAACCCTAAAAGGTCTTCTAACCCAAAGAATAATGAAGCTGTGCTAATATTAATAACGTCACAGAATAAAAATCTGAAAACTGATAGTTTATTCTCTATTTAACCAGACATTGTTATATTTGAATAACATGATCCTCAGAAACATCTTAAGGAAACACAGCAGACTGACTAAAAATGCCCTTAAAAACAAAACAAAAAGAAAGAAAGAAAAAGAAATCTCTTGACCCTCATGACTGCCCAGAAAACTATACAAAATTATTTTGCTTTTCTCCTACTATTTTCTTAAGTATGGAAGCCAATTCCTATCAAAATTTGGTGTAACTGTCCCAGCAAAAGACACTGTGCTTTAAAAAGGCATCGAGCTGTGAAAATAGAGCCTCTCACCTTGTTAGGCTGCTTGCGTGGATCTTCACTAAGGCTTAGCAAGAGGTAGAGAATTGACCATTTATTTTTCAAAACTCCCTGTTTAGAAAGAAAACATTAAAAGAACAACTTTGTACTAGTTCCCAATTTTATCTTCCTCTCTCCTAAATTACCCTTATTTCCAAAATAGAAAAGCATTTTAAAATTCACCTGGTAACATCAAACCTAAATTTGTCGATTTTTCAGGCACTACCATAGTGCTGTCCATGAGAAGGCAAGAGAACGTTCTCAAGAGGTCAAGACCCTTGGAACCTTTAACCCCCTGAAATCTAACTCCGAAGTCCCAACGCGAACATTTTTTCAATTACCCTATTCCTGTCTAACGGTATTTCCTCCCTGAAATAATTCTTATAATAACCAACTTCCCAAACACAGTGATTATAAGAATAATACCATCACAAAATGTGTGAATGCTTTCCCCGCCTTAAGTCCAACTTAAGGCATAAAAAGAGAGTATCAGGAAAAAGAAAATAATTCCAAAGTATAAGACGTAGGTCTCAGCATCATGCATTCTTGGGAAACTCAAGGTTCTGAAGCACTTAGATGTCAGGATAACTACCCCTAGGTTTCTATGTAAGGTAATCATAATGATTTCATTAATTTCCAAACATGTATCACTCCCCCCGATTCACAACCCTTAACAGCAAGCAGCCCGCCCTCGATACGTTTTATCCCAAATTTACAGCGCATTCCACTCTATTCCTGTATTCCTACCTTTCCTATGCATAGGCTAGAAACTATAAATACTTTATTTACAAAACAAATTATGGGACGGTTACTCACGTTGCACAAGTTCTTCATTATATGTATAAAATGTTCCTAGAAAGTTTCTTTAAAGAATAATTTCATTCCAGGTATTTAATTGATTCACACAGAATTTTTCAGAAACAGCCAACTCCCCAGCTGGGACAACAGCAAGGAAGAAAGAGGCCAGCCCTGACCGAGGCCTCAGCCCAGTGGTAAGCAGACGTTCGGGCAAATACACTTTGCTATCATGAACTGCCCTTCCAGACACAGGAGGATCGCCCAGTGGTCCAGGCTCACGAAAGGACCGCCCGAGGAGACGTGCGTCTCTCAGAAACAGAGACGCGTGTCCCTGCAGCGCGGCAGGAGGGGCTCACTCTTCCCTACCCTGCCTGTTCCAGGGGAAGCCAACCAGAAGCAAGGGAGCCTAGGGGCTGCGATCCACACCCGTCAGCACCCCGGGGCCCGAAGCAGCAGCAAGGGGGAGAGAACAGAGCTGGTGGGACCGCCAGAATCAACAACTCCAGCAGCACACGTTTCAGATGATTCTAAACCACTTCAGACGCTGTCGTCTTAGACTTTGAAACTGAAAGGACCTCAATTCACACATAAAACGTTAAACGCTGTGCACACCCCGAATTCTAAATGTGGAAGCGCGGATTAGGGCCCCGTAAGCCCTAGAGGAGCATGGGAACAAGCGTTGCGCGCGCGGTTACTTAGAGCGGCGCGCACCCCGGCCCACCCCTCCCGAGGCCCAGGCTCCTCTCGCACAGCCCCGCCTTCCTCCCCCCACCCGCAGCCCCTCCTTGTCTTCAGCTCTGCCCCGCCCGCCACGGTCCAGCTTCTAACCCAGGACACCCTGCCCACACCACTGCTCCCTGACTCCCGCCTGGGGTCTAAGGACACAATGGCAAACGGCAAAGGGCCCCTCGGACCTGCCCCGGTGCCCACGGGCACACTGCTGGAAGGCCCTGACGGGCGGGAGGGAGGACCAAACACCGACCACGGCTGTGGTTCCAAAGAAGCAGACGTTTCAGCAACAAGAAGGGACGGCTCCCGCTGCTCGCTAACGTCTTCCACCACGCTTCAGCCTCCACCCCTAGGAAGCCGGCTACTATGTAAAACATCGCCGCTTTAGGAATAAGCATTTGGTGTTCCAAACTGAACTGTGGGAAACAGCCATTTAAATTAGAAACGCCTTAAATATGTTTTCACCTCATGGCCAGTGTTAACAGACACAACATCTCTTACTGATGAAATCTCCCTTTGGGGATCTCAGGAAGGCTAATGAGCGTTCCGGGAATGTGACATCTGATAAGAAGATCTTGGTAATTTTCAACGCACAAGTGAAGTTGTTTTCAAAAATAGAGAAAGTTTAAGAAAACCAAATAATACTGCAGTTTGAAACTATCTGCCTGGAAACGACTATACAAAAAAAGGTTCTTCCTTTTTTTTTTTGGATTTTATAATTTAATGTTAGATTATATTCATATTGAAAGGTTTTTTTTTTTAATCATATCTCTTGCAAGGTCATTTCTTAACTTCATAAATATCATCAAAGATGGAAAAACGTACTTAAAGCACGTGCAAGTATCAACATCCAAGCACAAAATGTTCAGATCAATTTTTTATTTATTTACCGTGACAGTAATTTACTGGAACTTATTCACAGTAACAGCAGGGATTGCACCTGATGAACAATGAGATGCACCAACAAGCTAAGCCTCTGCTGTCGTGTGTAGACACATCAAAGCTTCTGCTGACGTGCTTCCTCCCAGGGACGTAACTAAGGCTTCGGTGACACGCTCACTGCCCAGGAAGTCTGATCGCTTTCTCACTGCAGCTTCATTCATCTTTATAAGCAATTTCACATTCAACCCAGCTAGAACCTACTTCTAACACCGAACGTCTTTGAAAAGCAAACACTATCTAGAGTAAAGCCACTACCCAACACAGAGAAGGTGACCATGTGCTCCCAGCCACACTGACTGCCTCGCCAACAGCAGAGCGGCTTTCAGACACGTGCATGATACCTGTGAGTGAAGCTTCCTGTGGAGTTCTGAAAATAACGCAGCATCTGCTTCTCTTCTCTGCCGGGTAACTGCAAAGTCAGAAAATGAGCATGTTAGTGACACACACCGAAGTTTCTTCTTCACAGTAATGGATAACTCTGCCGTCTGCAACGAATCTTGAGCTTAAGAATCAAAATAACCAGGCAACGTCACTTCAGCTCCATAAATTTCGTCAGGTCACTGGATCTGAGATTTGTAAAATATGGACAAAATTAGGCTGGAATCAAAGAGTTTATGTGAAAATTAGCTAAAGTAACAGACATGATGGGATTTTTTTAGATCCTATCTATAAATAGTAACAAACCGCCCAGGGAGGCAAAGGACCACGAGTTCAGCTAGTTAATAAAGGCCACCTGGAGGGAGGGATGGGAGGTGAAAACATCTCTGGGATCCCAACTGCAAACGGTAATAACAAAGAAGTACCCCATTCATGACAGTGTGACTTAAAACCACACCTTCTAAGCATTTTTGTTAATATATACGCAATGCTTCATCTTGCTTTGGTGTAAGATATAATAGTCAGTTACTGTTTCAAAATCGAAATCGAAACAGCTAAGGGGCTAATCTTCACCCAGGAATTCGTTCCATGCCTGCGTGTCCCCAGGGCTCACGGCCACAGCACATTCTCTAGAAGCCAAGGGAACCAACGAGAAGCTCACTCGCCGCCCAGCTCCGTGGAGGAGGACGTGGGCCTGGGAGGAGACGCTCACCCACATCCACCACGCTGCATGCACCGCCTGTGCACAGATGCCTCTCCAAGGAATCCCGTTACAGCCGAGAGAAAAGCACCACCCTCAGAAGCTGGTTTACAGGAATCTGCGTCTATTTACCCCAGCGTAGCAGGACTGCTTCCTTAAAATCTCATCAGCCAAGCTCACTTAGTTTAAATGTTCGAATTCTTCTCTAGAAAGACAATGACTGACCTGACAGCCAGTACCTTTTCACATTCATCACCTAGGAAAGGGTCCCCGTATCACGTACTGACCGTATGGCCCAGCATGTCTCGTATGGACACACCAGAGACCGCTTCATCCTAATCAAAGCCGTACCTCCAAGTCTTCCTGTGCAGAACGGTAACACTCTCTTTAAAATGCATTATTACAAAATGCATTCAACAAAATGAATGCAGTTAAAAATTCAATGTAATTTACTTTTACATGTTATTTCTACAGAATGGGACTAATGCTAACTCAGATATAAAAGCCACAGTACAATAAAATATAGTAAAGGATATTAATAAAAATGAACACAGAATATTCACCCCAAAAATGATGTTTTATCTAATAGACTGCTAAATAAAGCAAAACAAGCCTTGAGTTACAATGTACCTCACTCACCAATGTGAAAAATGAAGACACCAATAGGTGTGAAATTTTGTCACACACGAGTTTTGCGATTTGTGCCAATACAAAACATACTAGCATTTTATATAAAATGGCAAGTTAACATTTTTGTGCTATTCTAGACGGCAGAACTACCATAACTCAGCTAATCTAATTTACCAAAAACAATCACCAAATTTCAAAAATATTAAAATGTAAAAACTAAGTCTAAGAATGAATGAAAGATGATAGACCACTGGTGACCACTCCGTGCACCACCACTGACACCTCAACCACAGCTGGGCCACGTCAGGGCTGGGGACTCGGGCTGGGGGCCCAAGAGCAGCCGCGGACACCAGGTGATAACGGGCAGAAGAGACGCACTGCGTCTACACAGCAAACCTCATTTCAAGGGTACAGAGACTACACAGAACAACAAACTGCACACGGTTACAGTTTTCTTCTTAAAAAAGGACCCTTCAGGACCCAGCCAACAACGTGGCTGCCAGTCCTGTAACTCTGAGGACAAATTATCTTCAGCTGCTCCAAGGATGCGTAGTGCTCTCACCAGCGGGCCTGGATCTGTACATCCAGAAAGGGCATGGTCTGTTAAATGCAGTACCCAGTAGTTGGGGCTCTCACCAATAATCTAAAATGTAACAATCATCAGGGATCAAGAAGCGAGTACAATGTTCTCAGGCTCAGTTTTACAGACAAGAAAGGAAAATAAGTCTCTACAGTATGCTAAATAGTCCGTCCCCCCCCACCTTACACAGTACCTACATGCCAGGTAACCCCAAGGTCTGAATCATCCCGGACCAAGCCGCTCACACGCCAGGGCCTCAACCCTACCCCCGGCTGCCACACCACCCAGCTCGGGTACCCAGCTCTGAAACAGGACATCCACCCAGAGCCCTGGCCAAACAGTTAATAATGCAACAGCTGAGGTGGGAAACGGTGCCGTGAGGAGCTACCTCCGAGAAGGTGGCATTACCACTTGCGACAGCCCGGTCCACCTGGGCGGCCTGAGAGCCGGGCCTGCAGGGAGAACGCACCTGCTTTCTCAGGTGCCAGGCTGCTGCTTAGGTGGCTGGGGCCAGGCTCTTGAGTCTGGAGAACTGTGAGGAAAGGGGACCCAGCCCCTGGGGAAGAACCACCTCCGACCGGGACAGGGGCGGCTCTCACAGGTGGGCCCTGGTGCTCAGAGCCCCTCCCGCAGATGCTGCTGGGACGCACAGTCGGACAACCATTCCTAACCGGGGGCTAATACGTGGAAAGCTTCCTTCTCTAAGGTAACAAACGCTGTGTATGAAAGCTTTCAGGACCATCTCAGAATTAAAACCTTCAACGGTAAGCTCTGAAGTACTGCGAGTTAACTCACTGAGTTGTTTTAACTGCCAAGATAATTCCCTCTGTTATCTGGTCAAAGGGTGCCTAAGATTAAATCCTTATCACAAGATAAGCTGCAAGTTATATGAAGTCCTTTTATCTTTCTCACATTCTTAACCCAGATTATGTTGTTATAATAGTATTTAAAACAACCCCCTTCCACTATGTTCTTGTCCTTATTTTTAATATATATTTTTATATATTTGTAATAGTACCTATAATTAAAATGTGCTTGGGAACTACATACATACATACACATACAAAGAAATACATACATACATAAAAAGATACACAAGTATATATCTGTGTATGTGTGTGTGTGTGTGTGTGTGTGTGTATAAACTTAAGCTTCGACAAGTTTAAGAATGCAACACATGATAACACTTAAGAAAAATACATACGTTCTTTCTTGATTTTTTCAGCTACTAGAAATTCATCTCTTTCAACAGTTGGGGCAAAGTTGCTGCCAATAACTCGCACGGCATACTGGAACTGCTGGGCCACATCGGCTGAAAGGTAAATAAAAGGATGCAAGTTATCACCATCACGTTATGCTGTGATCCCCTGAAGCTCCAGTTCAACACAGTGCACTGGGCATGTGCATCTACCGTCCACCTTCCCCAGGGCTTAACTGAGAGGACGGGAGAGCCACAAAGAGGCAGAATGAATGACTAAATGAGCAGAATGACAGCTTTACAGACAAAGTGAGGGAGACAGCAACACAAAGTCTGACAACTCCTAAGAGACAGAAAACAGACTGGATTGATAAACATAAAAAAAGGAGCAGGAAAAGTGCCAGCCCAAACCATGGCACCTGCTCAGCAGAGCCTACAAGGAGCGCCAGGGCTCACGTGCATACACACAGGACTGGCCGCGAGCAACCAAAATGGGCAATAACTTATGAACCACGTGTGCACTTCCAGGTAAAGAGGGTGGCTTAAACACAGACATGTGCCTCCACGCCCTTCAAAAACCCCACGAAACTGAGAAAGGGGGATCTTTTTTTTCTAAGGCATAAACCTACAAGAGCAAAGAAAACAAGGCAGATCAGTAAACCCTGCTGACTCGACCTCTAAAAGTGTATCCCACTATGATCACTCCATAGCCACTAGCCCATCTCAACAAGTCTCCCGAGTAGCCGGTGACCTACTCCTCCTTTTGCCCCTGGAGTAAATTACCCACACGCAGTCAGGCTGATCCTGAGGAAAGCCTACAACACTGGGCCCCTTGCCACCTGCCACCTCTCCTGGCCCAGCTCACGACACACCAGCCATGCTCTGCGGTCCTGCCCTTCCTTGAGGACGCCTCACTCATGTCCAGCTGAGAACCCTGACACACCCTCCCCCACCTAGCTCCTCAGACCGCCTTCCCACCTCCAGCACACGTACACACGCACACACACACACACACACACACACACGCACGTGCGGAGTCTTCCTTAAACACCACTGCACCACAACACAGAAGGTGAGTGTATACATGGGGGAAAGGAGCAAACAGAAGTAACTCACACTGTTTCTGTGGAGTCACAGGATTAGAGGGGAGACCTTCTTCATGTTTTCCCACTTTAAAAATTTTCTACACCAAGTATACATTAATTTTTTAAATATTAAGTGTCACTGAACATCACTTATTTAAAAGGAGTGCTTGTATAACTATTTTAGTTAAAACTCATTTTTAGATTACCATGATCCTGAGTTCTACAAACAGCAGTTCATTAACAACATACTCGAGGACATCACAGAAAAATCCCCACTCTGAAAGTTTCATGAACTTTTGAATTTTCTCCCACCCAAAATTCAAACCTCCTCAGTACCAGACACACTCTCCTCTTCCTTGTCTTCACACCTTCTCCACACCTCTGTACGTCTACCACATCCCTCCCACCTCTGCAGCCGCACTGCAGTTTCCCTATCTGCCTGCCAGCCAAGTTTCCAGTCTATCTTTCTTGTTGATGATAAAGTATTTGAAAAACCCATCAGCTATTTCTTAAACCAAACCCACCTATCTTGTGCTTCAAAGGTAGACGCATAGAATCCAGACCGTGAAGGAGGTTAGCAGAGGCAGTTATTCTCTTTAATAATGACTATCATCAAAGATTAAAATGCAAAGTATCAAACAATGCCAACCACAGATTTCTCCTGTAACACTCCCAAAACATCATCCAATTTTTAAAGTATAAGTAAACTCAATCAGTAGTTCAATGAATAATTGCAAAGCACCTACGACGTGCCAAACAGTACAGGCCCTAAGAATAGAATAGACAAGAAATAGTGGCTAACAAGGCAGCCTTTGTGAGAATACAAAAAACTGAGACACAAGGTAATCAGACTGTGACAAGAGCGACTAAGAAATAAGCAGGACATTACGACGGCAAATAACAGGGAAGACGTCGTGACACAGGCTGGCTACGCAAGGCCCCTCCGAGGAAGCGACCTTTAAGACAGGCAGGAGCCTGCCAGGTGAAAAGCCAGAGACCCAGGTGGAAAGGACACAGTCGTGGGATTCAGGGCTACTCAGGACACTGTTCCTCGAGGAGGCCAATGACACTGGATTCTAAAATCCAAATCATCAAAGCCAAACGCACTCCATCAAGAGTCCCAGACAAGGAGGTCCACACGGCAGCTCTGTGATGATGTGGCTTAACCCACGACTAAAAATAGGAGTATTCAAATTTTGGACCACAGAGTACCAGAGCACTCTCGCCTCCAATCTGCTCTGGGTATGTGCCAGGGGTGGGCGGTTTTCAGGAGCGGGGAAGGGGAGGTACACCCCCCGCCAAGCCTCCCACGACATCTCTTCAAGAAGCAATGGCACCGGTGAATTCAAGGATACACTGCCTGACGAGTGCCAGAGCCGCTGCAGTGCTGCCCACACACACTTCCAGCCACGCAGGTGAGAGGCCACCCCACAGGCAGGGCCACGGCTTTCCCGCCTCTACTCAGCGGCAGGAGCAGGAATGAGTGAGTTCGAGACAAGACGCTCCGGGATCAGAGGCCTGGGCTCCCGGCGTGGCCCTGCCTGCCGCAGCCGGAGGACAGCGGGCCGGCACTTCACCTCTCCAGGTCTCAGGGACCTCGGCTCTAAAACGAGGCCACTAGGAACCACTGCCACCTCCCAGAGGGCGCGCAGAGCGTCTGGCACACAGCAAGGACTCAACAAACGTTAGCTACCTTTATTATTATTAACCTAAAAATGTCATTTAAATGTACATTTTGTCTAGCACAGCCATCAAAATCACAACTCAATACAGCACCCCTAGTTTTTAACTTTAAGCAAGATAATGGGGTCTTCATCCAGTAGGTTACAGACAGGAAACAAAATCAGCCTTCAACAGAAATGACCCTCTGGCTGCGGGGTGGGAGAGAAACTGGGAGGAGGTGCAAAGCCAGGGCCGCGACACCGTGGGACCACAGGATCTCAATCCGACACGCGAAGGCCCAGAGAGCACGCAGGTGTGGGCCCAGGAGGTTTCAGATGGAAGACAGCTGCCTCTGTATCCTGAAAGGGTTATTATCCACACGTTCAGGTAAAAGACAACCACTGAACTTCAAGGTGCACAAAAATAAGCGAGTCCCCAGGAATTACAAAAACTCTACAGGCGTGTGCTTCCCAGAGATTCAGAAAGTGACGGAGGACAAACTGTCCAAGTCGTAAATTCCTGCCTTCCTGCACCTCTTCTACCTGTGGGCTTGTGCGCACGTGACACTGCTTTCGTGAAGGACAGGCCAACAGGTCAGTAACCTGAACCAGCAATCCCCACCCCAGACACAGGTCGGAATGACTGTGTTCCAGACGCCAAGCTCCAACAGACACCGCCAGGACCAGTTCTCTGGAGATGGGGCCCACAATATTAGTTGTGAGTAAGTGCCACATTTAGAGAATTCAAAGTGAAAAGACGTAACACCGCATACAGTAAAAAGTCTTCCCCCTCCACTACTGTCTGGCCACCAGCTCCTCTCCCCAAAGCAGCCAGCGCTACCAGGTTCTCGTGAGATCACAGATGACTCTGATCACAGCGCTGGTTGAAAAGCAATGCTCTAAACAAAAACAAAATCAAAACCATTGCTCTAGTTTGTGGTTCTCAAACTTTTTGGTCTCAATTCCCCTCTACACTTTTAAGACTGAGGACCCCTAAAAGTCTTTTATTTATGTGGGTTACATCAATCTATACTTACTGTATTAGAAACATAAACCATGATCATTTTTAAATACTAATTCATTTTAAAATAGCAATAATAAACCCATTAAGTACAATTTTCAAATGAAGCCTAAACCTTTAAAATTTCAATATACACATTAATAGACATTTAGTGTACATTTTAACATACACATAATAAGTTTTTTTTCCCACATAATATGTTTTGATGTATATTTAATACACATTGATTTTCCCAAGGTAAAGACCACACTTTGTTTGGAACTTCATCAAGAACTCTTCACAATTTTCAAAAATCATAAACCCAACAGCAACAGCACTTGTGGTCCACAAACCAAGACGACATCCTTTCCCTGCCTGCACCATGGCTCACGCTGCCCTCACATGGCTGTTCCCAGTCAGGGCCATCGTCTGACCTCAGTACGTGGGCTACTGTAGTCCTACCTAAGCGTTTGTGCTAAAACACTTACCTAACAAAGACTCCTGTATTTCTTCTTAATCTCTAGTTAGAAAGAGGATTACAAAGTATGAAAAGGAATGTGGCCTCTGGCAGAGCTGAAACACTATAGCATCAAGTACACTGTTTCCAAAGACAGAAATAATGACTATCCAAAGATGTAACAATGAGTAAAATGTTCTCCAGGAGAGGCTCAAGGATGTGGAGAGAGAATTCTCCTCTCACTGACTGGCACTGTGTGTTTCAAACAAATTCACAAGTGTTATAAGCTGGGAAAGGTGGGCAGCAATGGTTATACGAACTTTATAAAAGTGTCAAGCATCATTATGGCTAGGTGCTTTGCTTCTGAAGGTCCCTTGAAGCTAACTACAAATTAAAAAAAAAACTTTATGAAAAACTGATTCATATGAAATTCACATTAAAAGTAACAAGTGTCTATCATGCCTCAATTTCACAGTATTAAAAAAGCAATATATTATAAAAAAAAAAAAGGCCAATTGTTTGTAAGCTCACTAGAAAATGTAGCTAATCAAACGTTCTACTAAGTTAACAGATAAAATACCCACCAATGAAAAGAAATTTTTTAAAAATCTCAAACACTGTAAAGGCAGCAATAACACTGCTCCTTTGTTCACTAAGGAAGAATAAATTAAAACAGAACAAGGCAAGCTATTAAAGACATATATTCTTCAGTAAGTAGTAGTATAATTTGGAATTATGAAAACAACTGTTTGGCAATCCTAGCTGTCCAGAACAGAATAAAGAGAGCATCGTTTTAGTGGATTTTATGATATATTTCACTCTGAGAGGACCCCTCAGGATCTCACAGACAGCTTATTTACTTCTTTTTCCTTCCAGTTTTATTGAGATATAACTGACATACATCACTGTATAAGTTTAAGGTGTACGGGAGCCAATTTACTCTTAATTTAGACACAATTCTACACGGTGCAGAACTTTCTGAAAAGTTTTTCAACCTCCTGGAATGGGTGAAACTAAATCAATCAAAAGGAGCCTCAAATGTTAAAAAAGAAATTTGAGAAACATGATGACACCTCGCAATGAATGAATGGTCTTCAAAGTCTAGTTGTGACAATGGAAACGGATGAATGTGTGGTTTATCCCTGGAGGAAAACTGAGGGCCCACGGGTGTAACGCAAACCCTGACTTTAACATGAGTGAATCATGACCAACAATCTCAGTTCCCTGGTGTCTCCTATGATCAGGAACATCAAATCAGAAAGGCAACTCAGACACACACAGAAGAGCTGGAGATAAAAACAGAAAACAGCCAGGCCCCGCCCTCCTCAAGACCTTGGCACAGGTGTTCCAGGACCCCTCCCTCTCTCCACCCAGGTCTCTGTTTAGGTATCCTCAGCTTTCCCTCAATATACCTTTACCCTGGACTTCCCTGGTGGCACAGTGGTTAAGAATCCGCCTGCCAATGCAGGGGACATGGGTTCGATCCCTGGTCCGGGAAGATCCCACATGCCATGGATCAACTAAGCCCATGCGCCACAACTACTAAGCCTGTGTTCTAGAGCCCACGAGCCACAACTACTGAGCTTGCACTCTAGAGCCTGTGAGCCACAACGACTGAGCCTGCGTGCTGCAACTACTGAAGCCCATGTGCCACAACTACTGAAGCCCGTGCTCTGCAACAAGAGAAGCCACTGCAATGAGAAGCCCGTGCACCGTAACAAAGAGTAGCCCCGCTTGCAGCAATGAAGACCCAACGCAGCCAAAAATAAATTAATTTTTAAAAAACGATTAAATCTAGTCTAATAACTTGTAAATTTTAAAAAATCCCTTTACCCTACTTTATTTTTCATCACAGCACCACTAAACAACATTATAAGTTTACTGATATTTTTTAATAAGGAACGTTTCTTCCACTCTAACGATGAGAGAAAACCTTCTTGTTTTTAATTTTTATTTATTTAACTTTTTGGCTGCGCCGCACAGTATGTGGGATCTTGGTTTCCCCGACCAGGGATCAAACCTGCGCCCCTGCATTGGAAGCATGAGTCTTAACCACTGGACCGCCAGGGAAGCCCCTAAGTTTACTGATTTTATCACATATCCTCCACTAGAATGTAGGATCTATGAGAGGAATTACCTGTCTCTCTACCTCTGCATCACCAGCGCCTAGCACAGTGCCTGGAGGTGGGGGGAGCCCAAAGATTTCTTAGATGAACAAAGAGAAAGAGTGAAACTTCAAAAACTGGAGCAAGAACCGTGTAAAGTCAGTGTCATTTAGCAGACTGACCAAATAAAATTCATCTTTTTGCTCCTAAGACCATCAAATAAATTATGTACGCTAATCATGAAAGGTCAAAATGCAGTCTCAATTCTTTAATTTTGTTTTAAGTCTCCCTGCAAAAACTGCACACTTTCTTTCCCACATTATGGTGCTCAAGGAATAAGTAACCCAGTTGCTTCAATTACCCAAAAGATCCCTTCGTAGTGCATCCCCTCTTCCCCCCTCCCTCCCGCCAAAACAAACATCGAGAGACGACAAACTGTGCCGTATTTTACGGCTCCAGAGCTACACAATGGCTTGACCTACTGCACGGGACTGGTCTGGTAGCAGGACTCGCCATGTGAACCCTGCAGAAATGGTTTCACATCAAAAGCAACCAACCCTCAGCCCTTCGTCGAAAGAAAATGTGGCAGGTAACCGTCATAGGCACCTTTGCATCACCCTCAAATCCGCTCCTTTGCTAACGTTAAGGGGAAACTGTGTGGCTCCACCACCCGGACCCCCTCCGCGGCGTCGCCCCCGCGCAGTCACGGGCGTGTGACCCGGGCCAGCCCGCCGCACTCTCCATCCGGATAAGCGCGGGAGCGCCCGCTGGGCCCTGCGGCCGGAGGCGGACGCGCGGCGGCTGACCGTCCTCCGGGCTGCACCCCGGCACCGCGCCGGGCAGCGGTGACTCAGCCGCCCCGGGACCGGCCTCCTTCCCCCGCCCAGGGGGCTGCAGCGCCCGCAGGCCCGCCAGCCCCGACCCCGCCAGCCCCGGGGACGCCTCCCAGCCGCCCGGCCAGCCCCGCTACCTTCACTCCTGCCCAGGATCCGGCAGCACAGGTTCTGCAGCAGGACGTTCGGCGACTTCTGGTCCGGGGTCGCCATCCTAGCCCGGGGCTGCCCGCGGGGGCCCCGCGAAGCCCCGGCGCTCGCCCGCCCCGCCCCGAGCCTGGCGTGCTCCGGAGGCCCGGCCGCCCGCGTCCGCCCCGCGTCCCGCGGGCTCCCGGGTCCCCCACAGGTTAAGGGCTCGCGGGCAGCGCCGGCAAGAAGGGCGCCATTTTGACGGAACCCGCCGAAACGCGGGCCCCTCCCACAATGCCCCGCTTCTTCCGGGCGCTCGGGACCGCAGGTGCTCCCGCCTAAGGGTTCCTCCCGACAACTGCGGCCCAGCCAGGAAAGTTCCGGAACCAGGCGCCCCAGCCGCCGGTGCTCGGAGTGCTCAGACGCACAAACGTCCCCAGGTGTCCTCGAGGGTCAGGAAGGCACCGACCCCCAGACGTTCTCAGCAGAGGGTCAGGACGGCCCCTGACCTGCTGTAAGAGTGGAGGGTGCCCTGCAGCGCTTTCACAGTCCATAATTTTTTTTTAAAGGATCATTGGTTCTACTTACACTTTGGGTGGAGAAGTCTGTTTATAGAAGTACAAGGGTTTTACGATTTTCGACACGTGGCTGACCATCGACACCGGCCACATTGTCCAGCTTTTCATAAGAGTGCTGTTTGGCACCTCCCCACCCCCAGCCCCAGGTAACTAGTCAGTCCGACAAGAGCGAGAGAAGGGGGCAGGCTCGACCACCAAAATGTGTTACGTGGTCACTTGTGGCTACCTGGGGAAAAGGGCTGGCTGATGGCAAGACGGGAAAATTAAGCAGCTGCTGCGGTTAGGGGTAATGATGGCTACAGAGAGCACAGGGTGGCGTGGACTGTGCTGGGGTACATGCGGAAAACTAGGGTCCTTGCATTTCTAGCTAGAGGCTCAGCCATAGGCAGAACCAGAGGGCGTCTATAACAGCCCTAAAAGAAATCTCTTATTCTTGTACCTGCTAAGTCATCAGAACTGAGGACCAGACTCCAGTTATGATGCAAGTCCAACACACAGTCCTTCCAAGTCTCTCCTGTTAAGGGTGGATGGTTAATTGAGAAGAAGTGGACCCTGAGGTTTGAGATGGAGACGTTTGGGTAAAACGTGAAAACCCAGGTCACCTGAACCTTCTTAAACACAGCAGGAAACCCCTCCTCGTGTGTGTGTGTGTGTGTGTGTGTGTGTGTGCAGAGTCTGGCCTTTCCTCCATTTTCTGAAGAATCAGGTTGGCTCTTCTCAGCAGCAAGTGAAGCAGAATTCCAAAGGACTCAAGTCATCCTAAAGAAGGAGTGAAAGAGTGGACAGAGAAACAAAAAATCAAAGAGGACAACAGAAAACAAACTTTTAAAACAGTGTACCTAAATCCAACCACTCTAATGACGGCAACAAGTGTTAATGGATGAAACGCTCCATTAAAAGGCCAAGATTGGGCTTCCCTGGTGGCGCAGTGGTTGAGAGTCCGCCTGCCGATGCAGGGGACACGGGTTCGTGCCCCGGTCTGGGAGGATCCCGCATGCCGTGGAGCGGCTGGGCCTGTGAGCCATGGCCGATGAGCCTGCGCGTCCGGAGCCTGTGCTCCGCAACAGGAGAGACCACAACAGTGAGAGGCCCGCGTACGGCCAAAAAAAAGGCTAAGATTGCCAGAATGAGTGAAGGAAAAAAGCAGGACCTAATTACAGCTTAAGACATAAAAAGTTGGTAGACAGTAAATGGGTGGAGAAAAGATATACTAAGAAAACAGTGAGGATAGCAAGGCTGGAGTGGCCACATTAACATCAGGTAAAATAGACTCAGAGACAGGGAGTGTCCAGAGACAGAGAAGGACATCTCGTGCTGATAAAAGGGTCAGTTCCTTAGGAAGACACAACTGTAAATGCGCGTGTGCCTGATGACAGACCCTCAAAATACATGAAGCCAGAGGGACTTCCAGAGATGATGGGTGAGGATGCAAGCAACCCCTTTTCACCAAAAAAAAAAGCAGAAAACTGGACCAATTTGCCAAGATGAACCAAGCCAGGGCACTGGAAATCAACCAAAGATAGACCACAAATTGGAAAGCATTCAGTCTTGAAAAAATGATGGAGCTTCTAGGGAGAAAAATGTGCATCTGTGGTCTTCTTGCCAGGGCTGCTCCAGTCCCCACCACACAGCTTGACCCAGGAGAGCCCTGGTACTCCCAGTGCATGGTGGCTGCCCGACCATCAGCTTTGGTCCCAGAAGGGGTGGGCTCAATTTGGGGCAGGAGGTGAAAAGCCATGGCTCACCAGCTAAAGGGGGCTTGGTAGGAAATGAACAGGGTGACACTCCAGCTACAGTAGCCCAAGGTTGGGGGCCTACTTGGTACGAGAGGCAGCCCCACCAGGATTTTAATGCCGAGTGTGACTTTTGTCACCTTGACTAGCCATGGTGCCCAGATGTGTGGTCAAACATTGTTCTAGGTGTTTCTGCAAGTGTGTTTTGGGATGAGATTAACATGTAAATAGTAGGCTTTGAGTAAAGCAGATTGCCCTCCGTAGCATGGGTGGGCCTCACCCAATCAGTTGAAGGCCTGAATAGAACAAAAGACTGACCTTCCCCAAGGATGAGGGAGCTCTGCCAGCCGGCGGCCTTCAGCTATTCCCTGGGTCTCCAGCTGACAGCTCACCCTGCAGATTGTGGAATTGCCATTCCCACACTTATGTGAGCCAATCCCTTAAAATAACTCAATCTCTTTCCCTCACTCTAGATAGATGATAGTGTAGAATATAAAACAATAAAAATTTTTCATCCACTTAAAGAAAAAAAAAGAAATAAAAATGAACATAGAACAGGAGGGACAAGAGAAAACCTATTAAGATGGTAGGTTGAAACCAAAGTAGCTCACAAATTACATTAAATATAAACGCACTACGTCCACAGAGGTGAAGAACAGTTCTAATCACATCCCATCGAGGCTGCAGTCTATTGACTGGACGTCTCACTGCTGGTGTGGACCTTGGTCAGCTGCCCTCCAGTGGTGTTCGTATAGTTACTCCTTTTCTCTTTCCTTTCTTGCTCTTTGGAAGAATGTCACAGTGCAGCCCATACCTAGGGAGTGGGTAGTTATGGTCCCCTTCCCTAAGTGTGGGGTACCTACACAGATTTATGTAAAATTTTTCTGCATGGAGATTTGTTTATTCTCCCCCATTTGCTTGTTTTTCAACAATTTACTTATATCGGTATGCATTTGTGGGTATTTATTTTTATACTTTGGGTCATAATCCAATAATGCATCACTTATTTTCTTGCTCAAATTGTTCCAGCCTTGGCTCTTGGGAGCTGTTTCAGCTGGCTTCTTGGACACTCCCTCATGGCCATGAGTTCTTTAAAAATAGTGAATAGACTTAATGGTTTTTAGTATCTTTTTTTTTTTTTTTTTGGCTGCATTGGGTCTTCGTTGCTGCGTGTGGGCTTTCTCTAGTTGCACTGAGAGGGGACTACTCTTTGCTACGGTGTGCGGGCTTCTCACTGCAGCGGCTTCTCTTGTTGCAGAGCATGGGCTCTAGGCACGTGGGCTCTAGAGTGCAGGCTCAGTAGTTGCGGTGCGTGGGCTTAGCTGCTCTGCCACAGGTGGGATCTTTCTGGACCAGGGCTCAAACCCGTGTCCCCTGCACTGGCAGGCGGATTCTTAACCACTGCGCCACCAGGGAAGCCCAGTATCATTTTAAACTTATAGAAAGTTAAGTAAATAGTACAGAAAAGCTCATACACCCATCCACCCCAGGCACAGCTTCCCCTATTATTAACATTTTCCACGAGTGTGGTATATCTGCTACAATTAATGAACCAATATGGACACGATGTTATTAACTAAAGTCCGTAGTTTATGTTAGTCCACTGCTTCTGGGCGGTGGCTTATTGTGGTAAGACAGTGAATTCTGTGGTCAGGTGCCCCCGTCTCAACTTTTCTGTAAAACGGTGAGGCAGTCATGTGGGATACCACGACAGAGAGTTTCCACATCTGGGAATTCGCATTCCCTCCTTCCCCGTGTGATCTGCTGCTCTGTCTCACTCCTCCTTGATATGGGCTACATTTAAAATTCTTTCATATTCTATCTCTTATGTCACATTTGATATCGTAGGAAAAAACCCATTCAAGTTGCCTCAATTGGAAACTTTGTGATTAAGGGCCTTCAGTACCCAACTCAGTGATTATAAAGACCGGTAATGATTGATTGACTAAAACTAGTGAACAGTCTTTCAAATTACAATGAAGTTTTAAATGGATATTCACTTTTCTTTTTTGAGACCATGATAATTTACTGTTTTGACATCAGATCAACAGAAAGAAACTCCAATTAGACTTAGAAAACTCATATATTTCAGGAACATGTCATTTAACCCTAGGAAGTGGATGGATAAATTACTTTAGAAGTCAAGAAGTCTTTTGAGCCACCGTCCTTTCTGTTATCTTGTTTTGTGAGGATGTAGTGTTTCTTCTCATACTTTTAAAAAATTGTAATCAGTTTTCGAAGGCTGACATCTGACACAGCGTTACTATAAATACCACCAGGACTGAGTATTACCTTTGCCCTTCTCCCTGGCTTAGGAAGCAGGAGCCCCTACTCCCCTCTTTTCTAGCATTGTTTTTTGTCAGAGTTCTTTTATCTTATTTCTCAGGTCTGTATTTACAGTTTTTGAAGTATATCACGTTTTTTAGTATGGTGTTCAACCGGCACGTTGCTTCTTTCATTTTAAAAGTATTTTAAATTAATTTTTTAAACACTATTTTAAAACAATACAAATGACTTTTCATAACGGGGATGAAATATCCTTGTTTGGGTACAAAATTCTGTGACTAGTATTTCCATCCTGCCTTCATCTCTCCCCTTTGACAGTGGATTTACCAACTTTATACCTTCCCAATTTACCTATGATCTGGTTGAATGTTCTTACGCTGTTGTCTAGGGGTGGCTGGGAATAGGTGGATTCTCTTGGTAGAAGACTGAACAGAGCTTTAGAGATTCTTCAAGCCTAAGCAGAGCCGTTGTGAGGAGTAAAGAAAGAGAAAGTGCACAGTGGGGCAGGTTGTCCGCGTAGCTGGTGGGTCGCATCTGCAGTGCTCGGCACGTGGGGCTGGCGTCTGATCTTTGGAAGATAGAACCTGCCTCCGGGACTAGGAACTGGACGCCCTTTTCGAATCAGGTTAAAGGTGACAACTGGGCTGCCTCCTGCGTGGGTCCCTCCGTGCCCTGTGCCCGCCCCTCACCACCCCAGGCACATGAGGTAGGCTGAGAAACCTGGGTTAAAGCCCTCGCCGGCGCAGGCTGGCCCTAGTACAGTGTCCGATTCCACGGCAGGATATACCCTGTGCCCCCAAAGTCTGTGAAGCTTCTGGGACCCAGACCGCCTTTGTCCATTCATCACTCCCGGGCCCTCAGGGCCCGCCCGCAGGGGCTGCGGGGGTCACGATGTCCGCCAGGCCACCACGGCCACCAGGCCCAGCATTGCTAGGTTACAGAGCTGCCGCGACCTGCTCTTTGTGTGCAGTGTGGACTAGCCCATCTCTAATCACCACAAGCCCAGTCCGATTCTCCCCGTTGCAACCTGAAGTTATCAATCCCTTGTCCAAGTTCACGGCCAGGGTCAGACCCATGATTCAAATCTGGGTCACAGGACCCCCGAGACGGTGCGTTTCAACCTCTCCTCCAGACACTCGTGATCACTGCTGAGCTGCTCTCCGGGGTCTTCAGCCCTTCGGTGCTAAGGAATTAGAGGAACGCTGCAAGGAGAAATCTGATAATGCCTTTGAAAAAAAGAAATTAATTAGTTTTCCAGATGATTAGAGCACTTAGTCCCCGTTTGCTTGAACAAATGCTTCGCCGAGTTAACAATGGGCAGATAGGGAGCTTCTTTGAGCCACAAACTCTTCAAGGAGCCGTCGTGGCCGCTGAGGTCTAACACTCTTTCTGCCGGGCTCGGGGCTTTGTGCTCAGGGATTGATTTGAAGCACGTGAATGACTGGACCGCTCGCTTATTTCTATAAATATCTATCCTATGTTACCTTGGCAGCGACAGAATTCAGCTCATCTCTGCATAGTGGAAAAAGACATTTGCTGTTTGTCAGGTTTTTATATTTGCTGTGCCTCAGACGACAATGGGATGGACCCATGACCCATCATGCGCAACCAGCACTGTTTGTTCGTTTTACATAAAATTTGCTTGAATATATTTTTAAAGACACAGCTGGAATATATCAACACAAGGCGAGTCTGTATAATATGAAGCACAGAATCAAAGCCAAGAAAATCCCCCCATCTTGTGTCTTACTCATTAACTCTTTTCTTTTAACATCTTTCTTGGAGTATAATTGCTTTACAATGGTGTGTTAGTTTCTGCTGTATAACAAAGTGAATCAGCTATATGTACACATATATCCCCACATCTCCTCCCTCTTGCGTCTCCCTCCCCCCCTCCCTATCCCTCCCCTCTAGGTGGTTCACAAAGCAGCGAGCTGATCTCCCTATGCTAACACATTAACTCTTCAATTTACACCAATTACACTCTCCCACAATCCCTTGCTGCCATTCACATTCAGTGTATAATGTAAATATAAAATTACCGTGTAGATATTCCCAAGGCAAGGTCTGCATTCTGAAGTCTCCCTGTGCGCAACCTCCATTTACAGTTTAGAAGCAACAGACTTAACCCAAATTGTAAATCAACTATACTTCAATAAAAAAAAGTGATTAATTTTTTAAAAAATGCAGCAGCCTTACTAAAGCACAGGAAGGACACCAAAACCAGAGGTGGATGATCTGACGGCCCCGGTCCTTACGCGGGCGGATTGTCTAACTTCTTCTTGCCTGCTTCCTGATCTGAAAAACAAAAACTGCAGCATTTTATTAACTTCAGATTCTTGTTGAAAGAACGGAGTGGATCACACCCCGTACGCTCTGGCCTTGCCTGACCGTGACACCTCAGGGTCCCCCATCAGCCTTCTCAGAAATTGCATCCCAAGAACGGCTGCGATATCTTTGTAGCTTTCAAGGCTGTCTTTGTGTTATAAAGGGGTTGTTTCAGAATTTTCTCCCCCTAAAACCGGGTCTTTCTTCTTTGGGTGTAATTTTATTTTATTACTAATTCTCTATGTTTGGTAGCTTTGTTTTGCTTTGTTCTTAAATTCAGAAGCCGTTGAGAATTCAGTAAAACAATCTTAAATGTTAATAACACCCACAAACGTATCGTGCTTAATTTTTTATCCTTGGTTTATAAAATGGGGTCAAAGGTAACATGTACATGAAGGAAAGCAAAGGAGGGAGGAAAGGAAAGAGATTTTTTAAATTAATTTATTTATTTTTGGCTGCGTTGGGTCTTTGTTGCTGCACGTGGGCTTTCTCTACTTGCGGCGAGCGGGGGCTACTCTTCGTTGCGGTGTGCAGGCTTCTCTTGTTGCGGAGCACGGGCTCTAGGTGCGTGGGTTTCGGTAGTTGTGGCACGTGGGCTTAGAAGTTGTGGCTCACAGGCTCTAGAGCGCAGGCTCAGCAGTTGTGGTGCACGGGCTTAGTTGCTCTGCGGCATGTGGGATCTTCCCGGACCAGGGCTCGAACCCGTGTCCCCTGCGTTGGCAGACAGACTTTTTTTTTTTTTTTTTTTCTTCAAGGACTTTTTTTTTTTTTTTTTTAATTTATTTATGGCTGTGTTGGGTCTTCGTTTCTGTGCAAGGGCTTTCTCTAGTTGCGGCAAATAGGGGCCACTCTTCATCGCGGTGCGCGGGCCTCTCACTATTACGGCCTCTCTTGTCGCGGAGCACAGGCTCCAGACGCGCAGGCTCAGTAGTTGTGGCTCACGGGCCTAGTTGCTCCGCGGCATGTGGGATCTTCCCAGACCAGGGTTTGAACCCGTGTCCCCTGCATTGGCAGGCAGATGCTCAACCACTGCGCCACCAGGGAAGCCCCAGACAGACTCTTAACCACTGCGCCACCAAAGAAGCCCCAAGAGATTGACTTTGCTCACTTTATATCCAGAATTTTGCTATGCTGGCTCTGCTTCAAATCGACACTCCAACTCTCTTGTTTTAACTGAAACTGTAACTTTAACCGTCCACCTTCTCTGTTCAGATCAGTTTTCCTCCCTGGGGTCTTAAGAGCAGATTTCCGGGCAAAGACGTCACTGCTTAAGCCCTATTTCCAGAATTCCCAAAAGCATTTTGGTGGTAAAGTGATAGGATTTCTTACTGTCCTGTGAGAAAGCAATCCAATCAATTTCAACTGCTTTGTTCTAATTTCCACCAGGTCTTATTAAGTTTTACCCCATTTTCCTTAGTGTCTTGGCATCATGACCTCTTATTTTCACTTTATGCATTCATTCTATCTTTCTAAGGTTTTCTTTTGGCATCTTTTAGTTGGGGAAATGGCCTTCATATATTAACTTACGAAACTGTTTTTATTTAATGGCAGTGTTATAGATACACAATTATTTAAAAATAAACTTTTTTCTGCCCCCAAGATAAATGTAAATGGGAAAAATTGAGAAGCGATAAAAATACCTAAAGGATAAAAATCAGGCATAATTGCACCCATAGGGACAGCCCCCATTAATTTTTTTCCCCATTAATGTTTTAGCATCTATACACCCAGTCTCCCTCTGTGTGTGTGCACATCCATATACATGCAATTGTACTACACGTACTATTTTGTGACCACCAGTTTCACTCAGTATCACATCTTGTGTTTTTCTGTGTCATCAAATAGGCTAAAGCCTGACCATTAATGCCTACATAATATCCCGTCATAGGGATGCGTCACAATCTATGTGATTGATCTCCCTCTTCATGATCCTGGATGTCCTGTTTGTTTGCAAATGTTTTGTTATTATATGCAAAGAACATTAAAGCCAATAAAGGCAGCTTTGGACCGCAAACACTGGCTGAAGTCCGTTTGTAAAGCCATCCGTTTGGAGCAGACAAGCACTCTAGGTCCTTGTCAGAACTGTTTCCTTGAGGGTGACGTTCTCTTAGCCCATCTCATCAGAAGATAGAGCGAGTTGGGAAGGATTCCGGCCTTTCCACCTCCGCTTGGCCCTTCACAGATTTGACCAGGCAGTGCCACGAGGAAGAAAGGGAGCAGGATTTGGAGCCAGACGAGAGCTTCCCATCCTGGCTCTGCTGTCGACGGTCCGTGTGGCCATCGCAAAGGCACGGACACACTCGAGTCATGGCTTCCTGGTCCGTACAGAGGAGGCAGGCACACTGCGAAGGTAAACATACTGCGAGATGCTACACAAACTGAACCTCTTAGTGACACGGGACGATGTCTCATTATACCTATGCTCCTAACCAGGAGCTACGGATAAGACAGTTTGCCTCACCAAGCCTCCCTGAAGTGGAGGTTATGATCCCTATTTTAGAAATAAGGAGCCTGAGGCTCAGAGAGGTTGAGTGTTTTGCATAAGCTCACACAGCAGTAAATGGCCAAGCAGGGGCTAGGATTCATGTCTCTTCCAGGCTGAGGCTGCTTCTGCTATTAGCACACTACCTAATAGTAACTTTGTAATAGAAATTTGGATTACCAATTAGAATGTAGTTTTTAAATCTCTATTTGATTATTGATGGTCTATAAAATGCATTAATACTTCTTTTTTTAAATTTTTAAATTTATTTGGTTGCACCAGGTCTTAGTTGCGGCAGGCAGGCTCCTTAGTTGTGGCATGTGAGCTCTTAGTTGAGGCATGCATGTGGGATTTAGTTCCCTGGCCAGGGATCGAACCCAGGACCCCTGCATTGAGAGCACAGAGTCTTAACCACTGGGCCACGAGGGAAGTCCCTAAAATGAATTATTAGTTCTTATTTTAACACTATTTAAAAATTAGGGGGACCGCAATGAGAAGTCCACGCACAGCAACAAAGACCCAACACAGCCAACAATAAATAAATAAATAAAAATTTATAAAAAAAAAATTTGGAGATAAAAACTCAGTACAAAATCGTGTGTTAAAAAAACCTTTGCAGGAATTCCCTGGCAGTCCAGTGGTTAGGACTCCGTGCCTTCATTGCCGTGGCCCAGGTTCAATCCCTGGTCAGGGAACTAAAATCCCACAAGCTGTGCGGCGTGGCCAAAAAAAAAAAAATCTTTGCCAGTTGACATCCACCGTGTCAAAGCTGCTGTCTCTGGATGCTTTTTAAAAGCAACTTTTTTCCCCCCCCAGTGAACACTGTTTCCTTCCCAAAATTCCCTGGTGGGTTACATGGAAATTTAAGCTTCTCTGTATCTTGTTATCTAGCTCCTGGGAAATCAGTTGGAATTCTTGCTGCAAGAAGTACAGTGAGAAATATTTTGGAAGATAGCATTCAATACATTTGATGCAGAAATCTGACAGGATCACCAGGTGGGGAAAATGTGCCTTTAGTTTAGAACTTTCTCAGCTCTTCTCTCCATTCTGTAAACCCACAGAGGACCAGAGAGGAATCCCCTCTTCTGCCATTAGGCCCTTCACGACTTAATAGCGCCAGGTCACCAGTGCCCCTCAAAGGGCCTGGGATGAGCTATACCCAGGTAATCAATCAGGAGAGCGAGGCCAGGTGACGCTGGTCACTGCTGGATCGTCCTCCGAGTGCCGGCCTGGTGCTGCCCTCTGCTGGCCGGATGGGCCAAATTGCTCTCCTGAGACCCGGGAAGATGCAGCGTAATCCCATCAGCTGGTTTTAGAGAGTAAACCTAGTAAGCATTGTATCCTTAACTTTTCTATCCTGGTCCACAGTCTTTGGCTTACTGCCAAAAGCGAATCCGGAGTGTGTTTTTTCTGCATCAAACGAATTAAATGCTATCTTCAAAAATGGTGTTGGAAAAGTCTGTCTCATTTTCAGAATGCTTGAGACTGTTCCATCTGCCATGAGTAAGAGAAAGTGGGAGACATCAAAGTGTACCGCAGACTCCTTCAGAGAGACTGCGGCTCAAACCCTACCACCAGGTGTGTGGCTCCGAGCAACTTATTTCTTCCAGCTTCAATTTTCTAATTTTCAAAACAGAATGAACTATTCACCTTGACAGACTTTGAGAGGATTCAACGAGTTAATGTTAAAAAAAAAAAACCCAACCTGGTAAACATTTGAAAATTACAGTTTGTAAGGGAGGTTATGGAATGTCTACCAGTAGATTTCAGTATTTGAATTTTTTCAAGATTACATTAAAAGGACCAACAAAGAGATTCGTTTTTATCACATTGAATCTATTTAAAAATGAAACTAATTCAGCATTACACATATGTATTAAAAATTAATCAAAGATAATTTGAAAGTAGCCAAAGGCCTAAATATATAAAATTATTTCAATCGTCGTAACCAACGAGCAAAGGTCTGGTCTGTAGAGATTATTGGCTTTATCTACATGGTACACTGGTCACTGTCAAGAGCACTGCTGTCCACTTGAGTCACGTGAGACACAAATGAGATCACATATATAAGGTGGAATCCCTATAACCATGTTTTCAACGCGGAAAATTAACTAATCTGTCAGTTACTTAAGATTGTGTTGTCTTTCGTCTTACTTGCTGGAAGAAAGCATTCTGGCCTCAGAGCCTGAAGCCCTAAATTTGAATCTGAGTCTGGCCACTGGGCAAACCCCTCCCAGATGCTGGAGAGCATCTCTGAGATGGACACATCTTAACCCAGTGACCACAGAGACCTCACCCCAGCAAACCATTGCTCCCTGGGATACAGTCAAACTGGCCTCTCTCCTCCAGCCCCAGAACTTCTCATCTGCTTCCTCTTTTCCTGGCCATGACTCTCAGCCATTCCTTTGACTCTTTGTTAACTTGGACCTGGTGTCTTCCATGCTAATACATGGGGTAGAAAATACATGCCCACATTGAATTTTCACTTTTCTAATTACAAAGTGAATACATGCTTAGTAAAATTTTGAGCTTTGATGAAATATAAGCAGACCAGAATAGCATTGAAAGGGCCCTGAAAACTACATTGTCACTGGAATTACAGGTCTCAGAAGCAGGCTAGGCCTTACGCACGAAACATAACCAGAAGCACTGCCTGATAAAATAGGAGACTTGAATAGGATCAAGATAAGATACTGATGAAAGAAATCAAAGACAAGGGGCTTCCCTGGTGACACAGTGGTTAAGAATCCACCTGCCAGTGCAGGGGACACGGGTTTGAGCCCTGGTCAGGAGGATCCCACATGCCGTGGAGCAACTAAGCCCGTGCATCACAACTACTGAGCCTGCACTCTAGAGCCCATGAGCCACAACTACTGAAGCCCATGTGCCACAATTACTGAAGCCCGCTCACCACAACTACTGAAACCCATGCACCTAGATCCCGTGCTCCGCAACAAAAGAAGCCACCGCAATGAAAAGCCCTGCACATCAACGAAGAACCAACGCAGCCAAAAATAAATAAATAAAATGTATTTTAAAATTAAAAATTTTTTAAAAAGAATATTAGGTGATAAAATGTATTAAAAAAAAGAAATCAAAGATGACACAAACAGATGGAGAGATATACCATGTTCTTGGACTGGAAGAACAAATATTGTGAAAATGACTATACTACCCAAAGTAATCTACAGATTCACTGCAATCCCTATCAAGCTACCAATAGTATTCTTCACAGAATTAGAACAAAAAATTTTACGATTCATATGGAAACACAAAAGACTCCAAATAGCCAAAGCAACCTAGAGAAAGAAAAACGGAGCTGGAGGAATCAGGCTCCCTGACTTCAAACTATACTACAAAGCTATAGTAATCAAGACAATATGGTACTGACACAAAAACAGAAATATAGATCAATGGTACAAGATAGAAAACCCAGAGATAAACCCACACACATATAGTCACCTAATTTATGACAGAGGAGGCAAGAACATACAATGGAGAACAGACAGCCTCTTCAATAAGTGGTGCTGGGAAAACTAGACAGCTACATATAAAAGAATGAAATTAGAACACTACCTAACACCAAACACAAAATAAACTCCAAATGGATTAAAGACCTATATGTAAGACCAGACACTATAAAACTCTTAGAGGAAAACATAGGAAAAACACTCTTTGACATAAACCACAGCAAGATCTTTTTTGAACCACCTCCTAGAGTAATGGAAATAAAAACAAATAAACAAATGGGACCTAACTAAACTTAAAAGCTTTTGCACAGCAAAGGAAACCATAAACAAGATGAAAAGACAACCCTCAGAATGGGAGAAAATATATGCAAATGAAACAACAAACAAAGGATTAATTTCCAAAATATACAAACAGCTCATGTGGCTCAATATCAAAAACACAAACAACCCAACTAAAAAGTGGGCAGAAGACCTAAAGAGACATTTCACCAAAGAAGACATACAGATGGCCAAGAGGCACATGAAAAGATGCTCAACATCACTAATCATTAGAGAAATGCAACTCAAAACTACAATGAGGTATCACCTCACACTTGTCAGAATGGCCATCATCAAAAAATCTAGAAACAGTAAATGCTGGAGAGGGTGTGGAGAAAAGGGAACCCTCCTGCACTGTTGGTGGGAATGTAAATTGATACAGTCACTATGGAGAACAGTATGGAGGGTCCTTAAAAAACTAAAAATAGAACTACCATATGACCCAGCAATCCCACTACTGGGCATATACCCTGAGAAAACCATAATTCAAAAAGAGTCATGTACCAAAATGTTCATTGCAGCTCTATTTACAATAGCCAGGACATGGAAGCAACCTAAGTGTCCATCGGCAGATGAATGGATAAAGAAGATGTGGCACATATACACAGTGGAATATTACTCAGCCATAAAAAGAATGAAATTGAGATATTCGTAGTGAGGTGGATGGACCTAGAGTCTGTCATACAGAGTGAAGTAAGTCAGAAAGAGAAAAAAAAATACCACATGCTAACACATATATGTGGAATCTAAAAAAAATGGCTCTGATGAACCTAGGGGCAGGACAGGAATAAACACGCAGACGTAGACAATGGACGTGAGCACACGGGGAGGGGGAAGGGTAAGCTAGGACGAAGTAAGAGAGTGGCATGGACATGTATACACTACCAAATGTGAAATAGATGGCTAGTAGGAAGCAGCCGCATAGCACAGGGAGATCAGCTCGGTGCTTTGTGACGACCTAGAGGGGTGGGATAGGGAGGGTGGGAGGGAGGCTCAAGAGGGAGGGGATATGGGGATATATGTACACATATGGCTGATTCACTTTGTTGTACAGCAGAAACTAATACAGCATTGTGAAGCAATTATACTCCAGTAAAGATGTATTTTAAATTAATAAATAAAAATAAAAGTCAGCCGAAATATTAAAAAAAATAAAATTATAGTTAGAGACTTCATTCAACACCATATTCTGTGATATAAATAGAATTTCTAGACAGGAAATCAGTGAGGATATAGAAAAACTTAAATACATTCAACCAACAGAATCTAACATTTTTAGAACACTGCACCCAATAATAGCAGAACACACAGTTTTTCAAGGACCAAGATAAACAATAACCTTAACCTAAGTCACAAATTTAGAAGTATTGAAATCATACAGAGTGTGTTCTCTGACCAAATGGATTCAAACTAGAAATCAATAACAGAAAGACGACAGGAGAATCTCCAACATGTGGAAATTAAACAACACACTTATACATAATCTTTGGACCCAAAAGGAAGTCTCAAAAGAAATGTTGAAAATATGTAAACTCTAAGGAGATGAACCTACAGCATATCAAAATGTGTGGAATGCAGCGAAAGCAGTGCTGACATCTAAGCGCTTAGGCAGAAAAGAAGAATATATCCAAAGAAAGAAAAATGAAAAATAATGATAAAGGCAGTAATCAATACAATTAAAAACATCAAGAAAGTCGATGAAACACAAAGCCAGTTTTTCCCCCCCAAAATCAACAAAATTGATGAACCTCTAGAAAGTCTGAGAAAGATAAATAGAATACACAAATCAGCAATATCGGGTATAACAAAATAAATATAACTACAGATCCTGGGGTCATTAAAGGATAAAAAGGGAATTCTATGAACAACATACACTCATGCATATGACAACTCGGATGAGACGGACCAATCCCTCGAAAACCACAAACTACCAAAATTCAGCCAAGATGAAATAGATACGTTGAATAGGTATATAACCTTTTATTAAAAATTGAAAAAAAATTAAATTAAATTAAAGAAAACAAGAAAAAAGGGCTTCCCTGGTGGCACAGTGGTTGACAGTCCGCCTGCCGATGCGGGGGCTGCGGGTTCGTGCCCCCGTCCGGGAGGATCCCACGTGCCGCAGAGCGGCTGGGCCCGTGAGCCATGGCCGCTGAGCCTGCGCCTCCGGAGCCTGTGCTCCGCAACGGGAGAGGCCACAGCAGTGAGAGGCCCGCGTACCGCAAAAAAAAAAAAAAACAAGAAAAAATTGACCTTGCACTAAAAGTTCTGAAAAAGTAATATCCAGATCCAGATGGTTTCACTAGAAAATTTCACCAAACATTAAAAAATGGCTACACAATTGCCTCTAGCAAACGGCCGAGAAGGGCATGTTTTGTGAACCCAGTACAACCAAATGTCATCCAGAATATATAAGGAGCTCCTACAACTCAATAGCAAAAACACACAAAAAATCTGATTTTAACGTGGGCAAGGGACCTGAGGAGATGATTTTCCAAAGGAGACATGCAAATGGCCAACAAATACAAGAAAAGTTGCTCACTAGTCATCAGGGAGATGCAAGTCAAGACCACAATGAGAGACCACCTCACGCCTGTCAGAATGGCCGTCATCAGAAAGACAAGAAATAACAAGTGTTGCCCCGTATGTAGAAGAAAAGGGAACCCTTGTGCACTGTCGGTGGGAATGCAAATTGGTACAGTCACTATGGAAAACAGTATGGAGGTTCCTTAAACAATTAAAAACGGAGCTACCATGTGATCCAGCAATCCCACTTCTGGGTGTATATCCGAAGGATCTAAAGGATATAAATCAGGATCTCAAAGACATATTGCACCCCGTGTTCAATGCAGCCTTATTCACAATAACCAAGACATGGAAACGACTAAGTCTGCATCAGTGAATGAGTGGACAAACGATGCTTTTCAGCCAAGAGAAAGAAGGAAATCCTGCCATCTCCAACAACATAGATGGACCTTGAGGGCATTGTGCTAAATGAAATAAGTCAGACAGAGAAAGACATATATTGCGTAATCTCACTTATTTGTGGAATCTAAAAAAGTGCAGCTCCTGGAAACAGAGAGAAGAATGGTAGTTGCCAGGGACAGGGCGACAGGGGAAGCGGGGTGGGGAGGTGGTGGTGCTCAAAGGATACAAGCTTTCGGTTGTAAGAGGAATAAGTTCTGCGGACCTGATGTACGGCGTGGGGACTAAAGTTAACGATACTGTGTCGGATATTTGGAACTTGCTAACACAGTAGATCTTCACTGCTCTTGCCACACATACACACAAAAAAGGTAACTGTGTGGTGTGATGGATGTGTTAACTAACCCTGATGTGGTCATCATTTATATATATATATATCTCTCATCACGCTGTACACCCTAAACTTACACAGTGTTATTGATCATAGCTCAATAAAACTGGAAAAAATGAAGGATACGCAAAATGAGGCAAAAATGTGTCCTTCTGATTTATTTTTATCATTTAGAATCCTGCTGTCTCAACACACAGCTACAAGCTCCTTTCTATATATATTTTTAAAAATGCGACAAGATATTTCAAAGGCAGGAAAAAAGATGTCTTTTATTTTAAGTTAATGAGCATTACCTTGCTCAGGAAGTGTCCTTCCTATCCACCTCAAGTTCCTTTTAGCATCTGGTAGAGATGAAGAGAAAATGGCACTCTGATATTAAATCAATATCAAAGCAGGATGGAAGGGGTGTTTTATATCAGGTTTCCATTCGCCAGCATCGGCTGTGTGATAATGCTCAGAAATGGGGCTGCGGTCCCTGCCAACAACAGACTCAAAAGTGCAATTTTGGCAAAATAAATAAAATGATGGTTAAAAAATGATTTTCTTCTGCAGTGATCTCATAGGTCACACCATTGTAATCAAGGACGCATTTCTTGCAAGTCTTGTAGAATACGTGGGAGACGGTTGAAAAGAAAAGCCGTTGTCATATTTTTAAACGATGTAGAAAGAGGTGAAAGAGACAAGAGGAAACCGGAATTCACCGTGCGCCTACTAAGTGCGGGTGCTTTACGTAGATGTAAATGACCTTCCCGGAAATGCCCGAGAACGCGCTAGCCAACACCGTCGGTGGTTCCCAATCCCAGCTGCGCAATTGCGTGAAGAATCCTCTGAAAGCCCGTCAGGATCTCTGGGGCCTGGGCCCAGGATGGGTGTTTTGTGTGCAGCCACGGCCTCCCCGCTGCGACAGCACAGAGACGAGCCCCATCCTCCACCGAGGCCCAGCGTCACCTGCTTTTCCTTCTTCACAGGGCTTTGCTCTTAACTGCCTCCGGGTCTCAATTCTTCTTTTTAATCTCTGACTCCTGTTTCACTAAAGAAGAGCCTGCCTGCTTCTGGTCTGCGTGCACCTGCTGTGCGGTCTCCCTAGATGTCAGCCCTGACCCCGAGTCCTTAGCCCTGACACCGCAGCTGTCAGAGGCCCACACCTCCCCAGGATGACTGAAGCCAGCCTCTAATGTCACACCATCTTCACCTCACCCTGCCGTGTCTGGGCAGATGGTTGATATTCAATCGGGAAAACAAATGCCAAATGCAACTGGAATGATAGCAATTTTCTAAAACTCAGCACTCTTTTGCCCTGTGGACACTTCTGTGGAGCTGGGGAGAAGAACAGCTGCCTGGCCTACCTCACGGGGTTGTGAGGAGTAGTCCGTAAAATCACCGCAAAACGCTTTCCAGGTGCTAAGACGCTGAATCACTGAGTAGTAGCCGCCGCTCCCGCGGACAGACCTCAGGGCGGCTTGTCACGGGCGGGTCCGCGTGTGCGATGCTTTCCCAGGGCTCCTCCTGTCCTCTGGCACCCTGGTCCGGGTCCCGCATCACCTCCTAGTCGCCCAGGTCACCAGCCGTGTTCAGTTCTCGCCCAGTGGGACTAGTCTCTTTCCCTGGAGTCAGGACAACTGTCCTCCCACCCCAGTCTGTGGAGCTCACGCCTCCCTGCTCTCACCTCCTGCGGTGGTTCCTGCCCCGTCAACCACCCTTTAAGGAGCAGATCGCCCAGGTTTTCACCCTCTGTCCTTGTTTAGCTTTTACGACCTATGTACACAGGGTATGTTCATTCCCCCGTCCACCAGCTCCGGGGTGGAGTTGTGCTTCTGGGCGTCAGAGGAGCCCTGGGGAAGGGGTCTCCGGTGCCAGGAACGGTCAGTGCGGGGCTGAGCGAGCGGGGGCTGAGCCCGCCCTCTGCACAGCACCCTCACCTCCCAACGTGTGGCTCATCCATCGGACCGGGAGCTCCTGGAGGGCAGAGGCCACGCTTTATTAATACCTGTGTCCCGATACCGATGTATTGCCTTTCAATAAGTATTTGCTATGAATAAATAAATGAACGCTGATTCAATATGATTCAAAAGGCACTTAGGGGAAAGACCGTTCGTGAATCATAAATATTTAGAGGAAGGGCCAAGTAGGAAGCATATGTAAGCACTTCAGGAGCCTGAGAAAAGGCAGCTTTACCCCTCATTTTGTCCTCGTGAGGTGACAGAAGTGATGTCTGATATTCATTACTTTGGCAAATAACCAATAACCTGAAAATTGTATTTCTTCAAATCAACAAGGCCTTCAATCTGCCTCAAACGCATGCAGTTTCCTTGGAGAAGGAGGAAGCCTCTCCCCACGAGGTCCCTTAAAAGTCGTCGTCACAGCGCCGCAGGGTCCACCCGCCCAGGGCGCTGTGCCCTCACAGTCATGGCACAAGGGCTATCGTGGGCCATGCCAGCGTTCTCACAGCTACCAGCAGATGGTGAAAACCCCGCTTTCCTCCGTGGAACTGTGTGTCTCGATCGCCAATTCATCTCTTTAAACCTTCTAAACCTTCCTAGTGTTAACTATAGGATCGGGAGTTCCATGAATTTACTTATTGTGAAAAATTAATGCCTTCTTTGAAAAGTAGTAAATTTGTCTCTTCCAGGTTAAAAGAAGCTTCCCCCATCCATGTTCTGGGATCTGGGTTTAGCAATCAGTCTTTTCCCTCTGCCTCTGGCCCTCACAGTTTTACAGAATTCAGTCTTGCCCTTGAAGGCTTCCTATTTCTGTCCTTCCAGCTTACTTTTCCCCAAGAGGTGACTACTGATACTGGTCTTCTCTCAGTATTTTTCATGCTTCCTCTGTGCCTCGGGCTGTAGTGTCTGAGCTTTTCCCAGCATTTCTAGAGTGGAGTTAACGCGCTTTGTCCTAGAGGATGCTTGAGTTGTACATCTACCTCCAGTACCTGTGTGGATGACCTACAGGGTTTGGCTGTTCTCATAAACCGGTGTCTAGAAGAGACCAGACAGAGCATTTTCCTTCATCTGAATCACCTCCGCACGTGCAAACAGATCACATACGAGCTCTGGCAAAGCCCGCCCAGACTTTTCAGCTTTCCAAATGCATTCGGAGTTGTACCTTCCTTACTTCAAGCGGCGGCGAGACCGCGGAATCACGGAGCTTGGAAGGACCTTGACCATCACTCGGATCCATTTCCTGCCCCTCGGAAGGACCGATTTCACCTGCCCCAGACGGGGGAAACGAATCCTGCCTGTAAAGTGCTTCAGCGAAGGTGACCCCACGTACTCGCCCAGAGATGGGTTCTTGCCGGTACAGCTCCTGCCTGGGACCTGGACTCATCAAGCCCGTCCTGAAGAATCGTTCCTTCCAGGACACCTCCCATCCGCAACCTGAATCCAGGCGCTTATTCCTCTCCTCCTCTGCCAGGTCAGGGCGCCGAGCTGCTGCCTCCTACCCAAGCCCAGCCGCTGGGGGCTGCTGGCCACCCGCGTCCCACCCGCCCCGTCTGCCTTTGTTGGAAGTTACCCAGGGCTGAACGACGTCCACCACCCCTCCTTCAGGTGTGAGCTCCTCTCTCAGGCCCCCAGATTTGGGGAGATGCAGAGGGACCTGCACCTCCCTGCGGGACCATCTGTCTCCTTCTGAAAGCGGAAACAGACCAGAGGAGAAGCCACGAGGAGCAGACCCAGCCCCGCTGGGGGAGAGCCAGACTCTGCTCCTGCAGGGACGCGCCAGAGCCTTGCCTGCTGGGAGCCGGGGCAGATGCCGATAAATACGGGATGAATGGATAAATGCGTAAATTCCCTTGACTCAAAAATATAAGTTTCAAGAGTCGCATGAAGAATTAAGATCTCTAGTTACTCTGGATGGAGGAAGGGACAGAACCTATCTCTAAAATAAGTGGTACAGATGATATATTTTCAGATCTTTCAACATAATAAGAATGGTAATTTGTTATTTGTTGATTTAAGTGTATCACCTTTTATGGGGCCCAAGGAACTTTTCGACAAATAACTAGAACAGAGCCAAAGGCAGTCAAAAAGAGGAACGGCACTGTTATTCGCTCTCTGCCCACGTTTAGCGGACATATGTCTGTTTCCACGTGCACTGCTCAGGAACAGGAACAAGCCCATTTACAGCCACTGAAAGGACCCTGCACGTCGGGCGCTGGCTTCACCCCGCAGTCGTCCTGCCCGGTGCCCAAAGTATTAGGCGTTTGTTCCTGATCTAATCCGCTCAGCCAAGTCACTTATAAGATTATGAAAGACCCCTCAGAGAAGACTGAGCCACTGAAACCGAGGAGTCCCCGTAGACCGAGTCCCCTTCCTGAGTTCACGTTGAACCTCTCCATCCGAAGCTTTAGTCCCTTTCCTGTCCCGCCCCTGTTCCCCTCAGGGTTGAGGAGTGTCACAGAAAAGGGGGGATTGGAACCAAGCAGGACCCCTTGGGGCCCTCTCGGGTGCAAAATCCCCTCCGTGTCCCCTGTTACTTGTTTGTAGAAAAAAAGGCTTTAGTCCCCTAGGCCTTCCCCGAGTTCCAAAGAGAGGATTCAGTAGTTAAATAGGACAATAAAGTCACAGGCCTCCTGGGTCCTTCTGAAGGGACAGAGATAAGACACTGATGCGTATCTCTGAGTTGTGCTCTAGAAGCTGAGAGCCCCACCCAGGTGGAGGATGGTAACCACGCGCTGACCACACGCGCGTGGACCCCGGAGCGGTTGGGACCAGAAGGTTGAGATTCCCGAAGCGTTACCTGTTGCCTCACCGCCAACCGACCTGAAGAAGGTCCATGAGCCGATCACACACCCTGCGACCCTCTCCCCCTAGACTGTCTTTTAAATCCCTTCCCTGAAAGACTGCGGGGATTCGGGCTTTTTGAACATGAGCTGCCGTTCATCTTGCTTGGCACCTGACTTGGCCGCAAACTCCCGCTGTCAGAGTTTGGCGTTTTGTGTTGCAGGCACGTGGACCCTTGCTCAGCTACAGCCTCACACATTGGAGGAAAGTATGTCATGTTCCTCATCCATCCATTTAAACGCCGACCTTCTCAAACTAGCTCTGCAAATGAAACAGAATCGTGGAAAACCACGCCTTCATCCCACAGTAAATGATACGGAAGGAAAAAGTGAGATAGAAAATGCCGTGTGTGTGTGTGTGTGTGTGTGTGTGTGTGTGTGTGTGTCAGAGAGACGGTCCTCAGAGAGATATTAAAGTTCAGTCCAGAGATTCTAAACGACTTTATTTGGGAAACCTGCAAGCTTACAGATTTGCAGAATCAGCGCAAAGAATGTCCAAAAAGCCTTTGTCCAGATCCACTTATTGTGAACGTTTTGCCCCAGTTGCTTTGGCATTTGTGTCCGCTCTCTCCCTGGCACGTACGATCGCGTATAAACACGCGTCCCTTCCCCTGAGCTGTGTGACTGTGGGCTGCGTACGTCGCCGACCCTCTGACGACTTCAGCGCGGGTTTCCTTAGACTAAGGACCTTGTCTAACGTAACCACAGAGCAGCTGCCAAGGTCAGTAAATTCAACATCAACACGATGTTTTTATCTAATCTACTGCCTGTATTCCAGTTGTATCACTGACCACATAACGTCCTTCATCCTATTTTCCCTCCAAGACAGGATCTCTTCCAGGGTCACACGTTGCTTTTGGATTGCTAGTCTCCTGGTCTCCTGTCTCCGGCCTTCCCGTCTTTTAGGGCGCGGAAGCGGAGAGCTTTGGTCACTAAGCCGCAGATGGTTTGGGTGGGTAATGTACACGGCCCGGCCCCCCCCCCCTCCAGCAAGGCAGACCCACGGGCATCAGCAGCCCTCAGCCGGTCTCCCCCAACTTGTCCCTGGATTTCCACACGTTCTTTCCGTTCCCCAAGCTGCTGGGCAATGCCTGCAGGCAGGGGCGGCTCATCCCAGGCCCTGGACAGCCTCCGTGTAGCCTTCCTTTTCTGCCCTGGGAGGACAGGGATCTGGAGGAAGAGAAAGAGGACTTCAGGGACCCCATAGCTCCCACCCCAGGCCCAGGGAGGCAGCACTGACGATGCCATTCCCAGTGGCCAAGGGTCCGGAGAAAGCCGAAGGGCTGCACAGTGGTCCCACGTCACTGCCCTGTGGTCTCTGCGTCCGGGGGTCACTGACTGAGCGGCGGGAAATGCACACCTTGCTCTGGGCTTGTCTGAAAGGCCAGGTAGAACCGTGGGGCCTCTGATAGATGAAAACCTCCAAAACCTGTTTTTAGGTAACATGTAAGCACTTTCAGGTTATCTGAATGCTGGGCTAAATCCAGACATTTCAGAATTTGGAAATCTTCAAAGGAAAAATGAAAAGCCTGGAAGCGTTTTGGATTACGAGGACAGAACATGAGTGCCTTTTTTAAAGTAAAAAGAAATGCTTAAGGATCACATGTTTGAAAGGAGAATTGATCTAGCTGATACTGGTTATTCGCTCCAGGGGGATTCCAAATACACTCTGTCCTTAAGTTTTTCTGATAGAAAAAAATCAACATCTGTTTCAAAGATCAGATCCTGGTTTCCTTAATTTAGCATTTAAATTCCCATTCTTTCAAGTGGTTCCCTTTCTGTCTGCGGCGTTTGTTTCTCATCCGTGCACCCCGCTAGCTGTCTCAGTCAAGCCTGTGTTCACAGTTTGTCAACCAGTTATGCAAATTGACTAAGTTGCCAATCCAGAATTAGCAGAACTGGGTTTCCCTTTTTATTTTAAGACTGTGATGGCGCAAAGACACAGCAGCTGTACCGTCAGGATGCTTTCGGCCGCGGTGAAGAGAAAAACCCGCTAAAGTGAGGGCGCTGCATCACGGGCAGGTCCGAGGCCAGTTGGGTGAGCGGCGCCCACTCTTCCCAGCTCTGGGATCCCGGCTCCCCGCAGCGGGGACGGCGGCTGGACCGGTCCACTCCCGGGCTGGGGGCTCCCCCTTCCCTCCCGGAGGGAAGGTGGCGCTTAGCACTTGCGGGAGCCCGTCCAAGGCAGGGTTCTCACGAACTATTACAACTCCCGTGTCACAGGCGAGGAAACCGGGAACGCGGAGACGTCCAGCGACTCAGGGTAGAGCCGGGGTGCGAAGCCCCCGCGGCCTGGTTCCCCCACCGCTGACCACGGTCTGCCCCTCCTGAGTCCATGCGTGCACAGGGGCGATGCACTCATGTCATCCCCACGTGGCACAGGCCAGCACACCATGATGTCATGCTGACCCCGCCAGCCTTCTGAGCTCCCCGGAGTCTGCCTGTGGCCCCAGCTTGCTCCCAGGGCACCAGGAAGCCGGGGCCAAGTGCTCTGGGGTCTGTCGATGACAACGGCCCAGTGGGACCTCCAGCCTCATGTGGCCACTCCCTCCTTGAGACCCATATCTCAGGGGCCCAGAGCCCTGTGAGTCTTCCAGGGGGAGGCCTGGGAGGCTTCAAGCAGCTTTACAGCCAGCCTGAAACCCTTCACCAAACCCAGCCTAAGACTGCTTCTCTCACTTAGCACGCTCGGTTCCAGTGAGAAGCACCGCCTCTTAAGAAATATGGGAAATATGGGAAAGGCCCCAGAGAAGCCGAAACAATTAAATGCTGCTTCTGCCGCCAGCACAGCCAGGCTCTGTCACGTAGCAACAAACGAGGGATGCTGCAGGCCGGCTGCAGAGACCCGGCCTTTCCGCTCCCCGCCCTGGAATCAGAGAAACCCAGACAGAGGGGCCTCAAGGCCCCAAAGGAGTTGGGTAGATCCCAGTTCCCCTAGCACGGCTCACACTTGACAAGTCGTCAGCCGCCTCTGCTTCCGGAAGCTTCAGCCGCTAATTAACCCCCAAAAATCTCGTGGAGAAACTGGGTGGAGTCCTGTAGGAGCTCTTGAAACACTTCATTCAATTACAGGAATGAGCGGCAAGCCCTCGGCTAAGTCCCTGACCCGGTCAGTTCCTGGAGAAGGAGGCTGGCCGGGCCACTCGCTCCCCCGTGCCCCTGACCTGCGCTGTGTCCGCGTGATGACCCCGAGGCTGACCCTGAGCAGACGGCGAGTACAGGCCGAGTCTTCGTTCCTTCCCCTGAGGCTGTAGTTCTTGCCTGGGGAGCCTTCCAGACAAGCCTCGGCCGGGGCTCCACCACCAGGCTTCTGAGTCCATCCCCGTGACTCTGCTGGGAACACGGGTGAAAAGCCAGACTCTGAATCTTTGTCTTGCAGGTTGGGGTAGAAGCATGTGCTCAGTTCAATGAAGCACCGATGCAGCGAACCCCTATTTTGTACCCAGGTCTGTGTGAGGTCCGAGCTGCCCCGGGATTCTGCGGCACTTGGTGTGGCCGTAGCCTGGCAGGGGCTTCGTTACCTGTCCCCAGGTAACCCCAGGTGGGGCCGAGCCCAAGAGCCGCTGTGCCCGGCAGGTGAACATTCGGACTCCTCCTGTGGGATGTTCCTGGTACGTCCACCTCTTCGGCCGCTCCAGAAACCACTTGTGTTGCTCAGGGGCTGGAGTTTCGGGAGGGACTGGTTCCCGAAAAGGCAGAGTCGCCCTAGCTTGACGTCAGCACATCCATGCCCTGTGCTGCAGCCCCAAGCTCACTCCTTCCTAGAACCAGCTTCCCTCTCGTCCATCCTGACTTTTTGCTGAATCCGCACGGCATAAAAACGCGATCACATCAACTAATTGCTACTTGATGTTACGGCCACGTAGGCAGGTGGCATCCATCCCATCAGATACGGGGCCACGGTCACTTCGGGTAAAATTACCCGAGAGACAAGAATTGGGTGTAGCAGCCCATCCTCCCGTTAGCAGCCGCTACTCTCCATCCATCTCCCACAACCTGGGGACCCCAAATGCTCCCCCTCCGCGTTCTCTACTTTAAAGCTTAGCTCATTTACCTCCGAAAGTGGTAAAAAGCAGATACATTCATTTTCCTTAAGATATAAATGGATGCGTAAGGCTTAGGACGTTTGCTTTCTTAGAGACGTCTCTATTCCACTAGCAACAGGACCTTAAAGTGTGAAAGTGAATTCCCCACCATCTCTCACATCCCGCACATCCTGCAAGCAAGGCAGCAGCTGTCCTTGTCCCCACTAGTTCTCCCAGAACGTCCGTGCGGCTGACAGCCTCGGAGGAGAGCAATGGCCGGGCGCCCTGGAGCGGAGGGCAGGCGCGCTGACTGCCTGCAGGAAAAGGTGCACGTTCCCCGAGCCCAGGGACCCACTGTGTGTGCAGGCTCCCGTGTCCCCCGTGGGGCTTGGACCAGAGGACCACACAGCCACGCCGATGCCCCTGCTGCCTGCAGGGCCAGGCGTCACCCAGTCCTCTGTCCCCGACGGGGGTCTCCTCCTCCTGTCAGACCTGTGCACCCGACGGGCTAACATGAAAGCTCGCAAGTAGGGTAACACCTGGTCGTGTCACGGTTCTGGGCGCTGTATTCCTATGATGGCAAAAGAACTACAGCAAGGCGTGGCGACCCAGGGAAACAGCAATTTAATAAGTGAAAAAGTAAGTCCGGAAACACTGCGGAAAGGGCAAGACCCTTTTTACAATGTTAAAAACAGTCACACTCACACACATACTTTTTAGAAATACATACGAATGCAAAGCCACAGAAAAGTGAAAGCAAGGCAACAACGAACGTGAGATTTAGGACGGTGGTTGCCTGGGATGGGAAGCGAAGGGGCTGGTGTGGGGCAGGGTTGAGGTGGAATTACACAGTTCAAGGTAGGTTATGGTACAAGTTCTAGCTTTGTTTGGGGGTGTGGGTTTATAGATGCTTATTACGTTATCAAAGATATCTAACGAGTAACTCACCCACCATCCATTGGCCAATGATGAAACGTGCTAATCCGGCTTGTACACCTGAGTCTGGTTAGATAGGGATAGATAACACATTAATTAAATTAATAAATGGATGGGTAGATGGATGGATGGATGGATAATAAATAATGGAATAAAGCCTGAGCCCCCCAAAATCTTCCTCACTGAGGTGGTATCTGGAAGATGAAATGAGAAAACATTATGGGGGACGTTGATTGAAAAGAACTGAGAACTGGTGCCACTGCAGAATTTTTTTTACACAAACACCAATGGTATCAACACCTTATACTGTGGAGGCCAAAGACATCCTTCAAGTTCCCACTCTAGGCCTCCCTGAACTTTGCTAGGTGTCCACATCGACCCATCTGCAGCATTAATTGAACTCCTAGAAAAGTATTCCAGGGCTTCTTCGTGGTGCAGTGGTTAAGAATCCGCCTGCCAATGCAGGGGACACGGGTTCGAGCCCAGGTCTGGGAAGATCCCACATGCCGCGGAGCAGTTAAGCCCGTGCGCCACAACTACTGAGCCTGCGCTCTAGAGCCCGTGAGCCACAACTACTGAGCCAACGAGCCACAACTACTGAGCCCGTGTGTCACGACTACCGAAGCCCACACACCTAGAGGCCATGCTCCGCAACCACAGAAGCCACGGCAATGAGAAGCCCGCGCACCGCGATGAAGAGTAGCCCCTGCTCGCCGCAACTAGAGAAAGCCCGCGCGCAGCAACGAAGACCCAACGCAGCCAAAAATAATAAATAAAAATAAAATAAATTAATTTAAAAAAGAAAAGGATTCCATTTGGGGAGTGGCCCCCTAGAACCCCAAAGGTACTGAGGGAGCCCAGAAACAACACAGAACTGTGGTTACTGGTTCCTGTGGAGCATTCACTGGGCCATGGGCGGGATGTAGAGGAGAACCTAGGTGCCCTGCACGTGACACTCAGGCCGAGACATGAAGCATCCTGGCGGCAGCTCTGAGCCCGGCCCAAACCCACTGGCGCCGCCCTGCTGACCTGCCTGGTCCAGGCGGCCCTGAGCACGCTCTGCATGTCAATGCCTTTCTTAGGACCTGACCCTTCGCCCGGGATCCCCCAGCATGGCTGGTTTCCTCCCCCAGAGTGGCACTGCCTGTGCTAACACACTTGGGAAAAGGATGCAAATTTACAGACTTGTCTAGGTCTCCGGGCTTGAGGGCAAACTTCCAAGGGGATTTTCCTGAAAGACAGAATTGCCCTGGGCTGAGAAAGGCTTGCATGGTCCCCTAGCAAGGAATTATGTGTGTGGCTTAATATTACTTCGTAGGAAATAAAAGAATAACCATCCGAAAGTGGAATTCCAAGACCCAGGCGATCCGGGACCTTGCGAGAGGCTTCGCCATCAAGGAGGTTTGCGTCCTCATACGACCCTCCACTTTTCTAATCTCCCCATCAGTAAAGGGCAGAGGCGGTCCCTCCGTGCACTGAAATGCTGCACGTCTGCGCTCGGACATCACCCCTGCGCCAGACAGGCGTCGCTTCCCGGCCCCTGGAAGAGGAAGCCCGCCTGCAGCGGGGACGCCAGCTCCTCTCCAAGGCAGCACGGCTGCCTTGGCCTGAAATTCAGTTCTGCCACTTTTAAATGTTCTCCCAAAATTTTCTTATGAAACATTTTAAACTCGGCAAGCTTGCACCTGCGAGCTTGGAAGAGTCACTGACGCTCCAGAGGTCGTTGTTTTCCTTCTGTGGCCTCCGGTCAGCAATACCCGCCCCACCAGTCGGGGAAGGTTCAAGACGTAATGTCTGTGAAGCTCCTGACCTCACTGGAGAAGCGTGCTCTATGAATCCAAGGAATTAAAACTAGAAGTGAAACCAGCAGACGTTTAAGCGAGAGGGCAGAATTTCCCGTGCACCTCAATACGCTGGACACTCACAGCTGAAGGTGAAGGGCAGCGCTCTGACGCAGGGCAGTGGATGGGGTGACGGCGAACGAGGCGCCAGGAGCCGGCAGTGCAGCAGGCAGGGCCTGGCTGCCCGTGAGAAGGCCTGTTCTGTGGCCAAACACGCAGCTCCCAGGAAGGGGCATGGCCGCCTGGAAGGGTGGTTGGACTGAGCACCGGGGGGTCGGGGGCACGGTCCCAACCCTTCCCCAGACCCCGAGCAAGCCTCCCCCTCCCTGAGCCTCATCCCTTGCGGTAGGGGTGAACAGAAACTTCTCAGCCTCCACCCAGGCCTGTGATGCTTTTGCAGCAAGGATTTGGTCAAATCCTTTAAGCATCTGGGGTCCAAATCCTCCTGCCTGGGAGGCAGTGGCACACGGACGCCAAGAACCTCGACCCTGGAGCACGGCTGCCTTGGCCTGAGATTCAGTTCTGCCACTTTTAAATGTTCTCCCCAAATTTTCTTATGAAACATTTTAACTCGGCAAATCTGAATGAGTCGTCCAGTGAACGGCCCACCGCCTAGACGCTGTGCAGCCACCGTTTGACCCATTTGTCCTTCTCCCCAAGCCTTCTTGCTATTTGTGTATTTCAAGTCAAAGCTCCCTGACGGGACAGCAGCCCCTCGTCAGCCCAGCTCTGCCACACCTTGGCCATGTGACCTCGGGCCAGTCTCAGCTGCTAATACTGTGCTTTGTCAGATTATTTTCGTCGTAAATGGTTTCAAACATAGAGGACATTTGAAAAAAGTAACCCATTGTCCTTAACTATTGCTTTTTTTTTTTCTGATCCATTTCATGCAGACGTGGTGGCCATTCACCCCCAGTCACCTCGCCCTGTGTCTCTCACACAAGCAAAGCCTTCCTGTCATACAGGGAACTCCATCCATCCTGTCCCAATGCCTCTAATCACAGAACCCGGTCAAGATTCATGCCTTGTGTTTTGTTTCAAATGTCTCTTTTGCCTGTTTCAACCTAGAACGGCCTCCCAAAATGTTCTCCCTCCTTTATTTACATAATATTCTCCCACAAAACATTCATTTCTCTTCCATTAAGAGGCACACAGGGGCTTCCCTGATGGCGCAGCGGTTGAGAGTCCGCCTGCCGATGCAGGGGACACGGGTTCGTGCCCCGGTCCGGGAGGATCCCACATGCCGCGGAGCGGCTGGGCCCGTGAGCCATGGCCGCTGGGCCTGTGCGTCCGGAGCCTGTGCTCCGCAACGGGAGAGGCCATAGCAGTGAGAGGCCCGCGTACCACAAAAAAAAAAAAAAAAAAAAAAAAAAGCAGCACACAGACCCCTCACCCCTTCATACCGTTTAGGAACTCAGAGCCAGTTTTACTTTCACGTGGAGAAGAATGTTCCTCAGACACGTCTACCTTCTCTAAAAGTCACGTGGCTTCCTTCTTTTACTATGAAGATTCTGCCTTCTCGTCATTTTTTAACCTCTAGACCCTCAGGACAATTAGAAAAGGAACAACAACTCGTGTGCACTGAATTCACAGGTTGGGTCTTCTCCACAGGGTCTCCGTTGCTGCTAAAAATAACTGACTCTAGAAATTTGATTGGATTTTATCAAAAGTAGCTTAACGCCTCTGTAATGCATCCTGTTTAAGAAGCAGATAGGGAAACTCTGGAGTCAGTTGTTTGAAGGCTACTATGGACTTCATTGAAAGTTGGAATTTGCCTTTCGTTACCACGTGCAAGTCTTGCACAAAAGCTAAAATACAAACACGTTCTTCACCTGAAGGGGAGGATCCTGGTTAAAACTGGTACAAAGTGGCCCTATTGAGGCTGTGTCGCCTGGCTCTGGCCTGGCTGCTCCAGAAGAAGGTGCAGATCCGGCCCCCCTGACCCTGGCTGGGGCAGTAACATCCTCAGCCCCCTACCCGGCCCGGTTGGCGTGGGGTGCAGGGCTGGGACACGGCGGGTGCGGGAGGTGGCTACAAAGCATCACCCAAGACAGAAGTGAAGCGGGCGATGCTTCTTCTCTGGGTTCCTGCCTCCCCGTCATCCTCTCCTGAACCCTGGACCCCCGGCCACCCCTCACCCCCACACAGAAAGCCTCGGCCGTCCTGCTCCGCCCTAAGCGGCGTCCAGGCCCTGACCTCACAGCCTGCCTCAGGAATCCCATCATGGTCCTTGGCGGTCAGACCGGAGGACAGTGGCAGGTGCTCAGGGACGGACAGTGTGCCCCCAAAGTCACGCCCAACAGGAGCCTGTGAATGCGGCCTCACTGGAAATAGGGTCTTTGCAGACGTCATCGAGTTAGCTGAGGTTACCCCGGGGTAGGGCCTGTCCTGTAGTCCAACAGGACTGGAGTCCTTATAGGAAGAGGGAAACTTGGACACAGACACACAGAAGCCACGTGAAGACGGAGGCCGAGACTGGAGAGATGCACCCGCAAGCCAAGCACTGCCGGCCAGCCGCCGTCACCGGGAGCTGGGCGAGCCCGGCCCCGGACGCCTGGCTTCCCGACTCCGGCCTCCAGACTTTCTGTTGTGCTAGCTGCCCGGCCGTGGTGCTTTGTTGGCCCTGGCAGCCACCACGGGAGGTGTTCACGGCCGGTAAAAGCCGACCTTTCTGACGGCGGGATCATGGCTCAGCCCCGAAGGGGACATCCCAAATGGTGACAGCGTAGAATCAGCCACACGCCAGGGAGGGGAGGATGGGGTAGGAGGGCCTCCGGGGGCCCCGGCCTCACCTGGGCTTCAACAGGAGTCGGAGGAAGCTTCCTTATGTCATTCTTCTAAGCAATTGTGTCAGGACTGCCAGGTCAACCCGAGGAATCACACATCTTTCTTTCCAAGTGAAGTTTAGGCAGACGTGCCTGACGTGCCCCACCTCTCCGCTGAGGAGACGCTCGGCCTGGGAGGGGGCAGCTCACCCCATCATCCAGTGGAACAATTCAGTCACTTTTCAAAGGATGAAAGGTACCGCGTGGGGTTTCTGGCTGGTTGTTTTTCTAGGTCAAATAGAAAACGTAGCCAAGCCCGGTCACGCGCCCTGGGCGGGATTCTTCATATCCTCAATAACACCAAAAACACGAAAGTTTCCCCCCACTCTGATCTCATTGTTTACACACTAATAAGGAGAAACACAGGACACGGCACTTCGGTATAATCACACCGTTTCTTCCTCTTTTCAACAAAGACCCCACCGACGCCAAACTCTTTGGCAACTCGTTGATTCAAGAATTGGCAAATGAGGTAACCCCACCCGTGTTTTTAAATATGCGGACAAGAGACAGAGAAAGACTACTTATATGTGGAATCTAAAAAAAGTGATACCAATGAACTTATATCCCAAACACAAATAGACCCACAGACATAGAAAACCAACTTACGGTTACCAAAGGGGATAGAGAGGAGTTAAATGAGGAGTTTGGGATTAACAGACACATAGTACTAAATATAAAATACATAGCCAACAAGGACCTGCTGTAGAACACAGGGGACTCTGCTCAATCCTCTGTTATAACCTATAAGGGGAAAGAATCTGAAAAGGAATAGATACATGTATATGTATAACTGGATCACTTTGCTGTACACCTGAATCTAACACAACATTGTAAATCAAGTATATTTCAATTTTTAAAAATTATTTTTTAAAAAAGGCAGAGAAGAAAAGAGCCTGGAGAAGTGTCTCCTGACTTTTCCTTGAAGGGGGAGGGGGTCTTGAAAACCAGACCCAAGATCTGCGTCCAAGGTTCCAGGCCTTCTGTGGGGTGACCGCATAACACAAGCTGTACCCTGTGGAAGCCTGGAGTATACATTTTCTAACGACCTGCAGTTTGGGGTTGAATTAAATATTGAAGCGAACTCCAGAAATATCGACAAGGAAACACAGCGGCAATATTGCATCGACTGTGCCAGACCGCTTAATAACTAATTCACTCACCTTGGGGTTTGAATGTCTTTCTGTTTGCGCCTCAGCATCACAGACAAAATACCGGGTGAGGGGCTGCAGCTCAGAGCCTCACCTGGTGTCTCAAGTTCTGAGCAGAGTGTGGGAAGGACAGGGCTGACCTCATGTCGCTACATCCTGCTGACCCAGGCGGGGGCTCTTCAGCTCGGCCCTTCTAAGTTCAAGCCTCGTAGGAACCTGGTAGGAGCGTTGGATGAACCCCTGAAGGGACCCGAGTGGATTTTTGGTGATGCTGCTTCTGTACCCTTGCGACAACCTGATCCGTGTTCTGAACACAGTTAGAAGTAAGTGAGCTCAGCTCTGAGGCCGTTTCTGTTGTAAAGCGGGGCCCCCACGGCTTGTTTACACGGCCCCACGGGAGATAAGAACCAGAAATACCGGTCTCGCGTCTGTGTCTCTGCCTCTTCGAAGGAGAGACCTGTGTTTGGCAGCATCACACCGGGCGCTCTGAATTCGGGATCAAACCCAGCACGTGTGCGTATCCCTGCTGGTCCTCAGCGCTGAGGTTCCGAACGGGGTTCTGGGAAGCTCCGGTTCCGGGAGTCTCACCTAATTCTTAAAAATCCTGATCAAGTTACGAATTTAACGGCTGAATAGGTGAAAATAATCTTGCTCCAAGGATTTGCCAACAGGAAGTTCCCTAGATTATCAGTCAGTGTTTTTGTGTTTCTTTTCTCAACAAGTACAATGAGATGGTGGACTTCTTCATTCCAGGAGAGCGATGGGCGTCAGGTCTCAGTGTGGACACAGAACCCCCCCACCCCCCTGCCAGGGCCAACTCGCCTGGAGGGGAGAGGGGCCGGCACCCAGCTCAGATCCCACGGGGATTCAGAGCTTCCGACAAAGGTTCCGGGGCCTGGGTGGAGCTGAGGGTGCTGGCCTCCAAGCTTATGTCAGATGATTTAGACAATCCAGTGGTGTGGGAAAGGGTGATGGATCCGGGCCCACGAGGTGAGGGGTGACGGTGGGTGGATGTGACCATCAGGGCCTGAAAGGAGCACAGGCAAGGCGTGCGGGCGCTGACAGGGGCCCAGACAGGCGAGGAGAAGGACCACAGGCCCTCTGCCCTTGGGCCTTGATCTGATTCTCTTAACGTGTGAGTTTCAGGGCTTAAGAAGCATAGATATTCAATCGTGTCTTCACTGCATCGCCTGGGACTTTGGAGTTTAAGCAAGTGGAACACAGAACGTGGCACACGTCGGGCCAGCAGGCCCGGGAAAGCACACTTCACACCTTCATTCTTTCATCCATTCACACCTCTGCTCCACAAATATTTCTCAAGCATCGACCAAAGCCAGAGCTGCCTCCTACTCTGCGCCAGGCCAGTCGGTGCTCCTTCTAGACGCACTGGACCCTCAGTTTTGTGGTGGGAGGGGACGAGTGGGGGCGGTCCCACCGTTTGCCGGTGAAGGATAACACGGCGCTCACTGTTAGCACTGTGTGGTCTAAAATTAGGGAAACATCACGAAGCCTCAGGGTTTCTACATCTGTTGCAAATGTGAGGGGTCCACATGGACGAGGGTGTAGGGGGCTCTCTGAGTAGGCAGCCTCCTCTGCATCCATCAGGGTCTGGAAACACGCACTTCCCTCGGGATGGGACGTCGTGCCCACGGTGGTCTCACCCCCGCTGCCGCTTCTTGGGCACCTCCTGAGCCTCCCGAGCGAGAGCCAGCGGCAGGGCTGCATGCCCCTCCCCCGCGGCTGAACAGAGCCCCCAGCTCTCATCCTGCCGCCACCCTGAGGCCACTCCCAGCCCCCTCCACACCCCTCCCCCCCGGACAGACCCAATATCCAGCTCATTAACGAGAAACCTTTTTACGGAAAATTCGACAGGTGAGAATTCACACTTCTCGCCATGAAGCAGACACTTCACACAACTTCTCTTGGCCAGCCATCTTCTTTCCTAAGCCCCCCTTTCCCTTTGCTCACCCCAGGCAAAGTCTCACCTGAAGTCCCCACCTCTCTGTTCACCCTGTGAATCATCTACCTCGGACCTTCTCCAGGCCAAGCAGAGCCTTAGAAATCAGAGGGTGGGGCAAATAAATCAGAGGGTGTTTCTTCAAAAGCTTTGAAATTCAAAGAACAATTCCAGGTAGAACTCCAAGATAATAACAATAACACCCAAAGGCACCATTGGTAAGCACATAAAGCAGCTCAGAGTGACCACACGGACCCTGTAAGCACGAGGAAGGAACAAGTTTCCCTTAAAGGAGAGGTGGTGCAAAGTTTCCCATTTTATAGCAAGAAAAGTGGGAACCCAGTAAGATGGAGTGATGTGCACAGGCCCACCCTGTGACCGAGATCTGGGAGATGGCGGGTTGGACCACCACCCGGCTGTGTTAGAAACCCTGTGGGACTTCCCTGGCGGCGCAGTGGATAAGAATCTGCCTGCCACGCAGGGGACACGGGTTCGAGCCCTGGTCTGGGAAGATCCCACGTGCCGCGGGGCAACTAAGCCCGAGAGCCACAACTACTGAGCCTGCATGCCACAACTACTGAAGCGCACATGCCTTGAGTCCGTGCTCCACAACAAGAGATGCCGCCACAATGAGAAGCCCGCGCACCGCAACGAAGAGTAGCCCCTGCTCGCTGCAACTAGAGAAAGTCCGCCTGCAGCAACGAAGACCCAATGCAGCCAAAAATAAAAATTAATAAATAAATAAAAAAACAAACAAAGAAAAAGGAAACCCCGTGCTCCATCCACTGTGAGGCCCTGGGTCCTGAAATGTTCCTGAACTTTCCAGGGTCCCATGTCACCTGCCACACAGCACTCTGGCCAATCTTGATTTTAACGCTTGTCACGCAGATAAGGCCTGGAGAGCATTTAGAACAATGATTGGCATTTTGCCATTCAAAACCTCACATGACCTCCAATTTTAAGACACCAGCCTTTGAAGTTTATTATCATGCAGTCTCCTTGATTGTAAAGCTTCCCCATCCTACTGAAATCTTGGGCTGTACCTGGTGCACAGGAAAAGCACAGCTATTGTAAAAGGAAAGTCAGAAAAGCAAGAAGGAATATAAAACGGCTGCAAAATGCCCTCCTCGATATTCATGTTTTATTCATGAATGGACTTCATCAACACTTAGACCACACACTTTGTGCTATAAGTAGAATTTCTCAGGAAAGTGGCTAACTTAAATTTCCTCGCTTCAAGCAGCTCTTCATGAATAATGTATCATGTATTATCCAAGATGCTTGTCAAGTTTGACTTAGAAAATGGGAAAGTAAATTTAGTGAAGTAAAAAGGAAAGGAAAAACTCCAAATCATTCAAGTAACAACAAAATATGACAAACACTTAAAAAAAAAAAAAACAACCGAGTGAAATTCCTCTCCTTAGTCACCAGGTAGATGCAGAAAAACAGATCATCACTTATGTAGAACTTCATTTAATGGCGTTGGTTTGCTGCATACAGAATGTCCTCTGTCCTTGGCCCCCGCCTAGTACCAGCTGTCTGTAAGTTCCCTGTAAGAAATAGTCAGGGGACTTAAGTCTGAGGCTTAAGAAGTCCTGCTTCAGACACCACCATGTCATGTGCGGGGTAGCGCCCACCTTGCGCCATCGGGGGAGAGGGTGGACCTGTCCCAGCACCCTTCCAGTGGAATGGGAGCTGGGCCTGGACGTGCTCCCTGCATGGAGGGAGAGAGAGAAAGAGAAAACCCCCGGATGAGAGAGGGAGTTTTGTAGGTTTCAAATAAAGATTTTTAATTAAATTCATTTTCATTTTCTTTGGTGGAAACTAATTCAAATTTTTTATGTTGAACGAAATGCAGCTGCAATTTTTCTAGGTAAAGTGGGTCATGTAGGGGTAAGATCACATGGTTCAACCTCACATGTCGTTCGTGGGGGTCATTCTGGCTCAGGCCCACACATGCTACACCTTCCCGGTCGGGGGCTGGGAGTCTAATGTCCTAACTCACTGCTTACCTCTTGGCAGGATGGGGTTTGCTACCCAATGTCATTTTTGCCAGAAGCTCGACGGCGTAAAGAGGGCGAGGCACCCAGGAGCGAAGTCTCTCCAGCCTGACGCAGAGCAGTGAGTGAGGGGTCGTCAGGGTGAGCGTCCACTTCCAGAGACCACGCGGCACGTGGACTCTGCTATAGTCCACTTGGCAAGTATTGTTGGGGACCTACTGCGCGCTGCGAAGTTTGGGGACAGTGAACAAGATAGACATCATCCCTGCCCTCTGACCTTTCGTGACCTAAAATGTAAAATGAGGCCACGGTTTCTCAGATATGACACCAAAAGCGAACCCGTGAACAACAAACTGCACTTCATGGGAATTTCAAACTTTGTATTGAAAATACCATTAAGAAAGCAGAAAGCCCCTGGAGTGGGAGTATTTTCAAATCATGTATCTGATGAGAAACTTGCATCTGGAATATATAAAGAGGCCTCATAATTCAACAATAAAAACACAATCCCTATCTTAAAAGGAAATGGACTTGCACAGACATTTCTCCCAAGGAGACACACAAGGATCCCATAAGCACATGCAAAGATGCTCAACATCTTTAGTCATTGGGAAATGCAAATCCAAACCACAATGAGAAACCACTTCATACCCACCAGGATGGCGATAATAAAAAGACACATAATGACAAACGCTAGGAGGGACGTGGGGACACGAGCCCCATACATTACTGGCTGGATGTGAAATGGTGCAGCCTCTTTGGAAAACAGTCTGGCGGTTCCTCAAAAGTTTACACACAGAGTTGCAGTGGGACCCAGCAATTCCACTCACAGGTATAGGCCCCAGAGCAATGGAAGCATATGTCCACACAAAGACTTGTATATTAATGTTTGTAAAAGTATCATTCACAATAGCCAACAAGTGGAAAGAACCCAAATCTCCATCCACTGACCAATGGACAAATAAAATGTGGTGTATTCAGACCATGGAACACTATTCAGCCATCAGAAGGAAGGAAGCAGTGACACATACCACACCGTGGATGAATTGTGAAAACACATGAAAGAGCCGGTCACAAAAGACCACGTATTGCATGATCCCATTGATATGAAATGTCCAGAATTGGCAAATCCCAGAGACAGAAAGTAGATGAGTGGCTGCCTAGGTCTGGCGGAGGTGGGGGGAGAGTGAGGGCTAATGGGGAGGAATTTTCACTGGGGGTGATGGAAAGTTCTAAACTTCGTGGTGACAGTTGCACAGCTCCGTGAATATATTAAAACCATGGCATTGTACACTTTAAAGGAGTGAATCTTGTGGTATGTGAATTATATCTCAATAAAAATGTTTTCTATAAAGATACACAATGCGAAAGTTTATATTTGGGGAGAGAAAAAAGTACCCATCGTTTCATCAAGTAAAGCAGAGAAAATAAAGTTCAACTAGATCATCTCACTGGTAGTTTCTGTTAAATCACTAGGGAGGTGACCCTGAGCCACTTTTCAGAACTGCGCCTGGCTTATAAATGTTGAGAGACGCGGTGTAGACAGGCCTCCTGATTACACTCAGCCTGTAAGATAAGGAACATACCACTTAGGAGGGAGGCTATACGTGTGATAAAGTGTTTTATGGTTTTACAGGACCATTTGGCTGAATTAAGAAGTCCTCCTGGGCTTCCCTGGTGGCGCAGTGGTTGAGAGCCCGCCTGCCTATGCAGGGGACACGGGTTCGTGTCCCGGTCGGGGAAGATCCCACATGCCGCGGAGCGGCTGGGCCGGTAAGCCACAGCTGCTGAGCCTGCGCGTCCGGAGCCTGTGCTCTGCAACGGGAGAGGCCACAACAGTGAGAGGCCCGTGCACCGCAAAAAAAAAAAAAAAGAAGTTCTCCTTGGTAAGCAGTGCTGGGAAAACTGGACCGCTACATGTAGAAGAATAAAATTAGAACACTCCCTAACACTATACACAAAAATAAACTCAAAATGGATTAGAGACCTAAATGTAAGACCAGACACTATAAAACTCTTAGAGGAAAACATAGGAAGAACACTCTTTGACATAAACCACAGCAAGATCTTTTTTGACCCACCTCCTAGAGGAATGGAAATAAAAACAAAAATAAACAAATGGGACCTAATGAAACTTAAAAGCTTTTGCAAAGCAAAGGAAACTACAAACAAGATGAAAAGACAGCCCTCAGAATGGGAGAAAATATTTTCAAACGAATCAACAAAGGATTAATCTCCAAAATATATAAACAGCTCATGCAGCTCAATATTAAAAAAACAAACAACTCAATCCAAAACTGGGCAGAAGACCTAAACAGACATTTCTCCAAAGAAGATATACAGATGGCCAAGAGGCACATGAAAAGCTGCTCAACATCACTAATTATTAGAGAAATGCAAATCAAAACTACAATGAGGTACCACCTCACACCAGTCAGAATCGCCATCATCAAAAAATCTACAAACAACCAATGCTGGAGAGGGTGTGGAGAAAAGGGAACCCTCCTGCACTCTTGGTGGGAATGTGAATTAGTACAGCCACTATGGAGAACAGTATGGAGGTTCCTTAAAAAACTAAAAACAGAGCTACCATATGACCCAGCAATCCCACTACTTGGCATATACCCAGAGAAAACCATAATTCAGAAAGGCACGTGCACCCCAATGTTCACTGCAGCACTATTTACAATAGCCAGGTCACGGAAGCAACCTAAATGCCCATCGACAGACGAATGGTAATGAAGATGTGGTACATATATACAATGGAATATTACTCAGCCATAAGAAGGAACGAAATTGGGTCACCTGTAGAGACATGGATGATCTAGAGACTGTCATACACAGTGAAGTAAGTCAGAAAGAGAAAACAAATATCGTGTATTAACGCATGTATGTGGAAACTAGAAAAATGGTACAGATGAACCGGTTTGCAGGACAGAAATAGACACAAAGATGTAGAGAACAAACATATGGACACCAAGGGGGGAAAGTGGTAGGGGGGGGATGGTGGTGGATGAATTGGGAGATTGGGGTTGACAGTATACACTAACATGTATGAAATAGATAACTAATAAGAACCCGCTGTATAAAAAATAAATAAAATTAAAAATTTTTTTTAAAGTGGAAAACAAAGAAGTCCCCCTTGGGCTCTGCTTTGAGGTACAGAGCAGAAATAACTTAGTTTGAGGGAAATATTATATGCTTCCATCTCAGCCCCAGAATTCTTTTGTCCAAGAGATTTGGGTCATAAAAAAGGCAATTGCTTTGCTTTTATACCAGCTATTTACAAGATGTATTAAGCAAGTACTTGGGCACAATTCATCCGGGAAGGAGGGAGGCGGAGGCTTCACACACACAACCAGTCATCAGAGTTCTGGTGACAACCCTGCGTCCAGAGCAGCCCGGCTGCCGGCGAGGCCTGGGGGGACTGTGACATTCCTCACAGTCCCGGGGAAGGGCAGCGGCTCCAGCTCCCTGGGCTGTCGTCCCACTGGACCCCGCTGGCCATGGACCCCGGGGCAGTCGTCCTCCAGGGACATTATCACTAGGCGGTTGGAGAAATAAATACGATAGAGCCACGGAAAAACATTCAATTCAGCGATTTAGGCCAGAATGAGGGAGAGCTACACATGCTGGCAGAAAATTGTCCGGTTCCTTAAGTGAGAAAAACATTGCAGAGTCTTATGGAGACAACAGGACACACACGCATGCACGTACACACACGTGTGTGTATATACACACACCCGGGGGGAAAGATCCGGGGTTTGGAAGCAAGCTTTCGATTTTTACCTTATACCTTCCTGTATTATTTTCATTAAAAACCAACCAACCAACCAACAAACATGAACGTGTCTTATAATGAAAAGCAGTTAATAAATATTTTTCAGTCTCTTTCCCATGACAACAAGCGCGCCCGCACATCCTGCTTCCGGGCCCCGTTTGCCAAGATGAGGACGTTGAGGGAGTGACTCCGGGGAGGACGGAGCTGGTGGCGGGGCTGAGTCTGAGGCTGCCGCATCCCCGCAGAGGCGTGGCGGGTCCCTGCCCATCCCGGCTGGCACGCCCGGGGGAGGGGGCACTGGGCCGGCTGTCCTGGGGGCCTGAGCCACCTGCTTCAGCAGGTGCCTGAAGCGGAGGGACCCGGGCTGCCTGGAGGCGCAGAATCGACTCCCTTCTCGACCTTTAATCACCTCAGTCTCGGTTTCAGTGCATTCAGTCCCACGAACACTGTTCTCTGGGCCCCTTGAAAGACATGCGGCACGGCCCTCCCCCGGGCTCTCGGGGACGCAGAGCATCACTGCTCCGTGGGAAGGGCATCCAGCCTGCTGGTCTCCACCACCAGCTGCCCCGAGGCAGGTCCCCGCACCTCTGTAAAATGAGGGGAGGGAAGACCATCTCTTTACGGCTCTGCAGCCTCAGGCAGGAGAGCACAGGGCAGACAGGAGCCTGTCTGCCAAATTCAGTGTTGGGTAGGCTTTCTGGAAGGGGTTCCCATTTGTTTTATTTCTTTCCAAGGCCTCCGTCTTGGTCTCTGTCCAAACCAAGGGATGCTGAGTGTGAGTCCACGGGGGCAGAGTCCGTCTCAGGAGGACCCGAGATCGGTACTTGACACTCGGCGGATGCACAGAAAATGCACGTAGAGTGACGGGGGGCGGGGGCCGTCCTGCTATTTCCCGGGGCAGATCTTGAAGCCGGTGTGGCCTCGGGGCCCCAGGGGAGAACTGGAAGATCACTCTGTAGTGAGTCTCTCTGAGGACCCAGGACCTCTTGGGAACTGGCCCGGCCCTCGTGCACCTTGGTGGCGTCTTCCCTTTTACCTGACGGGATAAATTGTTTTATTGTTTCCTATCTTTCTGCTCTTTAATGATTGTAGTCTCAGGGAAAGGTACACTATTTCTATAAGAGGAAGGGGAAAAAATAAGAGCCCTAAAGGCCTAAAAATAAACTGCCTCTGCTAAGGCACGGACCTGAGGCCCCGCCAGGGGCGTCGCCAGTTTGGTCTGTCTGCCACGTCGAGTGTCCAGGGTTGGTTGTGCTCTGAACAAGTCAGCTCAGGACCTCACGCTATATGTTTTACTTCCGAGCTTCCCAAGATGAAAAGGATCTTTTCATTAATATCAAGAAGAATACAGCCAAACTGAATCAGGTGTTTTATAAGTGGTGACCAAATGCAACTGAATAGTTTCCCATCTTGAATTTCTGTGAGAAAATATTTTAAACTTGGATAGCCAATTAGTGAAAATAGGAGACTCTGAGAGCAGAATGGGAATGTGTGATTCCTGTTTCTCTCCTTTTCATTTTCGAAGCGTTATTTGTGGATTGCTAGCCACTTAGACTTGAAGTGATCCCAGTGTGCTATTGGCTAGAATGGCTTACAGAGATTTATTACCTTTCTCTGTGCCCAGAACAAAATTCTATTCTCAGATACCATGTTTAAGCCCTTCATGTGTATCAGGTAAATATTTTCTAATCTATCTCCTTAGACATTCCTCACAGTAATCAATATCTTTATATTGATGTGGAAAAACTCAAGATTGTAAGTAGTTTTGCCAAAATCAGTTCAGCAGTCTGGGAGAAGATGTGAAGCTTTCAGACCCGTCCTTCAGCGGCTGCTGTCTGCCTGGCCTCGCATGGTAGAGAAGATTCCTCCAGATCCTTCTCGGGCGACCGTCGGAAGCTGCGCGCCATCCCACGTTGGGGGGAGGGGGAGACGGAGGGGACACAGCCAGACTCAGCCAGGCTCCGCCCCGACTGGGTGGGCCCTGGCCTGTCCCGTGACCTCTCTGAGGCTCGTTTCTCCCAGAGCGGAATGGAGAGCCCCGCAGGGTGTTTGAGACCATTCACACGAAAGAACTTAGCAATAATAAACTTAGCATGAAAGAACTTAAGCATCTTGTAGGCACATTTTATTGCTCTGAGGTTTGACCTTGAAAATGCAGGGTAATATCCCTGTGCTGTTTCAACTCCTGGAAAAAGAAAGAGTCATAGATTTATTTAATCACTCTCTTGAAATCAGAGGTTTTCTACACTAGTAATAGTGAATTATCCTCAGAAAGACCCAAGAATTAATGTCTGGGCCGAGCGTTAGGGTGGGAAGCAGATAGCATCTTCGCTGTCCCACAAAGCCCTGTATTCGGGACAACGCTGTATTTGTGAACCCTTCTATTTGTTCATTCATTAGAGAACAGTGGTCGGCTTTGATTTACTGGAGCTGAAGTGATGCAGACTTAGGCTCTCCGCTTCTATCAGCTCAGCCCCGAGGAGAGACGACAGCTGGGGGGCGGTCTGCTGTTCAGTCGTGATCGGTGGGGAGCACAGCGAGAAGGGACCCTCTCCAGGCCCTGGACCGGGGCATGGGGCCCCTCCCTGAAGCTCTGGGTTCCCCCAGGGGAAGACGCTCTCTTCCCTCTGATGGTTTACATCAAGGTCAGGACAGCACGTGTGTTTCCACTGACCGAGGGGCATGAGGCCCTTCCTGGGCTCAGCTGTGAGGTTTGGGGGCAGCATTTGTTGACTAATTTTTTTTTATTGTCTATGTATTTTTGGCTGCATTATATGTTTTGGGTCTTTGTGGATGCACGCGGGCTTTTCTCTAGTTGCGGCGAGTGGGAGCTACTCCTCCTTGCGCTACGCGGGCTTCTCATTGCGGTGGCTTCTCTTGTTGCGGAGCACGGGCTCTAGGCGCGCAGGTCCAGTAGTTGTGGCTCACGGGCTTAGTTGCTCCACGGCATGTGGGATCCTCCCGGACCAGGGCTCGAACCGTGTCCCCTGCATTGGCAGGCAGATTCTTAACCACCGCGCCACCAGGGAAGTCCCCTCACATTATATATTATGTTCATATACCTATATATTTCCCTAGCACATAACAGAAATATGGAGATATTGGGACCCCCCGTGGGACTAGATTCACTAGTTTGAGATAATATATTTTATACTTGGAAATAAGAGAGAACATGATATCGTATTTATCTGATATTTTGTCTGAAAGTGACCACACACATGTGACAGGGATAGAAGGAAAAACTGGAGAGATGTGCTGCAATCTGCCTCTCCACTTTTACCCCTGCCCCCTCCCTCTCCTGGACCTCCTGCCCCATCCTGGTCACCCAGGGAGGCTGCAGCCCCCAGAGCAAACAGAAGGGGCAGAGCCTGGACCAGCAGACTTCAGCCCTTCAGACCAACACCTTCACCAGCCTGAGACGAAGTTAATTCACGCGTGGTGTGAACACCCTCAAACACTTTAGAAAAATCTCCGTAGCGCCCAAATTCCTACTCAGAGAAATATAAAGGAGAAACCAAGTGTAATTCATGATAAAATAATGCATATCTAAGAATGTAAGTTCTCAGGTAGGATCACAGGGCAAAACAGAAAGTACTCAGATAACGTAATCAGAGGCTCACTCACTTTAATGTATCAATCTTTTGTTTTTCTTTTCTTTCTTTTTTCTTTTGCCCAGGGCACGCAGCTTGTGGGATCTTAGTTCCCCAACAAGGGATTAAACCCAGGCCCTCGTCAGTGAAAGCACGGAGCCCTAACCACTGGACCACAAGGGAATTCCCTAATGTATCAGTCTTGATGCTTAAAAAGTATGTTAAGAAGTGATACTGTTCAAAAAGTAGAGAACATGGCAAAACAGTGGTACAGGTGAACATGAGAATTTAAACCGTAAGTATGCAATCTGCATGTTAAAACCACACACAAGTTCTTTAGGTTCCTATGTAACATGAGTGTCCAGGATGACTGTAGGGATGCCTCAAGGACCACTTCAGTCATGGTGACGACCAAGAGTGCCCCACAGAGTCCCAGAACACACCTGGGAGGCACCACCGCTTCTGTGGGATGGAAACAGTCAGATGAACTAATATTAACCATCTTGCAAAAAAAAAAAAATTAAACCCTGTTGGTTTTCTTAAAATTGGTTCCACATAATTCTAGACTTAAACATGGAAACACCCCAAGTGATAAGGGTCACCAGTGTCCATAAACCTGGGGGATGTCACACCCGCCACCTTGACCTTTGATGCTGCTATTTGACCTTGAAAACGGGCTACCAGAGAGAAAAGCTCTGTAGGATGCTGAGTCGATTCTTGCCCAGGAGGTCAGTGTGAGACAGGGATTCTCAGCCTCAACGCGGTCACTTCAGACCGAATAAGGTTTGGTTGTGAGGGCTGCTTGGTGCCTTGCGGGGTGCCAAGCAGCATCCCAGCCTCCACCCACTGGGGGCCAGTAGCGAGGTCACGAGGCTCAAAACTGTCTGCAGGTCTTGTCAAATGTCCCCGGGCGATGGGGTCTGTCTGCAGGCTGAGGAGAACTGGTGGGAGCCGTGTACCATCCTCCTTTAGTCTCTGTTTAGTGCAGTTAGTGATTTTTTTTTTTTAAAAAAGAGAGTATGTAACACAGAAGCTTAACTCACCCACTTAGAGCAGGGTCAGATATTATTATATCAAGACCATGAGTGGATGGAGCTAGAGTCTGTCATGCAGAGTGAAGTAAGTCAGAAAGAGAAAGACAAATACCGTACGCTAACACATATATATGGACTCTAAAATAAAAAAAAAGGATATGAAGAACCTAGGGGCAGGACAGGAATAAACACGCAGACGTAGACAATGGACGTGAGCACACGGGGAGGGGGAAGGGTAAGCTGGGACGAAGTGAGAGAGTGGCATAGACATATATACACTCCCAAACGTAAAATAGATAGCTAGTGGGAAGCAGCCGCATAGCACAGGGAGATCAGCTTGGTGCTTTATGACCACCTAGAGGGGTGGGATAGGGAGGGTGGGAGGGAGGGAGACGCAAAAGCGAAGAGATATGGGGACATATGTATAACTGATTCACTTTGCTATACAGCAGCAACTAACACACCATTGTAAAGCAATTATACTCCAGTAAAGATGTTTAAAAACAAAACAAAACATGAAAAACTCACACTTCCCTGTTCTGTGTTTTCAGCTATCAGTTTTGGCTTCAGGTTTGTTATCTGCGGTCCCAGTAACAATCACTGCTTTCGATGGTCTCCACAGGAAGGCCCCACTTCTTTGCTCCTGCCCCCTTATTTCTCAAAGGTCTTCTTCACATGGGAGTCCAAGACCCAGGAGCCCTGGTTCCCACCCTAGTCCCTGCGCAGTGGAGGAGGGTCGGGGCAGGTGTGTGCGAGCCCGTGCACGGGTGTGGGTGCGGTGCAGCTACCACAGATCCACAATCTGGCTTCCATTTGGGGTTTGCCTCCTGCCTGTCCCTCCTACTTGCTCATACCACCCTCCACCGGGAAGCAGCCATGCTGTGTGTGGGTCACGGGAAGGCCCTGATGGCCCCAAGCTCATTGGGATCCTTCCACCCACCACGGACACCTACTAGCCAGGGGTCTGCACTTAACCCAGGCCTAAGCCAATCATCTGATGGCATTCCACCATCCTAGTAACTGATTGGCCAGGAATGGGCAGAGGATGTGGCCGGTCCAATCAGGGTGGAGACTCTCTTTCCCCTTGGATGGGAATGAAGAAACACACAGGCCCTGGAGTTCCCACAGCCTTTTCACTGTGACCTTCCTGTGATACTGTCAACATACTCAGTCGTCGTTGGATGTGTAAGGTAGGTTATTTCTGAAGATGACTGTTCATAGGTTCTCTCATCCTTTATGTAAAAGGCTCTGTCCCTCCCCCTTGAATCCAGGATGGTCTTGGGCTTACTTTCCCCAATAGAATAAGAGGAAGGTGATGATCCGGAACTTCCAAGCTCAGACCTTCAGGGGCCGGGCAGTGTCCACTTTGACCCTCTTGGGATCCAGCTGCGTGTAAAGAAGCTCAGGCTAACCACCAAGTACGGAGAGAGAGGCCACCTGCTCCCAGCTCTCCACTGACCCAGCCGAGACACTAGACATGTGACTAAAGCCATCAGAAACCCCCAGGGCCCAGCTAAGCCCCCAAAAGAATGCAGATGCCTCAACAATCCCAGCCAAGAGCAGGTGGAACAGAGGAACCTTCCCCCAAAACACTGTCCTGTGAAATAATAGCTCACTGGTGTTTAAGCTCCCAAGTTTGTGTGGTCCGTTACACAGAAATAAATAACCCATTCACAGCGTGAGTTGGACTTAATGTTACTTTAATAGACACCTAACTGGTTTGGTTCCATAGGTTTATTTTTTATTATTATTATTTTTATACAGCAGGTTCTTATTAGTTATCTATTTGATACATACTAGTGTATATATATATCAATCCCATGTTTCCATAGGTTTAGAATTAAGATGCTGTGAGCCGCTAGCAACAGAAAATCCAACTCAATAAGGATATTTATTATCTCTCAAAACATGAAATCCAAGTCAGGGTAGTGGCCCAGTGGTGTCACCAAGGACCCATGCTCTTCCCATCTCTCCACGCTGCCATCCCCACCGTGACGCTGTTCCTGTCACATCACGGACGCAAGAAGGCTGCAAAACGCCAGACATCCCATCCAGACACACAACATCCGGCAGGAAACGAGGAGCATGTCCTCTTTATGTGCTTTTTACGAGTGAGGAGACCTTTCCTAACAGCAGGATTCACTGGTTTAAAACTTGTTTCAAAACCAGTCACAAGAAGAGGCATGCAGTTACCGAGATTAGCTTACATGGACCAGTTTACCCCTAGCCACGCAGAGGGTGGCTACCTGCACCAAGGTGGGCTTCTACCAGCAAGGACGGAGGGCATGGCTGTGGCCACCACAGTGTTTACTATAAGATGAAATTAGCATTGACCACCGAACAAAACAGGCGTCCCTGAAAGGCACACAGCCTTTATCCTGTGGCCTTGTGTGGCCTCTGCCTGTGTCCTTCCACTCGCCCCATGCAAATGTCACCGTTCGCAAAGTGCTAGGCCGGTCAATATCTGTCTCAAGCAGCCAGGGTCCCGGCAGAAAGCAGAAGGCGTTCCTGGGAGGAGATGTGGAAGACCGCATGGCAACAGGACCACCTGCTGCAGTGTGAACGTGGCTCCACGACCCACCAGACGTGCTGCTCCCCAGGGCCCAGCTGACCCCGCTGCCTGGCTGTAGGAAGAATGGGGTGACAACTGTCACCCACTCATTCGGCGCCTGACACGAATTGATCCAACAGAAAAGAAAGCTGGGCAAGCACTGTGGTCACAGAAGGACACAGACACTGCCAGGCCAGGGTGCTGACGAGGGAAGAAAGGCCCCAGCCTCTCTGCTTGGTCTCAGCTCGCAACTGGGGCCCCCGTTGGTGAAGATCCACTGATGCTGGCCATGGGCCTCCTGGATGCCACGTGGGAAAGAGTAGATTCGGTTGGAATGTGGAGAATCGATGAGTTAGGTGACCAAAAATGAGCATTTTACTGAAGAAAAGCAGTTCAGAATCCAGATAGTTTAGCCATGACCACCATTCACTCCCACTCAATCCCAGGCTTCTGTATCTAATCCCCAAAGGGTCCAGCAGCTTCTCTTCCACGACCAGCCAGGGGGACACTCAGTGGCGTTTCTGCAGGGGCGCTGTCAGGCCCCACTGGTTTCACAAGCGGTGGCCCGTGGCAGCGAGAACAGATGCTGGAAACAAAGTGCATCCATTAATTCAAGGCTGACTGTGATTGAGGAGAGATAGTTCCTTTCACGTTGGGGAAACAGAAGCACCCCGTGGGATTGAAATCGAGGTGTCTGAGACACGCAAGGGTTCTCCGTCTGGTGACCAGATAACGCACGAGTGCGCGCCCCGCGGGGCCTGCAGGCCCGGAGCCCAGAGCTCCTTCCCGCGGGCCCAGCTCAGCCTCCTGGTGACCGCCTGGCGCAGCCAGGGACGGAGGCAGGAGCTGGACCGGCAGGACCGAAGGGGGCGGCCAGCCGGGCCGGGCGGGCCGAACAGGTTCAAGGTTGATTCCAACCCCTCAGCCCCGCCGGATTAAAAGTGCCTGTGACTGTCGCAGCTCTGGAGTCCTTGGGCCAGGGGCCCCGGGGGAGGGAGCCGGCGGGGTTTCAGAAAGAAGCGGGGATCCTAGGTGGGAGACGCTGAGCTCACCTTCGCCCCAGCGCAGAGGAGCTGCGCGACCCTGGGCAGCCCCGCGGGGCCCGCTTCGGCGCCCCCTCACCTGCCAAGCAGGCGGGCCGCGCGTGGGGCCAGCGAGCACGAGGGAGACACAGGCCGGTTTTAGCTGGTCTCCGGCCCAACCTGATCCCGCCCCTCCCCGACTCCCCGCGATCTCGCGCCTGCCCTCGGGCCTTCGCGGGGAGATACACGTTTCGGGCCGGACCCAGGGCTGGGCGCCCAGGGCCCGCCGTCCAGGCCCCGGCTGCGCGGCCCGCACCCCCGCCCGGGAGGCGGAAGCAACAGGGAGCCGCGCCCCGCCCTCCGCCCCCGGGTCCCCTCGGCGGCCCTGCGCCAGGGGGCAGGCCGGGAGGGGGCAGGGCCGGGGCGGGCGGGCACCAGAGCGCCAGGGCGCGGGAGCGGGGCGGGGGCGCGGGCTGCGGCGCGCATGCTCACACGCGCTCGTGACGTGCGCGCGGGGACCGGCCTGCCGGAGGCCGGGCTGAGACGGCGGCGGGCGGAGACCGGGGGCAGAGCAGAGCGGGGCAGAGCCGCGGAGCGGAGAGGAGGAGCCGAGCCGCAGAGCAGCGGCGGGAGCGCCGGCCGCCGCGCCCCCGAGCCCGCAGCCCCAGCGCCTGGGCCTCGGCACGCGGGCTCCGGTCGCCGAGCGGCCACCCCCGAGCCGGCCGCCGCGGGCCGGGCCGGGCATGAGCGCGGAGGGGCCGCGGCCGCCCCCCGCACCGCCCGGCGCGCCCAGGCCGTGACCGGGGCGGGGCGCGCGGCCGCACTCGGGCCCGGGCCCATGGGCGCGCCGAGCCGGGCTCGGGGGCGCTGAGCGGGCGGGCGCGGCCGGAGGAGCCATGGACTGCACCCTCGTGCGGACGCTCGTGCACAGATACGTGAGTGCGGCCGGCGCGGGACCGGGGCCGGGGCCGGGGCCGGGACCGGGCGGGACGGACCCTCCGCCCCCGATCCTGCCGCGGCCGCCGGCCCGGGGACGCTGGGGGCTTGGGCGGCCTCGTACGGCCGACCGCGCCCCGGGGGACGGCAGGACGCGGGGTACCTGCGGAGCTGGCACCTGGGCCCCGACGGCGCGGGCGCCCACCCGCCGCGCGCCTCCCCGGAGCCTGGCGGAGCTGCCGGGGCAGAGACTGCTTAGATCGGCGCGGGCCGGGCTGGGGAGGGATGCTCGGGCTTAGCCTCGCCTGCTGGCGCTACCCCAGGGTTAAGGGACGGGGAGAGGGGCACCCACAGGGAAAAAGGCGGTGGCTTTGCTCGTTAGTTTGGTAACAGCACGGGGGGGTTCGGAAGTGAAGTTTGGGACCTTTGTCCCGAAAGTAACCAGTCAGACCCGAGGCCGGCCGTTCGGGGTTCCCCCGGAGTCTTCGCTCCGGGAGGGGCGTGGCGACGCCGGGCTTGGGCAGGGGGACACGGAGGGGCAAGTTGGGTTTGTTTCCCATCCGCCCGAGGGGAGCCGCGTGCGGCGCTGACGCCGGCCCCGGGGGTAGAAGGGGTGCGCGCAGGAGAAGGAAACTGGTCGCGTCTCTGACAAAGGCCCCCCTATCCCCCGCGCGCATCGCCGCCAGTCCCAGGTTGGAAAAGTCGCGCGCACTGAGGTTTCCGCTAGGAGACGGAACGGTGGTGGGAACTTGTTTTCTTCTGGCTGAGGAATTCCCTTCCTCAGTCGTTCATATTTACGTGTTTTCTTCGAGGAGACCTCGGCCGCATACGAGAGTGTTTCTGTTCATCCAAGGGGAACGTTGAATCAGTGCCTTCCCCCGAATCCACTCACTCACCAGAGGACTCAAGGGTCAGGGGAGCTCGTGGCACCTTCCAGTAGCTCCCCTGGGGAGGGCGGTCTGCCTTCCAGTTAGTGGGGCGAACCCCTCTGGGATTCTGGTTAGGGCCGGGAGGGCTTCCCGTGGGAAGGGCCCTGTCCCCTCAGGGATTCTTGAGTCCATCTTATAATGTGAGTGTAAACATCAGGGTCACCTTGGTGTCTCTACAGTAGTGAGTTCTGGAAAATCAGGTAACAGTGGCAGTAGGTAATCAGATGTCTTAGAGAAACGCTTGACGGGTCCCAGACATTCTGTTCTCAGGCTTATGGCCCACAAGCTCGGAGCCAGCGTTTGCCTAGGATGTGCTCACTAGTTTTCCAGTTAATTTCTATTCTCTTCCAACTCTGAGACTCTGTGATAGGAAGGAGAGTTGAATTGTGAGCGGTAATGCGCAGTCTCTATCCCCGAGTCTCCTGCTCCGAGGGCCACCGCCCGGTGGGTCTTCCCCTCCCTCCTGCTCCTGTGACCCGTTCGTCCTCGGAGTCCGGCAGACAGGTGTCCGAGTTTTGTGCTTTTACTCCCTAATCCTAATCCTCCAGGCCTTCAGCTGTTTCATGGCATATCAATCTATATAAACGTTGGTGTACCTTATATATTTTAATTCCCCTTGGCTGTGTTATTAGACTTACTTTTCTCAGACCTAACTGGGAAATACTCTTCAGTGAACTTTCCCAGCATATGTGTTTGGTAATGTCCCTGGAGCCCAGTTACGGGGTGCTATTATTATTTCTTTGTTTCTCGTTCCGCATCTTTTTTCTTTTTTAACAGTCTGATCATTTGGCTACTTCAGCATAGTCACATACAAAACCATTCATTTCTATGATATGAAACTCCTGTCTCCGTTATTAAACTAATTTGACTTTTTCCAGAAACAATTTGTTTGTTTATAATTGGATTATCTTTCAATATTTAGGAATTAATTACACTTCCTTTTGCTAGAGGGCGAAGAAAGACTCTGGGGTTAAATATTCATATTTCCTTGTGGTTTCCATATATGACGTATTTCATAAGCATGAATGAAGTCACACCCTGTTCCCATCTGGTGTTCACACAGTCAGAATTTCCAGGACAAAGAAACCTTTTCATGATGACGCCTGAGGGCTGCCAAAGATAAAGGAGTCCTTGGAAACCACTGCTGTGGGTATTCTATTCTGGGTTAATTCCAGAGAGGTAGAATAGGCAAATGAATGAGAGGATGCCCTTCCGGGTTAGGCCAGGTATATGCCAAAGCTGGCATTACTGGTCGTTTGTGAGCCTGGCTGCATATAAGCCACGTAGAGATGCGCTGTACTTGTAAATGGCAAAGCGCTTCTGTACCTTGAGCTTTTAAAAGAAATGTTTAATGAAGTGGGTGGAGAACTAGTGCCATCCCTCTAGAAGAGATGTGAGGTGGGAAGCCCAGAGTCAGGTAGTTTAAGTTCTGAGAGGAACCTGCAGGGTCTCCGGGAGCCCACCTGGATGTGGACCTGGCCTGCCCACTTTGAGGCCTTGTCACCCTGGGCAGGTGGCTTCGCTTTTTCTCTGCCTCTGTTCTCTCATCTGAGGATGAATAGCGGTACCCGTTGCAGAGTGTTATTGTGAGAATTAAGTGAGTTAGTACAGGCCAGGAGCTAAGAGTGGTGCCCGGCTCTGCGGAAGTGCTCAGCACATGTGTCACGACTAGCCGTTAGCATAACTTTGCCCCCGGTCACTGGCCGGGGGAGGGCAGGCACCTCTGTCGGTTGCCGGCCAGGCCAGTCAGTACGGCCACCAGGGGCCCTGGGTGCCCTGCTCTGGAGCAGCTTCGGGAAATTTTAAAACGAGGGGTGCCAAAATGCTGCAGGCCCGACGGAAAGCCTGCAGGCCACCTGTGAGCACAACAGTTATTTCCAGGCCGGGAAGCCCACCTTGTCGGGACACTTCTCTCCTTCTTTCCATCCACGCCTCACATTCAGGAGATGTGACTGTAAAGCTTAAGTTTGTTATGTTTCTGGCGTTTGTGTTTAGTAAACATCATTGAACCCTGGAGAACCTCAAGCGTGGCTGTGTTAGAATGCTTTACACCTGAAAAATTCACCATTTGAATGCACGCACATGGGTCTGCTTTGGTTTGTTTTTTGATCACCAAATGGTGTGTGCCGTGGACGTCAGTGCCCACTGATGCTGCCCTACAGGCGGACCCATCCATCTGACGCAGATTTAGTTTTAACAACTTTCAGTGCCGCCTGACTCGGGGTTGCCTCTTAATGGCGCTTCCGACGTGGGGCCTCCGGATCTGCTCCTGGAGTCTACACCCCAGGACACTAAGTTAAGCCACTGGAACTAACCAAGGCCTTCAGGTATTTGAAGTAGGTGACCGCTTAGGATGGCCCTAGGGCTGTGCTACAGTGTTTGCACAGGCCTTTCAAAGCAGTCTGCCAGGTGTATAATTTAACCTTTGTGTCCTGGCTGTTAAGTTCAGTTCCTTCCATTGTCCTTTCAAACCCTGTTTAATGTCTGTTGCCACGAGGGACCTTGACATGCTTTTCTTTCACGCCTGAGGGTAGGTTTAATAACCCGAGGGGAAGAGGGAGTTTAGGTGTTTGGGTTCTGCTGCAGTCAGCTGCATTTCTAGGGATGAACACACTGTCCTCAGTTTACAGTTAGCTAAAACCACCCGGAATCCACTGAGCTGCCGCTCAGTACGCAGGAAGGCCTCTGTTTACAGCTGTGCTGGGCCTTGAAACCTAGAGACGCACTGTTCCTCGGTGCTGGGACCACGTGTTCCACTGGCAACAGGGTAATCAGAGATGCTTAGATCCCCAAGTCCCAGACTTACAGATGCTTTTTTAACCAAGTTAAATGCCGGCAGAAATGCTGTTGATTTGCAAGGAAAGTCAATAAAAAGCCATTTTTACAGCAATATAAACTCAACAAGATGGAACAAGGGATTGTTTTTGCTTTTACTTGACTCCTGGTATCTGAGAAACAAGATAGTTGTTTGTGGAGGTCAAAAGTTCAGCGTCAGAGCCTAACAGGCAGCTTGAGACCTGGCCCGGCCTCTGACTGCGAGGCCTTGGGCGTCTTCCCGCTTGAAACGAGGCACCGACTGCGGCTCCCTGGGGGCGCTGCCAGGATGGGGCGCTGTGGCATGGGGAGATGCTCTGTCAAGGGGCCTCTTACCTGAAAGCTGAGCCTGGTGCTGCTGGCAGCCCCAGCTCCTCAGAGGGACGGCGTCTGCTGCTTCCTGGAGAGCCTCTGGCCCCCCTCCCCCTGCGGAAGGTGTGGAGGGCCGTGCTTGCCCTGCACTTGGTGGAGAGCACAGCGGTCCTCAGACGGGACGCCCCCCTGCCACCGGCCCACGCCTGTCGGTGCTCTTGCCGCCCGTCTGGTTCGGGGCAGGTGAGCCCGCTCTGTAAAGGTCTGTCCTGCAGCTTGGGGTCCCCCGCCCCTCACCCCCTCCTTATCCTCAATCAGCAGCGTCTCCCTTTTAGGGTGACGTCACCCAGTCCCTGTGGCACTCAGCCATGCCTTGAAATCGCCTTTCTGTTTTTTGAAAAGCAGACTTTGTTTGTTTGTTTGTTTTTTTGCGGTACGCGGGCCTCTCACTGCTGTGGCCTCTCCCGTTGCGGAGCACAGGCTCCGGACGCGCAGGCTCAGCGGCCATGGCTCACGGGCCCAGCCGCTCGGCGGCACGTGGGATCTTCCCAGACCGGGGCACGAACCCGTGTCCCCTGCATCGGCACACGGACTCTCAATCACTGCGCCACCAGGGAAGCCCTATTTCCCCCATTTTTAAGTGGAGCGGGAGGAAAGTAATTTCCCCCGAGTCCTCCTTTCCCCACGCTCTCAGCGAGGAGTTTGTTGGTAACATATTTACACACATTTGCAGGTGTCCTTCCCATCTATGTTTCCGTCACTCCTGACTTGAGGGGTTAGTCATCCTCTGAGGAGAAAAGTCACTTGGATGGATTTCCAAATTCCTGGTCCAGAAATGTTTAACCACCTCTCATCCTCCTGGTTTATGTGGGCAAAATGTTTCCCATTTTTCTGGGGTTTTGAATTTGGCTTTGGTGGGTTTCAGTATCAGAGCACCTCTTGGGAGTGGTGTAGGCAGTAGAAGAAGTCCGTTTTCCTGGGAGGCAGCAGCGTGCCCCGCGTCACCCGGCATCAAAGTCTGCCCCCGCTCGACACGGACTTGAGCCCACATTCGTTGGCTGCACCTGTCAGGGTTGGTGGCCCTTGAGAAATTTGCCCCGTCCATTGTGTGTGATTTGCGGATAAAACACTTTCGCAAAGGTGGGCTGCCAGTGGCAAAAAGGCTTTTAACTTCCACTCACTTTGTTTCTGCTGTGCTCACACCAGTGCCTGTTTCACGGGTTCCATGATGGGTAGAGGCCAGAGTTACCGTCTTCTGCACCGTTTCCTCCACATGTTACCTGCTGGGGGACCTGCGTCCGTTCCAGGAGCCCCTCCTGCTGCGGGGCACGCGGGTGGATGGGATGCTGCCCACGTGGGCCTGGTGTCCCCGCTGGAGCCCGTGAGTACATATGCGCCTGAGAAGATGCGAACGCTCTTTGCGAGTTTCCTTGGGGCTCACGAATCTTTCTGTGAACACAGTGGACGGGGGCCTGGCTCGTCCAGTCTGCTCTTCCCGGCTGTGTTCCCCGGGGACAGCTCACCACCCCTCCGTCGCCTCGTCTGCGTTGGGCGAGGGACTCCCCAGCGAGTGTGGACGTTGTGCCCTTTGCCATGACCTTTCAGCACCCTTCCTCACGCCTCTTTCCTGGGTCTTAGGTCAGAGACCAGCCAGCACGACTCTGAGATGCCGATCATGTCAACACACACGTTTGATTATTGAGGACGTTGAAGCTGAGAATGTGGCCGAGGAAGGAGTGGTCTTGATGGCGAAAAGCTGACATTGTTTCTGGGGTTGTTCTCTGAGATGCTCATGGCGGGTCTGTGAACTTTAACGTTGTGTTTAAGCGCCAGCATCTAAAATACGAAGCTGTGACAGGCCTGGGCGTGTCCTGGTCTGCTCACCGCAGGCAGGGCTGGTGCCCACTGCAGAGCTCAGATTCTCAGCCTCGGGGCTGCAAGTGCAAGACCTGGGGCCTGCAGGTGGGTTCCTGTGAGGGGCCTCCTCCTGGCTTGCAAATGGCAGCCTTCCCTCCCCTCAGTGCCCAGAGAGGGAGGGAAGGAGGGAGGGGAGCAGAGCAAGCGATCTCTTCTCCCTCCTCTTGTAAGGACACCAATCCTATCAGATTACGAGTCCACCCTTATGACCTCATTTCATCTTAATTACCTCCCCAAATCCCTATCTCCAACTCTAATCACATTGGGGGTTAGGGGTTCAACATGTGAATTCAGGGGAACACAGTTCAGTTCAAGGCTGTGTACTGTTAAATGAGGCACTGTTGGGGTTGTAAACATTCACACAGGTAAAGAACCTCAAAGAAGGCAGTTTGAAACAGTACATCGTTTGCTGTTTTATCAAACAAATACAAAAAAAAAATGTTCCGCAGAATCTGGGAAGACTGAAATAAAATAAACGTGTAGTGGGAATGGGTTACTTTTTAAACTGTGGGGCAGATTTAGGCCGGTGTTACCTCTGACAGACCACAGTTTGCATTATTTGATCAGATCTAAGGTTGTGTGTATTTATATCTTTTTCTTCTCTTTCTGTTGCTTCATTTTTCCCCCCGTAGGAGGATTGGTAGGAGAATGGTGGTTGGTATTAAGACAAGACTATAAAGTGTTGTTTTGTGTTTTGTGTTATAACCCAAATCCACAGCGTCTGGCTTGGTGACAGGACAGATGTCACGGTATCTGCCACGTAACTGGATTGGGTGCACGTGTCTGCTTCGGAAGCTGGGAGGCCGCTGCGTAAGGAGCCGATTCTCCTCCTGGGTTTTAGGGACTCCACACTGTCGATCGGCTCTGTACAGGGTGACCTCTTACCTTTGGCAAAATCGGAAAGTGATGGTTGGAAGGTGACCCCGAGCTGTCATTAGGGTGACAGGGACGTGACTTCTCTGCACATCCAGAACATGGTGTCACCCTGTCGCCCACACATCGTGGGCTTTTGCGGTAGTGCGTATACGTTCCCAAGCCAGCTGCTGTGGACCTTTTCCTGTTAGGTTTCTCTGTAATCACAGCCTCGTTGTCTTTTATTAAAAATTTGCTTACGCTGTTGTAAGCCCGCGTCGGAAATGATCCTAAAGCATTATTCCTCATATGATTAGGACCTTGGATGGCCTCTGCTGTTGCTGTGAGGCTGGTCGCTCACCCCGTCTGATGCTGTGACGCTAGTTAAAGCCACAGGACCCTGAGGGGCTCTCCCACCTCCCTGTACTGTCCCGTCTGAACTGTCTGTGCAGAATGACGGGCTCTGCTTCCTGAAGGTCAAGTTCGTACCTGGGCCACGTGTGTCTGACTCTGGCCTGGCATGTTGGCCTCCCTCCCTTGAACCTGCTCCCGGACAGGGGGCCGACTGCCCCTCCCTCCTCTCCGGACAGACCCCCCACTGCCGGGAAGGAGTCAGCCATCCTAGCCGTTACCTAATCTCCCTCCTTCAGAGAAAAGAGGATCTCCTCCACCCTGTTTTCAGCAAAGGATTAGGGACAGTGAAGGGCGGCCATTGGAACGTCATCCGGATTTCTTTGTGATTTTTCAGGACGGCCTCGGGGACTGCCCACAAAACAGGAGATTTTAAATCATGGAATTAATTTAAAGTCATTCCATGGAACAAAATCATGGGCTGATCGTTGGTGTGGGAGAGATGTGGGATGAGGGTAGAGCAGACCTAGATTTATCTGTCACTTTCAGGTGAAATGTCTGATAAAGTGACGGATATATGCGTGTGCAGTAATGCGCGTCACCTTTTCTGTTTAGAAAGCGCGCGGAAACAGTTGTCTTGGCTCGGGTCAGTTTAGGCAGAGCATTAAAATAGCAGATTTCACCATGAGGCGCGTGCGTGCATCTCTTCAGCTGGCTATAAACCTGAAAGCCACGTGTGTTAGAAAGTTGGGGTGACCATCTTGTGGTTAGGGTCTGAGTCCTCGCTTCTGATGTTCAACTCACTTCACCATTTTTCTGTGGTAAAATGGGACTACGCGATGGAAACTCTTGACACTGAAGAACACGTGTGGGGTAAACCTAGTAGGATTCCAGCGGAGGAAGGCGTGCGTTGCGCTCGGTACACACTAGGTGCTCGGCGTCGGCTGTTCACCACATGTTTATTGACACTTGCTGAAGGGATTCCGCGGCAGGGCAGAATACACAGACACCCCGGGCGCCCCTGGAGACTGCATTTGGGTGGTATAGGACAAAATAAATGAGCACACAGTAGGCTAGGTGTCGAGAAGGGCCACGGACAGACGCGAGCCGAGGAGGGGTCAGGGGGCGGGGGGTGTGACAGGGATGATATGTCACCAACGTTTTTTTTGTTTTTTTTGCGGTACGCGGACCTCTCACTGCTGTGGCCTCTCCCGTTGCGGAGCACAGGCTCCGGACGCGCAGGCTCAGCGGCCATGGCTCACGGGCCCAGCCGCTCCGCGTCTTGTGGGATCTTCCCGGACCGGGGCACGAACCCGCGTCCCCTGCATCGGCAGGCGGACCCTCAACCACTGCGCCCCCAGGGAGGCCCGTCACCAACGTTTCACTAGGAGCACGTGGCTGCCCCGCAAATTTCATTGCTCAGAATATGTTATATACATTGCCTTCGATAAAGGTCTCAGTTTGCTTTAAAGTTACATGGACCTACTGTAGAGCACAAGGAACTCTACTCAATATTCTGTCATTACCTATATGGGAAAAGAGTCTAAAAAGAGAGCGGATATATGTATCTGTATAACTGATTCACTGTGCTGTACTTCTGAAACTAACATGACACTGTAAATCAACTATATAATAAAACTTTAAAAAATTATATGGCCAAATGAGGAAAATGTTACATAATAGCTAAATTAAGATGGTTTAGCATTATAAAGATGCATTGACTTATTGAGTGAACATACGGTAGGTTGGTTTATGGGCAGTTCTTTTGTTATTGTGGTAGAATATCCCTAAAATTTACCATTTTGACCATTTTGAAGTACGTGTATAGTTCAGTGGCTTTAAGTACATTCACATCACCTCCATCCATTTCTAGAACTATTTATCTTCCCAAACAGAAACTGATTTAAGAGCAATTTTAAGTAGTTTATTCCACATTTGATATTGTATATCTTGCTTTTTTGGGAACGTGTTTTTTTTAAATCAATGATAAGGACCTTATCAGGGTCATGGGAAGACTTATTGAAACCTAAGTGCTGATTAAATTTTAATGGAAAATGTACCTTTGGCAGGAGGGTTTTTTTTCTTTTAAATAATTGGCAATGGTAAGTTTTATTAAAATTTAAATACTTGAATGTGAGGATTCATTTGGGCTTTATGTTTTGCTTAGTGTGTGCTTGTCGAGAGCGGCCAGAGTGGTGATTATCGCTCCAGAGAAGAAAATCTGATATTTGTCTTAGAACAAGTAATTCTGTAATGAAACAGAATATCATAAAAGTTATGTCTAGGGCTTCCCTGGTGGTGCAGTGGTTGAGGGTCCGCCTGACGATGCAGGGGGCGCGGGTTCTTGCCCCGGTCCGGGAGGATCCCACGTGCCTCAGAGTGGCTGGGCCCGTGAGCCATGGCCGCTGAGCCTGCACGTCCGGAGCCTGTGCTCCGCAACGGGAGAGGCCACAACAGTGAGAGGCCCGCGTACCGCCAAAAAAAAAAAAAAAAAAAAAAAAGTTATGTCTAGTTGGCAATACTTTCAAATAATATGGTTCATAGTGGTGTTTGTTTAACGATATGGTAAAGCCACGTGGCTTTCTCCTAAGTGCGTTAATAAGGAATAGCAATTAAAGCATTTTATGTGAAATTTTCCTCCAGAAACTGCATTCTGCTGATTCACTGGTTCAGATCAGTTTTCTGTTTTGAGTTAATCTATAATACGTGTTCTTTTCCTGTGTTATTTCTCCTCCAAAGGGGATATGAGATTTTTCTGTTCTTAAATTGAAATAATCCCTTGATTTCATAAATTGCCCTGTCGCTTTTTAGAAAACAGCATGGTTTCAGAAGCAATAAGTCCCATTCTTATTAAGTACTTAATTTATCAACGAGAAACTTAGTTGAAAAGTTGAATAATTATATCTTGTAAAACGTTGCAGCTGTAACAGGGAGTTGGCGAGATGCCCAGCTTGGCAGGTGATCTTTGGAGCTGACGGAAAAGTAAAAATGAAAGGGCGCTGATGGCACCTCCTTAGCCCCCTCACAATTTAAGTTTCTTGAAAGGTGGGTTGATGCTGGTTTCTATCAATCCATTACCCTTGCAGATTCAGAAAGGTTTTAGGTCTGAGGGAGGACGTCTCATCCACACGGAGGCCTCCGCCCCTCACTGGAATGAGGACTTGTCACTGTGGTCGCCATGCCCGGGGCTGATTTTTTTCCCTTTTTTGTCCCAACCTTGGCAGACAGTTCACCCACCTTCGGTCATTTTCTCAGTGAATGACTGACTTCCTGCCTGTGCTCTGAACTCACCGAGGGTGGGATTTGTGTCCTGATTGAGGATCATGTGTATCCGATTCTCCTCGATTTTATTATTTTAATGGCCCCGTCGAGGAAGAGAGCGACTTGGTTCAGGTCTTGACCCGAAGGCCGTGGGCCGGGCCCAAAGAGCAGACCCTAAGGGGGATTCAGGGAGCCGGTGTGTATCAGGGATCCTGCGTGGCAGGCGGCCCGCCCGGCGCCCCACGTGGGCCCACGAGCTGCCCGCTCCCGCCCCGGGCTCGCTGGCCCTGCTGGGGATGGGGCTGAGGGGGGACCTGGGCAGTGGGAGCCTGGACTCGGGCCTGCCGCTTGCTTGGACTGACCAGCGTTAGGTCTGTAGCCGGCGACAGTGTCACGAAGATTTTCCAGGCTTTCTCTTCGCAGACGGGCAGGCCTGCGACCTGAAGTCCCATTGCCGGCCTTGTGGGCCCTTCTGGAAAGGCGCCCCCTCAGTGGGTTTTGGATTGTGTCTTAAAGGCCAGGACAAGGCCTCCAGCGTGTAAAATCCACACGTGGCTCTGCAGCCGAGGATGCCGTCCACACGCGGCACGTGCCCTGTGGAGTCCGTGTCCCCGCTGGTGAGTGTGGTTCACACACGCGCGCGTTTGCTTCTCCGCTTTGGTCCTGACGGCTTGACGACCACCCGCTGACGCAGCGCGGCCCCCGTGGCTCTCCAGCGGGTGGAGTAGCAGGGGGAGGTGGGCCCAGCGCCCCCAGAGGACAGCCCGTTGTGACGGGCGGGGCGGGTGGACATGGCTCCGCAGCAGGGGGCCTGGCCCTGTGTCTGGGGCCTCCCTGGGCCCGTGGGCGGTTCTGACACCTGGGCCCTACGGTCGGTGTTCTCGCTGCGGGTAGGGGAACCGGATGTTCAGTATTTAACGAAAGGGGTGGTGGAGGGAGGTCGTTCAGAGGCGGCCAGCAGGGCCGCGGGGAGACGGATAGTAATAAAGCTCGACTGTCAAACCAGGAGAGGCCCGGGCGGAGTCCGCTCTTTCCTGCTGTCACCGCTGCTCCCCGAGGGGCTCGGGCGCCCTGGCCCCCGTTCCTGCGGACCCGGGCAGTGGTTAGAGATTAGCGACGGCGAGTGGCAGAGCTCAGAGGCACTGATTGTGGGGCTCAGGGGGACGCGAGGGGCACAGGGTGGGCGCCGACCGCTGCTGCCCCTACGAGGGCGCGGAGGCACCTTGCTGTTGAAAACAAAGTGCTGAGGTCAGAGGTTGCTGAGGCCAATGAAGGCAGGGTGGGGGGTCCGTCCGGGGACTGGCCCCGTGCGCCCCTTCTGCCCGAGCGCGTGATGGGTAGCCCAGAGTGGCCGTGCTGTTGACTCGGTGCCCAGCGCGGGACTGATGCTCGGCCACCGTCCATTCCCTCCGGGGTCCCAGCCAGGAGGCGGGGGGGGGGGAGGCAGGTTTACAGCTGGCCCGGGACTGACATTCCTCCTAACGCAGAGCCAGTTTCTTTTCCAGTCCTGTTGTAATTTAGCATTTAGGGCTCACTATAAAGTTTTGTGGTTTTAAAAATTGACTTGAAGTAGTCAAGGGGAGAATTGTCCGAAGTTACTTGTTTGTTCAAACTAGAAACTCAGAGGGAAGGAGCGGAGCTAACTTAGGTCAGATCTCAGCTCTGCTTGCTGGGACACCGGGGAGGAAAGAAGGGCCACCGGACTTGCTGACATGTGACTGTCCCCAGGTCCCGGGTATGTTTCCATCTTGGGGCAGCTTTTCAGAATTCCAGGCTTGATTTTACTAGAGAGTGGTTTTCCGGGGGCTGGGAGGCTGCTCCAATGTGTGAGGTCGGGTTGAACTTTCACGCTGATGGGGACAGACAGAAAGGAGGCTGCGTGGTCCCCACCGTCTTTCTGAATGCGCCCTGGGAGCCTCGGCGCGGACTCGGTTCTGGAGTGCGAGGATGAAGCGAGGGCAGGGGAGAAGCCTTACTTACCATCCCGAGTCTGAGGTTCCTCACCCCAGCCCGGCCAGCTGTAGGGGACACAGTGCTAGACGGAGCTTTGTGATAAGAGCTGCCACGTGCCTCTTCTCCGTGTTTGCTTCCAAATGCCTAGCGCTACATATGCCTCAAACATACTGCAGTCGGTTTCTGCTTCCCAGGAGCTCCCAGGAGTAAGCAACGCAGTGTCCCTGCAGGTAGAGAGCAGCCTGATTAAGTCCCCCCACCCTGCCCCCAGACACGGATGAAATGCTCTGTTCATGGTTCGGTTTACCTGGGGATCAGGGCATGAGGGCTGGTTTCCTGCAGCCCTCCTGTGTAGGTGGTGTCATTTGGGCCCCCAACTTATAGACAGCGAGGGGAGGTCGCCAGCCCAGGTCACACAGGGGCTGGGGGCAGAGGCTGGCCTGTCTCCAGGGCGGGTCCTTCGGTAGGCAGCCCGCTGGGTCCCACAGCTTGACCGCTAAGAGTGGCTGGGGAGAGCGCCACACCCTTGGGCGGGCCCGGGGCAGAGGCCCTTTCTTATGGTTGGAAGTGCTGCTACTGATTAGCTGGTGGTCACAGCCCCCAACTCCTTTCCTGTGGAGCCCCCTCCATGGAGCAGCCTGGTGCCCCCGTGAGGCTAAGACCTCCAACGTGCCGCTCTACGGCTGCAGCGAGATCAGCCAGACAGCGCCCGCCCCTACCCGCTCTCAAATCCATTGGACAGAACCATGAAGAGGTTAATATTCCGGAGCCATGTCCCGGGACCCAGTGCCGAACACACGTCCGGGCGGGGCCGTGCATTTAGTGTCGGGACGCTGTCAAAGGTGGGTGGTTTTCTGGCAGCCACCCCGGAGCTCAGGGCCCGATAGACCTACAGTTGGTGTTTGTTAGGATCTTCGAACGAGACACGTTTGGTTATCGCGAGCAGAGGCGTGAACGTTGAAAACAAGTTCCGTTGGATTTCCGTGGACGTGGACTAGTTGTAAATTCGTCTGCATGGTATTACCTAACAGAGTTCACAAAGCTCTGTGGATCTTTCTGAAATTATCTTTTATGAATTTCATGATCCTCGTGGATGTAAGAATTCATATTATTGAACATGTTGGAACAGAAAGGAGTCATGTCCTGTGTAAATGGCAGTATTGAAATTGTATTACCTGTCCTCGTGCCTACCTTTTAGAAGATCTCGTGGGCTTTTAATTCTTGTTTAAGCTGTGGCTTCTAAGGCCGCAGTTGTTCCAGGCAGGATGGAAATTTTATTTCCATTTTGTTTGTGGGCCATTTAATTAAATGGCCATTCGGGCCATTTAATCTTTTGCTGGTAGCTAACTGTCGATAAGGATGAATTAAACCAGGTATCAGTTTGGGTGTACCTGATTGAGGACAAGCAAGCCATACTCAGGCAGGTGGCGTAGGACAGAGGCGGGGCAGACGAGCCCTGTGGCGTAATTACCTCTTGTCCCACCGGCCCCGGGCTTCTCTGCCCTCCTGTTCCCTCTCCCTCACCTGCCTTTCTTCCTCCTTGACAAGCCCGGATCCCCTCACCTTACCCTCCGTCATCCCCCATCCTTAGGGAGCATCTTCTGAGTTCGACTGGAAACGTTCCCCTCTCAACCAGAGGAAGCGCTGTGGTTTTCCTGCCCTTCGGAGGATCCCCACCCCAGCTCTAAGCCACCACGGGGCGGGGCGACAGGAAGGAAGGAGCCGAGCTGGGGGCTGCCCTGGCTGCTTATCCGGGCCGCTCTGTGTTCCGGTCCCACACCCGGGGCTTACTGTGTGTGTTCCTGGGCCGTGACAGGTGCTCTGTGTGGGGAAGCCTTGACAGAGACACGTGAAGGTGAAACACCCCTGACCACAGGACGGCTGCAAACACCCAAGGCTGTTCGTCCTGTAGTTTCCAAAGGATTCATGAGAAACTTATGCAGCACTTTTTTTATTGCAGTAATTTACCACTGTAGCCATTTCATGATATAAAATCAGAGGCACCAGGTACATTCACACGCTTGTGAATGATCCCACCGTCCATCCCTGGACTCTTCGTCTGAGGTGGAAACTCCATCCCCATTTAACGCTAGCTGCCCCTCCCCCCAGCCCTGGTGATCACAGTTGTGCTTTCTGTCTCCGTGACTTTGACCTGTCGAGACGAGTCCCTCCTCTAAGTGGAGTCACACAGGATTCCCCTCAGCAGAGTGTCCGGAGGGCTCATCCACGTTGTACGTGTGTAGAAACCCCCTCCTTTTTCAAGCTGAATAGTTGCATGTATATCACTCATTTTGTTTATCCATCATTGTTGGTAGACACACGGGTTGCTTCCTGCAGCATTTTTTTATGGACCCAAAGCCTCAGGTTGCCCCAGACTCCACCGGAGAAGGCCGTGTCACCTGTCTCTAAAGCTCGTCGCTTCGCACAGGCCTGCAGCTGGGCGGCTCCCTCCTGCTGCCGCTGCGCCCCGGCTGCTCTCCTGCCCTTGCCTGAAACCGCCCTTTCCCCGGGAATTCTTTACAGACTGGTCTTTCTCCACACTGACCCTAATCTCCGCCCTTTCAGCACACGTGTGGCTGCTTTGTTGTCAGCTTGCCTTCACCCCTCCTGCAGCTCAGGGGGACTCAGAGGGAGCCACCTTGGTGCAGCTGGCCCAGCCCAGCCTTCTGGGGCCAGAGCAGGGGCGGGACCGAGGCCCCCTCAGGCGCGGGCAGGCTCTCACCCCTCCATCCAGGGCCGAAGCCTGGCTGGCTCCGTGGACTTGGACTTGCCATGCATCCCTCCCCACTCACGGCTGGGGTCCGTGTGTGTGCGTGAAGTGGGCTCGGCTGGGGGCAGCCCGGCTCGCCTTCCAGAACCCCCTCTCTGTCTGCTTTGGAAGAAGCCGCACGGGCGATGGCAGGTGAAACTGCAGAAACCCCGGCAGTTCCGGGGCCCGCCCGAGCCCTGTGCTTTCTGGGCTCTCGGGTCTGGGGACACGCAAGCCCCGGGGGTCGGGAGCCCCGCACGGGGGTAAGGCGGGGGCTCAGGTGTGTTCTGAAAACAAGGAAGTGGAAGCTTGCTGCTGGGGTTTCTACCGGGCTGAGGCTCAAGACCTGTGAGCAGAGATTGTCCTACTTGGGGAAGAGGTCGTTTTCCAGTTACAAAGAGCCGAATGAGCGGGACGGAATGTCAGATGTACAATAGGGCCTCATGTATTTGGAATAAAAGCTGGTGAAATGGGTACATGAAGAGTTCACAGCCAGAAGAATAATCTTCCTCCTGAGTCACATCCAACTTTATTTCAGAATGTACGGCCGCACCCCAAAGCAGACGGGGCGGGCTCTCTCATCACAGCGTCAGGTCGGTCGTTGCTCAGGAGGGGACGTGGGGTTCTTTGGAAAACACAGTTTTAGAAAACATTTTAACAGCCAAACATACTTGGATTGAGAATAAATATCCCCAAGTTCTTCTGTGGTAAATGTTTGTGATTTTGGCTGTACGGCCTTCATGCTACTGCGTATTCCAGACACTGCCGCGTATTCCAGACACGTGCAGTCCATACAATTCCAATTTTTATAAAAGACACAACTCTGCCCCGGGCCCAGTGGAAGTGGGGCCTGGGGTCAGGGTGGGGCTGAGGCTTCCTGCCCTGTCCCGGGGAATCGGGGCGTCTCTCCCGGCACCTGAGGTGCCCGCCCACCGCAAAGCTCCCCAGGCTGCTCCCTGGGGACTCAGCACATCACCGGCCACGTGGCTGAGCCCAGTCTTCAGCCCCCTGCCCTCCCCAGAGGTCAGCAGCGGGTTGGGAGTTCCAACCCTGTCATCAGTGTGTGGCCAGCCCCTCCCCTGAAACCATCCAGGTACCCACCTGAGCCACCTGGGGAGGTGTGGCCGAAAGGGGCCCGTTTTGAAATACAAGGACACTCCGGCCTCACAGGAAATTCCAAGGGCTTGCGAAGCTCTGTGCCGGGAACCACATCCGCAGTTTGTTTCAGGAATCATTTGCTCTCCTTTTCCCACCCACCGTCTGGCGCCCAGCCCTCCTGTTTCCCGCCTCCTCTCCAGGCCGCACTTGCGGCTTCTGTCCCCGGGCCTTGCGTCCTGGGCAGTGTCTTGGTTCCCAGCTGACAGTCATTGCCCGTTCCTGTTGCCACTGCCCCTTCCTACGGTCACTGCCCCTTCCTACGGTCACTGCCGCTTCCTAAGGCCACTGCCCCTTCCTATGGCAGGCAGGCCGCGCTGTTCCTGGTGGATAATTTGGACCCCACCCCTGCTTCAACCCAGGGGCCATCCCAGAGGCCTCGCCACCCCCCTGCCCCGGGAAACTGCCCCTCGGACAGACAGGTACCTCCATGGTTCCAAGACGTGTGGCCTTGTGTGTCAGGGCGTGTCCGCGGAGGAGGGGACCCGGGGCCGGCGAGGGGCGCTCGTGCTGAAGGCCGATCGTCTCCCTCCTCACCAGCCTCTTCCCCCATGCTGAGACCAGCCGGCCCTGACCGCCCCGCCCCGCCATCTGCTGCCTCTGCCTTTCTGTTTGTGCTTCTCGCGCGCTGCCCGTCACGTGCCCCCCGGCACCAGCCTGGTGGACCAACTGCACCCACACGAGCCTAGGCCCCCCAGGTGCCTCAGCATGGTCTGCGTGGGGTTGACGCTGAGTCTGTGTTTCATGACCCCGGACGCAGACAGCGGGTAGTTTTCCCCTCTGCATAAAGTTAGCCTGTGGTGCTGTAGTAACGAAGGAGCTTAGACACACGGGAAATCAGCTTTTGCACCCAGTTCCATGGGGGCAGCCGGGCGGCATGTCCCCTCACTCAGTCAAGCAGTACTCCAGCACCACAGGGCGCTCCAGACTTCAACTCCGTTGTGACCGTCGACAGCGTCAGATCCCGCGAGACCACCCTCTGCTCCAGACGCGGGTCACAGGTCCAGGTTGCCACCTGTGCTTCTGACCCACCGGCTACAGTCAGAGGCTCCCACGGCCCCTCCTCGGGTTCGGTTAAATTGCTGGAGCGCTCACAGGGCTCAGAGAAACACTTTACACACTAACTCACCAGGGTATTATAAAAGTGCACAATTCAGTGTAACCGAGCAAGGGCTGTGAGCCTGCAGTACAGAAAGCCAGACTCCGAGAACAGGTGTTCGTGGCAAAATAACGGTTTATCTCAGGTGCCAAGCAAGGGGGTGGGAGACAAGCCTCAGATCGCTCTCTCGGACACTGAGTTGGGGTTTGGTTTTGTTTTGTTTTGTTTTTCCTTGCGGCATGCGGGCCTCTTACTGCTGTGGCCTCTCCCGTTGCGGAGCACAGGCTCCGGACGCGCAGGCTCAGCGGCCATGGCTCACGGGCCCAGCTGCTCCGCGGCATGTGGGATTTTCCCGGACCGGGGCACGAACCCGTGTCCCCTGCATCGGCAGGCGGACTCCCAACCACTGCGCCACCAGAGAAGCCCCAAGTTGGGGGGTTTTTAGGGGAAGAAAGAGAGACTGGGATTCACCATCATCTAGTGACATTTCGGGAGCCAGGATGTCCCTGTGTTTACGATTCTCAGGCCAGGTGGTCCCTGGCTCAGGGGTCTGTTCACTCATCTCGCCCTGGAGAGACAGCCTGAGTCTGTAGGTAATGATGGCGTCTGTGGCAGCGGTTTTAGTCTGTTAACAGGGTTACCGACAGCAGCGATCTTAGCATCTGACCCTGTTGATTAGTGTTCCGTGAGCACAGGATTGAGGTCAGAGGGCACAAGACAGGGGAGTAAAGTTTTGCATGGAGGGATGAATCATAAGCTCAGTTAGGGAACAGGGTTTCATCAGGAACAGCCAGATGGAAGAGGTGCACGGGACAAGCAGTGGGGAGGTGGCGTGGAGGGTCCAGGCCACCACAGTCCCCATCTGCATGTGCTCACCAGCCACCAACTGGGAAGGTCTCCAGACCCGTCCTTTTGGGTTTTTATGGGGACTTGGTGTCGGGAAATCTTACGGAAAACTTTGGGGACGTTGCAAGTTTTCATTAATTTACATCTTTAAGGCTCTTTCATACTGTCTGAATTCTTTAAAGTAATTCAGTTTTATAGGTGTTGGTGAGGCTGAATGCTGTTTCTGGCAATAGCTAGCTGCTCTATTTTCAGCAGGTTTCCCTGTGTTTTTCATTTTATTCAACCAGTAGTTAAGGAGCGCCCACTGTGGACCAGGTATTGTGCTAGCTGCTGGGAATATAGAAAAAAACAGACAACAGAAATAAGAATTGCTCTCTTCCCTGAAGGAACTTAAAATCCAGCGGTAGAAACCTGCAAAGGGGCACAGGTTCATTCTTGCACGTGAAGGAATCTTGCAGGGTGAGGTGCAGGGATTTTCTTTGGGAGGGTCCCGCCCAGCCCCTGGCGTGGGTGCAGATGTCCTGAGTCAGCTTCCTTGAGGGCAGCTGGCCGGGGGACCTTCCTCTCACCCAACTCGTGTTTCCGATAGGAAACTCTAGACCAAGCAGCCCACCCAGGGGCCAGCCTCAGGGCCGGGAGTGTTTGTTAGGGGTGAGGCCACACTTGTACTTGGCACTAGCGACCTGTCTCCAACCTGTCTCCTTGACTCATAACTGGGAATGAATGAGTAATGGTTACTCATAGGGCTCTAGTGACGGCCCTTCTCTGATGAGTAAAGGAAGAAAGTCCTTTTTCCCTTACCTTTTCCCTAGGCCAGCAGGTAGCAAACTTGTTTTGAAAAGGGCAAATCTTTTGGGTTTATGGGGGTCTAAGTATTTACAATATAGTAACTGTCTTAGGCTCTCAGGGCTTCAAGCTCTGTGGTAATGCCTCAGCTCTGCCGTCTAGCAGGAGGGTGGCCGTGGACCATTCATGGTGCTGGCCTGGCTGTGTGCCAGTGAAGCTGCGTTTACCAGTCTCCTGCTTTGTCCTGGACTGAAGGGGTGGCTGTTGGCCCATGAACTTGGTGACTACCCCTGCCCCTGACACTTGGCGCCTGTATCACTTTGTCAGTTTCCAGGTAGCTTTAACTAAAAATACTACTTATCGCTTGCCTCCGGTGTTCATGTTCTCCATCTTTTTTTTTTTTTTTTTTCAATACGCGGGCCTCTCACTGTTGTGGCCCCTCCCGTTGCGGAGCACAGGCTCCGGACGTGCAGGCTCAGCGGCCGTGGCTCACGGGCCCAGCCGCTCCGCGGCACGTGGGATCTTCCCGGACTGGGGCACGAACGCGTGTCCCCTGCATCGGCAGGCGGACTCTCAACCACTGCGCCACCAGGGAAGCCCATGTTCTCCATCTTTTTATCTTGATGACTTCGTTGATGGATGGATAGACGTACACGTGGCTCAAGATGCAAACATAAAAGAAGAGCATGGGGTGAAAGCCCCTCTTGCCGGCCCCCCCCAGGGCCCCCCACCTTCCCGCCACGCACGGGGCTGGCGAGTGGGCACACATGCGGGGAATGACAGGGAGGGTGGGTAAAGCAGGCTTCCACACTGGCAGCGTTTGGGTGCTGTCTTTGTTCATGGAAATGACACAAGGGCTTTCTTCCCTCCTAAAGTCCAGGATAGGGCCCAGCTGTCCCAAGAACCCGAGCGACAGAACCTTGAGGACTGGGGGACCGCCTTGCTGGGCCCAGGATGCTCGGGCTACGGGGACGTCCTGTCTCTGGCCGAGCCGACTTTTCTGGGGCGGCTGCTCCGTCACAGCTCAGAAAGCACTTTGCCCAGTTCCCACTTCGTCCCCGCAGCCTCTGGGCTCTGCTCGCAGGAGCCTGCTTGCCGTCCGGTACCGGCCCGGCGTCTGCGTCTGCGGTGAACAGAGCAGAAGGGCCTCCAGGCGCCCAGCTATTCTTAGTCTCCTGCTATCTTTAGCTGGTGCCGTCAGGCCACCTCCTCACGGGAGGGTTTAGGAAACTGTGAGGCTGCCTCCCGCCTCCTTGAAAGGCAGCAGAGGGACTGGGAAGCTGCTGTTGTGGTCAGTAATGGATCTGATTTGAAGCAGACTGGGAAAAATAATCGCTCTTAGATGGCTCGTAAGTACGACTGTGGAATTCTCTGTAGAGCGGTGGAGCCCACGCCGCCCCGTCGGCCAGAATTTATACTCAAGAACAGTCAGTGCTGATTCTTAGTTACACATTTGCTCTCTGGGGGGAGGGGTACAGATGCCACCTCCTTCCCCATTTTCTGTTTCCGGGTTAAGTGTGTTCCTGACCTGTGGACGTGAGCGTTTCTTCATGGGAAGTACGGTCATCTTTGGGAAACCTCAGCAGCCTAAACGTAGACAGTGGACTGAGCGGATGTATCGCGGGGCCAAGTGGAAGATGCCGCCTCAGGGCCGGTCTGTTTGTCCCATCAGCAGCGGTTTCTTTACGGGGCTCTGTCTGTCATCTTTGTTTACGGCCCACCAGAGCCTCGTGGGAGGAGAGGCGTTGATGGGGGCAGACAAGGATGGCACGTTCCTGATGTGATGTGTGAAAGCATCCTTGGAGCAGGGTCACACCTCACAGCGGTCAGTAGCTTCCACGCCTGTCCCTCGATTTCTGTGTGACGTCGACTCTCTCATCCTCAGGGGATATAGGAGTTAACTCCTCACACATCACTGTGTCTGTGATAAAGTAATGGGGGGGCACGCAGAAAATAGACACAGTGAAGGCGCTGGACCTCCGTGCCAGTTTGGGTTGGGGGCTGCGGGGGTGGATTCACATGGGGGGATTACAGAGGTGGGCTTGGGCTGGGGGTGAGATCACGGAGGTGGGCTCGGGCGGGGGGATCACGGAGGTGGGATCAGGTGGGGGGATCACGGAGGTGGGCTCGGGTGGGGGGTGGGGAGATCACGGAGGTGGGCTCAGGCCGGGGGGGAGATCACGGAGGTGGGCTTGGGCGGGGGGCGGGTATCACGGAGGTGGGCTCACACCCCCACTGCAGAGCTGGGCTCCCGGGGAGGAAGCAGCCGAGGCCCCCGCCTGGGCATGGCCCTTCCTGACCTGCAGAGCTGGCCACTGGACCCAGCAGGTGAACCCAGACTTGGCACAGATCATGGATTTGTAAATAATTTCATAAGGGAGAAGCTTTTCGGGGGCTTTCAGGTGTTTGGAGGGGAATTGCTGTAACGTTTCCAGCTTCCCGGTAGAAGTTGATCAGTATTTCCTAGCTGGTTTTGTCTGCACAGACCTTCATCAGGGTGATTATCTGCTCACCACACACCTCACATCAGCCGTTTATCCGTTACCGGAGGCAACTGGGGTTTCAGCGCGTCACCCAGAGAGCAGGGTTCTTGGGGGAAAAGATCTAGCATGTCAAAGGTGAGGGTTGAGTAGGACGGGAGCTCGTGAAGGGTGGGAATGAGCTGAGCCCCACCGCTGGCGGGCGTGAGGGGGACTTGTCTGAATTGGATTGCTATTGTGGTGAAGTGAGTGGGCTTTTAAACAGAACTTCCTCCTGGGAAGGTACTTCCGTTCAGTATACGTTCTTTCTTAAATAAATCAGATAAAATATTAAAGAGTAAAATTAGCTTTCTTACTAAATGAAGAAGAAATGCCATCAGAGCAACGACAGAGGCTGCACTCAGAGCTCTTCTGATGACAGCGCAATTCCTGACTCGACACGCCTGTCCCGTTTCCCCAGCCAGACACCCGCCTGCGCCTCGTCCAGCCCCCTGCCGACCCCCATTCCCCAGGGTTCTCCTCTGTGCTGATGGATTTCTGTTTTGTATTAGGTCCGTGGTAACGTGACGACGTAGGTGGGAATTGGTCCTGCGTGTTAGAATCTGATTTGTCCCCATTCAGTGACCGCCTGGCCCGGCTTGTGTGTCCCCTTAAGGGGTGAGGGGCGGGGGACATAGGGGAGGCCACCCTGCCAGACCGTGGATCCAGGGGAGGGCAGGTGGGCTGAGCCGGGTCGGAGGAAGCAACCAGCCCTCAGGCGCCTGGTGTCCAGGGAAGCCTGTCGGACAAGTGTCAGGTACAGCAGGGAGGAGAGTGGGTCCCCAGTGCCTAGAGGGAGGGTGGCCTGCACGGTGTGGGCCCAGGGCGCACCGGTGTTTGCCCGTCACGAGTGCTGATGGGTCATTAAAGCTCAGACAGAGCCTTCCTCCTGTTGGGAGGGTAGGCCTGGAGTGTCCATTCTTAACCTGTCAGCAGGGACGCGTCTGCCGTACGTACCCTTACCCAGGGTTCCGCAGGTGCTGTGGTGGGCAGTGGGGGGGCGTGGTCGGGACCACAGGACCATCTTACCTGTCTGCTGGTGCATCGGCTTTATTTGGAGGAATGTTAACTTCAACATCTTTTAAGTTAAAACAAATTCTGGGGACTTCCCTGGTGGCGCAGTGGTTAAGAATCCGCCTGCCAGTGCAGGGGACACGGGTTCAAGCCCTGGTCCGGGAAGATCCCACATGCCGCAGAGCGGCTGGGCCCGTGAGCCATGGCCGCTGAGCCTGCGCGTCCGGAGCCTGTGCTCCGCGACGGGAGAGGCCACAACAGTGAGAGGCCCGCGTACCGCAAAAAAAAAAAAAAAAAAAAAAGTGTCAGTCCGTGCACATGGAGCACACTTTTGACCATCAAACTTTGCAGGTCCACCCTCAGGCTGTTTGAACAGCCGAACCCTGGCTGTATTGGACTAAAAGTAAATTTGTTAGTATGGTAAATATTAGCGACCAATGTGACCCAATACTAAAGTGTCATTTCCCTTCCGTAACTGTGCAGGTTTCACAGTGGATAGCGATACAAATCAGTCTCTTAGTCAGCGGTGCTTTGTTTTTATTGACGTAACAAAAGCTCTCCTGTTTCCCGCCACTGGTGCCCACTGCTCACGTTGCTTGTGGGAGCGTCATCCCAGTGTTGATGGGATGGCAGCTCCAACAGCTGCTCCAACAGCTGAGTGTTGTTTTAAATGTCCCTCGACTTCCAGAACGTAGTAGAGGTGCTGTGAGCCACCGCTGTTGGGATCTGGCCTTCCTCCTTCAGGAAGGGTTCGCGGTAGCTTGTGCAATCAAATGCCACAAAAAGCAGGACATTTAGGAAGAAAAGCGCCCGCAGACAGCTGCTTACATTGGCTCTTTGTTTTCTTGCAGTTCAAGTAAAAAAATGGAAACGTCCATCTGGGTTTGGATTCTTTACCTTTATTGGGCAAAGCAAACTCTTCCATTCAAGGGAGAATTAATTATAAAAGGACACGGGGAAATCGATCATCTTAAACTGTGATTTTGCTAATGTTTCCAAAATGTTCAGATTCAGGTGTTCTTCTTTAAATAAAAGTCGATCCCTCTGAGAATCGCACAGGCCTGGTATCCTCTCTGTGACTGCTGGACTTGGCTTTCCGAATTCCTACAGGGCTCAAGTTAGAGAACCCACAGCAGTCATTTCTAAGGTTTTCGGCTCTGTCGCAAAATAATGTCATCTGTGTAAATGTGTAAGTTCCAAGTTTTACCATTTACTTACTCTAAATTCAGAGAAAGTGAGACTTTAATGAGCAGGAAATTTGCAGTCAGAGGTTAGGATGCCTGCTGGGGTCCATCTCTACTGCCGGGCTCTCTTTTTGGTTGCGTCGTGTAGGGAAAATCTTGCCGACATGTGAGTAGTCGTGAAGGTGGCAGGTTTTGGAACCCTTCCCTTTGCAGTGCAAACAGTCCCAGAACCTCCAGAGCGGCATACGTGGAGCTCCATTCTCTAGCAGCTGCTTGAAATCACCTGATAGAGTTGCCTGCGTTTCTGAACGTGTGCGCACATCTTAAAATGGTTGCTACCTGGATATAGTGCAGGAAGCACCCAAGCTTGCCCCTTGGCGTGAGCGAGCTTAGAGGTCTCTCCCTCCATCCGCACCTTGCACTGTGTATGGACCACGGTACCAGGATGCTGGTTGTGAGGGCAGCGTGGATGGAGGGTGAGACCGGGGCCAACCCACTGCCCTGGGTTTGAATATGACTCTGTCACTTAGCAGTCGTTTGACCTTTGGCAAGTTATTTAGTTTTTCTTAGCCTCCGTTTTCTGGTCTGTAAAGTGGGAATTGTAACGATGCCTTCTTCCTGGGAATCTTACGATGATTAAATGAGAAAATATATGGAAAGCGATTAAGTAATATCTGACATAGTTAGGACACAAAAAGTATTAGCTAATTTTATAGGAAAAAATGTGATCATGGGACAGCGCAGCTACCTCCTAAGACTAGCAGCTGTGACAGTCGAGCATTATTTTAGCTTCGCCTCAGTTTCTAGAAAATAATATATGTAAGCCACTCATGGCACTCAGCAATGAAGGCCAGGCTGATGAAAGAGAAAAGAACTGCCAATTATGAGTTGTAGTATCCCTCTTCCAGGAAGGACTTGAAGTAGCTTACTGGAATTTAAAAAAAAGAAAAAAAAAAGTCAGTGTGGAGCTACAAACAATAGAAAAAGTTCTGTTCTGTGGTGTGCACACAAAAAGTGAGTTAACCTGGCAACACGAATTAAATTTAAATGTGGGTAGTTTCTAGCATGTTAACGTTTACAGCACATTTGAGTGTGCAGGTTTTCTGTCAGTATTTTGAGAATCGTGCCCTGGTGGTGTCCACGTAGTTGAGTGTCCATGGTGGAGGGAGAGGCTGACAGCAAGCAGATCACCTGTTAAATTACATAGTAGACAACCCGGATGTTGGCAAGGATGTGGAACTGTTAGAACTCATATATATGTATACCGCTCGCGGGAATGTAAACTAAGGAGCACTTCGGACAACTGTTCGGCCGTGTCCGGTCAAGTTACACATATATACCTGGAAGCAACCCAGACATTTGTCAGCAGTAGGAAAAAACCAAAATAATTCATGATATGTTTATATGATGGCACAGCACACGTGATATAAAATGAATGAACAACACATGTGACTCTCACAGACCTAGGGTTAAGCCCAAAGAAGCCAGACGGAAAGAGTACCTTTTACAGAGTTCCATTTAGTGAAGTTCAAGCCAGGCACAGAGGTCATGGTGACAGATGCCCTGGCGGGAGTGGCTGGGAATAGTGGGAGAGGCTTCTCAGGGCAGAAGAGATGTTCTATTTCTTGATCCCGGTCTGGGTACCCAGGTGAAGGCTGGGCTACACACCTAGATGGGCACTTTTTGTTTGTAGGCTACTTTTCAAGGGAACGTTCATCGAAATATAAAGTGATATGGCGGTGAGTATCATGGGGAAGCCTCCAGTGGGACCAGGAGCTAGGGAGTGGTGGGCTTGGCGGGCGGGGGCGGTGGTGGTTGCAGGCCCTGAGGTGAGAGCAGGGAGGAGGGGCAAGTGACCCGGGGAGCCTTGGGCAGTGAGGTCAGGGAGGGCCCGGGGGCTGAGACACTTTCTCCTCTTAACTCTGGATGGATGGGAGCCTTGGAGGATTTGGGAAGAGGTGAGAAGGAGGCAACCTTGTTTCTAAGAGGCCCTCTGGCTGTGCTGAGAATCACTGCGGGCTCAGGTGCTGAGCTGATAACCGTAGCGGGTGGTCCCAGTGACCAGGTCCTCCCAAGTACATGCCCCACAGCGGGCCCCCGTGGTTCCCGGAGACGCCGCTCCAGCACGCCCGCCCTCCGGAGCCCTCTGAGCCCTGGAGCAAGCATGCAGGTGCGGCTGCCTTCTTCCCGGGACCACACTGGTCAGAGCTCCCGGCTTTCCGCGCCCTGAGCTCCAGAGGGCGGTGGTGCCCATCCGACGTCCGTCTGTGTCTGAAGGTGCCGGCGGTTCGGAAGGGCCTCTGTCCCTGTTCCCTGAGCCTGGAACAGTCGTGGGTGACATTTACGACGTGTATGGACAGCGGGTGATGCACGGGCGGGGCGGGGCTGTTGGTAAGAGGTCTAGACGGCGACGAGGGAGGGCAGCCCGGTCCTGGGCAGCTTCAGGTGGAGGTGGGCAGGAAATGCGGTGGCCTCTGGCCTAGCCGCGCCCGGCTGCAGCCACTTCCCGAGGCCCTGGGCGAGGACGACGCCCTGTGAGTCGCCAGGGTGAGGAGGGCTCAGGGGCGGGCCACTGGAGGAAGGCCCCCCACACCTGCCGAGCTCCTCCATGGCCGTCTCTTTAAGGCCCCTCTCCCCCGCGACACACGTCCCATGGGGAGAACTGTAAGGTGTGCATCTCAAGTAAAAAGAACTGTGTCCCTCAGAAATTTCCCGTGGGGTGTGTGGTTTATATTTAACTTCCTTTAAATTTAACGGTACTTAACTTTAGACCTTTTTGCTAGATAATACTTAATTTTTGGAGAATTCAAAGGAGGGGGATTTTTAGAATTAAAATCACATCACATTCACCACGGGTGGTTTCAGAATTCTTAGGGTTTATTCCATTGCCACCGTTTGTTTTTTTTTTAAGTTTATTTATTGGCTGCGTCGGGTCTTAGTTGCGGCACGCGGGATCTTTCGTGGCAGCACGTGGGCTCTTCGCTTCGTTGCGGTGCGTGCCCGGGCTTCTCTCTAGTGGTGGCGCTCCAGCTCAGTCACCCCACGGCATGTGGGTTCTTAGTTCCCTGGCCAGGGATCAAACTGGCGTCCTCGGAATTGCAAGACAGATCCTTAACCACTGGACCACCAGGGAAGTCCCAGCACCACTGGGTTTTAGCATTTACAAATCCAAGTCTTTGCAGTTGTTTGAGCTGTAAGGACCCAGTTTGGCAGGTAAGCGCGTGCATGTGGGAATCTGCAGCTGTGGGACTGAGGTGACAGTGGAGGTGGGGACTGGAGCTATAAAACCTGCTGAAAAGCCACGCATTTCAACGTACAGCCACTGAATGTGGTATGAAGGTTATTTGCTATTAATAGCTACGAAAGGCTGTTATTTCCCAATTAGCTATTAAGTTTATTCTAAAACAGTAGCAGTAAAACACTGGCGTGCAAAATTGCCTTAACTTATGTATGAATATGGTCAAAGACAAAGGGGGTGTGCAAAGAAGAAAATAGATACTTGTGTGTCGTTGTGGGCCATTTGCCTTTCTTGTCCAGACCGTCTGTAATTTTATCTGTATAAAAGTAATTGGACGCCAAGTGGTAGAAGGCGCCATTGTTTGTGTTTCTAGCAGCATAATTGGCATAAGGGCTGTGGGGCAAGATTTTTGGACAAAATAAGCTATTAAAATTTTTAATATGCCTGAGTTTGTCTTTTAAGGAGAGTAAGAAGAATTAATGGCAACTTTATAACGTTGTTTTGAGAATTAGATGAACAATAAAGTGTTCAGAACAGTACCTTATAATTAGGAAGCATTGCGCTGTCTTGTTTTTTTAAAATTAATTAATTAATTAAATTTTTGGCCGCGTTGGGTCATCGTTGCTGCGTGCCAGCTTTCTCCAGTTGCGGCGAGCGGGGGCTACTCTTCTTTGGGGTGCGTGGGCTTCTCATTGCGGTGCTTCTCTTGTGGAGCATGGGCTCTCGGCGCACAGGCTTCAGTAGTTACAGCACATGGGCTCAGTAGTTGCGGCGTGCAGGCTCTAGGGTGCACAGGCTTCAATAGTTGTGGTGCGCGGGCTTAGTTGCTCCGCGGCACGTGGGATCTTCCCGGACCAGGGCTCGAACCCGTGTCCCCTGCATTGGCAGGCGGATTGTTAACCACCAGGGAGGTCCCCACTGAGCTGTCTTAATCATGTTACCCTTGTTTGTTATCCAGGAGGCAGTGCTGTTGGGATTTTATGAGTAAATTTAACTTTTTTATCACGGCAATGCAAGTTTACACTGAAATAAGTTTCAGCTTTAGTAATATCAGATAAAACTGCCTTTGATATACATCTTTCTTGAGTTGTCTCTGGCCTTTGGCAGAAAGGTGTGTAAAGTTAAGGTAAGAACATTTTATCCTTTGCACAGCTGGGTCACTCAGTAACCCTTTGGAAGGAGCTTTAAAGTGAATGGTAGCCCAGGCTCCAGAAGAAGACTTCCCCAGAGAAGAACCGGCTTTGTCCATCCCAGCGGGTGGGCGCGCCTCCCTGGGCCCTCACTTTCGGTGTAACGGGTTATACTGTCACCGCCTGTCTCCTCATCCCCGTGTGTCACGCTGATTCTGCTCCAGGGCCCAGGAGCACTGGTTTTGTGAAAGATGAGCCGTTAAGATGTCTTCTTAACGAGGCACTCGTTGCTGGAGTCACCTGGCAGTCGGCGGCGTCCCGTCCAGCTGTTAACATCTTGTCACACTGAGCGTTAGTGAGGGTGAAATTTCGCTGATCTGACGAGGACTCTGACGTGCTTTAAAGCTTGTGTTTTCTGCAGGTGTGATTGTTTGAGACCCAAACGAGGCCCAGACAGCACCTATGTAATGATTTCTGCGTGGGATTTTGTCTTTGCGTTTAGGTCAGCATTTTCAAGGGTATAAAGCCAAACAAACAACTGCTAAGTTCCTCTGGGGCTGGTAGTTTTGAGGGGCGGGGTTTGGGGAGGGGACTGAGGGCTGTAGTGGGGGAAGGGGCGGGGGGGGGTCATTGTGAGGGGGGGCGGGGAGCCACGGGGAGGGGGAGGGAAGCCACGGGGGGAGGGGGAGGGGAGCCACAGGGAGGGGGGCAGGGAACCATGCCAGGGAGGGAGCTGGACAGGCGAGTCAGGGAGGCAGCTGGCCTCGCCAGGCTCTGTGGCAGGTAAGCGCTCTGGGGGCGACCAAGAGGGTAGAGGGTGGTGTCCGGAGCTTTCTGTCCCAGTGGCCCAGGAACCCTGTTGATGGGGGGAGCAGAGGGGCTGGCAGGAGGGCTGTGGCCTTGCCGTTCATGGATCATCTAGCTGGCGGATGGCCATCCCGGGGCAGTGGGAGCCCGGCTCCTATGTCACGGCATCCAGCCTGACCCCCGGGGGGCTGATTTTCAGCCGAGGCTGCTGTGTCTCTGCAGCTTTGTTGGACGTTTTCTCTGTCCACCTGGGTGGTACCCGGTCCCGGAGGCTTGAGGCCTTAGGAGCTGGAGGGGGTGTCTTGCCTTTAACACTGAAACAAATACTCGAGCCTCTTGTCCCAGGACTGTCCTGGATCCAGGGGAGAAGAGGTGACGATGACCCCTCCCCTGCAAAGCCCCGGCGGTCCTGACGCAGGGCAAACACCACTCTCACTCCTGGTCCTGACGCACCCCCGGGACAGGCACATTCCGAAAAAGAGTGCCCTCGGGCGGGCATCCCTCACGGTCACGGCGGGTCTGAAACCCCAGCCTCGCACCGAGCAGATGCTGAGCGCGACCAGCTGAAGGAAGGGCCTCCCGTTTGGGGACAGGCCTGGAGCCTTTGTCACCCTGACGCGGCAGCGGTGCCCATGCCTACAGGGTTTAGAGCAGCGCCGGTGTCTGGCTTACAGTTGATGGGTATTAGGGTAAACTTGATATCAGCACTGATTTTAGATCCTAGAGAACCGAAAGCGAGACAAGGAAGAACTAAAAATTTGCTCAACTGTGTAAAAATGACGCTAATTACAGTAATTTGTATGAAACCTATTATCTGTGCATAATAACAGCCTCCTTTCTCATGAACCACCGGGCTCGCCTTGTTTTCGTTCATCCCGATGGCATATTCCACGTAAGGTGACCAGCCTTCACGATGTGCCCCACGTGTAGCTGTATCTCACGGGCTCCAGTGCGTGTTCTCAACCTGAAAATTCCAAAGAACCTTCTCGGAGACTGACCTTGAGAACGCGGTGCTTTTCGATTTACAGAACACGCGCTTTTCAAATCCTTTACTGCATGTACTGTAAGAGGGGAAAGAAACTCAAGAATTGCTTAGAAGTTCGATAACGATAACTTCCTAAGCTAATGTGGTTTGGTTTTTAAGCTCAGGTAGCAGAGTTGATGATGCAGGGGATGCTGACAGCCTTTCTAGACGCAGAACGATTTTTGAAGCACAGTCATTAGCCGGCTCTGGCTGCTGCAGAGAAGATCCCGAGGATCGGAGCGGAGCTCGTGCCCTCATCCTAGCGGCAAAGGGCGTGGATTTTGCCGGGTGTCTGTCTCACCCTTTACAGCATCATAAGTACCAAGAGCTAGTGATGAGCGCATCTTCAGAAAGTGGGAGGGCCGGGGGCCGCCCTGGGGCGTCTCCAGACCCTGACTCTGCGCAGACGCTACAGGTTCATTGAAGCTGAGGAGTCTGTGGAAATACGTTGACGCTGACTTATGTAGTTCAAGGGAAGAAAATGACCCATGGTTTATCTGCACTGGCCCCAGCATGTCCTGCTGTAGTTTAAAAATAGGGCCATCCAGTCATCCAGGGGGGTTGCTGTGATCTGGGGGGTTTGCCAAGGACCCTGATCAGGTGCCTGGTTGTGACTGAACCAGCAGTGCAGGTTGTAGGGAAAGCCAGTTTTCACATTTTGAAACTATTTTGTGCTGGTGTGAAAAGTGGCCGTTTTAGTCATAATACTACTCGTCACAGGTAAGACTGAACCAGACCTCCACGGGGGGGTGGGGGGAGTTTGGCTGCCTGCCTGTTTCGAGTAAGAAATGCCTTCCTCTTTGGCAAGAAGGTTCATCAAAGAACCGGAAGTGTCCCTGTTCTTTGACCTGATTTGGGCTGATCTGAAAGGGTGTGGTTTCAGTGTTCTTCCTCTGCGTTGACTTACCCTGCTTTCCTCTGGTGATTTCAGGGGTGGTCCCTCTCAGTTTGCCAGCTGGTCCACCTCTGAATCTCCCGTTTGGTGACCCCCGGACACATCATATGAAAGTGATAGAGCTTCACGGTGGTTAACGGTTTACAGACGGCACCGCCCCCCGCCCTCTGCTCACCAGCCCTCCCTGTCCGGTGACCTCTACTTGGGATGTTCACGGAACCCCAGTTGACTCTCCTGGCTTTTGCCAGGAAGGCACGTTTCTCCACCCACCTCACCTGGCCGACCCGCAGGCATCCTGGTGTGGAGGGTGCGGTGTGGCGTGTCCCTTGTGTACTCAGCTGTAGTTCCAGATGTGCCTTTGTAGGAACCGTTTTAATGTGAATCCTGCACGCTGTGACCACAGGACACACAGGGGTTGCCCTGTTCTTTTCCAAACATGCTTCCAGCTTTACAGGCACCTGAGTCACTTTCAGATGAGTTTCAGGGCAGAGTCAGCTGTGGCCTAAGGTAGAGCCCAAGTGAAGACCCTTCAGAATGAGGAAATTGTGTCTGAGAAGATGATCCTAAATTGCAGTATTTCAAACCAAGTGGAAGGAGAGGGATTTAAACTGTAGCTCTGGTGGTTTATCAGGTCAGAAAGAGGCAGAGCTAATCCGGAGGAAGGACCGTGGTTGGGGTGATGGAAGGGTGTCTCCCGACCCCCCAATTCTTCCTTCTGTCCGTGTTCGTGGCGCTCGGTGGGTTACCGTGGTGATGAGAGTCAAGTTTTGATCTTTGCTGGGATGTGAGGCCGAGGCTCCTCCCTGCAGAGGTGGGAGCTACCATTGCCTGGCCGTGGCCTCGCAGGTGGGTTTCCTGTCTGGCGTCCAGCGAGCTGTTTGTCAGAGGGGCCGCACCCTGGCGGCCGAGGTGCGGGCAGCACTGCCCGTGTCCCTCCAGCGCCCCGCGCCCCGCCTCCCTGGCCTGCCGGCTGCCCGTCGGGAAGCAGCCACCCTGCATCTGGACACAGTGAACAGACTCTGTCCTCTTGGAGGTTCATGTTTTCCTCCTTAACTAAAAAAATAAAACAAAAACGAGCTTCTCCGTAGCACTGGCTTTGGCTGTAACTTCTGTTACTGTTTTCTTTACCGTGTGACACTGTCCCGTGACCCCTTGTTGACACTTGTGGCCCCCAGACTCCAGGTCCAGCCCTGCCCCCCAAGATGGGTGACTGCCGGTCCCCAGGCCCTGCTTCCTCAACTGGGAAGGATGCCCATGGGGGCGCCTGGTCAGTGCCCGGCACGTGGTCATGGACCCGCACTGCTAACTTCCCAATGGAAATTGGCACTGGATCCAGACGAGACTTACGAGTCTTGAGGGAAATTGGCAACACAATTAAAACAGAATTTAGCTCTTTATGATTTTAGCCCAGGGTTTAAAATGATTATTTAGAGTGTCATCACTACCCAGCTAATCGTTCGTTCTTTTACTCAGTCCGCGGTCATGGGAATATTTTGTAAGTGCTGAGTACCTACTGTGTACCCAGGATGTAGAAGATAAAAAGACACAAATAAACAAATATCCTTAAATTGCCGTTTATAATTTATAGATGTCCCTAGTCATGGTTATATTAAAATCATAATAAGAAGCTTTAAAAAAGGAGATACCCAGCTCCCACCCCAAGAAATGAGAAGCTCTGAGAGGCAGGCCCAGGCATTGTTCTTCCTTTTACTGTGTATTGTTTAAACGTATCGATGGACACGTAGCATAAGGTATACCATCCTGACTGTTCTTCAGTGCACAGTGCGGTAGTGTCAACCGTACTCACATTGGAGCACAACAGACCTCCAGAACTTTCTCATTTTCCCAGCTGAAGCTCCGTGCCATTAAATCCCCACCCTCTCCCCTCCCGTGTCCACCATGTACTTTCTGCCTCTGTGAATCGAAGCGTCTCATACATTCCTTGTCCTTTTGTAAGTGGTTTGTGTCACTGAGCACAGTGTCCTGGAGGTTCATCCACGCCGTGGCAGGTGTCAGAATTCCTTTCCTTTTGAAGAGGCCGAATAATATCCCATCGTACGTGTGGACCGCCTTTTGCGTGTCCATCACTCCATCAGTAGACGTTTGGGCTTCAGATCCTGTGTTATGAATGGTGTTGCTGTGGACGTGGGCACACAAATGGCTCTTTGACTCCCTGCTTTCAGCCCTTTTCGGTGCGTACCCAGAAGTGGGGTTGCTGGGTCACATGCTAATTCTATGTTTAATTTTGTGAGGAGCCTCCAAGCTGTTTTCCACGGTGGCCGCGCCGTTGTACGTCCACAGCGCGCTCTCGGCACGTCGTCTCCCGCACCTGCTGTTTTCTGTTTTGACGGTGGCCACCCTGTTGGGCAGTGTCTCGTCGTGGTCCCGATTGGCATTTCCCTGGCGATCAGTGATGCTGACCATCTTCTCACGTGCCTATGGACCACTGGTATATCTTCTTTGTAGAAATGTAGATTCAAGGCCTTTGCCCATGTTGTGATTGGTTGTTTATTTTTGTGTTGTTGAGCGGCATTGGTATTGTTTTTTCAGAGCGTCCTAAGCCGTACTGATGTGCTAACGGGGCTGGGAACCAGTGATCAGACGTAAAACCAGCCCATGAGCAACGGATCTGAGATTCTGGTTTTGTGCCGTTAGATCTGCTGTGTGTTCGGGAGGGTGGGAGAGGGGCCGGAGCCTCTGGAAAGCTGGCCGTAGGAGGTGGGTCCCTGCTGTGTGTGTCGACAGTGGGCGCGACAGTTCAGAGTCAGGGCCTGGCTGTGGACGGGGGGTGTTTCGCCTCAGGTGCTGCTTAAACGTTTCTTCAGCACAAATGGGGCCTTGAGGGAGACCAGTCGGGGAGCCAGGGAAGAGCCCGTGATGCCCAGTCCCGATGGGGGGCCGGGCAGGGAGCGGACAGCGAGAGTGACGGTGTGCAGGCCGTCCCCGCAGGCTGGCCGACCCCCGGGCCGCCTCCTGGACCCTGGAGCCCTGACTGGCGAGGATTCGCTCCACTCAGCACGGGGCCGATGGTGCAAGATACTGCAAAGGCAAAATGGTCTTTTTGGCAGTGTTTCAAAGAAGCTCTGCTTTTCTTAGAGAATGCGTCATGTGCACATTTCACAGATCCTTTGTAGCTTTTTGCAAAAAAAAAAAATGTAAGACTGTGTGCACAAAGAAAGGATAAGACGAAGTCGAAAGGATGGGATGAATTCATAAAACATTTATGGGCAGCGGCTGGAAGCCATTACACAGACCAAGATGGGCCTTTGTTACCTTTTAATTTTGATGAGCGTGCAGTGGATGTATTTATTCTGAGAAGTAATCCTAAGTATGAATGCAACTTTAAAATTATGGGAATTTACGCCTATTTTTTGTTAATCTGAATAAGCAATTGTGTTGTCAGCCAGCCAGCTGCAGATATAATGTACAAAATATTGTAAAACCCTGTTACCAGGCAGAAAATGCTGCTTGTAGGTCTGTGTCTTCAGTGTTTGCACCATTAAAATTTTAGCCTGTGGTCAGCTCTGATTGCTACAAGGGCTTCAAGATCACGCTGGCGTCTTTGTAACACCTTGAATTTGTTAATTCAGCCACCGCTGCCCGCTTTGGCAGTGCCTTCCACCCTTTTCCAGCTCACAGAGCGCGCACAGAGTCGTAATATTTGCACAAGGCTCTGGGTGGGCGGATGCGGCCCGGTGACACCTGAGTCCCCAGCCCCGAGGTAGCCGGTAGCCGTATGTGCAGCTGGCCCCTTCCTGGGCCTGGCCTTCATCCCAGCAGGATGAGAGTTGAGAGCCAGCTGGAATCTGTCACCCTGGCCCCGGCCTTCTATTTCTGATGCCACACTTCCCTAAAAAATGGAAACTTGTTTAGCATTTTGGAAGGAAGGGATTGTAAACAGTTTTTTATGAAATATATCAAGCATGCAAAAGAGTGTGTGTAATGTATACGAACAAACGTGCGGCTAAATAAATCGATTATCACCAGTATCGGCACACTTCTCGGCGGGCGGGGGGGGCATCCTGATCACGTGCCCTTCCCTTGTCCTTCTGTAGCATTTTTAAAAACATTTATTTAAGAAGTCCTGGACTTCCCTGGTGGCACAGTGGTTAAGAATCCACCTGCCAGTTCAGGGGACACAGGTTCGATCCCTGGTCCGGGAAGATCCCACATGCCGTGGAGCAACTAAGCCCGTGTGCCACAACTACTGAGCCTGCGCTCTGGAGCCCGCGAGTCACAACTACTGAGCCCACGAGCCACAACTACTGAAGTCCACGTGCCTAGAGCCCGTGCTCCGCAACAAGAGAAGCCACCGCAATGAGAAGCCCGCGCACCGTGACGAAGAGTAGCCCCCGCTCGCCACAGCTAGAGAAAGACCGCGTGCAGCAACGAAGACCCAACGCAGCCAAAAATAAATAAATAAAATAAATTTATAAAAAAAGGAATTGCAAGCCATTGAGAAACTATTATGGCCCCTAGGTGAGAACAGGCAAAGGAGATGCACGGAAGTCAGAAAGAAAGAGGGAAATACAGACATGCTTTGGGGGAAATACTGAACCTGGATAGTAATCAAAGAAAGCTGGAACGTTGGCTTCTGGGAAGGTGGGCGCTTTGCTTGGAAGGGAGGAGGGACACTGAGGCTGGTGGGGATCGGGGGAGGCAGCGCAGGGGGCACCGGCCCCCAGCCGTGCTGTTGGGAGCGGTCCGGCCTCCGTCAGCCCCTCGCGAACGTCTCAGTGCTGCCTCTTCTCTGCCCGCTGACGTCCTGTGGACCAGGCTCTCTCTTGGGGTGGGGGCGGGGATGCTGAGAGGCTTGGAGGTTGGACTGGCTCGGAGATGGAGGCTGTCTGTCTGGCAGGGCCGACCCCTGACCTCTTCACGGTTAGGTGTGAGCAGCTTTCCCCTTTGTAACAAAGAGGACTGTCGTCATGGTTATTAGCAGCAGCCAGTACTTGTAGAGCAGTGGAGTCTGTGTTAAGGCGTTTCTGGGTCGTCTTCTCCACGACAGTCCACGAGGTGGAGCGCAACATTGTGTTCGTCTGCTGATGGGAATCGAGGCGCAGAAAGAAGGAAGTTGCCCTTGCGACGCGGCTGGTGAGTTTCAGAGAAGGCCTGTGGCTCGGGGTCCATCCCTTTACTGTGACGGACACTTCTTGTGTGTTTGTTCGTATACACACGTGCATGCATAGATGTGCAGATCTTAAAAATAATCACGTGGACAATTTGTCAGTCTCTTTATGCCCGCTGGGGCGCCACGTGCTTTAAGGGACCATTTCTCTTCCCACAGCACAGTCATTCTTACCTTAGGAACTTAAGGTGTGTTACCTTTCCTGGGGCATTGAACTTGGAGCCTGGTGTCTGTTGATGTCATGCAGGGTCTGTCTCCTTCCAAAGGAATTCTGTGCTTGTGGAATGGATGGCAGCTGGGGGTCGGGGCCCCCTGCACGTTGGCAGCGTGGCTGGTACGGGCCTTTCTCTGCCGGGATAGTCAGGTGTAGGGTGGGCTGTGAAGGGGAGTTTTGTTGGTTTTTATGCCACCTCGCCATAAAAATGCACAGCATTTCCACTGTGTTATGGGAGAGTTTGGGATTGATTTCTCTGGGGTCCCTGCAGACTCCTGACTGTCTGTGATGTTGTGGAAGAGCCAGTGCCCTGCACCCTGGCCTCAGACTGCACGGGTTCACTGGGGAAGAGGTCCGGAAGAGGGTTATGTGTGGACCTAGAGTCCAGATGTGCAGGGGGCTGTTTGCCCTGCGGGCGGTCTTGGTTTCTCTTTCAGCCTCGTTCGGTCCACGGTGTTGCCCGAGTGCCTGCCCTGCCTGGAGAGTGCCGCTCCGTGGCGGTCACGGGGGCCCTCGTGCCTCCGTTCCAGCGAGTCAGGCGGTCCGTGTGTAAAACCAGGAGCAGCTTTGTCGGATGTGAGGGCACAGAGAGAGGCGGGGGGAGGGTGCCGGTGGGCGTGATGGGCTGTCTGTGCGGCGCCCGCGGGGAAAAGGCGTCTCTGAGCACAGACCTGGGTCGTTGGAGTTTGCGAACATCCCGGGCCGGGCCCACGGTCCAGGGCCTGGGTGGCCGCACCGTTCCGTTTGCAAAGCTGGGCAAGGGGGGTTCGGGGCGGAGCCCCTGTGCGTCGGGGGCAGAGCTGCAGCCCAGAACGTGGACGGTCCCTGCTGACTGGTTGTGCGTTTCTATGTGAGAAAACTAATGAGGACTTTCAGTCAGAGACGTTCTGATCCTCCGAGCTTAACTGCCTTCTAAGTGGAGTACACCCCACGTTTCTACCAAACAAAGCGCGGACTGTAGTCTGACACCCGGAGGAGCTGCAGATGCCAGCAGTCACTTTGCATCGCAGACAACCGTGCTGGGCTCTCGCCATCCTGAAACTGCGGAAGAGAAGACGTGGGGTCGCCAGGCGACACCAGGGTTTCTGGGAACGCCTGGCGCAGCGCTCCCGGGACGGGGCTCCTCCTGGCTCCAGCGGCTGCACGCGGGGCCTCTCTGGGGGCGAGTCCTCCGGAGTGAATGGAGGAGATGGAGAGACCGGGTGTTATTTCCACCTGCTGCTGTAAGGGGATGGAGCGCGCGGGCGATCTACGCGTCCTGCTCGCGCACACGCGAAAAGCCCAGGCGCTGTCTGTTCGTTTTGCACCCAAGTCTTCTGACCGCAATAGATCAGAACACCAGGACCAGGTGACTTCGCACGGCAGTCGTGGGAAATCTGTTCTGGGCCTCAGATGGTCCATAAGATTCGGCAAAAAACTGGTACTTGAACACCATCACCATTTTATCTTTTTCAAAATCACCTTGCTTTGTAGACATTTGTTTGGAGAAAGGAAATGAGAATGAGCTGGAAAGACCTCGCGGTCAGCACAGTGCCTGAAAGCCACAGACTCACGCCGTCCATAGCTGGCGAATAGTATTGAGCATCAGGGAGCAGGTCCCTTATTTGCAGCAGGACGCTCAGGAAGCTAGATTATTAGTATAGGAACAAAGGGAACCATAATCAGCGAATGGAACTTTCCACGCATCCTGCGTGGATTCAGAGGCAAAAATGCTTTCGGAAAAATGGCTAATTTATTAGTGTGGCTGCAAGTTTTGAACCAAAGTTTGGAAAATAAGTGGAGGATTGTGATTATGTGATCGTGCAAACATACAGATTACGTGGTCCATCATCTAAAAGTCCTCAGAATATTTGTATATTTCATGCAGCAGTTCTCAGTGAGGGCGGGGGTGACTTTGCCACCCGAGGGGCACTTGGTGATGTAAGGAAGCAGTTTTGCTTGTCAGAGTCGGGGATGCTCCTGGCAGCTAGTGGGCAGGGACGCTGCTGACACCGCACAGGATGGACCCCACGACAGAGGTCTCCTGCCCGAGGCTGACAATACCTGATTCAACGTTATGCTCTTAGCAGGAAAGTATCGTAGATTTTGAACTCATTTCTGATGTTTGTGGGGTCCTTTCTTTTACTGCTTTCGAATTAAAATGCGAATGGTACCAATAGGATATGCGAGAGTATCCTACAGCAGTGAAAACAGAGATGAAAGTGTCAATGTGAAGAAACTGAACATCACATTGAGTAGAGGACCACAGTGGTCACCTCTGCGCACGCGGAGAAGGAATGACACGGCGCGGGTCCAGCGGAGAGAGGGGGTGTGTTCCTCCTGGAGCGGCCAGAAAAAACTACCGCCGCGCGGGGGCCGAAGACACAGGGCTCTGTCCTGTTACGCCCTGGAGGTTTCCATCCCAAATCCAGGTGTCACAGGGCCGCAATCCCCCCGCAGGCTTCAGGGGAGGGTCCTTCTGGAGCGTCCTCTTCCTGCCTCTGGGGTTGCTGGGATCCTCTTTGTTCCTGGACCTGTAGGTGCATCACCCCTCTCTGTCTCCATCTCATCTGCGTGTCTGTGTTCCTCCGAGAAGGACACCGGGCGCTGCGCTTAGGGCCCCTCATAATGCAGTGTGAGCCAGTCTTAACCAGTCACGCCGGCAAAGACCCTGTTCCCACATAAGGTCACAACCTAAAGCCCCAGGAGTTAGGGCTTGAATATGCCTTTCTGGGGGGACACAGTCCAGCCCATTACAGATTGCAGGGTTTCAGTTTTCTTACGTTAGATGGCGGGTTCATGGACGTTTATTGTATCCTCTGTGTTTTAACCTTTTATCGTACACATTTTGAAACATATACACCATTAGAAATAACAGTGTAATGAACCCAGTCTCACTCAGCTTCAACCGTAACTAAGTTACGGTCCATCTTGTTTCCTCCTTACCCTGCAGAAGCTCCTTTTTTCCCTGCTAGTGTACAAGCCCAGCACTTCAGCCAGGTCACTTCACCCTACGTATTTCACCTGGTCTGTAACTGACGAGAACATTTTTTAAACATGGGTGTTGCCCCATCATCACACCGCATCAAACCAACAGCAGTTCTTGACTAGTATCTACTATTCGGTCCACGTTCAGATTTCCCGATTGCCCCCAAACGTGTGTCCGTATTTCTTCTTTCTCACAAACGACAGCAAACCGTAAGCACTGCCATGTCCTCGATCTCCTGGTACCTCCAGAGGTCCTTCCTCACCAGCCTGTTGTGTGGACACAGCTGGGTGATATTCCCGTGTGGGTCAGCCAGCCCGTTTATGGACACTGGTTGCTAGTCTCCTATTACAGTAACGCCACAGTTACTAGCCTTGTGAATCGGTAGTGTTTTTGCAAGGATGTCTTTGGGATAGATTTTTAGAAGTGGGATTCCTGAGGCAGGAGGAAATGCCTCTTTTATTCACAGCTTTGCATTTTCACCTGCAGTGACAACGATACTTGTTCTCCGCCCACCTCACCTGCGCGGTGTTGTCAGACTGGGGTTTTCTCCATGGGGATCTCGTGTGTATCTCCAGCTTTTGGGGTGGTGGTGGGGAGGCACTGGGATCACCAGGATGCATGGGCCTGGTGGGGGGGGGGATCCAGAATGGACCAGCTGTAATCATTTTAGCTTCAAGAAGCACTGATCAAGCCCCAAGCTTCCTAGCCACTTCTGTCCTGTCGGCAGGGCTGGCAACCCTCTGTCGAGGCCTTGATGATAAATATCTCGGGCTGCAAGGCCACGTGGTCTGTCCACGCCAGTCTGTCCTGCGGTGTGAGCGCAGCTGTGACAGGCATAACGGACGAGGGCCACTGCCTGACAGTAAGACTTTATTACAGATGGCGGTGTTCTGCTTTCCTCCAGTTGTCACGTCGTGAGGAATTATTTTTCTTTTGATTTTTTTCAACCGTTTGAAAATGTAAACCCTGTACCACAGCCGGGGCCGTAGTTTGCCAACCCTGGAGGTCGCTGCATTACAGCTCCCTGTGCCCAGCCTGGCCTCGGACCTTCCAGACTCTTCCCCAGCTTCGACCAGCCTCACCTTCATCACGAGGGACGGGTTTTCTCCTTTTCCTCCGTGGGGGGTCATCCAGTAGAGTTAAAGCCCCAGTTTGACTATACTGAGGTGAAATGCTTGTATTTATTCACTCGGAAAATAACTGCTGGGCGCCCACCGTGTGCCAGGCTCCCTGCCTGTCAGCTCATATGTGCTCTGTGCCTTTTTTATTTTAAGTGCAAGGGATTAAAAATGTACAGACACTAGAAAAGCTGCAGCTCCCACCTTCCAGGTGGCCGATGCCATCTCCTGCCACAGAAGGTGCTGGTCGTCAGTAATAGCACCCCGGGAAGGATTTCCTGTCAGGGACGCGTGCTTAGAGCGGTGTAAACGCCTCTGAGAACCCTGATCTTTATTATGATAATACTTATACCTTGACGTTACGTTACACTTACGCCATAGAACCCAACCCCAAATGCACATTAAATACAATTTAGCCCATAAAACAGGAGGTGGGGCTGCCCCTCTGCCGTGGCCGCAGCCTGAACCACCAGCACGTTGTCGGTTAGCAGACACGCTGTCTGCGTTCTTTGCCGGGCCCCTCATCCGGGGCCTGTGTCAGCAGCGCACCGAGGCGATTTGGGTCAGGCCAGCGTCACTGCAGATGCGGGGGAGGCTTCCCTGGAGGTGGCGGTGAGGGAGCTCTGGAGTCCACCCGGGAACCCCGGGTGCCCTGGGCCGAGCCTTTGACCTCTGTGGCTCTGAGCACCTCAGGACTTGCCCAGCAGGGGCACATGGAGAGCGCTCTCACCGGGGTCCTGCTCGTCCCTCCTCCTCTGAGGGACGGACTTCGTGCCCCTCTCACGTGTGTGTGTGTCAGTGACCTGGCTCAGCAGTCTGTGACCTGCCATGTATCTGTCACCTTTGCTGAGAAACAAATTACCCCAACCTGAAAACGGGTCTGGTTATCACCTCAGTTTCTGGACCAGGAATCCTGGTGCAGGTGAGCTGGGCCCTGTGACTCCAGGCCTCTCCTCCTGGCCTCACTGAGGGCGTCCCCTCCAGGTCACCCAGGTGCCCGTGCTGGCCTGGGTCCTCACGGCTGCTGCCCCCTGGCTTCTCCCTGGGGCGGCTCACACAGGACACCCCCAAATCGACTCTTGTCAAGTACCGAGTTATTCGAGAGGCTCATCCAGAAGTTTCTGCCGTGGAACAGGGGAAGGGGTGACAGTCTGAGGACCTCTGCCAGACTGTGGCCCATTCCTGGGTCTAGTTGTTGGAAGACAGGGATTTTCAAGCATGTGGAGGACACGGGCCAAGGATGAGAACCGGGTATTTCTGGACTCTGAGTCCTCGGTTATGTTAACAGTTCATTGAACTCGCACGTCAGTAAAATTTCCCCGACATCAAGCTCGGCTCAGCCAGTTGACCTTCATTTACTGATGGAAAAATCAGAGATGGGCATTCTTTATCTTCTGTTTGCTTGTCACAGATGCTTCCAAGATTATCTGGAGCATTTTGGAGCCTGTCTTGGAAGCTTTTGTTTTGTTTTATCTTTTTTTTTTATAGAGTGATTTCATTTTTAAAAAAATAAATTTATTTATTTATTTTTGGCTGCATTGGGTCTTCGTTGCTGCTCGCGGGCTTTCTCTAGTTGCAGTGAGTGGGGGCTGCTGTTCGTTGCGGTGCACAGGCTTCTCATTGCGGTGGCTTCTCTTGTTGCAGAGCACGGGCTCTAGGCACGCAGGCTTCAGTAGTTGTGGCGCGTGGGTTTCAGTAGTTGTGGCACACGGGCTCAGTTGTTCCGTGGCACGTGGGATCTTCCTGGATCAGGAATCAAACCCATGTCCCTTGCATTGGCAGACAGGTTCTCAACCACTCTGCCACCAAGGAAGCCCTAGAGCGACTTCATCTTGTTCTGATTTTGCCAAGCAGGCAGAATGACATCGATTCTGAAATCTCGAATTCTTACTCAAATTAACAACGTGTCCATTGAAAAAAGACCTTGTGTAGTTTTTCTCCTAGAAAACCATAGTAACCGACTTGGTAACAAGTTATGTGTTTTTCACGTGAGTTGCTTTTTGCTTAAAAAAAATGCACATGGTGGAAAACAGAACCTTGCAGATGGATCCGTGCCACTAATTCCCGTCCCCTCAGCTGGTAGGAGGCCCTCTGCCCACATGCCCCAGGACAGCTCCGCTTGGGATTAGGGGAGAGGAACAGGAAGGTTTCGCGGTGTCGGCAGCAGTGCGTGGGCTGCACTTCCTGTCCCTCAGCCTCTGTGCACGCCATCCGGAGATGAGAACAAAAGTCGCCTCTCTTATTTTTTTCTCATTGTCTGGAACTCACGAGAGTGCGGTCATGCTGGTTGCCCTGTGCAGGTCCTGGGTTTCCTGGGGTCAAGGCCCACGAGGCCAGCAGGCTCAGAACCACACAGACAGTTCACACGGGCACTAAGGGCACGTTCAGAGCTGGACGGGCGCCTCCTTCCACTCAGACTTGAGTTCCCGGATGCCGAGCCATGTCTGTCTAAGATGGTAATGACAGCCACAGCGCTGCCCGTAATACTTACTGCTTTGACAGGAATTGGACAAAACCGAGCTGAGTTTTAAAGTACTGTGGCTGAGAGAGGATGAAAGCTAGTCTTTTCTGTGGTAAGTGTTTTCTTTGGCGAGTCCACAAGCCTTTTCAGCAGTTACCGGTGCTGGGATGGTGCCATGCATTGTACACGTTGGACAAATACTGCCTCATCCGCGGGGTGTGGCCCCCAGGCCAGATGTCGTGGCGTGTCCTGCCTGTGCTTTTACAAAGCCTTGAAATTCCTTGGCTCAGCCAGTGGTCCCGAACTGTCCCTGCCGCCCCACGGCTGCCCGAGGAAGGGCTGCCCAGCCGTGGGACACGCCCACCTCGCTCCCTTGGTTACCTGCCCGGCCCTGCAGGTGCTCGTGTTTCCTTTTTATTTGTTTGTTTATTTGGTTGCTCAGCGGGAGGCATCTTGTTCCCCGACCAGGGGTCGAAACTGGGCCCCCTGCATTGGGAGCGCGGAGGCTTAACCACTGCACTGCCAGGGCAGTCCCCAGCTGCCTGTGCTTCTGACCCTGACAGAAGATAGAAAACAACATTAAATATGATCCTTGCTGTCGCGGGGCTTTCATCTACTCAAGATCATGATAGCCAACACTTACGAAAGGTTCTTACTCTCCCCTAATTATTTATCCAGCCAAGCTTGACTACTTGGAATCTTATTTCAGTTCCTGGCCCTGACAGGTGGGACAGCACACCTGGTCCTGACAGCCCAGCCCGGGGACATGGGTGGGGAATCAGACTCCTGGGTTTTGCCCTGGACCTGCTGCTTTGGGCAAATCAATTCCTCTTACTGGAACTTTATCGTTCCTTCGTCTGTCAAATTATGTGGTGGGGTCTTGAGATCAATAAATCAATCAGCCATCAAATTTGTATCACCTAGGAACGGAAGTCAGATAACATCTCCTTTAAAAATATCAACATGTACAAAGTTTTGCAGAAAGATGGGTAAGTCTGACTGCATCACAGTGTAAAACTCGACGCCAAAGACTATAAAAGTTAAAAGAGAAGCGACCGACAGGGAGGAGGTGTGCAGTGCTTCAGTGTCTGTCACCTGTAACAGGCTTCTGTGAATCTGTGAGAAAAAGAAAACCCAGTAGAGAAAAGTGGGTAAATGACGCAGAGCTCACAGTTCACGAGGGTCCAACCGCGGAAGCCAGGAAGGCAGCGAGCTCTTTCCTCAGACAGTCAGCTCGGCCGCATGGATAGGCCCGTGACAGCTGGCGGGGGTGGGGACCCGGGGGTCAGACCTGCTGGGGTGTACGTTCAGAACGCGTCAGCTCCCCCAAAATGTGCCTGCCCGTGGTTTACTGTCCGGCCTCCTCTTCCAGAGTGACCCCCAGAGAGGCTCATGCCCACACGAGGATGTCTGTCTCGGCGTGAAACATCTGGGGGAAAACCTCTCGGGTGCATGGGTCACTTGTAAGTTCCTTCTCTGGGGTTTGCAGTGGGTTAAAAGGATGGGCCCGGTCTGTGTCTATCCCTATAGGTAAGCCGTTGTCTCAGAGTCACCGTTACAGCCCCATTCCCATGACCCTGGGTGAAACAGCGGGTTGGAGGGGATTAGCACGCATGCTGCCGTTGTGAGACACATTTGGGGACTCATGACTGCAGCAGGTCGTGTGCATGGCCCGTGGCTGGATTAACGTGGACCCTGCGTGTGACCTCACCTTTGGGACGCCCCCAGAGTTCACCGTCCATCAGATGTGCCTCGTGGGGAGGGGGCGGGGCTGAAGGGGGAAATCGGGGGCTGCAGCTCTGTCCATGAGGTGTTAGCTCTCAAAGGTCCCGAGTCGGACATCACAAGATGTTCATATCTGCCAGCTCTGGATGGTGGAGGCCTGGGCGTTCATGTCACGCTCCTGCTGCTTCTCTTTATTAAAGACAAAAGGTGTCTGACCCCAGAAATCAAATGCGGGGAAAGCCCCGGAGCCTTTTCCTGTTTCCGTCTCTCTGTGGATTTGAAGGTCCCGGCAGAGGGGGTGGTCACCGCGCCCCTCCTCCTTGGGACTTGCCTCTTGCATTGAGGTTTCTCACTGCCTGCCCCTCCCGCTCTAGTTTCTAATAATGAATGAATGAGTCGTGTGTGGGGAACAGGGCAGCACCTCTGAGGCTCCATGCAGCCCAGCTGTGGGGCGCCAGCCTTGCTGCGTTTCCCTCCATTCCCCTCCCCGCTGCAGCCACCCCATGTGGCCCTGCCCGCCTGGCCTGCTCCTGTTTCCGGGGATCTGTGATGTAACAGCTCCCTCCGCCAGGACAGTCGTTTCTGGTTCTGTGTGATTCACCAGACCTGATTAAAACAAATCCCGGTACATTTCAAAACATCAGCTGTGGGCTTCCCTGGTGGCACAGTGGTTAAGAATCCATCTGCCAACGCAGGGGACACGGGTTTGAGCCCTGGTCCGGGAAGATCCCACATGCCGCGGAGCAACTAAGCCTGTGTGCCGCAACTACTGAGCCCACGTGCCACAACTACTGAGCCCACATACCACAACTACTGAAGCCCACGCACCTAGAGCCCATGCTCTGCAGCAACAAGCCACTGCAATTAGAAGCCCGCGCACCGCAATGAAGAGTAGCCCCCGCTCACTGCAACTGGAGAAAGCCCGCGTGCAGCAACGAAGACCCAACGCAGCCAGAAATAAATAAATATTAAAAAAAAAACCAAACAGAAACGTCAGCTGTTACGTAAATTGTGGGGAGAGTTTATGTTATTTTCATCAGAACCTTACCAGGACTGGTTCCCATTGTGGAAAGTCACGTAGCCTGTAGTATCTCTGCTCATGGTGTCAGAGCCCAGTAAAGCAAGAGTGTTGTGTCTGGTTGTGCCTGACACGGACCCAGGGTGTCTGTCTGGTTGTAGCCGTGCAGCCCTGGTGACATCACTCCTGAAGTTTCAGGTGGAGCCGTGTCTCTGTCGTACGGGCTGAAGTGCAAGTGTGGTTTTCCTAACTTGTGTTCCTTCCATCTTCCCTTTAGAATCAGAGCCTCCCGGTGGTTTGTACGAGTTATTAGGGTTAGTTGGGGTTGTTCCTAGGAATTTCGTAGCAAGGGGACGGTAAGAGGGGTTTACTAACAGGAGGGGCCCCTGGGTCTGACGGGGTGAGAAGCACTCCAGGGATGGGCAGGGCGGGACGCAGGGAGACTCTGCCCCGGACGGTGCCAGACCCCGGTGGGCTTGCTCTCAGCCCCTCCTGCCACCTGGCTGGCTCAGACGGGGTCTCCGGGCAGCTTGTTGACGGGGATGCTGGCTGCTAAGTCCAGCACGGGGATAGGCAGTGAAGGAGCGGCCCCAGAAGCTCTGGGACACCCGGTCCTCCCCTAGGCTGTATAATCTGTCATTCTTATTCTGGGGGTGGGGCTGTCTGTATTTCATTTTCAATGAAAAGATCAATAAACAGTTTATAATAGGAATAGAAAAGTTTTATTTGAGCCGAATTGAGCCCAGGAGACACCGACTCAAGAAGGACTGACTTGAGGCTCAGAAAGGCAAAACCGGCAAAGTTACCTAAGTTGTTTGCCAAGAAGTAGGATTGGAGCTGCAAGAAGTGGGACGGGTTGGGGTCTGAAATGGTTGCTTAGTTACACGGGGAGACCCTGGGACCCTAAGGTTGCAGCTGGCAGGTGTCTCCTGTCCTCCCTGCTATCAGTTGCCTGGCGCACCTTGGGCCTGTGGCACAGGTGGTGTGAAGGCCCTCACCTCCGGCCCGTCCTGGCCTTCGGCTCCCTGTTCTGGAAGCTTCTTTCTCAGGCCCTCCACCTAGTGCTGCAGGCCTTGGGCCCACCCTGCCCCTGGAAAAGGCCTTCCTGGCTGGCGCCCAGCCTCCATCTAACTATTCCTTCCTCTGAGAGTGTTTGGTGACACAGTGAAGATTAAGGAATGGCCTCAAGAGTGGACAAGGAAATGCCGACATTTCTTAAGTGGGCTTCACACACAGGGAGAAACACTCAGTTATGTTTTCACGTCTGGGGAGTGAGTCACGAGGGTGAGACCATTCATGTTGAGCACCTGTCGGGAAGTGGGCGGGAGTGGTTGCAGGTGTGACGAGTCCCGCAGAGGCCTGCGCCTTGAGCCAGGGGAGGGGCCGGACCTTTTGACCCCCTCGGAGGAGCGTCACAGTGGGCTTCCCTGGGGAGGGGCGGAACGGTGGGTGAGCTGGGCCGTCAGGAGAGGGGCTCCCGGTCACAGGGGGCGCCACGTGCAGACAACACTGCTCTCCCCTCCCGCTTCTGCCCCCGCCAGCCCGGCCCAGGTCTCAGGACTTGTTGGTGGCCCCCGGTGGTCACCTTCCCGGGCCTGACACACAGACCGCTGCGGGGTTGGCCTCAGCCTCAGGCTCCCAGGCCGGTATCTCCCCCGAAATAGACTCCTCGCTTCGGGGTTTCGGAGATTCGCGCGGGTTTCAGGCAGCCCGTTTCCAGGCCAAAGCCAGCCAGCTGAACCACGATTTCTGAAGCGGCTCTGTGGATGTCGTTATCCAATTAGTCGGTATTTTCACCACGCAGTTTGCCGTAATTCCTGACTCAGGCCTGCGGGTCCTTCATTAGATATATGTTCAGTATTTAGAAAATACGCCTCCAGTGCGGCGGAAGGTATATAATTTCAGCTGTGAAAAGCCCCCATGTACACCAACATGTTTCTGTGTGGGAAGTGGGTGAGTTTGCTTAGATTTCTGGCTAATTCTTCTCTGGAAGGGGACGGTCTTTCCTGGAAAGTAAATATAGAAATCACGTGGGCCTCTTGGTGACAGCTTTTCTAGTGCCGTACGAAGCACCGCGGTTGCATCCTTGATCATTTGAACATCTCTCTCAGGCTAACTGATTCCCACCCACCAACCTCGTGCTGTGGTTCCTGCTGGCCCGCGCGCGTGGCTGATTCTCCTTGGCGTTGCCCGTGTTCTGGCGTCTTTATCCGCGTTTCCTTCTGCAGAGGCTGCAGTTGTATTGTAGCGTGAGCAGCCGGGGACGCACCGGGATGTGCACCTGTTATAAAGAGGGGCTGTTTCGTGGGGGGGATGTGGGGGGAGGAACCAACAGCCTCGGTGAGGTTAGCAGGTTGGGGGCAGATGCAGAAATTGGACGGGTCCCTGACAGGTGCCCAGCCCGCCCCTCTGCCTCCTCGGAACCTGGGCCTCTGTTCCCTTTTCTGTCCCTTCTTCATAAATGCCCCCTGCCGGCACCAACACCCCCCCAGCACAGGGACCGTCTGGCCTGTGACCCCGTCGCCCTCCTGATGCTCCAGGGGACCCGGGGTCGCTGTGCTGTGCTCTGGACCGTGGGAGCCCTCGCCGCTGGCTCACAGGGCAGTACTTATCTGGTCAGCGACTCAGGACTCCCTGCCCTTCTCTCCGGGGGAGGAGCTGACAGGCTGGGTCCCCTCTGGCCCGGGCCAGGGAACTGGGCTCACATCTAAGACCTGCGGGTGAGGTTCTTTCTCCGATGCTGTAAACCTCGTCTCCCTTCCCCGGGCTCTCTCATTTCACCGCCTGGCCACGCGCCGGGCCCAGCTCCCCGCGCCTCCACACTGACTGCATCAGCTCAGCCTGGAGTCATTGCTTCCTGTCGATAGGCTGGTTCCCTGACTTCTACGTGGGGAAGCCGTGCCCCCAGCACGGAGACTGCCCCCTGAACAGGCAGGGACGTGATCCGTCCTCCCTGTGTCCTCCCAGCCCCTCCCCAGGCAGCATGCGGGGGACCCACCCGGGCCTGCTTTCCAGGGGAGTCGGGCCTCTGTGGCCTCCATGGGACAGGTGGTGGCAGGTAACCCGCCTGCGCGAGCTGAGCTGCAACCTGCTCCCCCGTAGGGAGGTCTGAGCCCCGGCACCCACCCCCAACCCACGACCAGAGACGAGGCTGCATCTCTGCACAGGCCCTGATGACGTGCGTCGTGAGGGGGTCACGGCGGGAAACCGGACGGAAACCCCCGTTTGATCGCTGCTGCCTTTTTTCACGTTGAAGTCGCAGGAACGATTCTATCTGCTTCATCTGCAGCCTCGTCTGGAAACTTACTTTTGTCAAAAATGTCACTGTTGTTTTTGCTCCCGTGCGTTTCACAAGGGGGTCAGTGGCCGCCAGTGCTCTGTCCTGTCCAGCCCAGTCCCGGCCTCCCGCCCGGGCGCCCCAAGCACAGGACTCTTTATCTGCTGCTGTGAGCTATCGAATTAGGAGAGCCCAGAGCGGGCCAAAAGTCGTCTGTGGTTAGAGTTTTTATTTTTAGTTTGGTTCTGGACCCAGTAAATTATGGTTTAGGTCAGCTGGCGTCTTCATTTTCCAGATGGTCAGTGTTTCCCAATGAAGTGGACCATCGCTGGTGCTTCTGTGATCCAAACAATTTTGTGTTGGGAAATATGTCCACGGCAGGAAAATGCCACTGAGAGCCGTGCCGAGGCCCGGATCTGTCTGGGAAGGAAGGGCCTGTCGTTCCCATCGAGTGTGGTCAGTGGGGAGGGGTTCCAGCAGAGGCCAAGGGAAACTGGTCCAGTGACAGGAGAAAGGATGCGCACCTGGGCTCCTGCCTCACGGCGGGAAGTCCAGACTCTGCTTACTGGCCCTGGGAAGGCCGGTGATTCACGCAGAGAACTCTGATCTGATCAGCAGTTAAACCATGGGTTCCACTTACGGAGCACCACTTTAATCATTGCTCCTGAGTAAGGCTTGCAGAAGCAGGAGTGAGTGAAGGCTCCCTGGGTGCAGACAGACACCCGTGTGTGTGGGCAGGGGTGACAGAAGGGGCCACATCACACACTCCGCATCACGAGGAAGCTGAAGTGCTGGGGAAACTGAGCCAGAAAAACGTCTCAAGTTTAGAAACACCTTAGTGCTGTATCATCTTCTTACCCGTCAAACAAGAAATGTTGCCTTCTAAAGCAATAAACAGACACCAGAACAAGGAATTGCTTTGTCATTGGATCCCTGTAAATTTGAAAAATGGTCGTTAGGGGACTTCCCTGGGGGCGCAGTGGTTGAGAATCCGACTGCCGATGCAGGGGACACGGTTCGAGCCCTGGTCCGGGAAGATCCCACATGCCGCAGAGCAACTAACCCCGTGCACCACAACTACCGAGCCTGCGCTCTAGAGCCCGCGAGCCACAACTACTGAGCCTACGTGCCACAACTACTGAAGCCCGTGCGCCCAGAACCCATACTCCGCAATAAGAGAAGCCACCGCAGTGAGAAGCCCGCGCACCGCAACGAAGAGTAGCCCCCGCTCGCCACAACTAGAGAAAGCCCGCGCGCAGCAACGAAGACCCAACGCGGCCAAAAATAAATAAATACATTTATTAAAAAAAAAAAAGAAAGAAAGAGATGGTCGTTAGGTGGAACCACCTCTACAAAAATTGATCTGGTAATTCGAGGCTAGATTACATGTTTACGTTCCAGTCTGACATGTAACTCAGCTAATAGGTTCTGTTTGTTTCAGCTGAAATTCAAAACTCCCATTAGGTGACTATCGCTGGGTGAAATTGATTTCCGGCGGATTTTAGAGTCTCTTCTGTCCTTGTGTGCTTTCTGACGTGAACGCTCAGGCTGCTGTGCCCCACACCCTAACAAGGCTGATGGCGAAGTTGCTGAAGGCGCGGCCACTGCGTCTGACATACCTGATGGCCCCGCGAGGCCCCTACAAGTGGGCTGTTTCCTTGGCTCAGGCCCAGAGAGCGAGGGTGCACTGCTTGCTGTGTTCATCCCATTTTACCCTAGATGTAATCTCTTCTTTTCCAGTTCCTCGGCTGTTGGGCGTTCTCCTTTGGAAACGCATCCAGCTCAGTTTTATCCGTCAGGAAATGCTATCTATTAAAAACCAAACCTTAAAGATGTTATTCGTTTTCCCTAAAACGGAGAGGATCCCTCATTCTGGTAAAACCCAAGCTTCACTGTGGTAAGAGGAGGGGGTGGATTTGTCTGGGAAGGAAGGGCCCGTCTCAGCTTCAGAGACGTGAGGTTCGCTGCACTGACGCAGGGTGGGGTCTCAGCACGGACGCAGAAGCAAGTGACGGGCAATGCTCGGGACCCAGGAATTCGTGGCGAGACCTAACCGACAGTTTTACTGAGGCAAAATTCATGGATCCTAAAACCCACCCGTTCAAGGAGTCCAGTTCATTGGAATTTAGTACTGAACCAAGTTATGGAACATCGCCACAATCTAATTTGATTGATTGATTAATCGATGGCCACACCGTGCGGCAGGCAGGATCTTAGTTCCCCGACCAGGGATTGAACCCGTGCCCCCCGTATTGGGAGTGCGGAGTCTTAACCACTGGACGCCAGGGAAGTCCCCATCATAATCTAATTTTAAAATATTTTCATCGCCCCGAAGAAACCCAGTACCCAGGCAACGGCTCCCCCAGCCCCTGGCAGCCACCACCACGCTTTCCGTCTCCATGGATTTGGCTGTACAGGACGTTTCACACAAACATCATCCAGTGTTTGCTCCTTTGAGTCTGGCCCCTTCCGCCTGTGCAGGGTTTGATTTGCATTTCCTTGAGGGCCGTTGATTTTGAGCGTCTTTCCATGTGATGTTGGCCGTTGTAAATCTTTGGAGAAAGTCTAGTCAAATCTCCTTATTTGTCTTTTCATTATTGGTTGCGATGGCCTCTGTCTATCCCAGATACCGATCCCTCATTAGATATGATTTGCGAGTATTTTCTAGGGCAACCCTGGGGACCTTTCACGCATCCTCAGGGGCCACGCAGGCAAAGCCTTGACGTCTAGTTCACCTGCGTTTTGGTGGAACGTCTTGTGATTCCCCAGGAACGAGGAAATCTGTGGGGCCGGGTCTCACCCACCTTCCTGCCACCCCCGGGAGGGTGTCCGGCACAGTTTCTTGTGGCCGCCCGGGGTTCTGATGCAGGGGAGCTGCCTCCTGCCCGCCACCCCCAGGATCGGGCCGCTGGGCTCTAGCAGTTTCCCAGGACGTCGTGCCTGCGGCCCTTGTTCACGCACACACTGCTTAGTCCGCAACCAAGGAAACCCTTCCTGCTGCCCCTCGGTTGAGCCCTTCGTGGAGTGCCCTTCTGCACCCCAAGTCTGTCTCGGAAGCCCCATGGGGCCTGCTGGCTGCGTGCCCTCTGAGCAGACAAGCAGTGGTGCCCTTCCAGCTCCTGGTAAGCTGGATGCTTCGTCTGTGGTCGACATGGGACCCAGGGAGGGCCCAGGGGGGGCGGGCGGCACTTTGGGTTACCTCATCCTTCTTCTGCGTTATAACCTGCGGGTGCTCCTCCCCACTCAGGCCGACGTGGGGAACTTTCCCTTTCATGTCCACAGAGCCCTGGGGTGCAGCTGCCAACCGCAGGTGTACCTGCAACCTCAGGTGTACGTGGAGACTTAGGTGTACCCGGGGCCTAGGGTGTACCCAGGGCCTTAGGTGTACCTGCAGTCTAAGGTGTACCCATGACCTTCGATGTACCCGGAGCCTTAGGGTGTACCCGGGACCTCAGGTGTACCCCGGGGCCTAAGGTGTAGCCGGGACCTTAGGTGTACCTGCAGAGTCACCTTCCATAGGTGACACGTGTTGGGGGCTGAGCCGTGTCGCCTTAGGGGCACATGCAGGCTCTAAAGCCCTGTCCCTGCTCCAGTGGGGCCTGGAAGTGGCAGCCCAAGGCGTCACAGCAGGGAGTGTGGGTTTCAGAGTCGAGGGGGCCGGTGTGGAGCGAAGGGGTGCAAGATGTTTAGGAGGTTCACCCTCCCCAGGTCACCCCTCTCCTGTCCTGACTCAGCTCCTCCCCCGCCCCTGAGGAGAGGCTCGGGCAGAACAGGAACAACGGCCCCTCCCTGCCCCACAGCTCTTAGTGAAGTGTCTCCTGCGCCCCCCGGGCCTTCCTGAAGCTGGAGGAAAGCTGGCCTCACAGGTTCAGGGCCTCTTTCCATCGGAGGTTCAGCCTCTGTGCCCTGACGGTGGTCTCTTCTCGCCTGTGTGTGTGTCGGATGGAACAGGGCAGAAAGTCTGCTGAGGTCCCTGCCTGGTTTAGGACATGCTGGTGGAGAGATGGAGAGTGGGTTTATTTCTGCTGACAGTTTGTAGATTTACAACTAAGTAGCCGAAACAGCTCTGCCTTTGTAATTTGGACACGTTACCTGCCGTCTGGCTCAGCAGCAGGAGGTAAACACCCCTGAAGTCCCGAGACTTGCGAGGAGAGTTGATGGTGCCTCTGGGGAAGGTGGGACTCATTTTCCTCTCGCACGTCCGGGCGGAGGACCGGCTCTGGGGCAGGGTTTGCCTGGCCGCTTCTTGCTGCCGTCGTCCGCAGGGGACCCGACACCCCGCGCGGCTGCAGGGATGGAGCCCCGGCCCTGCGCTGTCACGCAGGGCTGAGTAGGACGAGGTTCATCCCCAAAGGAGCTGGCGTCGCGATGACGTGGCGAGTCCCTCGGAATATGTCGTGTTGGGTTTGTTTTCTGACCTCGTCCCACAGGCAGGTGTTGTACCCCGACCTGTACAGTTAGAACAGCGCCGAGCGGGCGAGCGGTGTTTGAGGTGTTGAATGATTACGGTAAAGCCGGCCTGTGCCCAGGGTATGAGCTGGCCCTAATGAGCCTCCTTGTGCCGTGCCTCCCTGGGGACGGGGCTCCTGTGCCCCTGCCCGGCCGCCGCGGAGCCACTGTCTTCAGAGTTTAGGCGGAAGATTTCCAGGATTTTCATGTTTGTGTTAAAGTTGGTGGCACAGTGGTTGAGAGTCCGCCTGCCGATGCAGGGGACGCGGGTTCGTGCCCCGGTCCGGGAGGATCCCACATGCCGCGGAGCGGCTGGGCCCGTGAGCCATGGCCGCTGAGCCTGCGCGTCCGGAGCCTGTGCTCCGTGGCGGGAGGGGCCACAGCGGTGAGAGGCCCGTGTACCGCAAAAAAAAAAAAAAAAGTGAAGGTTCCCTGAAGCCACAAAGGCTGGACACGGTGCTGGATGGGACGGGCTGGGCCCCCGGAGCACAGCCGTGTGTTTCCTTTCGTTGCCTCTGTTCTTGACAACGCTGAGCAAGGGGCTGGGACCCCGTGCTGGGGCTGCCTGTCCGTGGGGGGAGGTCCGGGGGCCCGTGCTGGGGCCGCTATGCGAGGCTTCATCTTAGTCTCTCACGAGCAGCCGTCGTGTCTCAGGCGCTGCAGTGCTGACTGCATACGGTTGCTTGAGTGTCACTGGAAGGCTCTTCGGGTCGGAGGCGTCTCCTTAGCGTCTGGCGCACAGCACTGTGACTAACGCGAAGATGAGCGAGACCCAGGTCTCCTCGGTCCCCCGGGAGGCTTGTGGGTGAGCTGCTGCAGTGCGTGAACCGTCCTTCTGCTCTGAACTCATAGCTTTACTTTCTTCTTTCGTTAAAGACCTTTCCCCAAAGTTCTGGGATTGTCGTCTTTTTTTCTGAAGGCTTAGGGTTTTGCTGTCACTTTCTGGTTTTGAATGGACCCGCCCTGTGGCATTTCCACTGCCCACCAGCCTTGAAGGCCCCCCTCGACTCCTGCTGGGGGTGCTGGTGGCCGCTCAGACCGCTCCTCTGAAGAGCTGGGCGGAGGTTTGAGCACTTACCCCGTGAGGGTCCAATGGGTGGGCAGGGGTGGGGGGCCCGACCTTGCAGGGGCGCCCAGCCCTCCCCAGGGCCCAGCACAGACCTGCATCCAAGCCAAACCCCGGGAAGACCCCGCACCCCCCAGCCCCAAGGCCCGCTCTGACCGCTCTTCCCCCCGCAGTGTGCTGGAGAGGAAGACTGTGTGGACAGCCGGACCGTGTACGTGGGCCACCGCGAGCCCCCGCCGGGCGCTGAGGCCTACATCCCGCACAGGTGCCCGGACAACAGAATCGTCTCCTCCAAGGTAAGCATCAGCCTGTGAGCTCGCCGCACGGCCCGCGGCGCGTGGGCTCAGCACCCCTCCGGTTGCCCCCGAACACTGTTAAGACTTGATGTCACAGCACGTTCTCTTCACGTCCCTCTTACCTGTGTCACGTTTAAGGATCAGATTTGAAGTCTAGGACGTTCAGATCCTGCCGGCACCACGCATTAGCTGTCTGGCCGCGTGCCACGATCGAGCCGCCCCAGGCAGGGTCTCCTCCTGCAAAACAGGGACGATGCAGGTGCCCCGGTGCCACCAGCTTGCGAACGTGCACGCTGGACGCGTGTCAGAGGCCATCAGTTAGGAGCGGTGACGCAAAGAGGAGGACGCGCGTGTCACCGTTTACGGGGGCTTTGACCGTCTCTTGGCCTGGAGGTGGGGTTGCAGGACCGTCTTCACACCTCAGATTAACCGGTAGCTGGGTCTTGAGAATGGGGTCGCTGACTCTGGAAAACAGTAAACAGTGGCTTTGCAGGCTACGGAGAACTTTCCACATGCCTGGTGTCCTGGACACCCAGACCCACGTCCCAGACCTACGTAATTCACACGTCAGTGTGCTGCGTGTCCAGATACCTACGGTGGACCCGCTTAATTCTGTCATGAGTTATCAATAGTGTCCCGTGCTTGTTACAAATACTTGACTACCGAGGTTCTCTAAAGCAGTTTTTTTTTTAATTTTTTTTTTTTAGTAGAAGTACAGTTGATTTGCAATGTTGTGTTAATTTCTGCTGTATAGCAAAGTGGCTCAGTTACACATGTATATACATTCTTTGCCATTATGGTTTATCCCGGGGTATTGAATATAGTTCTCTGTGCTCTACACTAGGACCTTGTTGTTCATCCATTCTATATGTAATAGTTTGCATCTACTAACCCCAAACTCCCACTCCATCCCTCCCCCATCCCCCTTCCCCTTGGCAACCACGAGTCTGTTCTCTGTATCTGTGAACCTGTTTCTGTTTCATAGATAGGTTCATTCGTGTAAGGCAGTTTTCTTAACGGAATTGTTTTATTTTAAAACTGCAATGTAAAATAATAACTTTAATCTCCAGAAATACAGCATGGGTAAGTCAGTTGCTCATAAACAAAATCACAGCCAAACAAATGTAGTCCGTGGTTGCCCAGACATGACGAATGAAAGGAGAAATAAACAGGAGGACCTCATATCCAGAAATAGGTCTTTCCAGTAGTGACATTTTTATAAGTTAGTCTCGAATAGAGCTCACTGAAGATGCACCGTCAACCACTAGTGCCCCCAACGGAACAAAATCTCAAACTATTTCTTAGAAATCTGCTCGTATGCAGTGCAGACGCATCGAGGAATGGGGAAGTGCACTGAAAACACTCAGATACTGTGCACGTGTGAGCTTGCAGGGACAACGTCAAGTCCCCACTCGACTAGGCGTCGAGGCCCCACGCTGCCCCGCGTCTAGTCTGGGCAGGACGTTTGACAAAGCCACCTCGGCTACTGAGTCACATCCCGCACAGCTGGCTTCTCCCCCAGGGACGAAGCTTGGGCCCTGCTGTCCCAGCCCCGGTTCCTCCCAGGGACCCGGAAGGTTCTGTGCAGCTGCTCAAAGGAAACTTCAGAAACTCAGAGATCGGAGCAGCAAAACCCTTCTTGACGCATCCGGTGGACTAGAGCCCGAGGCTGCAGGGCACTGCGTTTGTTATGAAGCCCCGTCTACGCTCTGGGGGAGATAATCGAGAGCAGCGATTCCTAAATCCCATTTATGACCCCTTGCTATGATTCAAGTTTCGAGCCAATTTATAATTTTCAGGTTTTCCCTTCTAATATTCCCGCAGCCGGTGGCCAGCAAGACGTCGAGGAGCCCCGTGTCACCTCCCGGGGTCTGCTCGGCCCCGGGGTCTGCAAGGTGCTGCCCTGCCTGCGGTGGCTTCTTCCTATGTGCCCCGAGGCTCCTTGGGTTCTGACAGAGGAAACCCACCTCCGGGGCGAAGGCGCTGTAAGGATGGGTTTAGATACACGTGCAGGTCCTGGGCGCCTTTTCAAAACTGTTTATTTTCGGGAAAGTTCCTTCACCCCACGCCCTGACAGAATTAAGTCAGCATCTGCCCCAGGAGCCAGATCAGGCTGTCACACAGGAGGCGTGGGTTTTGGTGAAAAGGCAACAAGTCTCAGCTCTGAGGAGAGAGGGCACTTGCAGTATCAGTGGCTTAAAGTCAGTTCCGGGTAGATGATGGTGTGTAATTTCAAGAACAATTACAGACAACGTAACCTCGGTTGCTAATTGATCTCAGGACAGAGGAGATCCTCAGACGAGGACCTAGAATCCAAGTCAGTAGCAGGGTGGACAGGCCGTGGATTTAGACCAGATGACGTGGACATCTGGACACATGATCATTTTCATTTAAAAACAGCTCAGGATGTGGAAAATACAACTTAATTTGTAAAGCGTAGGTTTACAGGCAGGTTCAGAGAATATGTTTCTGGTGATGTATATATGTTTTCTTGGGAAGAGAACATTCGTTTCTACCTTCACAGAAAAGATGGTCAACAAAGATTTCGTAAGTGTGCAGACGCACCTTAGTAATAAGTTATGTGACTTATGACTTAAGGAGCAGTAATACGACTACCAGCAGCAAAGTCGTAAGTTTGATTTTATTAAATCCAAGGTCGTGAAAGCACTTAGCATGTGAAAAGTTACACGAGGGGTGAAAATGCTCATCTGGCCTGATCTGAAGAAGTGGTGTTATTGGTGATCAGTGAGTTCTGTTTCCTTTGGGGGCAGAGCCTGGTAGAAATGACCCCAGCACAACTCCTTGGCTTCTGACCTCACGCCGAGCCCCCAACCCAAGGCCTGCTCTAGCACCAGATCCTGGACTCAGGGACAGTGGGGCTTCATCAGGTTACAAAATTGTACCTTTGGGCACAAGACGCGTGTGGCTCCCGTCTCTGCCCTCAGCGTGCTGTGGAATTAAATGTTCAGCTCAGGCTGTGCTGTCCCTCCACCCTGTACAGAAAGCTGAACTACTTGTGACCTTCCGGGTCGCCTTCCCTGGAGATCAGTGACCGTGCCCGGTGCGTTTTTAGGGCGCCCCGTGCGCACCTGTGCGGGATTCCCCCTCCAGGCACACAGTAGCCGCAGCCTCAGCGGTTTCCAGGCGCTCTGGTTTCACTCTCCGGGGCTGGCGAAGCAGGGTGGCGCCAGGCTGTCCTTGTCTCCCCGTCTCCATGTGACTAAAGGTCGACCAGGCGGGACGGCTTCTCTGCGTCTGAGCCGCCCTCCCAGTGAGTACAGGACACAGGTGACTCTCACGGAAGGAAGAGAGTGGCCAAATCCAGCTCAGCGCTGACGACACACGACCCCCAGGGCAGATGCACACTTTGGGTGTGAAGTCTTTCATGGCGTGAAAGAAACACAAGGCTAGTAATTGTCCTGTGGCTTCAGTACTCCTCAAGTTGTCTGGTGGGAAAGAGATGCTCCGCCGACCTCAGACTCCTTAGCTCCCTCAGAGCAAAAAAAAAACCCCTTTGTTCCATGCTTGTGGCTCAATATCAAGGATTCCAGTATTAAGTTCTATTCTGCTGATCCTGGGACTTGACAGATGTAGGTCAGAGTGTTGCATTGTACATTGTAATACAAAGTGTTACATTATATTGTGGCCCAAGCATCTAAGCAAATATTTAGATCTTTAGAATTTAGCAGAGATCAAAAATGTGCAATTGGAGGACTTCCCTGGTGGCACAGTGGATAAGACTCCATGCTCCCAATGCAGGGGGCCTGGGTTCGATCCCTGGTCAGGGAACTAGATCCCACACGCACATCACAGCTAAAGATTCACACGGCGCAACTAAATATTCGCACGCCACAACTAAGGAGCCAGGCAAGCCGCAAGTAAGGAGCCCGCTTGCCACAACTAAGACCTGGTGCAACCACATATAAGTAAATAAATAAATATTTTTAAGATGTGGTAATGGAATATTTTAAAAATGTACAATTGGCACACCATCATCCAGTTGCCAGCCCTTACCTGTGACATAAAATGCTCGTTTTATTTTATTTTACCCAGGCAGTACTGATATATCAGTGCAGTCATGAATGTTTCAACTATCTCTTTGGGTTTTCACTCTTCTTACCATGCATCACCAGGGATTTTGACCGTATTACTAATGACCAGCAGTAACAACTTACGGCAGTCGTTTATTCTGTAAAATATGGAGATCACAAAACATAATGTCTGAGCTGCAGTGTGGGCCTCCTGCACCTGATAGGAATGAAGTCATCATTTAAGTGGCTTTAAATTAAGTGGCTTTAAAGGTGCCTGTGGGTCTAGATGCAGAGAGATAACCAAGGTGCTTACGGTCCAGATGAGAGAGATGCCGTGCAGAGCAGGCTCTCCCCCTTCAGGGGGCGATCTTCGTTAAAAGGCAAAACTGTCAAATGGAATTTTAAAAACAGTGTCCAAGCTCAGTGTTTACTGTAGGTTAATGACATACGGGACATTGTTGTTTTCAACACAAAGGTTAGGGAAGGTCTCCTTCTGAGGCAGAAACGAGACATTTGGCGAGTAAGTGGCCTGACTACCCTCCCTGTGTCCCTCTCCAGCCCCCTGGGTAAGGGGGAGGGGCTGGCCCAGGACACCTCCTCAGTGCAGGAACCGTAGCCTAGCTGGGTTAAGACCACCTGAAAATGGTGACTTCTGTTTCACGTTCTGTCCCCTCGCAGCCACGCTGTAACAAAACCGAGAGCCTAACAAAAATTACAGTCAAAGGAGAATGCTAACCATGTGTGTTTTGAGTTAACAATCAGAGGTTTACATTTTACGAGAGACATTTTAATAGTAAAACTATTCTTAAGCTACTTTGCCTTACCTTGAATTGTTGGAATTAGGTAGTTGACATATGCTGCTCTTGGAGCACATGTTCTGTGTTAGCGGTTGTTTTTACAGTCAACAAGTTGATAACATGTCTACAAACACTCTCAATTTTGTATCTAAAGCTAGACATTTTGTACTTGGAAATTCAGGACAGCTTATCGTGTGGTAGAGTGATGCCACACAACGTAAAATGTGATCGGAATGACTCCTGTTTTCCTTTCATGCAGTACACATTCTGGAACTTCATACCCAAGAACTTATTTGAACAATTCAGAAGAATAGCCAACTTTTATTTTCTTATCATATTTCTGGTACAGGTAAGTCTGGTCATCTTTTTCCGTCACCTCAAATGTAAATATAAATAAGTGGCATTCATTCTCAGGTGATTGGTTTGCTCCTCAGAAGGAGCAAGGACTTAATGCCCCTTTATCCGCAGATACATCCCTTGTTTTCTTCAAGGACTAGCACGTTGGGTCAGAGAGACCCGTTCACTAAAACATAGGCCTGAGCGCTGTGCATGTGAACTGGTCCTGGCCACTTTCCATCCTCGTTCTCCAGTACTGACGGGAGAGCAGTATCTTCCTAGTCTTTAGGGGGGATTCTCCTAAAGAAAAACATTAAGAGAAAGAGAGTTAAAAAAAAAGAGAGTGAAAACCACAGTCAGGTATGGATTAGGGAACAGGTCAGATGTGCTTTAAGAACAGCAACCTAACTTGTCTCAATCATACAGAATACCGTTGAAGGACTTTTAAAATTTCCCCGACAGTCATTTATGCAAATAATGTAATTAAAGTGTGGCACCAGAAGCAGAGGGGTGAATGGAAATAAAACGTGCACTGGAGTCAGCTGGTGTCTTTGCCACTGCTGACGTGGCTTCCTAAGCACATCCCGTGATTAAGGAGAACTGCCCTCAGTTTTATAGTAAAAATTCATATCTAATTTATCTCCAGTGGTGGGATGAAGTGGGGTAATAGTAAAGCGAGTTAAAATGAGTCACAGCAAACGTCGGCAGGTGTTACAGGGCCAGCCAGTCCGTCCAGAGCCCCTAAGACGTGTTTCTGAAAATGACTCAACGGTTCTCTTCTCATTGCAGCTGATTATCGATACGCCCACGAGTCCAGTGACGAGCGGCCTGCCGCTGTTCTTTGTCATCACTGTCACAGCCATCAAGCAGGTGAGCCTTACAGGCAGAAAGGACGAAGGTCCTACAGAATCTCTGCTACAGGACATCGCCTTTCATCCAAAGCAGAGTTCCCCGCTTTGTTTCAGCTGGTTCGTAGGAAACTTAGCTGACTTCTAGAAATTCACTTTTGTGACTGGTTTAGGTAGAGTCTTGAGTTAAGAGATGCTTGAGTTAAAAGAAGAGAGGGGCTTCCCTGGTGGCGCAGTGGTTGAGAGTCCGCCTGCCGATGCAGGGGACACGGGTTCGTGCCCCGGTCTGGGAAGATCCCACGTGCCGCGGAGCGGCTGGGCCCGTGAGCCATGGCCGCTGAGCCTGCGCGTCCGGAGCCTGTGCTCCGCAACGGGAGAGGCCACAACAGTGAGAGGCCCGCGTACCGCAAAAAAAAAAAAAAAAAAAAAAAAGAGAGATTGTGTAATGTAGCGCTAGTTTGTTGCCCCGAGAGTTTGAAGAGGACACGGTCGTTCTCGCGTGGAATCACCCAGAGACACAGCACCTGAGTTGCCTCGCCCGCTGTGTCCCTGGCTGCCCGGACCCCGAGGACCTGCTCGTGCAGAGGGTCTGGGATGTGACTCCATAAGTAGAACAGCCCGGCAACCCCTGACTCGCTCCATGTGGATCGTGCTGTTCTTTGCAATCCTGATAGATAAAGCCAGTGACTAACAGGAAGGACAGGTCGTCCGTTAGTCCCACCATCCACTCAGCCAGTTTAATGCTCAACCATCACTTCTGTTTAGTTCCAGAAAATTCCCGACATCTTGAAAGAAACCCCCGTACCCGTGAGCGTCACTCGCCGTCCCCCTCCGCAGCTCCTGGCGGCCACCAGTCTACTTTCTGTTGCTACAATTTGCCTACTGGGGACATTTCCTATTAACAGAACCATACAGTAGTGGTCTTTTGTGTCTGGCTTATTTCACCGAGCATGTTTTCAGGGTTTATCTACGTTGTAGCATGTGTCAGTGCTTCATTCACAGATGAATAATACTCCATCATGTGGATAGACAGACCACATTTTGTTTATCCATCATCCACTGATGGACGTTTGGGGTGCTTCTACTTTTTTTTGTGTGTGTGTGGCTTTATTTATTTATTTACTTACTTCTTGCCACACGGCGTGGCTTGTGGAATCTTAGTTCCCCGACCAGGGGTCAAACCCAGAGAAAGCGCAGTCCTAACCACTGGATCGCCGCCAGGGCATTCCCGGGATGCTTCTACTTTTTGTCTATTATGGAGGAGAACACCGTTATGAACATTCACATATAAGCTTTGTGTGGACGTAGGTTTTCATTTCTCCTGGGTACATACAAAGGAATCGAGTTGCGCTAATGTTGTAAAGAACTGCCAAAGTATTTTCCAAAGTGACTGCCCCATTTTACATTCCAACCAGCCGTGTGTGAGGTTTCAGTTTCTCCACATTCCTGCTAAGGCTTGTTGTCCATCTTTTTTATTACACTTACCCTAGCGGGTGTGGGGTGGTATCCCACTGTGGCTTTGATTTTACGTTTCCTTGGTAACTAATGATGCTGAGCATCTTTGCATGAGCTGATTGGCCTTTTGTAAATCTTCTTTAGAGAAATAGCTTCAAGTCATTGGCCTGTTTTTAAATTGGGTTGTCTTTTTATCCATGAGTCGTGAAAATTCTTTGTGTGTTGTACATACAAGTCCCTTATCTGCTGCAGACTTTTTTTTTAGTGATTTATTTATTTACTTATTCATTTGTTTTGGCTGCGCTGGGTCTTAGTTGCGGCATGCGGGATCTTTTAGTTGCGGCATGCAAACTCTTAGTTGCGGCATGCATGCGGGATCTAGTTCCCCGACTAGGGATGGAACCCTAGCCCCCTGCATTGGGAGCGCAGAGTCTTACCCACTGGACCACCAGGGAAGTAAGTCCCTGCTGCAAACTTTTGAACAGGATGACATTTGCATTTGAAATAATTTACAGAAAGGTAGCATCTAGTTAAATTCTTGATGGTCACATTGTTGCTGACAAAGCCATGCTTTCTGTGTTAGTTTCTAAATAAAAAATTAAGAAACTGAACACACATGTCACATGAGACATGGTTCAAGTGACAGTGGGTGACAGTGGGAATGAGGTGACGCATGGCGGAGTGATTGACTCCAGACTGAGAAAACATGAAGCACGGAGTCTCAAGGTGACCTTTGTGAGTGTAAGGGCGGTGCGTGTATCTCTCACAGCCAGTCTTCAGTGTGAACGTCTGGACTGGTCTGTATTTAATACAGAACCGTGAGAAGCATTTAAGGATTCCTTTGTGATAGCTTGGGTTTTATTTTCCACTCACCAGTCATCTGGGAATACAGATTTGAACAACGATATGATTTTACTTTATACCCATTCAATTGGCTTTTAAATGTCTGAAGAGCAGATGGGATTAAGATGTGGTCAAACAGGCATCCACACACACTGATGGGAGCGTGTCGGGACCATCTTGGGGAACAGTTTGGCAAAGCTGAGGATGTGATACAGGGACCCGCAGATGGAGCCTGGTCTATGCACTTAGCACATACTGTGTGAGCCTCTTAGAACAGACCAGTCACCGGGGGGCTGGCGACCCCAGGCCTGATCTTAGAGGGCTCTGCCCTGAGACAGTGATGCAGGCAGAGCTGAAAGAGCACCGAGCCAGCCCCAAGGGCATCCTGACCGCATACAGCAAGTGTCCCTGTCCCTAAGTGTGTGCCCTCGAACTCCCCGCCCTGTGGCTACAGAGTGAGGGCGGTGGTAGCAGCTCCTGGTGGGTGAGACCCGCCCATGGGCACAGAAAGCACCTGCCTGCCACCTTGGCCAGGACACGGTGCCCTGCGCAGCCCGGGTCCATCCTGGCTCGACCCTCAGACATAGGCCAGCAGACCCAAAGGGCCTGAGGAGAGGACGAAGGAGGTCCCTTGTCAGAGCTGTGACCTTCCAGGGCCACCCGTCCCCAAGCTAACCTCCAGCTCTGCCAGCACCCCGCTTCCTCCTCAGCCCCCTCCTCGGGGGGGCCCCAGCCCCTGGGTGCCGTATGCTCCCCTGCCCACCTGCCCGCGGCCCTCACCCCTTCCTCAGCGCCCCTGAGACCCAGGGGGCTCGAGCGGCCCTCGGCCCCCAGGGACCCCAGGCACAGCCCAGCTGACCCGAGGGTGGCCATCCGCCTGCGCGGGTCCCGACGGGGAGCCTTTGGAGCTGTGTCGGGTGGGGCGGAGTCGGGTTGGTCCTGTCCTTGCGGGCCGGAGGCCGCGGCACGGGGCAGCCGGGACGCAAGCAGGAAGGGGTCAGTTCAGGACGCGTGTCCCTGTGCAGGACGCGCCAGGACTTGCCCGGGTGGAGGCTGGGTGCGAGGGAAGACGTGGCTTCGCGCATGGCGGTGGCGGGAGCCCAGGGACGCAGCTCCCCCCACTCGTGTCCACACGCACTTGACCGTGGCCACGGCCGCGCCCGCCAAGTCCAGGAGGGGCTCACGGCGTCTCTCCCCGCAGGGCTACGAGGACTGGCTGCGCCACAAAGCCGACAGCGCCGTGAACCAGTGCCCCGTGCACTTCGTCCAGCACGGCCGGCTGGTGCGGAAGCAGAGCCGGAAGCTCAGGGTGAGTCCTCCCCGCCCCCGCCGACCCCAGACGGCCCCCAGACGGCCGCAGACCTGTTACGACGAGGAAACAGCGCCACGGGGCTGTTTTCATTGGCCAAACCTCCGTCTGAAATCGTTTCATTTATTGGATGCAGGCCCACCCTCTTCCCCAAGTACTGCTCACTTCGGGCAAGCTCCTACCACTATCTTTCTTTAACTTCTTACTTCTATGTATTTATTTTTAAAGCTTTAATCGACTTGACTTTTAGAGCAGGTTTAGGGTCACAGCAAATTGAGTGGAAGGTCCAAAGCCTCCCCGTGTCTCGCCCGGTCCCCCATGCACAGCCTCTCGGCCATCAGGCTCCCCCGAGGCCTGTTGTCTGAAGCGTATGACTTGATAGTAACCAGTCAAGACAGGGAGAGCTCTGAACACCTGTAGAGAAGTTATTTTACGGTAAGGCAAAACCATATTAGTATGATCAGCTCTACTAGTGGGGAATTTATGAAAATGGGGACAGAAACCTCCCTGAAAGCTGCATGTTAATTTCTTCTCTTTCAATATATTATTGGTGTAATAATGCATCATTGTGTTTAAATTCAAATTTAAATTATTTAAGTGGATTATTTCCAGGCCTGTGCTGGCCGCTTAGAAGATAAGTATGATTTTTACGGTTTGTCCCCGAGTCATGTCTCGCTGTGAGCCTGGGGGTGGAGCCTGGCCACCCTCCCCCGGATCCTCCTTGGGCTTGTCCTCCCCCTAGCCGCCGCCCCCCTCCCCCTCCCCTGCAGCCCCACCATCCCTCTGTCCTCCCCGGGGCTGCTTTCCTGGCCAGAAGTCCTGGCAGGGCCATCGGGAAGCTGCTGTGGGAGAGAGTCGCCAGCGCTCGTGCACAGGGACAGAAAGGTGGGCCTCCGCGTCTTTGAACCCGAGCCTCTGCTTCCAGGCACGTCCCCAAGCCCTGGGAGGGGCAGCGGGTCAGCGGGTATCTCGGGCTGAGGACAGGGTCGGGATGCCGGGACACTCCTGTTTCAGGTGTCATCAGCGTGTGGACCATCTTCGTTAACCTCATAATAGTTATTATATGTGTTCTATATTGGAGGTATTTTTAAGTTTCTAAACCACATTTTCTTTGTTTTATAAATTTCACCGTCCAGGTGTTTCAGTAATTCCCCTCCGTTAGCCTAGGTTGGCGATATTTTCCTAGTGGTCAAGGAGTCAGGAAGTGGGGAGCTGGGAGGACAGCCTCTCAGTATGGGAACAGCAGTGGGGACCCCCATGTATATGTTAACAGGCTCTTTCGGACCCTAGGCTCCAAATACCGTTTCCTTTAACAACTATATTTCCTTTGCAAAGTCTTCTATACTTTTAATAAACATCTCTTCAAAAACAGACCTAAACAGTTCCTGTCAGCAGAAAATTGAATTTTTAATGTATCGATCTCCTGTGGGGAATGTCTGCTCTGTATCCAGCCTGTTTTACCGGAGAGGATTTTAATGGAGTCTGTGAGACAAGGAAGGAAGCAAAGGCTGCTTGTGGCGAGTAGAAAAGGAACCTTCAATTTGTCCACTTCCAGGATTTGTCCTCGCGTGGATGGCGTCACACAGCCTGTAACTTTCATGCAGCTGAATTCCCTTGGGACTCACCCAGGTTGGGCATCTGGACGCCTTCCTTTCGTTGCAGAGTCTGGGGGGTGTGTGGCCCAGGTGAAGGATGTTGATGTTTCTCCAGTTTGGGGCCGTTCAAATAAAGCTGCTGTGAACATTTGTGTACAGGTTTTTTGTATGAGTATAGTTTCCGTTTCTCTGGCATAAAAACTCAAGAGTTTAGTTACTGGGTTGTCATGAAATAACGGTAAAGGGAACAGCCAAACCATTTCCCAGAGCGTCTGCAGTATTGTACCAGCAACGTGTGAGAGGCCCGTTTCTCGGCATCCCCAGCGGCGTTTGGTGTTCTCGCTGTTTCTTCTCTCGGTCGTTCTGATTCTCGGTGCGGTTTAAGTGTGTGCTTCCCTAGAGGCTGGTGAGCATCTTACCGTGTGCTTATTTGCCATCAGGGCATCTTCTTCATGAGACGTGCGTTCATGGCCCTTACCCATTTCCTACTTGGATTATTGAGGGTTTTTACTGTTGAACGTTGGGAGTTCATCTCTTCTCGAACCTGGTCCTCTGTCAGAAGTACCTTCATGGGGTATTTCGCAAAGCAGAAGTTGTTCATTTTGATGGAGTCCAATTTACTGATCTTTCCTTTTATGGATGCTGCCTTTCGTGTCAAGGTTAAGAACTCTTTGCCAAGCCCTGGAGCCCAAAGGTTGTCTCCTGGGTTTTTTTTGCTGAAAGTTTTATAGTTTTATGTTTCAGATTAAACTTCCTGATCCATTTTGTGTTACTTTTTACGTCAGGTGTGAGGTTTAGGTGAAAGTCCCTTTTTTTGCCCGGGACTGACCAAGTGCTCATCTGTTGGAAAGGCTGTCCCCGCTCCATCGAGTGGCTTTCGTACCTTTGTCCCAAGTCAGTTAAGCGTATTTTCGTGGGTCTGTTTCTGGGCTCTGGGCTGCGTCGCGATGGCCTGTGCCCGTCCTCTGTGGGGACCACTGGGGACCATTCAGTGCTGATCACTGCGGCCACGTCACAGGCTTCATGCCCGCAGGGTGACCACCCACCTCATCTGCCTGCTTGGAATACAGATGGTGCAAATATTTCTATCTTTGCAAAATAGAATATCACAATCTATTCTGTCGTAATGCACTGTGAAGCATCCCGGGTCTAAGGCTGGGGCACTGACCTCACAGGTCTTTCCTGGGTTTGGGCCAGATGTCCGGGCACCCATGTTTCTCAGCCATGTTAGCATCCACACGCCTTCCTGCAGGTATCACCGTGATGGTGTCTGTGGGAGCCGCTGCCCGGAGCCCGGCTTTCGGTTCACGGTGCTGCTGTCTGTCTGTCCCGCAGGTCGGGGACATTGTCATGGTCAAGGAGGACGAGACCTTCCCCTGTGACCTGATCTTCCTGTCCAGCAGCCGCGCGGATGGGACCTGCCACGTGACCACCGCCAGCCTGGACGGAGAGTCCAGCCACAAGGTAACGTGCCTGTCGTTTGTGCCCCATCGGGACCCGTGGGGACCTCCGCATCCTCCCCCAGCTGTGCTCTTGTGGGCAGAAGCTGCACCGGCCATGAGGCTCTGTGTTCAGGGGAAAGCCAGGGACTGTCTCGTTTGCTTCTCCCTGTTTCCCACTTTCTTCCTTCCACCCTCAGCCCCCCTAAGGACCAGCCTCTAGGTTGACAGAAGCAGCTCCATGTTCCTTATTTAGCTGTGTCGTTTAGCGGTGGTACCCAGTTAAGGATGGAAGGCAGAGATGGTTGGAATTTTGAAGTTTTCATTCTGCTGGTCAAAGTTAGTGACTTGACTGGACTGGAATTGTGTGAAAAGTAAGTCACGAGTCTAGATTTTGCCCGACTGTTACATCAATGAGTGTCTTTTTTTTTTTTTTTTTTTAATTTTTGGTCGCATTGGGCCTTCGTTGCTGCGCGCGGGCTTTCTCTAGTTGCGGCGAGTGGGGGCTACTCTTCGTTGCGGTGCGCGGACTTCTCATTGTGGTGGCTTCTCTTGTTGCAGAGCACGGACTCTAGGCGCACGGGCTTCAGTAGTTGTGGTGTACGGGCTTAGTTGCTCTGTGGCATGTGGGATCTTGCCGGACCAGGGCTCTAACCCATGTCTCCTGCATCGGCAGGTGGATTCTTAACCACTGTGCCACTAGGGAAGGCCTATGAGTGTCTTTTTGTTAAAATATCTTAGTAAGGATTTTCTGAAATTATGATTCATTTCTTACACTCAATATGGAATTCTGTACCAGCAGCTAGTGCTACAAAATTTTAATTAACAATCACGAAAGAAGAAACACATCGCTATTAATTTTAAGGATCTCATTGTTTTAAAAACCTGGAAGCTTCCAAGGAGTTTATGAAAGTGAGCCTTGCTCTGAGGCTCTGGCTCCAGAAATGCAGCTCTAACAGTGCTTGAATGCTGCCCGTGGACACAGGCGATTCTATGCCGGGAAAGCACCAAAGGATGCCCTAATCCTTTGTGGGTGACTTGGGGTGTCATCGTATGAAGCCCCATGGGGTTTCCCACGTTTACTCTTACACTTTCTATGTAACGAATCCCAGGAGGGGGGACCCTTCTGGCACAGTCAACTGTCAGGGAGAGCAGTTCTGGGCTGGAAAGCGCTGGGTGTCCAATGGCCGTTGGAGCTTGGGGTATCGTGTCCCATCCTCCCCGGCCCCAGTGAGCCGTGCACACCGGACTGCGGGCAGTGGGCTGCCCTCTGCACCCCGACCCACGAAGGGACGTCACTGCCTAGACGCACCCCTGGAGCAGACGCCACGAGCCTCCAGGTGCATCAGTGCTGCCAGGGTGAAGTTTAACAGCAGTCACCCTGGTCCAGACGTGGCCCATGTCTGCACCGGGGCTGCGCTTGGACCTCTCTGTGTTTGGGCTTGTCGGGGGGGCCGGAGTCACCTGAGCCCTTTCCTTAAAAGCAGAGGTCACGCCTACAGTTTTCACATCTGTAAGATGGGGGCAAACCTGTGTTCCAGGGGCTCTTGTGAGACTATAACTAGGAAATGTCCCAAAGTGCCGGATGCACAAGTGCCTCCACAACGTTGCAGGGATGCTGTGATCACACCCCCTATTGCTCTGAATCCTTTCACGCTTTGCCTGACACTTACTCATGGAAGACATGGAGGAGTCTGCATCCCCTCCCCCCACCCCTCCTTCCTCTCTCTTCCCAAGGCTGGTCCACCCATCCACGCTCCCTGGTGCCGTCTGGGCCCATCTTCTCAAAATGGGGTCCCAGACCCCAGCACCAGCATCACCTGGGATCAGGTTAGAAATGTGGTTCTCAGACGCCACCCCAGACTCACGGCCTCAGAAACTCTGGGGGCGGGGCCTGGGGTCCGTGGCCCCCTTAGTTTGAGGAGCCCTGGGGTGAAGGCCAGGTGAGGATCCGTGCAGAAAGCTGTGCTCCCCGGACAGTGACAGGTGAGGGCAGCTTGCCATGCCTGCGACAGCTGTCTGTGAACCACATAAACAAAAAAGAATATTTTAGGTCCCAAATTTGTTTCCTCATTCAGAGCCACCACTCTGACAGATGAATCCAAGTGTCCAGTTTTGAAGAAGAATTCTGTTAGTTGAGGACACTGGGTAAGAATGGAAGAATTTTCTGGCACCTAATAGGTACAGGAATCCCGGTGGTACCTACAGTTCTGTAACCTTGTTACATTTGCAAACTTTATTATACACCCCGTCTCGTGTGGTAACCAGGCTTTGTAACCAGGCTTATTCATATGCCTAAAAAATTAAACATTGGTGCTGCCCTAGGACGGGAGGCCCCCGCTGCTGGGTTTCTCTTGATCATTTTGGCTGTGAATTCCCATTTCTTGTCAATCTGCAGACCCATTACGCAGTTCAAGACACAAAGGGGTTTCATACGGAGGAAGATATAGATTCTCTCCACGCCACCATCGAGTGTGAGCGACCGCAGCCCGACCTCTACAAGTGAGCCGGCTTCCTCCCCGGGGTCCTCGCTGCTGTCCGTGCCCACGGCCCAACCGCGCGGGGGTTTGGAATGAGATTGCAAATCACTGCTGAAAAATTAGGACCTGGTCAAACATATATTACTTCTGTATTTTCATAGTCCAGCAACATTCCAGTCCATAAATCTTAATACAAATATTTGAAAAGGCTTGATGGAACTACATTTGTCAAAGAAAAATGAATTTTCTGTATTGTGAGGAAGTGACTCTAAGGGAAATCATTTAAGTCATGAGCTAAATAGAACAATTAAAAAGTGGGAGGAGAGGGGAGGAGTGGTTTAGCCTCACACCCCTGTGTTTCCAGTACAGAATCCCAGTCCTTCTTAGAAACGGGTCAGGGGTGAAGAGGGGGGTTCCCCAGAGCCGGGGTCTCGGGTCCTGCCCCCCTCCCCGGTCCCCTGTTGCCCTGGCAGTGACCTGACTCTCCTGTCCCCAGGTTCGTCGGCCGCATAAATGTTTACAACGATCTGAATGACCCCGTGGTGAGGTGAGGATTCCTGCTTCTTCTAAACACTTGGCGATTTCCTCTCTATCGATTTCCTCTCTATCGTTCAATTAAACGTGGATTCTTTTCCTGATGAGAGTTTTTCATCGTTGCTATCCTGCTGGGTTTGAGGGGGGAATTCTGCGTGACCAGAGGTCCGGGTTCCACTCCACTTGCTGGTTTCTCTTGTGTACACGCGTCTGGACGCGTTAACAGACGAACGCCCCCATGGAGCATGTATGCCCATGACTCTGCCGAGGGTCTTCTCACAGCCGGGAAGGGTGGGAGCTGGTCCAGCAGGCGAAGGGGAAGGCGCGTTTCCCCAATAGAAGCGCTTTTCATAACTGAACAGACCGTGTGTCTTCAGCCAGGACGTTGAAAGGTTTCTGACTTGGGGGCCACTTCATTGGGCTGTATGAATCTGCCCAGACTCATCACTGGGACACAGCCTCAGTCTTAGACGTTGGGGGATGTGTCTCCCAAGGGCTTGTGCGGGCTCACGGCCCCCGGGGACGGAGGAATCTGCTTCAGGGATGGGCAGTGGCCAGCGCGGTCACAGGTGGGTGTCCACACCTGCTTCTTCAGTGGCCTCACCCCGGGCCGCTGGCGGCAGGGAGCTGACTCAGCCCTGAGGTCGTGGCGCCCAGACGAGCCGGCCCTGCTCACTGCAGCTGTGGCCCATGCTACCTCACTGCCCGGGCCTTGGACGTTTTACCCGCACGTGGCCTCGGGTCTACGCTGAGGGAACTTGGCTTTCAGTAGGTTTTGACACCGCTCTCCTTCTTCACAAATCCCGCTGGTTAGAGAAATTATGTTTCTTCCAAGTTAAGCAGTCACCAGATTCTCTGTGTCCTGGCATTGCCTTGTGTATTAAGGAAAATACTGGGCCAGAAGTAGGAAAAAACACTCAGTGGGAAATTACTGCAAAATAAATCGTCATGGGGTTTATGTCCTTGAAAGGCTCCAGAAATTACTCGCTTTAAGGAGACAGTTGGCACCCCTCTTAGCATGTTTTGATCACCATTCTTCATCAGCAGGTTGGCAGTTGCTTTCCAGAATCTGTGGAGGCATTGCCCGACCGTTCTTAAATACCTATTGTTCTAAAGGTGAATGCCTGGTTACCTTGGAGAAATAATGTGGGTTTCTGTGTCTTGCGAGGATTAGTTCGAGTTTGAACAAGAGTGAATATAGTTAGACAGATCCACATTGCCAGGGGGTGAGGCTGGAAAAGTGAGCACCGCAGGCTTTGCTCGTTTGCTATTTGGACGGAGTTGAAGGCTGAGCCCTTTGGGAAGATAATTACCAATATATTTTGCGTTTTGATACGAATTCTACTTTAGCTTTTTAGGTATCTATATGATTCAGCAGACTTTTAATATTTGGGTATTTAGAGACGTTTATAAACTCGTGGTGTGGACAGCTGTGAGTTGCTCTCAAGTTGTCTCTGACAGTTGTCCAAGCTGTGAGAAGCTCTCAGTCCTCTTGTAGTGATATTTCTCCATCCTCCTGTCCAAACTAGAAGTGAAGTACTTTTTGAAGTAAATTATTTTTAGACTCCCCAGAGACGCTTTATAAAAGGGCCATTTATTTCCATAAACACCTTGGACATGAGCTGTCCTAAGTGTTTGCTAACAGAGGCTGACAGTACTTGTAACACAAGCAGACAGCACGTGTGCAGCCAGGCGCCTGTCCCGCGTGGCTGTGAGGCTGGGGGACACACCCTGAGGCCATGGGACAGCCCTGGGTAGGCCCGTCGGGTCGTGGGTTGGGGGGGGGGCCCTGCCAATGCACCCTGCTGGGCAGGCCTCCTTTCTCATCTTCAGCCTGATGTGGTCCTGAGCTGGGTCAGCTAAGTATACTGAACGCATTTGAGCTTATCACGTTCAGTGGATTCTCAGCCTTCCGCGGTAAAGGGAAATTAAATGCCGACAAAGTGAAAAGCAAGCTTTAGCAAACCGTTCCCTTTACCCTCCGAAGGAAATCGGGAGAATATTGTAAATGGCAGAATTAGTGCATCTGGATTCTGCCTATTTCCCTTCTACTCTTGGGAAACGAGAAGAAATTATCACTCGGTCGACAAAGGGGACCACGCGTCCACAAGCCCCTGCAGGCAGAGCGTCTGTCTGCGGCTCGCTGTCGCGTCCAGAGGGCTTGTTTTTGCACGAATGTTTCTAAATGCCTTGGTCGCTGCGTTGGCCCCTGGATCGCCCCAGACTCCCAGGCCACCAGCATTCAGGGGCCCTTGGGGCTCGGCTGCAGTGCTTGTAAATGCCACGCAGGGCCTCACAGCCTTCTTCCCTGAAAGCGTGACTGTGTTGTGTACGTGAAACCCCCGAGGGTGTGGTAGAAACAGCTGAGTGAGGGGCAGGCACCACTTGGGGTCCCCGGTGCCTCAGGCCTCAGACGTGAAGCCTGTTAGGAGCGGGTTTCCGGGTTGGTCCCTTGAGTGGCACTTCTGCCTAGTGCCCAGGGGCTGCTCATGGCACCCGTGGGGGCCCCAGCACCCTCGCTGTTGCCAGTGGAGCACGTTTAAAGCCTTGGGGTGCGGCCCCGTGGGGCTGGGGCAGGGCCGGGGCCCTGGAGGGGCTGACTCTTCCGGGATCTCCCAGCAGACAGGTTCTTCCCGCCCCCGCCAGGCAAAGAGCACGTGCTTTCACATGGGCCCGGCTAGCTGTCCTGGTCCAAGCACAAGCAGATCTTCACTGAGACGGTCTCCTCTCAGAACGAAGCGTGTGGAGCCAGGGAGCTGCTTCTGCGTCTTGTCGTGCCGACCTGCTTTCTCCATTGCCCTGTTTCTGGTCATCCTTATCTTTGCAGGCCATTAGGATCGGAAAACTTGCTTCTTAGAGGAGCCACGCTAAAGAACACTGAGAAAATCTTCGGTAAATGTTTTAATTAGCGAATTATTAATAATAGCTTCTAAAACCAAGGACCCATTAAGCAGTTAAAATCCGTAGATTTAACTATGGATGAAAGCGTACCATAAAAGCGTCTCTGTGCTTTGAGGGGCTGTGGAGTTATGGCCGCGGTAGTTTTCCTTACTGAGAAAACCGGTCGCCGCGTATAACCGCCATCCACAGAGCCGTGACGCCTGAGAGTGTTGCTTGCAAATTAAGTGCCTGTAGTTTTTGACTCAGACGTGAACTTATATCTATGAAAGGATTCACACAGTGTAGTCCTGCAAGAAATTTCCTTTAATGGCTGTATTTCTTTGCTAGTATTTCCCACTTCCGGTGGGTTACTTTTTATGTTTTAACGGAAACAGCTTATAAATATACAAATGTGTCCCGTTGTTGGAAAACTCAATACATTAAAATCTGAACCTAAAAAAAAAAGCGCGGATTGCTCTGTATGCAGGAAAAGAAAAGCATTCCTTTGGTCTAAAGAATCCTGTGTGACTTTTTATGAACAGCTAGCTTGCCTAGAAAAATTTAAAATATGATCCGTTTTGTCCAAAATTTCATTTTTGTCGTAGCTGTGCATACTTCACGATGTAGAGCAAGACACGGTTGTGGTGTTGTTCTAACATGTGCTCTGCACTTCATAGGTGTTGCTGTTTACACGGGCATGGAAACCAAGATGGCACTGAATTATCAGTCAAAATCCCAGAAGCGATCAGCTGTTGAAAAGTAAGCCACTTGCCCCATGGTTCGAAACGCGTAAAAACTCATCCGTGGCTTCCCACTGTCGCAAAGCCCCGCAGATGGGGAACCATCTTCCTCTTAGTCTTACTAGCAGCTCCTTCATGGGATCTGATGGACAGTCAAGCGGGTTATTTAGACCTTAGATTGACAGTGTTACTTTGTGGGGACGTAAATGGCCACGCACCCTCAGCCACGTCTGCAGGCTCCCGCCCGCGCGTGGACACCTGGAGTTCTGGGTCAAGGTCCGTTGTGGGTGCCCAGCATCTCCTCCCACCATTTCATGAAAAAGTGAAAGTTCTGTCACTTTTCTGATACGGGTTCAGTGAGGAAAGCGTTAGCAGAGGGAACAGTCTTCTTTTCATTAAATGGTAAAATCCTGATAATGTCAAGGACACAGTTGAATTTGTAAGAAAACATGGCCCAGAATGATGTCTTCTTTGCCTCTCGCTAAAGTGTGTCCTTAACTTGAAGTGTACAGCTGAGTGTCCTCGTGTAGTGTAATGAAGCGCTCCGGGCTCCTGGGTGATCTGTGGGGAGACTGTGGAGGCATCGTCTGTCTGCTCCTGTCAAGTCGACCTTGAAATGTGATCCTGGGTCTCTGTCCATCTGTGGCTGCATCAGCTATGAACTTGGACAGTTGGTTCTCACTAAAGAAGAATGCTTAGTTTCCAGATGTCTGCACTGACAAATCGGTTTCAGAAATAGATACTGGAAAACCAAACCTTCTTCATAAGCTCCTAAGATACCGGCTAAGGATTCAGCACTTTTCCTAGGCGGAGGGCCTTCGCTCCCTCCCTCCCTCCCCCCTTCCTTCGTGGTGATAATCTCCAAGTCTGGAACTCACTGGCTGATGCTCCATGGTAGAAGAAATTGATTTCTGGGTGTTCTTTGAATTAAGAGTCCTAGACCATGCAGAAGCCCTGTGAGCCAGGCTGTGCCCTCCTGTCTATAGGAGTTCCCTGCCCTCAGCACTTTCCCAGGTGGCCGCAGAACACACGCCAGTGCCCACGGCGTGTACTCAGATGTAGACGAGTTCGCATTTTCACTTTTACCCTGACGGTTCGTCGGGGCGGGGGGGAGTCCTTTAAAACCCGTTGTTGTGCTGTTCCTGTCTGTTCACAGCACGTTCATGCTGACGTCTGTGAGAAAGGCGACGCCCAGCTCAGGACTCCTCGGGGAGCGGGAGCTAGGTCACCGCCGCTGTCTTGTGTTTCAGATCAATGAATGTGTTCCTCATCGTGTACCTCTGCATCCTAGTCAGCAAAGCGCTGATTAATACCGTCATGAAGTACGTGTGGCAGAGCGAGCCGTTCCGAGATGAGCCGTGGTACAACCAGAAGACAGAGGCAGAGAGACAGAGGAACCTGGTATGGAAAGTGACTCCGCAGGCTGTCGCTGTGGAAACGTGGGGAGACCGGATGAGGTCTGGGTTGATGAAATCTTTGTGGTAGACGCCGCGCTCATTGATGGTGAAGGTTGTCGGCTGCCTGCCCCCGCCCCCGGCCCTGCAGCTGTAGACACGGGTTGAGCCTCCTTCTTTGGGTATTTGAATAGTCAAGTCTGAAAAGGTGTCGGCTTCCATCCTGGATTCATAAGGACACACCTTAAACACCTAAAACTCAGCGCGGCGACCTGTATTATAAGGGGGCTGAGTAGCTGCCTATTGGTGAGATACACGGTCCCTAATTAGGTAATAGATGGATAAAAGGAGCGTCTCGATGACGATGGGAAATTACAATAAGAATTGGCTTCATTTTCACGTACTCCTATTTATCAAAAATGTTTTCCCCCAAACCAGTGAGTTAATTTGATGAAATGTCCTCTACTTAAAGCAGTACAGTCTCCTGGCTGGGCCTACTGCGTCCACCTGAGCGGTGTGCAAATCCAGACCTGGATCCACTCAGCTCAGAGCAGGGCCGTGTGCAGGTCCCAGCCTGGCCCCCACTTCCTTCCTGTGTTCAGTCCGGCCTCCCATGAGACAAATGGCTCAGAAATAAGGATAAAACTATACAGAAACACCGTTTGTACAGACCCCTAAATTTGGTCATTTATCAGACTCTCGAGGGAAACTTGCAATCATCACGGTCTACAGCATCCTGCGGGCTCTCAGCTGGAGACCCACCCCCGCTCCCCGCCGTCCCTGAGTGTGACTCACAATCCCCGCCACGCCCCCCACCCCCCAGCAGCGCAGATATCGGGCAGCTCCTGTCCCGGGCCTGCCACGGCGCTAAAGTCGGGTGCGGGAGACGACGGCCCCCGCTGCCCCAGTGGCCTTTACCTTTGGGTTTGAAGCACTCGGTTTAGAAACAGCACTCGTTAAGCTGTGCTTGACTGACTGAGGTTTGAGCCGTCGTGATGCTGGCGGGCGGCGGGGGGTCACACGCCTTCTCTTAGCTCCTCAGAGCCTTCACGGACTTCCTCGCCTTCATGGTTCTCTTCAACTACATCATCCCCGTGTCCATGTACGTCACCGTGGAGATGCAGAAGTTCCTCGGCTCCTACTTCATCACCTGGGACGAAGAAATGTTTGATGAGGAGACGGGTGAAGGGCCTCTGGTTAACACCTCGGATTTGAACGAAGAGCTAGGACAGGTCAGGGCTCCTGAATTGTCTTCTCTCACTGGCTGGCCCTTGAGACCCTCTTTTATGTCCCCAGGTTTCTAGAAGCTACGTGATTCTTACCACGCAGGCAGGCCTTCGGGATGGTCAGATGGGAACGTTCCATTTCAGCCCATGCGCAGCGGTGTAACCCGTACCGGGTGAAAGAGGGCGGCAAAGCGGCTTTTTATCTTTACGTGACAGCGCCCGGGGCTCTGGGTTGCACAAACTCACTGCCATAAGCTCGTCGTGGCCTTTCTAAGTGGTGCTGATTCTGGGTTTCAAGGGAGAGTTAGCAGCGAGCCTGTTCACAGGGGCTGCCCTCGGCTGTCCCGTCCCATCTCCTCGGTCCTCACGGCCCCGGTGATCATTGTCAGGGTGGGCAGAGTGAGACCTGAGTTTCAGTCTCACGGTGTAAAGAGTTCAGAACCCCTCCACTGAACCCCTGCTCCAGGCTGACGGCTCGTGGCCTGGGCTCTGCACTGGCAGCTCTTGACCTGTAAAGTGAGCGTAGTAACAGGTACCCGCCCTGCAGCGTGTCCCGCGGACGGAACGTGAGGGTGGGAGCCCCCGAGCGGGAGCCCAGCGGGATGGGTGGAGCGGGGACTCGCCGGGACCCTCCACCCCCTCCCGGGCCCGCGGGTCTCTGATAGCCGGCGGTGGGGGCTCGGGGGGACCCGTGTTCCCCACAGCTCACGAGGTGCCCACAAGGTCCGGGATCCCCACCTTGTTTCAGTTCATCGAGATCCAGGGTTTAAAACTCTGTGTAGTTTTCACACTTGCCACAGTTTTCTATCGGAGATTTTTGTCCCTTGACTTGTTTGAATTCTGTCATCTTCCAGCCCTTAAACGATGCTGCAGGCTTGGACCTCCCAGGCCTTATGGGATAAGCTCATCCCACCCGTACCCTTGATTTTTTGGTCAGACCGGATCCAGGACCAAGCCCCCAACCCCTGCCGCGTCTCTTGTCTTTCCATGAGATGGAAGGAGAAAAGTGTAGAAAGTCCCCCCTCGGCCCCCGGAGCCAGGCTGTGTCCAGACGCTCACATGCACGGAGCTTCGGGCGGGGACGGCCAGTGTGCTCACCGTCCGGCCGGGGAGGCAGCGCGGTTGGGTGAAAGCCTCGGAAATCACTTCGTTCGGACGAGGCTGCCTTGGGGGCTCCGAGGGCCCTCGAGGGGCAGCAGCTCCCAGCTGAGTCATGTCCGCAGGTGGAGTACGTGTTCACGGATAAGACGGGCACCCTCACCGAGAACAACATGGAGTTCAAGGAGTGCTGTGTGGAGGGCCACGTGTACGTGCCGCACGCCATCTGCAACGGACAGGTGCTCCCCACCGCCGCCGCCATCGACATGATCGACGCCTCCCCGGGCGCCGGCGGGCGGGTAGGTGGCCGTGCTGCTGGCTGTGCATCCTGCTGCCACCTGTCCACGGGCGGGTCATGCGAGGTACCAGGGGCATCTCCTGTCCTGGGGTCCAGGACAGATGCTGCCCTCCGGCGACTCGGGGTGGGGAAGAGCTATGAGTGTCCCCATCTGCACAGGCGTCCCCAGGTGCATCTGGCCGTCACATCAGGGTTGGGGCAGCTGTCTCCACGTGGCCAGGTGGGGAAACCGTGGGCTGAGAGGAGAGGGCCCTGCAGACCATGAGTGCTCACACACGGACACACAGACACACACTCGCACACAGACACGGGTGCACACACAGACACGGGCACATGTGCTCACAGACATGGGCACACACACAGACACGGGCACATGGGCACATGTGCTCACAGACACAGGCACACACGTGCTCACAGACACACGCACACGTGTGCTCACAGACACATGCACACACGTGCTCGCAGACACAGACACAGGCACACACGTGCTCACACATACATCTGCACACAGACACATGGACACAACTGCACACACACAAGGCACACACACACAGACACATACCTGCACACAGACACAAGGCACACACGTGCTCACACATACATACACACTGACACATGGACACGGACACACACCTGCACACAGACACAAGGCACACACTTGCTCACATACACTCCACACACACACACACACACTGGTTCTGTGGCTCCAGGTCTCACCCCCTCCAGGAGGGCCGTGACCCTCGGCGGCAGTCGCCCAGGAGACCGTTCCGGAAGCTTTGGTGGCTGCAGAGCCTGCATGGAGCCCCAGGGGACTGAGGTGGCCTGAGTCAGCTCTGCTTCAGCGGCCTTTTGAGAGCCGGTGCGCGTGTGCCTCTGGTGCAGAAACGGCCTCTTCACCCCCGAGCCTCGGGGGAGGGCCAGGTGGTCTGTGGCCTTGCGGGGCATCGCACCTGCCTCAGCTGCCCACCTGGCCTGCGCGAGGCCAGCCCAGCCCTTCTTGGCCCCCTCAGTCTCGGTCGCACCCCAGGGCGCGGGACGGCTTCTGGGAACCCGGGGATCGCAGGCCCGTCTCTTCTTGTGGCCTTGAACCTGCTGCCTCCCTGAGGTCCGTGTCCATCTTTGTCTGGACCGCAAGAGCAGAGGAAAGGCAGCCGGACTCCGCTGCCACCGCCAGAGGTGGAACTAAGACTCCCTGACCCCCAGGGCTGCAGGCCCGGCGTTGTTGTTTACCGTCTTCTGTTTGGTCTCCTTGTTTTGAGTGGGTGTGCCATAGAGTTGTGGGTTTGTGCTGTATTTGTAGGAGAGGGAAGAGCTGTTTTTCCGGGCCGTCTGTCTGTGCCACACCATCCAGGTGAAGGACGACGACGAGGCGGACGGGCCCAGGAAGTCGCCGGATTCAGGGAAGCGCTGTGCGTACATCTCGTCCTCGCCTGACGAGGTGGCCCTGGTCGAAGGCATCCAGAGGTGCGTCTCTGGTCCCTGATGCGAGGGGGGTGCAGGACCTCTCCACCCCGACATTCAGTCATAGAGATCACCCTCCAAGTAGCCTCTCCTTCAGCCTGCCAGCTCCTGCCAGGTCAGCGGGACCCTGTCCCCCGGGTCCCATAGTGCCTTCCTAATACGATTAGGGCTGTTGCCGTGTTAGTGTATGTCTCCACCTCCACGTCCCGGAAGCTCCTCGAGTCCAGAAGCCAGGCCCGTTTGCTCTTCCCCATCCCAGCCTGGGCCCACATGGGCAGAGCCCTCACACGTGCTGGTGCAGGAGGGGGCGTTACAGATGAAGTGCCCCGTGGCCCGTTGGTTGAACGGGGCTATAGTTTGCTCATCAGTAAGATGGAGCGTCTGTCTGGAGACTGATGGGCTCCCAGAGTCCTTCCAATTCTGACATGGTAACCAACCTGTAAGCAGCCCCACTGATCAGTAGAGACAGGGACCAATCCTCAGAGCTGCTGCCGTCCACACCCTCCAGTAAGAAGGCAGCTAATTGCGTGTGGTCCGCCAGACGGCCGGGTACGTCGACGTTCCTGGGCCCTTGGAGGACGTCTGAGACAGTGCTGTAACTTCCCGACTTTACAATGCCGTCTACAGCCTCTTCTTCTGGAAGCGTTCCTTTTTCAAAAGGAGAGCTTTCCCGAAGTGTAAAATGGAAACATGCTATGAAAGAGGGCCATCCGGGTCCACACTGACTCCCAGGTGTGTCTCCTCCCACAGATTGGGCTTCACGTACCTGAGGCTGAAGGACAATTACATGGAGCTCCGGAACAGGGACAATGACATTGAGAGGTGAGAGCCTGCCTGGTTGGGACGGCAGTACAGGGTTGTCTTTACAGAGCTCTTTCACTGGAGAAAATACCAAGTTCTCTGCACTCCTTCCATAACTCGTTCTCCCTCTTCTCAGTAACAACACCAAGCATGTCACCGAAACACCTGGAGAAGTTGAGTCGGATGGTTAGAGGAGAAGTTGGGTGGTGGTGTGCCCTCAGACAGGCTGGGGTTAAGCCACACATTGTCAGTTTTACTGCAGGAGTTGACAAAGCTTCTAGTACGTTCTGACACCCCCAAGGCCGAGCTCTGACTCCCCACGAGAGGGCCAACGTAAGCCCTTCCCCCGGGAGTGGCCCTGGAATCCTGTGTTCTCGGAGCAGGTTCCCAGGCCGTGGAGCACGGGGTCCTATAGAAACACTGAGCGGTAGCCTTGGAGGGACCAGATGGACGGGGGATGTTTCACTTTCCATATCGACTCTTAGGGACCATCTAGTCTAAAACTGCTGCTCCCAGAGACAAATGGCATGTTTTGATTTTGACTCAGAGGATGGGGCCATCCAGCTCTCCTTGCTAAATAAACATCAGTGGGCAGTTATGGATACGGCACACGTGGTAAAGAATGTAAGATTTGGTGGTGATGGTCTCAAAAGAGCTGGATTTTACATTTTTGCTCTTAAGAAAAATAAACTCCCAGGCTGCGGAGGTGGTGAGCCCCTCGACTCCAGAACGGCTGCTGGGCCCTAGGCCCGCCAGGTCAGCTGGGGCTCCTCCCGCAAGCGCTCGGGGCCTCTGGGCGCCATGGGGTCACCCCTGGGAGGGCAGTGACGTTGCTGTCCGGCTTCTGGTTTCCAGCTGGAAAGGCAAGTGAGCGCCCCTGAGGCCGTAACGCCACTCGGTGCTCCAGGCCCCCCGGGAGCCAGCTTGCGGGCCAGCGGGGCCGGCGAAGCCTCACAGCCACCTAGGCTGACAAGCCCCTTGCTCTTGTAGGGATTGTGAAGCACGCAGGGGAGGGCCGGTAGTCGCCCCGATGTAGTGAGACGTGGAGCCGGGTGATAGTAAAAGCAATACTTAACCTCTTTTTCAGGTTCGAATTGCTGGAGATTTTGAGCTTTGACTCAGTAAGAAGGAGAATGAGTGTAATTGTCAAATCTGCTACAGGTAGAGATTTCTTTCCCTTTGGTTTCTTAAATGATACAGTGTGACTGTGTTTTACTCTGATGCCTCAATTCTGTAGGAGCTTTAAGGATTTAACTGTTTATTCTCTTTGTTTAAAGCATGGATAAACCACCACTAACCCCTCAGCCTCAGGCCCCGTTTGTCCCCGAGCACCTTCGGCTGAGGTTTGGTCACCTTCGGTTTTTCCCCACCGAGGGAAAGTCCTGTGACTCTTCCCCGGGGCTCTGAACTCCCTTCAGTTTACGCATGCCACAGCCTGTCTCCTGGGTCCCCACCTGCAGGCCCCGCCCAGGCGTCTGCGACCACGTCCTTCTCGAGCCCTCGTGCGCTCCCTGTGTCTGCCGGGCCTCCTGGGCTCGGGTCCTTGATGGAAACAGGCAGCCGCCCCTCCAGCTCTTCTCATGGAGGCTCTGAGCTGCCTCCCAGCTTTCCTTCCCAGGCCGCCCCCTAGGGTACACCACCCGGGCTTTTCCACCTGGAGGCCCTCTACCTGGCCTAGACTTTTCCACCTGGAGGCCCTCTACCTGGCAGGGCTTTTCCACCTGGAGGCCCTCTACGTGGTCTGGACTTTTCCACTTAGAGGCCTTCTATCGGGTGTAGACTTTTCCACCTGGAGGCCCTCTACCTGGCAGGGCTTTTCCACCTGGAGGCCCTTTACGTGGTCTGGACTTTTCCACTTTGAGGCCTTCTATCGGGTGTAGACTTTTCCACCTGGAGGCCCTCTGCCTGGCAGGGCTTTTCCACCTGGAGGCCCTCTACGTGGTCTGGACTTTTCCACTTAGAGGCCTTCTATCGGGTGTAGACTTTTCCACCTGGAGGCCCTCAACCTGGTCTGGACTTTTCCACCTGGGGGCCCTGTTACTCACGTGCAGCTCTCCCAGGACATCTCCACGGCCACCTGCAAGAAGCCTTCCTGGCTTCCTCCTGCCCTTGCGGGCTGCAGATGTCCTGGATGCAGAGCCACGCTTACTCAGCAGTGTGGCCAGCGCAGCGCTGCCGAGCGTCCGGTGAGTGCCGCTGGGTTCAGTTTGCTAACGTGTTTGCAAGTGGCACCTTACCAAGAGACAAGGCATCTTACTCTTTCTTGTTTCTTAAAACGAGACCGCACTAGGCTATGTTTTTCTCCTTGGAAACTTGCCTGGAGAGCAGCGAAACAAAGCTGCTGCCCTGAACCTAAACAGACTCGGCCTCAAGTATGGCCTGGAGAGCTCTGCGTCAGCAGTGTCCTCACACTCAGGTCGAGCGGATTTCCTCTCCACAAAGTGAGTTCCCGTAACAGGGCTGCTTGAGCCTCTTTCGATGCAACCGGAAATGCCTTATTTTGTCTCCCAAGCCGGTTGAGGACATCGGGAGGTTGCTGAAGGCCCATCTTTCAGCCAGGCCCCGTGAACCGCGCTCCGCGAGCTGCAGCGCTTGGGCGTCTCGGAGCTGGCGCTCGGACCCGCGTGGCTCCCTCGCCTGCAAAGCAGGCCGTCAGACGTGGCGGCTCCACCAACGAGCCTTGCACCAGTGAGCGCCATGGACATCGAGTCTTTACGTAAACGCTGCCCCGAACACGTGGCCACAGGGGCAGCAGGACACGGGAAGCACACGGCCCGTCATGTTTGGAGACACATCCCCTGGGCGGGTGCCCCCTCTGCTGTGCGCTGGCCAGCGCTGGGGTCCATCCAGGACGAAGGCGTTCAACTGCGCGAGGCCCCACCATCCGCCTTTCTCTCTTGTGACTTGCCCCGGTACAAACGTGGATCATGCTCGAGACAGTCCGTGAGCCAGCAGTCGTGGCCACAGCCTCGGGAAGCAGTGCGTCAGCTGGTCACACACCACCTTCTCCCCCTCTGCACATCCTCCTGACCCGGCCCGCACAGCGCAGGAACTGAGGTGTGGACTGTGGAATCTTCACGAACAGCGACACTTCCCATCAGAAGGAGCGTGGCTCGGCCTGGAGCAGCAGCTGGGTCACGTGAAGGACTTACATCCTCGGCGCTCTAGAAACCCCTTCCTGGAGGGGAGAGGCCGGGCCATCAGAACCCCGCAAGGCAGCAGTGAATTCTCAGAGACGTGAATATTTAACTAAACAAGTTGTCCTCTAAGTAGTAATACCTCCCCGGAGATGACCCTAAAGGCACTGATTTCCAGCCTCGTGGGCGGGGCGGAGACCGGAGCCCCTGCAGCCCTGAGCTTCTGAAGATTCTCCCCGAGAAGCCACTGCAGCCGTGGAGCCACCCAGGTCCCACGGCGCTTGGCGTGGGCCGCGGTCACCTCACCTGTGTGTTTGCACTGCTCTGGAGTTCTAACTTCTTACTCGTTTACAAAACTGGAAAAGCAGGTCTGCAGCTGGGGCCCAATACTCTCTGCTCTTGTCCTTTGCAAGTTAAACGTCACCTTCCACTCCAGATGTTTTCACGTCAGAGGCTCCGCTTGACAGTGTCTTTAGGCTGAACACGTCCCACGTCTGCGGCGGGTACAGAGGGATGACAGGTCGAGACAGTAGAAAATTTAAGTCATTCACAGGCCATTACTTGGAGTCATCTGTGATTTTTCTAGAAAAGGAATTACTGTTCAAGAAGGTATCACCACTCAGAATTGTCTGGACCACGAACCTTGTTTTATCCTATATCTGGTGCCGTATGTACAGCACTGCCTAGAAGTCACGGCTGGTGCCGGGCACGGATTCTGCCACCAGGCTGGCGGGCGTGTGACCAGACTCTCGGGTCACGGCCTGAGGGTGTGCGGGCTTCTCCCGGGGATTGGACTCACTGCTCAGATTCCCACTGGGGGCGGCGGCCGTGCTGCCGCTTCTTTCCCAGCTCAGCCCCACGTGTCCCCTCCGCATGCCTGCGACGCACACTGCAGACACCGTCCTTCCTGGCCGTAGGTTGACGTTGCCCTGGGTTTAACTGCAGGACTCCCGTGAGCGTGAACCGGGCCGTGTTTTAAGTGTTTCGCTCTGTATGTTGCAGGAGATAGTTCTGGGACCGAGGACAGAGCCACCCACGATGGGCTCCGATGCTGCCCCTGAGTTCACGGGCCCTTGTCCAGATCCCCGTGTGGACCACCGGTTCTGGGCACCCCAGCCCTCGCCCCAGCACTGTGCCCCCTCCTCCCGGCCCCTCCTGGTGCTCTGGGTTTGGCTCCCGGGTTTCCTTCCCACGGGCCGTCAGCATCTTGGGTTTCCAGGGACCCACCCCAGGCCGGGGCTCGGTGTTCGTGATTTCTGTCTGATGACAGAAATCTGTTCAGGGCTGAACAGAACCTGGTTCCAGCAGCAGTGCCCCCTCTCCAGCCCTGCAGCCGCTGTGACAAGCCCCTCGGTGCTTCCGCAGAAGAGGGCCACGTGGTTTGCAGGCCAGAAGAGTCCTCGAGAAAGAGGAGCCCCGGTGCCAGCGGCCTGTGGGTCAGTGCGGGCGCCCGCAGTTGTTTCCGAGCCGAGAGCTTCCCGACCCGTCTGGAAGGGAAAACCTTTCACCTCGAGGGGGGAGGAGCGTGCACCCCCAGCACTGAGACGTGTGACGTGACCGGGGCAGTAGGTGTGGGGAGAATCGTTCGACAGATGCTTCTCGTCACTGTTGGTCACGCCCAGTGTCCCAGCAGCTTGTTACCCCATTTGGGGTCGGCCACGCCCTCTGCGTCCGTACCCCTCCCTGGTCCCGAGGGCATTCGTCCCTCACTCACATCCTTGCCAGGGAGCAGGCGGAAGTGACGGGACGAAGGACGCCCAGGAGCCAGTTTCGTTCCTGGTTCCTGACTTTCCTGAGATTCTGGGCTTGTCGGAATAAACCGAGGCTTTGTGGGGGGATCTGTGGCTTTGACGTTTTCCTGATCTTACAGGTTAACCGGTCAGTCGACATCTCCACCGCAGTCTCAGCGCTGGTACCCCTGGTTTTGTTTTTAATAAAAGCGTCCCTTGAAAAACAATTTAGTCTTCCCCATAGAGTGATTAAATGAAAATCTTCTTTTCTCGTTTTCTAGGAGAAATTTATCTGTTTTGCAAAGGAGCAGATTCCTCAATATTTCCCCGAGTGATAGAAGGCAAGGTGGACCAGATCCGATCCAGAGTGGAGCGCAACGCAGTGGTGAGATGCGGGCGGCGGCCTCACGCCTCTTCTCCCTCGTGGGGGGCACGTTCCTGCTGGGTGCCACCTGCCCTTGGGCGGGCGCCACCCTCTGCAGCCCTCCGCTGGTGTTTGGGGGTGAGGGCGTCCAGAATGACAAGCACATTGTGACGGTCTTGAAGAAAATAGATCTTTATGCTGAGGACTTCCAGTGATTGGCGGCTAATGCTTTCCCTTGTGACCTGTTGGGTTTCCTTCTCACGTTTTGTTCTGAAGTGAGTGCTCAGTCTGTTCTAGGCTCATCCGAGTTCTTCCATCATCGGAGTTTTGTTCCATTTTGTGGCTGAAAAATATTCCACCGTGTGGATGCGCTGTATGTGCCCCACTGTGTTTATCCGTCACCTGTTGGTCGGCGCTTGGGTTGTTTCCACCTTTTGGCCACTGGGAACGGTGCCGCTGTGAACAGGGGTGTGCTTGTATCTGTCTGAGTTCCTTTGATTGTGTACCTAGGAGTGGGATGGCTGAGTCACCAGGTCATTCCAATATGTTTCACTTTTTAAGGAAATGCCAGACTGTTCCCCAGAGGCTGCACCGCTTCGCATCCCCACCAGCAGTGCGTGAGGGTTTCAGTTCCTCCACCTAATCGCCAGCACTTGTTATTCTCCATTTTTGTTAACTGTAGTCACCCTGGTTAGGTATGAAGTGGTAACTCATTATGGTTTTTGTTTGCATTTCCCTAATGACTGAAGATGTTGAGCACCTTTTTAGGTGCTTATGGACCATTTGTATCTTCTTTGCAGAAATGCTTATTCAGGGTTTTTGCCCATTTTTTAATCAGGTTTTTTTTTCTGTTGAATTGTAGGAGTTCTTTATATATTCAGAATACTAACACCTTATCAGATGTATGAATTGCAAACATTTTCTCCCAGCCTGTAGGTTGTCTATCACTCTCTTGACAGTATCCTTTGATGCACAAAAGTTTTTAATTTTAATCAAGTCCAATTTACTTTTTTGTTGTGGCCTGTGCTTTTAGTGTCATATTTAAGAAACTGTTGTCAAATCCAAGATCATAATTTGTCCCTATGTTTTTTTCTGAGAGTTTTATAATGTAGCACTTATATTCAGGTCTTTGATCCATTTAGAGTTAATTTTGCGTGTGTGGGACAGGTAAGGGTCCAGCTTCACTCTGTCACATATGGATGGCTGCTTGTGTCAGGACCGTTGGTTGAACAAGACTGTTCTTTCCCTGTTGGATGGTCTTGGCATCCTTGTCAAAAATCATTGGGCCACATGTGCAGCTGTTCATTTTTGAGCTCTCGGTTCTGTTGCGTTGGTCTATGTCTGTCTTTACGCAAGGACCACCCCATTTTGGTTACTTGTCCCTTTCCGGTGAGTTTTGAAACCAGGAAACGTGAGTCCGTCCTCCAGCCTCGTTCTTTTACAAGATTGTGGTCTACTCTGCGTCGCTTGAGATTCCCCATGAATTTCAGGTGGGTTTTCCCATTCCCACAAGAATGCCATTGGAGTTGTGATAGGCGTTGTTCTGAACCTGTAGATCACTTTGGGTGGTGTCGTCATCGTGGGATATTAAGTCTTACAGTCTATGAACACAGGATGCCTGTCCACTTACTTAGATCTTCTATGATTTCTTTCAGCAACATATTGTAGTTTTCAGTCTATGAATCTTTCACCTCCATGGTTTAACTCATTCTCGGGTATTTTATTCTTTTTGATGCTACTGTAAATGGTATTGTTTTCTTAATTTCCTTTTTGGATTGTTCATAGTGTGTAGAAATGCAACCGCTTTTTGTGTGTTGACTTTGTATTCTGCACCTTTACTGAATTCGTCTTTTAGTTCCAACCATTTTTTTTTTTTTTTTGGTGGTGGAATCCTTAGAGTTTTCTACATATAAGATCCTATCATCTAAGAACAGAAATAACTTTATGTCTTCCTTTCCAACTTGATACCTTTTTTTTTTCTTGCCTGATTGCTCTGGTTAAGACTTCTGGCGCCATGTTGAATGGAAGTGGCAGAGGCAGCCATCCTTGTCTTCTGCCTGATCTTAGGGAGAAAGTTTTCAATCTCCCCCCGTTGAGTATGATGGTAGCTATGAGTTTTCATATATGGCTTTTATCAGGTTGAGGAAGTGCCCTTCTATCCTAGTTTACTGAGTGGTTTTATCATGAAAAGCTGTCGGGGTTTGTCAGTTGCTTTTTTGCATCTATTGAGATGATCATGTGAGTTTTTCTTCTGTGTTCTATTTATGTCATATATTACATCGATTGGTTTTCATATGTTGAATCACCCTTGCATCGCTGGGATAAATCCCTCTTGGTCACGTATATAATCCTTCGGACATACTGTTAGATTCAGTTTACTGAAATTTTGTTGAGGATTTTTGCATATATGTTTGTAAGGGATAATATTCTGTAATTTTCTTTCCTTGTGGTGTGTTTGTCTGGCTTTGCATATCAGTATTGTTTTATATACAGTGTCCAGGGTTTTAGTAATACTTTGCAGGAAGAATAGAGAAAAGTATTTCTACTCCATGTTTCCACAAGGGGAAGTCCCATAGCTGCTTTTAAAGGCAAGGTTCTATTTATTTCTGAAGTTTCTGCTGACCGTTCACACCAGCTCTATGTTCTGGGACGGCTCTGAATTACTATCCTCGTAAAACCTCTTTCTTATCGTGCAGTTCTTCTGGCGTAAAATGAAGTCATATACATATTTCCTGTGCGTTTCACCTCTTAGGAGAAGTCAGAGGATCCATTCTGTAGCTCGAGTTCATGTCTCTGATCTGTACCTTGATCACCATGGATACTTCCGATCCAACTTCAACCACTTTTTTTAGCAGAAGTTACTGAGTTACTATTGTGTGCCAAGGAGTCGGGGGTGAAGTAAGACAGTGCCAGCGACCTGAGAGCTCCCACCCCACAAAGGAGACAGACAGGAGGGCAGCGAAGTGGGCAGGGAGTGGACCCGGGAAGGATGCAGGGGAAGAACATCTCTGTGCTTTCACGGCTCAGGGGTGGAGAGGGACCTGCCTCCTCAGAGAGGCGAGCGGGCTGCTTGCTTGCTCCCCTGGGACGGGACTCGGCATCTGGATGGTGGGCGGTCACAGAGCTCAGTGCCTTCCCAGAGCGTCGGACACACAGATGCTGCTTTTGTCCTGCTCCTTCCCGGGGGCTCCCTTCCCACCTTCAGGCTTCCGAGAGCTCCGGGGACAAGAGGAGCTGTTAACCCGACCGTGATCGTGTCCTTCGGCTACATCTGGAGGTTGGAGAAAACATGAAGGATGTGAAGCGTTCCCTGAGGGCGATGGGACGTTAGAATTCATAGAGTGGAAAACCTTCAAATCTTAGAGACCAGTGTTCTCACAGAATTTGGACTGGCTCATTTCAGGGGATCTGTAGAGTTGGGGCTGAAGGAACAAGGGAAGCAGAAGGGGATCGTCCAGGGTCGCCAGTCGGGCCGTTGTGATGGTTGCTTCATCGCGACCAAAGGAAACGTCTGTTGACACAGTGAAAGTGCTCTGTGTGGCGCCTTCGAGTGCCCGGCTTCCTGGTGCCCTGCCGGCTGGTGTGTTTGCCCTGTGTGCCCTGACGTACAGAATTAGTCTTAGGTTCTTATTTTACTCTCCTGTGGACCCGATAGGTTTGATCAGTAACCGTGTGGTTTTCCTTCGGTGAGACCCATATAAGATCAAAGTGTCGCACAGACTCCCCACGTAAAGCGTCACTTTAGAAATATCACTTGATGGGACTTCCCTGGTGGTCCAGTGGTTAAGACTTTGAGCTCCCACTGCAGGGGGTGTGGGTTCAATCCCTGGTCAGGGAACTAAGTTCCCACATGCCATGTGGTGTGGCCAAAAAAAAAAAAAAAAAAAGAAATATCACTTGATATTTACTATAAATTGCAAATTGCTATCCTAAAAAAGGTTAACTCTTCATTTGTCAAAATAAAAGAACAAAGTCTTATCTTTCGACGGCCCTGGTTTATATTTTGTATTCCCACGCTTACTAGTTTGAAAACTTTATCATCTACCAGGATTGTGTATATTTAAGGTGGATACGCTTCACTTGCAGATGACCAGTCCCTCGAGGGTGGGTTGGTTTCTTGTTCTCTGGTTAGTCACTCGAGCTGGACGGGGGTGTCAGGAAGGCTTTGGGAAGTGATATTCAGCGAAGTGACCCTCGAGTTCACATTAAGTGCCGCTTTGTGTCCTGCAGGAGGGGCTTCGGACCTTGTGCGTTGCCTACAAAAGGCTCATCCAGGAAGAATATGAAGGCATCTATAAGCTGCTGCAGGCCGCCAAAGTGGCGCTTCACGATCGGGAAAGGAAATTAGCAGAAGCCTATGAGCAGATAGAGAAAGACCTTATCCTGCTCGGTGCTACGGCCGTGGAGGATCGGTAAAGGCTCGCCGCGCTCGTCTTCAGAAATAATAATGTTGCAGCGGGATCGCAGGGGCGCTTCGGGCGGAGCCCCACAGCCGGCGTCGGCCGCACCCGGTGAACGCGTTCACGCGTCAGGACCGGGCAGGCCACTTGGTTGCCTGGGGTAATAGCACAGGGGGTCAGGCTGCGCTATTGTGATGTTTGACTTTCCACGAATAAAAGGCCCCCAGAAGAAACCAGAAATGGTCAGCATTTTCACACCATATTCTGAATAGTCAAGCTACAAGGCGATGCTATTCAATTATTCTTTAGAATGGAATCAATAACTAATCTGTTCCTCAGTTTGTCACTAGTTCTTCCCAAATACAAATGTAAACATGTTGGATCTTAACATTCTCAGCGGTCTTGTCATCACTCATTGAAGGAATTTAAAATAATGAAGTAGAATATTGCAAAAACTGACAATAATAGCTGGTAGAATTCCTGGGTCCTTGGAGGAACTGGGGAGAAGGGAAGGCTCTTAAGGGTGGAGGGATCCTTGCCTGCACAGCCGAGGACCCTCATGGGGGTCCTGGGAGCTGATGCACCCGGAGGGAGCTGGCACCTCAGGACATTGAGAGTAGATCCCCGGGGATGGGGTGGAGGGGAGGGGTTGAAGTGATGATATTTGATTACAAATTATTTCTTTGATGAAATTATTTCAAATTATTTCTGGCAACATCTTTGCAAACCACTCTGGGCCTCGGTTTCCTTTTTGCAAAAAAGGATGAAATGAGAGATGTTTTTTTCTGCCTCTAGAATAGTATGATTATATCATCTCCAGACTTGACCTAGGAAGTTTATCCCAGAGTCTAACCAGATGGTTCCAGTCAGAATCCGGATCCTTTCCTTGCCTTTCACTCAGCACTGGACACAAACACATCACTGACACACATCTATCAAAAACTAAGACTCTAAAATCTAGAAAACACAGCAGGCCCCCAAGTGAGGCAGACGTGGTTTTGATGCCAGACTTCCACGGATGGCAAGACAGCCTGACCAAGGTCAAGAGGGCCGTTTATCCTCAGACATGTGTCGTGGCCTCTGCAAGCTGTGGGTTTTCTACACGTAGACCAGGATCCTAACACCGTCCTCATCCTGTAAGGTTCTGGCAAAGACAAAACGTCTCGGGCGAGTGCTTCCCGCGGCATCTGATGCGGGGCGAGCCTGCGAGGCCGTCAGCCCGTCCCAGAGCCGTGCCTGGCATTTCACGTTCTTTAGGGGAACCTGGGCTCCGATTTGATACGTGGCAAAATTAGAACAGTTTATGCACAATGAAAAGGTCGTGAGTGTCACCTCTTTTCCAGGTCCCGTTTTTCCCTGGTTAAGACTTTTTTGGTTGGTGGTTATGACGGGCCTTCTTATAATAGCGTAAAATCCTCTCTAAGTAGCAAGTCCCACCAGGCAGAAAACTGTGTGCTCGGCAACTGTTACTCGTACAAGATGCCGTTTTGTTTCTTAATATTTTATCCCTGTGGATTTTCTGGTATTAGGAAGTGTTTTGTTGTAAAAAGTTAATACTGTAACCAGCCTCGGGTCCTTTACGGTAAATCACGAGCCAGCACGGCCGTGCTTTTTAATTTGGGGGCAAAAAACTGAAACAGTTCGGTAGATCACAAGTTCTTGGAATTCTACACTTGGTTTGCTGTGTCCACGCTGACGGGTGCGTGTTGTCCCCCGCCCCCCGCCCCCCAGGCTGCAGGAGAAGGCGGCCGACACCATCGAGGCCCTGCAGAAGGCGGGCATTAAGGTGTGGGTGCTCACGGGTGACAAGATGGAGACGGCGGCCGCCGCCTGCTACGCCTGCAGGCTCTTCCGCAGGAACACGCAGCTGCTCGAGGTGACCACCAAGAGGCTGGAGGAGCAGAGCCTGCACGACGTGCTCTGCGAGCTGAGCAAGACCGTCCTGCACTGCAGCGCCAGCCTGACCCGGGACAGCTTCTCAGGGTAGGCGGGACGTTTGCAGAGGACTGGGCAAGCTCCGCGGGCAGGGCCGTGGCCTCAGCTCCCTCTGTGCGGACGTGGTCCTGTCCTCTGGCCTCTAACAGCATCCCGTGGTCGGGACCATGACCAGAGCTGTTTCTCTTTAGCAGCTGTGACATACATGCCTTTTTGCATCAGAGCGGGGTGTGTGTGTGTGGTGTGTGTGTGTGTGTGTGCGCGTGCATGGGGTGATTCCCGTCTGCTTCTACGACACTTGCGGGCTGCATCGTGGATTCCTCAGGGCATCTACCAGGGCAGGAGGGAGACGTGAATAATTCATGGTCGTTTGTCGATTAAGACAGAACAGTGTACGCCCGACAGTTGTTTTTTCCAAGAATGTTCACCAGTTTATTCACATTTTATCCATGCTGTCCTTGCTGGTTTTAGATGTATCATCTAAGATTAGATTTCATTTGAATCATTTCAAGTTTTCATTAATTTAGGTAAAGCAAAGACAGCTCTCTAATCATATGTGGATTTAAAATTATTCATTTATAAATAGTACAGCAGTATTTCCCTTTGCCCTATCTGCAGAATTCCTTTTGGGGATTAGAGATATTCCTTGTAATTTTGAAACCCAGCAAAGAGAAATTACGACCACGTTCTTTCCAAGTCAGGTCACCCGGGCAGAGTCGCACGGAGGTATTAGTTGTAACAATAAAGACTGTGGTTGGCTGAGGTGGCCAGGCAGTTCGGGAATGAAGGCCGATCTCTTCGATAGCGGGATGAATGCTCTCCTTCTGTTGTCAAGAAGTACCGGAACACGCCCAGGAGTCCACAGTTGCGACCGTTGTTTGCTTTGCCTCAGTGAAATGAGAAAGTTTAATTCACACACAATTTTAAAGTGTAATCAAAGGCCTTACAGCCACTAATCTAGAGACTGTATTATTACTGACAAAACAAGAAAAACCATTTTCTTAATCCTGAATGTGTAGCATCTATAGATAACCCCAAAAAGTACATAGTCTTCTCAAATCTCTGGATTTAGTTATTGAGTAATTTCTCTGGTTTGTATGATCTAACAGACTCTCAGCCGATGTGCAGGACTACGGTTTAATTATTGATGGTGCCGCGCTGTCCTTGATAATGAAGCCGCACGAGGACGGGAGCTCCAGCAACTACCGAGAGCTCTTCCTGGACATCTGCCGGAACTGCAGCGCCGTGCTCTGCTGCCGGATGGCGCCCCTGCAGAAGGCCCAGGTCCGCCGCCCACCAGGAACCAGCTAGGGATCCCCGGGGGAAGGGGTTACGTAGTGAGAGCCGTTCATGAGCCCTTACAGCCTCTGGGGGTTTTTTTAAATCTAGCAAAGCACCTCCTTTTAAAAATGGAAGCAAAAATGATAGAAATTGAAACGTGAGACTTAACTCTGCTCGCTGTGATTAGTAAGCGTTGATGGAATCAGATGGATGGTCCTTCCGGGTGCAGAGATCAAGGGAGATGCTCGTCCCGTCTCTCACGTAAACAGAGCTGTATCAAGGAGGTAGAGCCGTCTGTAAGAGTCTGTACGGAAGCCGGGACGGAGGCAGCTGCAGTCGAGCACCTACTGTGTGCCGATTGCTGAGGCAGGTGCGAACCCACCGACCCTCACGGTAACCCTTGAGGCGAGGGGGGCTGTGCTAATTTTAGGAATGAAGTACCTAAGACAGAAAATCGGGAGAACCTGCCTGGCGGGATGATTTGGAAAGTGGCCGTCCGAATCGGCTTCCGCTCTGTCGGACTCCGAACTCACGTTCTGCCCATTGCACCACACTCTTGTGGAAACACCACCTGACGTGTGTTTTTTCCTTAATGTTTTTTTTTTTTTTGTCTGCGTTGGGTCTTCGTTGCTGCACATGGGCTTTCTCTAGTTGCAGTGAGCGGGGGCTACTCTTCGTTGCAGTGCGTGGGCTTCTCATTGCAGTGGCTTCTCGTTGCAGAGCACAGGCTCTAGGCACGCGGACTTCAGTAGTTGTGGCTCTAGAGCACAGGCGCATGGACTTCAGTAGTTGTGGCTCTAGAGCACAGGCTCAGTAGTTGTGGCACATGGGCTCAGTAGTTGTGGCTCTCGAGCTCTGGAGCACGGGCTCAGTAGTTATGGCGCACGGGCTTAGTTGCTCTGCGGCGCGTGGGATCTTCCTGGACCAGGGCTCGAACCCGTGTCCCCTGCATTGGCAGGTGGATTCTTAACCACTGCGCCACCAGGGAAGCCCCCTGTTGTGTGTTTTTAAATATTTTTGAAAGCATATGGGATACGAACGTGAGCATGTGTGCCTTTCTGGTGTTGGTAAACCTAAAACGGTCCCAATTCTGTAAACCACATTTTAGATAAGGGAGATCAGTTTCTCTTGAGTTGCTCACGAAGGAAACTGTCAGCTTCTCAGACTGACCTAGCGCTTAAGGTGAAATACGGAACACCACGTGCAAAGGGGTCATTTTTCGCGTCCTTGCATGCATGCTACACTGATCTGCCCCGTGGCAGTGTCACTAAGCATGAAACACGTAAAGCATCGCCCTGGGGTGATTCTCAGTGAAGAAAAGCAGACTCAGGCGTTCGTGTACATTCTGTTTGGGATAAACATGGTTTCATTCCCGACTGTCCCTCTTAAGTGTGTGACTGTGTGTAAACCTTGTACAGTGACGTCCGGAACAGAACTAAGGATGTCGTTTGGTCTTCACATGTTACTTGGTATTTCTTTTAGGTTCTTAAGTGACTTTTGCAAACTTTTATACCAATTAGTGTCTCAGTCTTGAAACAAGAAGGCAGTCCACACATTTTTTCCTCATCTTTTCAGTCTTACATCGTGGAACCTTATACTAAGGCACATAAATAGGAAAAAAGACTGTAAAGAAGCAGACTAAAAATTTGGAAATTATTCATTGCCTTGAGTTGTCAGACTTGGTTTTGCACACATGACAAATTTGAAAAGTAAATGAGCAGCTTATTTTAAAAAATAGATGCTTGAAACCAGATAGCTTGGAATAGCAGTATCTTCTAACGGAATGCAGCGTTCACACTCCCCCCCGTATATTTAAATCTGTTTCCCCCACGTTTACATAAGGAGTTGAGCAGCCCCTGCAAATGACTTCCTGGATTTCACTCTCTGTCCTGTCTGCCCACCAGCCTGCTCAGCTCATCTTACTACAGTCATTTCTTAGCTGCTTTTGCTGAAGTGTGTTTCACTTGCGACGTCAAAAAGATTTTATCCTAAGTGGATAAAATAGACTGCATATAATAAATAATTCACTTTAAGTACATAGTTGTTTCATTTTTCCTTGACTAACTTGACATCTTTGTCGTTTCTGCCTAGTTAGTGAATGACCTTTGCAAAAATAAAACAGAGACGATAAAATCTGCACTTACTTCTTTTCCAGATTGTTAAATTAATCAAATTTTCAAAAGAGCACCCTATCACTTTAGCGATTGGTGACGGCGCAAATGACGTCAGCATGATCCTAGAGGCCCACGTGGGCATAGGTAAGCCCCTCGGTTCTGCTTCCCTGTGCCTCTTGGTAACCCGGGTTTATCACGCAGCTGGACGAGAAAGGACACAGCCAAGGCAGGGCCATAGAATTTAGACACACGTTCAAGGACACTGTCTGTGACACAGAGCGTCCGTGACTGGAAATCCGACAGTCACGGTTCAGCCTCTCCCCATTTTGCCTGTGTCCGTGTCCACCTGCGTGGTGTTGAGAAAGGCTTTACTCAGCACGTTTGCTCCCTTCTTGTAGGCATCATTGGGAAAGAAGGTCGCCAGGCTGCAAGGAACAGTGACTATGCGATACCGAAATTTAAGCATTTAAAGAAGATGCTACTTGTTCATGGGCACTTTTACTATATTCGAATATCTGAGCTTGTGCAGTACTTCTTTTATAAGGTAGGAAGGCTTTCGTTTCCCCTCTCACGGTCTCAGAGCGTGTGATCGATGGCTCGTCTGTCACGATGCCCCGAGGCTACAGGGGTGATTTGTCCATGGATAGAAGTGACTGTCAGAAAGGAGGGGGTAATCGTAGGACCACGGGAGCAAACGCCCAGCTCTCTTCGCAGTCTCAGAACTGAATGTGGGACCAGTGAGATAAGGGCTTAAAACGCTTGAGGAAGGGGCATTCTTTTATAGTTCCTTGAAGTAGTTTCTCCTTCTTTAATGCGGTTGCATTCTTTCCTGTCTGTACTGACACCGACGTTGCCGCCTCATTTCTCTGCCACAAGCTTCCCTTGAGTCTGTCTGATCTCAGGGTGACCAGAATGGTCCCGTGTGCACTGTGGGAGCCCCTGAGATGAGCAAGGAGTTTTAGAGCCATTGCCCGTCTTGCTGGAGAATGTGGGGCACTTTGCCCAGGTAGAGTGTGTCACGTGGCCAAGCTCTGTGACGGGATAGAAAAGTGACATCTCTTACAATGTGCCCTTGATTAACATGCGTGTGACTTGTCTTTCAGAATGTCTGCTTCATTTTCCCTCAGTTTTTGTACCAGTTCTTCTGTGGGTTTTCACAACAGGTGAGTCCTGTTGCCTGAGGTCGAGCTCACCTGAGCCTTATCCCTCTTCCCTGCATGTGTCTGTGGTGGGCGGAGGGTGGACGGCAGGGCATGCAGGCCAGATGACCCCCCCGTTCCGTCGCTGATCTTCTTTCATCTAAAGCAACCAGGACCGGGGAAAATCTAAGCTTGGAGGTGGCGATCAGAATTGCAAACTTTTATGCAACTTTCCGTTGTTGCAGGTTTGGAATGGCAGGACCAGGTGGGTCCGCCGTGATTTTAATCCAGACTAGTCGACGTCCTGACACTTTGAAAAATGCCCTGTCCTTCTGTATCTGTAGGAAAATGGCCCTGTGTGCATTTTATAACGCTCGTGCCTGTGGCCCTTTGTAAATGGAAACTACACGTGCATATTGAAACGAATCATCCGAAAGTCTTGTCGAGATGCCCGGGTGCTGTTTTCACGTGGCTTTTCGGTCCCGCAGACCCTGTACGACACTGCCTACCTGACTCTCTACAACATCAGCTTCACCTCCCTCCCCATCCTGCTGCACAGCCTGACGGAGCAGCACGTCGCCATGGACACGCTCAAGAGGGATCCTGCCCTCTACAGGTACCTCGAGCAGGCAGCCGCTGTAGGCAAGGAGAAGGACCGGGCAGCCCTGCCGCGAATCCGGATAATACTTGGTTGAAGTACTTAAAAGCCAGACGATTCAGTGTCAGCTGACACACTCGCTTCCACAGCAGATTCTTCAAGCAGGAAGCCATGTGATTTAAGTGAATATACTCCAGACAGAGGATTTGTGTTGCGTTTGAAATGTACACGTTAAGCCAGTTTGTATTTTACCGTGGTTTTCGATGGTTATGAAAGAACTTGGGGTGAGAGTTTCTATCCCCTTGTGACCCCAGTAAGTTTATGGCCTAAACGATCCTCGCAGGTCCAAATAGGTTCCATTCCGTGAGAAAAGAGAAAAGTTAACATATCTGATCTCAGGGTGCTCTGTTCTGCTAAAAAGTATTCTTAATAACAAGGAAACGATTTTTCTGCTATTTCAGAACTGCTCCCCAGGATCATTGGCCGATTCAATGTGTCACTTTATTGTGGCTTTGTAAATTAAACGTGTTATTTTCAGAACATTTTAGATGCACATGTGGTTGTAAGAAATAGGAGAGAGATTCTGTGAGGTTTTGTCCCATTTCCCCAGTGGTAACGTCTGACAGACCGCCCTGCAGAACCGCAGGACAAGGTCACAAGCGGGGCACCGACGCGACACGCCCAGCCGTCTTCCTGTCGTGTGCTCACGTGTGTATGCACTAAATTCTGTGCCGGCTTTGCCCATGTGTGAGTCCTGTGCCCGCACAGTCAAGACACCTCACCAGCCCCACGGCCTACATCAGAATCATTAGCCGTTAAACGGGGTCTTGAAGCGTTGGGGTCCAAAATAATCCCTGTAGGTGATAAAAAAAAAAGCAAGCTCTGCGTTTGTCACGTGCATTTAATGATACAGGAGTAAGTCTAAGAGAATAGGGAACCCACACCATTTTAGACACACACCCGGAGGGAATCCTGCAGCTTCTCTGTCTTATTGAACTAAACTGACAGGTGTAGGAAGCCCTGTCGTGAAATGCGCAGCCTGGTCCAGGAAGCCCGCGGTCTTGGCGTTTGGATGCCAGCGTGTCCCTGTGTCCTGTGTCCTTCCTTTCGGAAGCAGAGGTGTGAGCGCTGGCATCTTTCTTCCTCTAGTGATGTCACAGTCCAGTTTTGAGAAGTAAAATATTCAAACAGAGATTGTTCAGGAATATCCGTATGTAGTAAAATGCAAAGTCTGGAGAGCATTTTGCTTTTGCTCCCAGGAAGCTCAAACTTAGTGTCTGTTGGTCCTTCCCACTGTATCAGCTGGGGACGTCACCCCTCACACCTCAGCGTGTTTGCTCCCTTCTCACTGTGCTTTGACCGTGCTGGTTTTGGTTACTACAGCTTTGTGCTACAAGCTGTCCCAGGGCCTTTCTGGGACCAGGTGTGGTGTTGAGTGAAGTGACAGGCGGTGTGGCCAGAGGAGCCGCAGAGCATCAAGTGTGGCTTGGGGGCGTGGCCAGTCGTGAGGCCCACCTGGCATCCCACAGGCTCCGTGCGTTCAGAGCGTGTGCTGGCCAGTCGAGGGGTGGAGATGGGGGTCTAGCCGCGACGTGGACAGGCTGTGTGGGGTGACCCCAGGCGGGAGACCAGGAATCCCGTGCTCGCGGCCGGGCTTCTCCAGGACCCGCTCTTCGGGGCTTGGCTGAGCGGGTGTCGGTAGGGGCCCCGCCCCCTCCGAGGGCCCTCCTTCTCCTGTCCCTGCAGCTCTGCCACCTCGGGACTCTCCGTGAGTCAGGGGCCCCCGGACGAGGACGGCGGCCGCAGGGCCGGTGGACACAGTGGGGGCTGAGTGGGCGCGTGTGCCCGGACGCGCTCACAGGTTCCCACCCTTTGCCTCCCCCAGAGACATCGCCAAGAATGCTCTCCTCTGCTGGCGGGTGTTCATTTACTGGACGTTCTTAGGCGTGTTCGATGCTCTGGTGTTTTTCTTCGGTGCTTACTTCATGTTTGAAAACACAACCGTGACCAGCAACGGACAGGTTAGTACGGAACTGGGTCGTGTCATCGTGGCTCCGGGATTCTTTGGGGACAGAGCTTGAATCCAGCACGATCCCGGGTCAGCGCAGTCTCAGCACAGCCCGTGGGGACCGTGTCTGGGTGTCTGCTCCCCAGCTGGATGGAAGGGACATGATGGCAGAGTTCTGCCGACTGTAGGGACACCCTTCCTGAGCGGTTCCAGGCTTTAGTTCTGTAGCTTACTCACCGTTAGCTATATATCTAGTGGTTCGATTTGATCGTTGAGACGTGGCTTATTAAATATGGGAAATAATTTAGTATTTAACCCATTTTAGTGTTTGTTCACATCCTTAAGTATCTGTTTACTTCGCAACAAGTAGATTTACACTTTCCTGGTAGACGTTCAGCGCTCTGGTTTTTTGCATAATTTCTAGGGGTTGTTTTATTTGTATCTTGCTTTTTTCTTTTTGCCATGGCTTCCTTCCCACTCTCAGATAGTGACCACCAACACACACATGGTAAGAAATCTGTGGGTGCGTCCTTTGTGTTTTTGGAGTGCGTTACAAATAAAATATTTCTCGAAAATATTTTCCAACGTGACTCCCTTTGTGTGCTTTGTCGGTAGAAATGCTGTTAGTTGCTGCCCCACGTCTGTAGGACTGGGGTCGTCCCAGAAACCTGTGTGTCCACTCGGGTCACTGTTGCTGAGGTTACTCCCTGTATTTCCACGTTGGGGACCACCAGCGGGGTCAGTGATGTTTCTAAGTGGACTTGATATGTTTGGACCTCCCTTGACCTAAGTAAGTAGGAAGACACACAAGCATGTGAGGCTGGAGGGGATGCTGCTTTGACCGTGGCCAACCTCCAGCCCCGCCTGCTTCTGGAGAATATGAGAGGCCCGGGGCCCGGCGCCCTGCTTCTGACCTGATGCCCCAGGGTCCACGTAAAGAAGGGGAGCTTGTGAACAGAGGTTTACTGCATGTCCTGTTTGATGGGACACCTCTCTGCCCGTTTGTCCCTCCACGTAGCTGGCCTGAAGTTCAGAGTCTTGCTGTGTGTTGGCCCATCAGTTTCTTTTTTCTTGTGACTGCAGGGTACAGTCATCTCTCGTTATAACTGAAACCAATTTTTCCTAAATTGATCTTGAGGATTTTTCAAAGTCTTATTGCACTTTTCTAAAATCTTCACATTTTTCAAGAATTTACACTTCGTCTTAGTTGTAGTAGAATAGCTCCCGGGTGCCACGAGGCCATAACGTATCAGTAGTTGAGTCGAGCTGTCTTAGCGTTTGCTCTGATGCATCTTTAGTGAGATTCCCTTGCGGGCCCAGCTTTAAGTGAGCACCTCACATGTACCTTAAAGAGCTCAGACTCTGCGTCCCGGGCATCCGTGGTCCCAGGATCCAGGCAGTGAGTCGCTTCTGCAGGCGTCACCCTCGCTCACCAGTCGCTCCTTCAGTCAGACAGTTTCACGGTGTTAAGGCCGAGCAAGTGGAAGTTCAGGCAGATGAATACTCTACGAGGTCAGGGAATTAGAGCTCAAACCCAGGGTATGTGTTTTAGACCACGCAGAATCGCTTGACACTCACATCACGTGGTGACATGGTTGGCCCTGCTCTGCAAGCCCACAAGAGGGCGGGTGTGAGCAGGGAGGGGCCATGCACCCTGGACACAGGTGCTGGTCGCCCGAGGGGCCCCAGATGCAGGCCTGGGGGGCCTTCCCTGCACGAGGCTGGGCCACATCTCCTCCTGCCGCTGCTGTGGTCAGAGCTGCAGGCCCGGGTGCCTTGAGGCCCTTCCCGTGAGCCAAGGGCTTCTGCCGTTTCCTGTTTCTCTGCTACTCGCTCCTGAGGGCGCCCTGAGCCACCATGGAACCCGGATCCCAGCGTCTAGAAGGGGTCTTTCCCGTGAGACGGTCACGTACCATCCCTTCCCTGCCTGCCACCTCTGCACCTTTGCTCAGCTGTTATGGGACAAAAGGGTTGGTTAGAATCTGGAACGATGACAGGAAGGGAGAGCGAGGTAGAAAGAACGCCAGTGGGCTGGGGCCCTGTGCTCACGGGCCAGGAGCTCTGAGGCCCCCGTGGGAACGGAGTCAGCACAGGCCACGCACATCCTGTCACGTGAGAAGCTCCTGAGATGCACGGTGATGTCAGGAAGCAGCGTGTGCGACAGTCGTACCAAGTGAGGTGCTGGACCTGGGCGTTGGTCCACAGCTGTGCCTTGGGTCACTGGCGCCCGGGGGACGATAAACAACCCGCAGACGTAGAGGCGTGAGAGCAAGGCCAGCGCTAAGTGGAGGGACACCTGCGGGGACCCAGGGTAGACCTTTATCACCAGGAGGACAGGAGCCCCAGGGCCACGCGTGGCGAGTGCGCCCCGTCGATGGTCTGACTCTAGACCCCCGCGGTACCTCGGGGCCTCCGCACAGAGCCTTCTCGCTCTGGATCACTGAGTCTTAAATTCTTGTTTGTTTGTCAGGTAAGGGGGTTGCATCCCTTGCGAAACCAAAAATGATACTGTAGGTTGGTTCTGTAGCAATTCAGACAAAGCAGCAAGCAGAGCTGTAAGTCCAGGGCGGCCTCAGGGGGCTGCTGATGTCCTTGGCCTTGGGCAGCAGGTGGTTCGGTGAGGATAGCGGTCATCTCTGTCCTCTTCCAAGGAGGACGGGCGTGTCTTCTTGGTGGGACATTTTAGCTGCCCTGTTCTAGTGGTGGCCGGGAGGCGACCCCCAAAGACCTAAGTCGTTCTGTCGGCGTGTCCGTGGATCTGCTGAGAACAGTCGAATCATTGATAACTTCTGAAAAAGAGAAATTCACTTGTGGAGCGTTTTCCGCACAGACGTCAAGAGCTGTATTATTTCTCAAGTAAGAATATAAGACAATGATTATTTTATTGTTGAACTGCGGGATATTCCTAGGTGAATGCTTGAAAGTTTGGGGCGCGTTGTAATAGAAGCCAGTAAACATCTAGAGAGCTGGAACGTGAGCTGTCCCCAGCGGGCTGAGGACGAGAACACCAGCCTCTCAGCAGAGGTTCCCAGTCAGCACGTGAAGCGAATGTCGTAGATGTTCCTTGTGAATGCGATCTTGAGAAAACACAAGACATGTTTGTCGTGGGATATTTTTACATGCAAAAATTAAACTGCTCTAGGCTTTAGAGCTTCTGTGAGCAGTAAGATTTCCTACAAGGTAGTCCTGAGGAAGAGGAGAGAGGGCGGAGTGGGAGAAGGAATTAAACTCGGACCTGGTTGCGGGGGAGGTGGGAGACCTCCTACTGAATCCTCTCCTCTGAGCGAGGCCCAGAAGTTCACGACGTTCTCCGCGGAGACACGTGTTACTTTAGGAAATCAGCCCTGGGGCTTCCTGGGGGCTGGGGAACTGATATCACTCGGGAAAAAGGCCGTCCCTCAGGACACCCCTTTGAGAAAGGGGATTGGAGCCCCAGTGAATCACTCCCAAAGTCCATAGAAATAATGGCCAACGAATTCAATAATACATTGAGTATCAGCTGGACCCGAGGGCTCCCTTAAATAAGGAACCCCAGAGGAGCTTACGGAGGTGTTACCGTGATCACCTCCCAGTGAGCTGCGATAGCTGGCGGAGGGCACAGGTGAAGGTGGGCAGGTGTGCAGCCTTGCCCAGGTTCCAACCCAAATGCCCGAATCTGATTCAAGGTACTTGTGCTTTACTGCTGTTCGCCTGTAAAAACCACACCCTGTGTTTGGCTGGGCTGGGCGTGGATCCCAGATCCACCAGAATCCACCGAATCCTAGGAATCTCGGCAGTGCCTCGGGAAGCACCGTCCTGCCCCTCTCGGGAAGAGATGCGAAGCCATTTGAGTGACTGAAACTTTGTCCCCGATTGCGATGCTGCTGGAGATGCCCTGTCACTCTGCCACTCGTAGTCCACACCCACATTTGCTGTTATCTAACAGTTTTGTAAAAGATCCCTGAATCCCTGTCAGGCAGGGGCGGCAAACACAAAGGCTGTGAGGGCTTCTGCCCTTGCAGCTGAGCTGGCGGTGCCCGCGGGGTTCAGAGCCGCCCCCTCCCTGCACCTTCACCTCTTGCTTTTGGCTAAAAACGGTAGCTTCCAATGAAAAGGAAGCGGGCGCTGCGTCCTCCTGCGCCTGCTGGCCACTGCCGAGCTGCAGCCCACCTCAGAGGTAAAATTTCCTGCCCCCGACATTAAGCATTGAAGAGAGAGCCCTGTTTTTGAGGGTTTCCCAGCCTGGGCACTGTTGCCGGTGAGGCCAGGAGTTCTTGGTTGTAGGGCTGCCCCGCTGCAGATAGCAGACCCCTGGCCTCTGCCTCCTGGATGCCAGGAGGGGATGCCCCCTCCCCCGAAATGTCCCCAGACACTGCAGGTGCCCCCCACCTCGGGGACAGAATCGCCTCCAGGGAGGGCCACTGTGGCTGTGGATCTGAGCCCAGCTTTGATCACGCCGATGGAGCGAAGAATAAAGTGATGAGGGTCCTTAAGTCTGTTCCCTGCAAAAGTCCTGGCGCTTCGGGTTTTCTCCTAGAATTCTGCAAGTAGGTTCTTGCCTCGGTAAACACCTCACAAGGCCTGCAGCCCACATGCTCGCCTGAAGTGAGTCGCGTGTAGGGATGTTCCTTTGGTTGAAAACTAACCACGCGGGAAAGCAGTTTTTATTCCGGCTGGTAATGCTTTGTTTTCTCGTAAAGAAGAACTAGGAGCGTTTTCTGAGAGGCCCAGCTCGCAGAATCCGACAAACCAGAAATGGGTCGGCTCTTAGGCGGTGTAGAAATCTCAGGGAAGATAACTCTTGTAAAATAACACGTCCAAGAGGCTGGTTTGTCCCCGGGAGGAAGACTCTGAAGTGGCTGGTGTTTCCTTTTGCTTGTGTCTGTGTCTGTGGGTGAGAAACGTGTTGTCCCCTGGTCGGACGTGTGTGCTCCCCTCTGGCCGAGCCCACATCCCGCCGGGGCCTCGTCCGGGGGCCGCTGCGTGTCCGAGGTTCTGGCCGCAGACCTGCCCCGGGCCCTTGTGCAGCTCTGTCGTGTCTCCCCTCCTCCGTTTCCATGACTCCCACGGGGCCGCATCCCGGTGATGCCGCCCGCAGGGGACAAGGCTGTAGCTCTCACCGCTCCCAGGACGATGGCAGCAGTGGTTTGCCTTCCGAGCCGACAGGTGTTTGAGCTGAAAAGAGACTAGACACGCGCTCTAGCGAGCGTGGGCTGGGCCGCCGGGTAAAGGTCTCGTCCGCATGAAACACGAGCGGGAGAGCGGGGTCGGCCCCCTGCGGACCGTGACTCTAGCTCGCAGGCGTGTCCTGTCGTCCGCGTGAAACACGAGCTGGGGGAGCGGGGTCGGCCCCTGCGGACCGTGACTCTAGCTCGCAGGCGTGTCCTGCTCTGGTTTGTAAGCAGGGCCGCCGTGTGCGGGAGCAGCAAGGGGGCCACACTGGGGGCGGCCGTGCAGGAAGGACGGGGCACCCAGCGGGAACCACCACCCGCCCCGGCGATGCAGCGGGATCCGGGGCCTAGCGAGCCGGGCTCGGCCGGCCTCCCTCCCACGTTTTGGCGACATCGCGGGGTCTCCACGTGTCTGGGGCTGGAAGTGTCAGGCGGGGCCGTGGGAGGTGCTCTCTGCCCCTCGTGCGGAGTGCGAAGGAGGAGAATCCGTATTAGTGGGAGACGACGTGGACTCTTGTCTCCACAGGTATTTGGGAACTGGACCTTCGGGACGCTGGTTTTCACAGTGATGGTGTTTACGGTCACCCTGAAGGTACATCCCCTGACCTGACGTGCTTCCTCCGGGCACAGTCAGCCCTCCTAGTGAGTCGTGACCCTGACCCTAACGTTGCCGGGGTCTTCTCCCCACCACCAACTTGGCCCCGGCCTCGAGGCGCAAAGGTCGGAATTGCACAGAAGGTGCTGGAGGGAAGGAGCCTATTCTGTGGGAAGGGATGGGTATTAGACTTCTTTTAAATGGCCATCTGCCCCACCCCTAGTAGAAGCAAAATCCATCTTAATTGGAACAAATTAATGTACCATGGAAAATTTAGCTCTTTTTCGAGTCAGGTCGGATTCTTCCTGGAATCTCATTATGAAGGTCCCAAATCCTACCAGCCTGAGTCTTGGAAAACCCCAGAGCAACGTCCCGGGTGGAGCTATGACCAGCGCCTTGAGCCGTCGCCCGGGTCGCCCTGTGGGAGCATCTCCCTGGGATCCAGGCAGACTTACTGGCAATGTTGAGACTCGGAGGCCGTGGGGAACCCTTTCTCTCCATTGGAACCTAAAGTGTGTTTTCCCCAAACAGGTTTATGTAGGCATTTGGGCTAAAAATTAAGGCTGTTTCCATTCTCTTCCCGCTTCCTTCCCCCGCTGTCAGGGCTCCCAGGGCCACGCCCAGGTAACACCACCGTCAATCACCTTTTCCCTCTTTCAGCTGGCGCTGGACACACACTACTGGACTTGGATAAACCACTTTGTGATCTGGGGGTCGCTGCTGTTCTACGTCGTCTTTTCCCTCCTCTGGGGAGGAATTATCTGGTATGGAGTTGATAATTATAGAATCATCATTATGTTACTGGCCCCGCAGGGGGCGAGGCGGGTGTGGTCCCTGCTCCTTTCCGCCAGGTTCTCAGTGGGGGAGACAATCTGCATCACATGTGTGACAGGGGAGGAACAGACCGGACACTACAGCAAGGGACCTATTTCAGATCAAAGGTTGGGGAAGGCCTCTCCAGAAAAGCTGTTATTTAAGCGGAAACCTGGGAGGAAAGCACTGTCATCACCGTGGTGGGTGCGCCCGGGGAGCTGGCCTGGGCCGAGGCAGTCGGACCCCAGCCAGAGCCCTTCCTAAGGAAGGGAGCCCCACGTGCAAACACCTTGGGGAGGGGCCCGGCAGGGGAAGGAAGGTCCAGCCTGCCGGCCACGTAGGACCTAGACCCCAGCCTGCCGCCATCGAGGACTTTAAGTAGAGGAGCATCAGAGTCCGACTGCACTTTTAGGAAGGTCGCCGTGGCTGCTGTGTTGAAAGTGAACTTGGGAGTGGAACACAAACAAGGCAACTGGTCTAGAGACCATTGCAGTACAGCGGTCAGTCCTGACGGGGGCAGCAAGTGTCTGCCTTTGCCGGCGCTGTTCCCTCCGCCCAGACGTCCTTGCTCACTAGCCTGCCTGGGGAGCGCCTGTTCATCTTTCGAAACCCGGCGGCCCATCAACCTCATCCACTCTTCCCTCGAGTCACCTCCCAGGCGGGCATTTCCACCTGGTCCCCCAAGCAGCTGTTCCTCCCCCTGTCACAGCGCATGCCGGATTTACCTGTAATTCTCCCGTTTACGTTTCCACCTCCCGCATAAGATGGAGAATTTCCTGAGCAGGGCTGGGACTGGGGGGAGGCGAGTGAGGCCCGGGACCACAGCCTGGCCGAATGGGAGGCCAGAAGCAGTGTCCCCTCCACCTGGCGTCCCCAGTGCTGACCTCGGCTCCCGGGAGGGGCAGGCGGCCCCTGAAATGGGGGAGAGGCTTCCCCGGTCCATCAGGTCCCCACGTGGAGGTTGCTGAGCTGACATCCACCCAATGACCCGCTCTCTTTCTGACCCCCGAGTGGCCAGATCCATGCGTTGCACATTCTTGGAGACCAGGAAATCCAGGAAGACCAGACCAGCTTTTGGTGGGTTTCCAGCAGCCCTGCCCCAGGCCACAGATCCCTGCGGTTCTAGCGAGCTCTCCAGAGCGGCTGTGTAAATGGGAGGCTCCCCCGAAAACTCCCAGGCCAGCTCCTGGGCCTTGGGGCTTCAGATCCGAGAAGCGGTGTGACTCAAGTTTAGTATCATCACTGCCCCTTTCCAGAGGCTTTTGTGATCCACCTGGCAGGAGAGTCATTTCATTCTTTGTATTTTTATGGAAATTAAAAAAATATATTATGGCATAATTTTTTTTTTTTTTTTTTTTTGCGGTACGCGGGCCTCTCACTGTTGTGGCCTCTCCCGTTGCGGAGCACAGGCTCCGGACGCGCAGGCTCAGCGGCCATGGCTCACGGGCCCAGCCGCTCCGCGGCATGTGGGATCTTCCCGGACCGGGGCACGAACCCGTGTCCCCTGCATCGGCAGGCGGACTCTCAACCACTGCACCACCAGGGAAGCCCCTATGGCATAAATTTTTAAGTATTTAATCATTCTGCTGACGCGGGCAGATACGAACGCGTGAAGATATGCATGCTTGCTTATCTTCTCCATATTAATAGCTATTGCGCAGATATGATTCTAAGGTACAAAAAATATCACCTACTTCATCTTTTAAAATCTTTCTCGCTGTTCTGAAACTGAACTTTGGGGACTTGTTTTCCCCTTTGGGATGACTTCATAGAATTCCTCTCCTTTTCCCGTGGGTTAACACGCAGCGTTACAGGGAGAGGTCACAGCCCAGTGTTTCTGGGGTTAGTCCCCGCAGACAGGCTAGGTGGCTTGTCCAGTGACTGTCGTGACAAAAGTGAAAACTCCCAGAACACATGGGCTCTTCGTGCAGGTGGAGAAAACAGACCAGGATTTCGGTGTTTCTCCTGCCATCGTGTTACGTTTCTCCTTTCCCTCGACGCTGCAGGCCGTTCCTCAGTTATCAAAGGATGTACTATGTGTTCATACACATGCTGTCCAGCGGCCCCGCCTGGCTGGCCATCGTCCTGCTCGTCGCCGTCAGCCTCCTTCCCGACGTCCTCAAGAAAGTGCTGTGCAGGCAGCTGTGGCCCAGCGCCACCGAGAGAGTCCAGGTACCACCCCGGGCGCCGTGGGGCAGCCCTTAGAAAGGGGAGCAGGAAAGGTTTGGGTTCGGAAATGCGGTCAGTCCACCGTTACTAACGAATTCCATGATGACACGTGGTTTTACGCCTGAACCTAGACGACCAGTGGTTAGACTTGAGTGGCTAGTCCCTGAACTAAGAAAAAGATTAAGAGAAAAAGATGAAGCCAATACAAAAGGCAAATTGGTTTTTGTACATTTTTAAAAGTTTTTTCAACTAATCATTACCTTGAAGGTAAAATTGCATTATTTTTAGGGATGGTGGATTTGGCTCAAAGTTTAGCATTTATTTTGGAAAATTCTGGTTATGAGTAGTTCGGGCTGTTGTTTTCCACACTCCCAAATGGAAGCCAACAAGCTGAATTCTGGATCCAGGAAAGATGAGAGATACGAAGGATGCCAGGACCGGCATCAGACACAGGTGGTACTCAGAGCTTCCCAAGAGCGCTCTGGCCCTCCCCGGGGTTCCTGGGGAGGGGGTGTCCCCCGTCCCCTTACCCCTGTGACCCCCCGCTACCCTCTCACCCCTGTGACTTGCCCTTGGTGGTGCAGGCCTCAGGAGGAGGAGGAAGGATGCTAGTGAGAGGGCAGAGGCCACAGCAGGGCCCGTTGCTGCAGGACACTTGTCTTACCTGTAGCAAGGTGCTTGTGCAGGTGAAGGGGGCGGGGCATGCAGGTGGGGAGGGACAGGAGGGAGGGTGACAACAGGAGAGGGCGAGTGGCACGTCCTGGGGCCGAGTCACTGGGAAGCCCAGGGGCCCCGTGGTCTCAGTCCCCAAGTGCTGTTAGCCGGCTTTAGGGCGGAAAGCAGGTGGACCTCCAGGGGCTGGAGCCGCAGTCGCGGTGCTTGCCCCTGCTCCCCTCCCAGCAGGTGACGGGTCGGGTGGGCAAAGCCTTCAGGTTCCTGGTGCTGGTTTAAAATGCTGAGTGCAGTGCCCCAGCCCTGGGGATTCTGCTGGGCTTGCATAGTCGGTGCCCAGACGAACGCAGGAGGGGTTAGTGCAGGTCCACGTCTGACAACTTCATTACGAGTTGCGCAGTCGTCCAGGGCTGTTCCCAGGCGGGACACAGGCGGGAGTGCTAGGGGAGGGATCCCGCCCGCCTGGGCTGGGCCGGGCCACGGGGCCGGTGTGGCCTGGTTTCCAGTGGCTGCAGGGACGTCCGGAGGCTGCCGCCCGTCTCACTGGACTCACCGCCTTTTCTTGTCTCTTCCCTTCTTCGTTCCTTTCGTCTTCCGGCCTCTTTGCCCAAATAACCACCTTGTTTAACGATGTGCATGGCCTCCTGACCTCTGACCTCTGACCTCTGGGACCGGCAGACTAGGAACCAGTGCCTTTCTGTCGAGCAGCCCACCGTCTTTATGCTTTCTCAGACTTCCAGCAGTCTGACTTTCTAACGGAACAAGGTGACGCTTTTCTGTCTTTTTGCATGCTTGGGACTCAGTCGCAGGACCGCACAGGGTTGACGGTTAAGCTCGGAGCCGCGCTCGCAGGCCCGCCCCAGGCAGCACCGGGCCGCTGGCGTCGGGGACGCAGGGTGCCGGGCGCCTGCCGTCCGCGCCACTGACCGGTGCCTGCACGTGTCCCTGGGGAGCGTCAGAGCCCGCGCTGCAGGCGGGACTGAGGGCCTCCGGAGAGACCAGACTCAGGCCATGGCACCGGGCTGCAGAGAAAGCCAGGACAGACGTGTCTGGGGTCAACTTTTTTACCAAAGTCCCTCTTAACTTTTTTAAAAAGTCTGATCATTTTTAGAAAAAGGCGCTGACCTTGCCTTAAAGGGCCGTAGCGCCCCTCTCTCAGGCACATAGAGCCATTCACACGGCATTCTGTGGCCGCCGCCCAGGATCAAAGGCGTTTGTTCCAGCGGCAAGGCTTCGGGGACACGGCGTGTCTGTTTTCAGTCGTTTGTGTACCTGGTGCCTCGTTTCTGTGTGCTCCGAACCAGGCACACTTTGAAGATCTGTGTTTGGTGTTACTGAGGCAGCTTGCTTAATGGGAAAATGCCTAAAGCAAAAACAAAAACAAAAAGGCTTTTTCTTCTCTAATAACTGTGCATATGCTACACAGCTTTAGCACTGCTTTTTAACTAGCAGGATGGTACAATTTTTAAGTTCAAGTAATTATTGGCGATCGAAATTTTTTTAATCTGATGCCATCAGAATTTGTTAGAGTAAGTTACATCATTTCATCTTGCTGTTCACACACTTGAAAACATTCAGGATGAAATTATTAGGAACATTTTAATAAGTCACAGGAGGTGCTTATGAGATTGGTTGAATCATGCCAACTCCAGGCTAAAACTGAATTCCTCTGACTGTTGATGGGGTTCATTTAGAGTTGATTTGCAGACGCCACACTCTGGCCGCTGGGAGAAGGGACCCGAGCTCTGTGTGTCCGTAGCCGCAGCCGTGACCCCAGGGTGCCTGGAGCCTGCACTCCGGGCACTCACAGGGTCAACGTGTTGTTGCTGGAGAACCGTCCAATTTCTGCAAAACTTGGGAGGAACAAACACTTGACTAGCCGTTTTGTGGGACGTACTGCGTTTGAGATGGATGGCTTTTTCTTTTCACCTGTCCTATTAAAGCGAAAAACATGGCAGGCACCGTGTGTGTACACACAGAGGTCATTTATATATACGTGTGCATTTCTGGCTTCTACATCCGTTTGCACATACCGTCGTGTGCGTTTCCGCCCCTGCAAAGAGCAGCCACCCCAGCGCTTGTCTGCTTCACCCCCTCCTCGCCAGAGAACGTTCTGCAGCTCACGCTTGTGATTCTTCAGCTCCTGCAATTCTCTTCTTCCTTGTTACTGAGAAACTCATACAGTTTGACTAGAAAATCTCAGTGTTCAGATGCCTGGCCCCGCTGACCTGTGGCCCTGTGACTCCTTGCACCTCCCAGATTCTGGTCTCAGTCCGGGACTCCTCTGTTTGACCAGAGACGGGGCCGAGGGACGGGGTCGGGCAGGCACACAGAGAGTGACAGGCAGGTGGACAGAGGGACAGGCACACAGAGAGGGAAAGAGGGACAGGCAGGCACACAGAGCGGGCTAGAGGGACAGGCACAGAGCTCCTCCCTTGGGGCCGGGTGCCCGCTTGGGGAGCCCAGCCGTGCCGGGGTGGTCTCGGGGAGTGGGCAAGGCCCTTAGCCAACGCCCCACTCTGGGCAGCAGCCTCCCCGGTGGCCCGGCCCCCCCTCCGCGGGCTCAGCGTCTGTCCTCGCCTTGCAGAGGAGCTCGAGCCGCCGAGCCCCGGCCGACGCCGCGCCGAGCCCTGACCGGCCTCTCCTGATGGACCCCGAGCCACGGCCGCGGCGCGAGTAGCTGGTGGATAGGTAACGGCCGCCCGCGGGCAGCCCGGTGTGCTGTGCTCTGCTGACCGCGCGGTTTTCCTCCAGAGTTTTGCGTGCTGTGCTGTGTCTGTTAGGTTCGTGGTCCCAGAGAAAGGCTTTACACGTGGGTTCCGTCCCAGGTAAGTGGCCCACCCGAGAGGCCGGCCGCGTGGGCTGCGTGCCGTGCACACACACGCACACGCCTGACACCTGTGCAGTGCACGTGCCGGGTGGACATCGCCCCACGCGTGTCCGGTGTGTGGCGTCCAGAGCACAGTTCGTTCATTCTCATCCGTGTGGTGGGAATGGCTTCACCTGAAAGGTCCATCAGGAAAGACCACCTTTCGAAGTCAAAAAGGGGATCTGGAGTGAGCGGCCCGAGCCTTGGCCGGGGCAGGTGTCCAGCAGCGCCTTCAGTGTCCAGAGCAGACGTCTCCCGCCCAGCTGCCCCTCCCCTCCCTGCCCGTTCGACCGGAACACATGCGTGGGCCGGGTAGGGGGGATGCCTCTGGGGGCGCTGGGTAGGGCGAGGTCAGCATCCCCATTAGAGAAACTGCAGCCAGTCCGGGTCCAGGGAGGGGCTTCGTGTTTTCACGCGTGTCTTCTGCGGGACGGTGGGCCCGAGAAGGGGACACGATCGCAGCCGGGACGGTCCACATGCCTCCTCCGTGTCTGGTCCAGCTGTGTTCAGGGGAGCCCAGGCCGGGGCAGCGAGGGCGGCGGCCACGTCGGGGCGTCGGGTCAGACGACGGGTGCTCGATGGGATTCTCGCGGGGGTCCCGGCACTGACTCTGTCCTTTCTGTTCCCGACAGACCGCGTGCTTGGTGTCAGGACCACCTCTCGGGAGTCACCCCCTTGCCTCTCTGTAGACCCCAGCCCTGGGCAGCGCCCTGGAAGGGCGGGGGGCGCCAGGCCCCCTCCAGCTCAGCCTCTCCCACTCCCCGCGTCCCCACCAGGCTACAGACCCCGCTCCCGTGGCCCGAGGGGAGACCGGATGCATGGATCACGGGTCCAGCCGCTAAGAGCCGCACGGTGAAGGGGGCAGGACAGGCGTCTCCGGGTGGCGACCAGGCAGGACGCACGCGAGCCCTCGGTGCACCCCGTGGGAGCAGGATCTGGGGGGATCGCGCTCCCCCCCCGGGTGGGACCGCACCTCGACCTCTTGGGAAGCACAGCTGAGCCTTGCAAGCGGGGTCGGGTCTGGCCCCTCCTCCCGGGCCCCAAAACCTCTGCTTTCGGAACCAGCCCAGGGACGCCTCAGGACCGGCACCCCTCCCTCCCATCCGTCCGCTGCTGGCACCGGGACCTGCGGTAGCGAGGCTGACCGCGGACGCGTCTGGTCCCACGTCCCTTCCTCCGCGGGGCTGGGGCCTGTGTGCTTCGGCACCGCCTCCTGCCTCCCCCCAGCTCCCTACGCGAAGAGGGGAACCTATCCGGTAAAGCTTCCGGCACAGGTTCCGGGCAATTCATCTTCCCGCTCCCGAAGATGCGGCTCACCGGGGCGCCCTTGCTGCGAAATGCCCGTCTTGGGGGTCGAGGGGAAGGATGGGGTCTGGGTGCCGGAGGCCGGCCTCTGGTGTGGTGCTTAGGCCCCCATTAAGAGTGGTCGGTCTCCCGGCGGTGTTGTCCCCCAGATCTGTGTCAGGCCCGCAGGTCTGACAAGGCGGCCTGGGCGACCTGAAAAGCAATATCGCAGCCTTCGCCGCCACGCGCTGGCTCTGACCTAACCCTGCTCTGTCGGGGGTCCTATCCGTGTCTCCGTTGTGGGGGTGAACCGTCAGAAGGCAGCTGAGCTGTAAACTCCCTGTGACTTTCCTGTACCAGTATCTTATTTCTGGAAATAACCCGTTCGACATAGCCTTAATAGTCCGTAAAGAAGACATTTCAGTTTGAGATTCAGAGGGTAAAACCAATGGCTTTTTAGGAAAGGGTCACCCAAAAGCTAAACATTGCCCCCGCTGGATGCATGGGTGGGATTTAGGGATGTCGGTTGGGGAGTGAACACTGAGTCTACTTCCGAGATGCTCGACGTTAGGGGTTTCGGGAAGTTCAGATTTCAGTTTGATTGTATAATGTTCACCTATAAACTGTTTGTTTAAACGAGGGGATGAGTTAACTAACAGCAAGAACAAGCGTACACAGGTAGTCGGGGTGAAGCAGGTGAAGTATAAACATACCAAAGACTAGGATGATGGACGTGGGGCCTCCAGTGAGACGGGGATGGGAGGGCGTGTCTGTCTGAGGGTCCTCCAGCCTCCGCCCCGCCCCCTGTCACTTACACTCCACGTCCAGTGTGTGGTCCACACTAGACCCTGCAAACAATGGTGTGTGCATTTTTACAGTCGTTTTTAAGAACCTAAAATGGGTATAAATGTAATACATGTGGGGGACAGATTCTCTGTACGTTTAGTTAACAAATTGTTTGTAATGTATTTTTTTAGAAATCTTAAAATTCCCTTTGCACTGAAGTATTTTCATAGCTGTTTTATTTGTTAATGTATCCTATCTAATTTTTAAAGTATGTTTTTAAAGCTTTTATTTTTTAAGTTGATGACATTTTGGCCACTTTATATTTGAATTCTGATGAACATTTTGGCTGAATGTCTCAATATCTGATGAATGTGAATTTCAGATTTGATTTTATTCTCTACACCTGTTTATTTTTGGTGTTTCTGGCGGTAGTGAGTAGCTAAAAGGCATATTTAGAGTATGATAGTTTGCTATGCTCTCTCTTCACAGTTCATTGCCATTTCATCTGCTTTTTATTTGGTTTTTAATTTCTATCCTTCAGCCTTAAAATAGCTTCTTGACGGTCCCGTGTCCTCTTTTCGCCTGTATTGAGATGGTTACCATTTACCTCGGATAAGTCAAGTCTCCTTATGAAAGTTACTGACCTTTACATGCTCCAAAAAGTCTTCTTAAAATTGTTCGGGAAATTATTAAGTGACTGTGCTTGATGATTTGAAGTAGGCGAGGGGCATGAGGTCAAAAGCAAAGTCAAAGGAGGGGCCGAAGAACCCACCGAAGTGACATTTCGGACAAGACAGTGAGATTCCCACCCGACAGTGGGCAGTACTTACTTGCCTTACACTAACCTTAAAGCAAGTAATTTAAGTATTTTCCTTAGTTTTGAAAATCTTACAGCTGCACGTTAATCACTTATTAACATTTCCCCCGCTGGTCCAGATGTCTGGTTCCTGACCCACACGCCATCCCCCAAAGCAAGCTGTCTGTAGGCCGTGTTGCTCCGGCCACCTCCGTGGTCCTGCTTTCAGCTCCCGGCCACCCGAGGCCGCAGGTGCACACACATCCCACGTCCTAAGGGGACCCTGCGGGGGCCTCTGAGCTCCACCCTCAGGACAGGTGGCTGCCAGCAGCCCTCGGACCCTCCCAGCTGCAGCGTCCCCGTGTCCGGAGCTGGGAGTAAAGACCCTCTCTTGGCAACTCCTGTTAGAACCCAAATCAGCCCATTCCTGTGCCCTTGATTCCATGGGGTGAAGGCAGACCTAATGACCCGCGCCCCCCTCCCCCGGGGGGGGGCCCTGGCCCCGTGAGACCCACTGGTGGCGGTTCCGGGCCACGGGAGGAGCCCAGGAGCGCCACCTTCTGCAGTAGCAGGTTTCTAGAAGCATAGTTTGGCCTGGTGAGACTTTGCAGCTTTAACTACAGAACTGCCTCGCACAAGCTGTGTAACTATTCCTAAGTTCACGGGCGTCAACCAGAAGTTCAGGGCAAAACCTAAGGGAAGTTTCCGGCCTCTTTCTTTAAAACCACTGAGTTATCTGTTTTGCACTATTAATGATGTAATACAACCACTTCTGCTTTATCTTAAAATTAATGGTATTTATTTGACAACTCAGTGTAACAGCTTGCTATGCACTTTCTTTTGGAAGTTTCCCATTTGTAACTTTAAAAACAGGAAAAATGTCAGCTGGCAAATGCATTCATTTTTTTCTTTTTTTTTTTTTTTTTTTTTAGTTAGAGGGTAGGTGAATGGGGCTGAGAATCATTCTGATTGTCTATAAACAAAGCTTTAATGAAGATGTGTCAGAGTATAATTAAAGTGTGATTCTACTTTTGCAGAAAAAAATCTAAAGATCAGTTTATATAGCTTTATTTTTTACCTTATCGAAATATACAGAATTTTAATATGCGTATATTGTCTCTGACTTAAAGTTATAATGTGTGTCTGCATTGCTGTTTAAAATGTCCATTCATTATGTAATGTAATAAAAGAGAATCTTCAAAAATGTATTTAACCCGAATATTATCTCTAGGTGTTGTCATCATAAATACTGGAATTTATTTTTAAATTATTGAATATAGTAGGTGCGTTTAAGATAATAAATCAGCCTCCAAACGGTAATGTTTAATTGATAATTATTTATTAACCTGCTTTGAAAAATTAAATTGTGAATTAAACCGACTCTTACATTTCTGTAGAATTTATTTGGTATGCTACTGTTTTTAACTTTTATTTCTGTAGATAAAGTATATCTTCATAATACGAATTATGATTGGACTAATCCAGACCTTTCTTCTTCTTTGTTGCAAGCAGGAGACCTGAATCTGCTTGCAACAAAGAAGAAGAAAGGTCTGGATTAGTTTCTTTACAAATTAAAAAGATCATAGAAGTTGGTCTTAACTTTCTGCTAAGAGGAGCTGCCGGGTAAACACCCTCATAGGGAGTGTCTCTCTTTGGGATGAAGTGGACGGCACTGTGGGAGCTGGTGCCCTGGGAACGTGTGGGACCGGGTGCCTCACCGAGGCCGAGGGGCGCAGAACAGGAAGCTCAGCGTCGGATTTCCTAACGCTGGGATCCTGCCCATCCCCCTCCAGCTGCTCCCTGACCCTCCGCCTGAGACCCCTCTCCATCTGGATTCCTCCCCTTTCCCTCCAGGCTCTCCTCCCCGCTCTTGTCCAGGCCCCGGGTCCCACAGGCTCGTGGGCAGTCGGAGGGAGGGCGGGTTGCTCGGGTTCCTGGCCCCCCAGCCCTGGCCTCCCCAGCCCCTGGCCACTGCTCCCACCAGCACCAAGCTCCATGTCTCCTCTGAAAGCTTCAACCTCAGAAAACTCCACACATCCTCGCACCAGGTCTCATTCCTGGGATTAGGGGATCAGGGTGGAGCCAGGTCGAGGGTCTTGAGAAAGGGCCTCCCTGGGCTGGGGCAGGACTGCCCCTTCAGGGCCGACTGGCTCCCTGGGAGGGACCGGCTCAGGCCTCTGGCTTCACCGGGCTCCGTTCTAAACTGGGGGCTTTTTTCCCGGCTCCCAAACACCATGAAACAAGCACACGGCCGGGACGAGTAACTCACCCTGAGTGGGTGACCTTGGCTGTCAGACCAAATGCCAGCAGCCGACACAGCCACAGACGCGACAGGAAGCAGATGCTGCAGGTGGGTCGGAGTCCCGGGGCTGCTGGTTGCTGTGGTCTGGTGTCCACACCTGCCTCAGGTGACCCAGACGTGTGACCACGCTGACCTCGGCAGCTGGGAGGGGCGTGCTCGCCTTTCAGAGGGAGCCAGCGAGGGCACCCTCGCCTGAGGCTTTGCGGTGTGAACAGCCAGCCTGCGCGCCTGTGCTCCCGTGAACACAGCCCTTTATTCTACTGGGTCGTATCCCAGCTTGATCAACACCCACGTTACTAAGCTTCCTCTTTCATGGAAAAATCTTAGAAACACATAATTTCTCAATTCCTTTATTGCACTAAGGGGATACCACTAAAACTGTATCATCGTATTAACTTCCCCACAGAAAATGCTCACCCCTTGTACATTTTTATTATTCAGGCCGTTCGAATAATTCAGGAGCATTTAATTAGCAATCTTCTAATTCCTCATCGAGGTACATTAGTCCTAATCAAGCCTGACGGAGGTCCAGCAGAAATCGAGAGATGCAGCATCTTTAATCGGATGAAGAATTTCTTACTCAAGACATCAAACCCCACAACTAGTGGACAAGTGTCATGTCTAAAGGCGATCTTGAGTCAGCGCTTGACACCCAGAGAAATTTACCCTTAATGCCCCACACAGCACATTCTTCAAGGCCCCCGTGTCTTCCTTACATCGTGTCGTGTGCGCCACTGACCCATCTGCAAGGCATGAGAACTCATAACACCCCAGAAACCATGAGAAGGGCTGTGCCTTGTACCTGAGGGGCCTTTGACAGACCCTGTCCCAATTTATTTGTTCAAACTTTAATGAGAAATGTGGATTACTAGCTGTATTTTTAAGAGTATGTATTATCCTTTAAAATTAGTTATACAGGGACTTCCCTAGTGGCTCAGTTGTTAAGAATCCGCCTGCCAATGCAGGGGACACGGGTTCGAGCCCTGGTCCGGGAAGATCCCACATACCACGGAGCAACTAAGCCCGTGCGCCACAACTACTGAGCCTGCGCACCACAACGAAGAGTAGCCCCCGCTCGCCGCAACGAGAGAAAGACCGCACACAGCAACGAAGACCCAACGCAGCCAAAAGTAAATAAATTAATTTCAAAAAATAGTTACACAACATCATAATTTGAAAAAGTTCACTCATCAGTGCTCTTATTCACTTGGTTTTTACAAGATCCAAAGAGAGAGAGAGAGGGTTGTAAAATAATAAAATTTCCTCTGAGACTCAGTTTCAGTACCTTTAGAATTTTAAAAAGACCTACTGTAAAGTCTCAAGATAAAAGCCAAGTACCAAATAAACACGGTGCTTTCATTCGCTAAGACTTTGTCTTGTTTATGAATGATTACAGTCCCCAAGTCCTTATGAACTAGTGGAGCAGAAAACACATGTGTTGTTAGGGGCATGAAGGCTAAAACACAGACCCGTGACACTGACTGTGAGACCTGAAGACTGGCTGTGGCTGTGGCACTTGCAGGTCGTCTTACAATAGTTAAGAGGAGGTCACTCCATGGGGACAGCGCAGTGTCAAAGAATCACCAGGCAGCCCAGTAAAGCCACTTGGAAGAAAATGTGTCTCCCGTTCCCTGGGGCTGTGGTGGCCCACGGCTCAAACACAGGAACTGACTGTCCCTCAGTCCCCAAAGCAGAAGTCTGAGATCAGGCTGGCTCCCTCGGGGCTGGGAGGGAGGGTCCGCTCCTGGGGCTCCTGGAGACCCTGTCCCTGCTTCCATCAGGCAGGCGTTCCCCTGTGCCTGCCTGTATCCCAACGTCCCATCTTTATAAGGATGTCCGTCACATTGAGTTAGGGGCCCACGCTGATGACCTTAGTTTACATTAGTTGTGTCTGTAAAGACCTTATTTCCAAATAAGGTCACATTCTAAAGTGCCAGGGGTTAGGATCTCAACATACCTTTCTGGGGAGACACAATTCAACCCATCAGTCTGTTTGGGGGGGTCCGTGGCAGGGCACTCGGGGCGACCACGGAGACTGTACCCTCGGGATGCGCGTGGGGAGGGAGCAGCAGAGGGCGGGGGGGGGGGGGGGGGGGGGGTTGAGGGCAGAGCTCAGCTGCCTCCCCTCACCCGGGGCTGCTAACTCACCGCGGCCTCCACGTTGTCCACCTTGGGGTGCAAGCCCGTGACCACCGTGGGCCCAGCAGGTCCTGGGGGTCCTGCCCACGCCGCGCCGGTGTTCACAGCCCGACTGATTCGTCCCACGGGAGCCGCCCAGCGCAGCAGCCAGCACGGGGCCTGGGGCCTGCCCGCCCCGCCGGGCCGCAGCAGAGCTGGGGCCTCGGGCCGGAGGCGCCAGAGCTCAGGAGGAGGGGTGGGGGGGAGGGAGGGTCGGGGCCCGGATGCTGCCGACTGGGGGCCCGCTGGTCCTCCCCGCGGTTGGGGCCCCGACGCCCTAGCGATGGGGTAGGCAGCCCCCCAGCCCCGCAGAGGGATGGCCCCTCAGGGCTCCTCAGGACTGCAGAGGACCGGGTCCCGTACCTGGCCTCCCGCGTGTCCCAGGGGACCCCAGGCTTCCAGAGAGCGGGGCGGTTCTCCCCGCTCGGGTGTTATTACTGCCTTTAACACAAACTTCTCTGTGGGAGCAACGCTTTCCACAAAGGATTTAATCTCAAGCGGCAAAGTTCCAAACTCCCCGAGCGGCCATCAGCAGTGACCGAGCGGGGACGCCGTCCCAGGACGGCCCTCACACCTGCCGGGCGCCCGCACGCCCGAGCTGCGCAGGGTCCAGGCCGCGAGCCCCGCCTCCGGGGAGCCCACGGGGCCACGGCCCTGCCTGCCCGGAGGCCCTGCTCTGCCTCACCCTGGGGGCCGACCCCGCGGGAGCGGGAGCGGAGGCTCCTCAGGCGAGCTGTCCCTTAAAGCTCAGCTCCTCGGGGCTCTTTCTAGAACTCCATTTGTGATGCTAATTTCCTTGTGCTTCCCCGGGGCCTCGGGGCCTGGAAAGCCGGGAGAGTCGGCACAAAGGGCTCACTAGGCCCCAAAGGCCGCCGCCCGCGGGGCGCCCGCCGGGCTTTTGTTCTGGGGATTCGCTCCCCCTGAGTTACGGCGACTTTAATGAGCCCTGACCATTTCTAAGAGCACAGGGGTCTTGGGGCGTTGTCCCCCGTGTCCTGTGTCCTCCCCATGTCGCTCACCACATCCCGAGGCAGAAAGCCTTCACGGGGAAGGAAAGGGGCCCCGGGCTCGCTGGCCTGTTTCCGGGTGCGGGCGACTGAGAAGAGGACCCAGGACCCTTCGTGGGACGCCCGCCTTGGGGCAGCTGGGCTTCAGGTCGGAGTCCGTGCTGCCCGGCCGTGGGATCTGAGCCTGCAGATCCCCTGACCCGGGTCGAGCGGGTCAGCGACTGCTTCCCCTCGTTTCCGCACCAGCGGTGCTGTCTGTTCGCACGTCCCTGTAGAGAACCCCTCCCGGGCGTGCTGGCCGCCAGGCTGCCTCTCTTTGGACTTTCACGCCTCCGGTAAGTGATACTCAAACAGCCTCTGGGAGGGCATCCCCGTGACCCAAGTCCTCGGTGTGTCATGGGAAAGAGGGACGTGGTCTTAACAGTTCAGGACCCCACGCTGGCAGACCTGACTGGTCTCCAGGCCCTTTGAGAAGCGGCACCTGTCTCCAACCCTGGCAGGTTCTTGGGGGCGTTAACAGTGGACCCCTCCACCCCACTTCTGTGGAGGAAACCATCCAGCTGGGGGAGTTCCCTGCCTTTACCGTCCTGTCCCCTCAGGCCACCCTTCTTCTGCAGCGGCCGCCGCTGCGCCCGTGAAGGAGCTGGTGCCCTGTCCACCCAGGAGCCCTGCCCTCCCCCGCACCCATCCCGTAGGGGGAGAGCCTGCCCGCCCAGCCCGGCGCCCCAGCCTCCGCCTGGGCTCCGGGACGCCGGGGAAATGCACGCGGACTTGCAAGGCGATGCTGCGTGGCCGCGGGAACCGCACTTTGAGGGGAAAGCCCTTCAGAGGCGCCGTCCCGCCTCCCCAGGGGCGCCCTAGAGCCTTTGGGGTTCATGTTGGCCACCTTCGTGGCAGAAGCCCGCGCTTCTTTTACTCACATTTCCCACCGTGACCCACGAAATGCAGACGTTTTAAAGCCCCAACTAAAATAACGTTTATACCCAGGTCAACATTTGGGATGCTTCAGTCCTTCTGTGCACCTCGATTTTCTGAGTTCTACTCGGGAACTTGTGTGTGCCCTGAACTCTGGAAGACCCAAGAGAGAAAAGGCGGGCGCCTTCCTTTTCCTTGCAAACGCTGCCGCAGGGTCGGGGAACCCCGCGGCCGGCTCATCCAGAACCACTTCCTGCCCTGGGATCCGCAAACCCAGAGCCCGGTCCGAGCAGGTCGCGGGCGACGCCCATCTCGACCCATGGGCAGCGACTGGGGCGCGTGGGGCGAGCGTGCGAACACGCGGGGGGAGGGGAGGGGAGGGGCGGGGCTCGGAGGCTCCTCCCCCTCCTCCCCTCCCCGCGTCCTCCCGGCCCCGCCCACTCGGCTCGGCTCCCTCCGCGCTGTCCCCTCCCCCACCGCTCCCTTTACTCCAGACCCTCCTCCCTCCTCATCCCCTGCCCCCCGCCACTCTCGTGCCGCCGCCTGACCGGCCCTCCACCCCACCGCCCTCCTGCCCTCCCTCCCCTCCCCTCTCCCCTCTCCCCTCCCCCAGGCCGAGGGGGAGCGGCCTCAGCGCGGGCACCTGCGAGTGGAGGCCTCGGACACGGGGAGGACGGGCCCACGGCCGCGCAGGTGTGTGGGGCTGGAGAAGGGGGGAGCGGGGCCGGGGAAGGGAAGGAGGGCGGGAGGGAGGGCGCTCGGTCAGCTCCCGAAGGCTCCGCTCGCCTCCCGCCCCCGCCCAGCGTGCGACCCCTGAGAGCCCTGGGGACTCCGGGCGGGGCCGGAGCGCGGGCTCCACGCGCACAGACGCCCCTCCCCACTGCCGGGGCCGGGGTCCCGCACGCCCAGGCAGGTGTCACTCCCAGGCCTTCTCCTGCAGGGTTCCCTCCGCGGAGGAGCCGACCTCCAGGCTCTGCAGACCCCCAGAGGTGCCGGGACAGGTGTGATAGGGGCGGCCGGGGCGTGGGTCCGCCCCTGGCTCTGCGCTTCCTGGCCGGGCAGCGGGAGTGGCGTGGCCCCAGCCTGGCTGTTTTGCTTTTCAGCCGGGCCGCAGAAAAGTAGGCTCTGTAGTTGAGGAATAATGCCGTTTGCTCTTTCAACTCCAGCGACTGTTGCTGCCAGTTTTTCAAAACCACACTTTGTTGCCTTTCTGTAGCGCTAGACACTTAAATAAGAGCCGGGCGGGAGCCGGTCCTGAAGGAGACTTTCTTCTGGAGCAGGTGCAGCCTCTTAACGTCACTGAAAGCGTCCCCATCCGGGGCCACGTGGCTCACCCTGCCCCTAATGGACCGCCTGCGAGCCCTGCACGGGGGAGGGGTTAAGGTGACCCTGAGGCACAGGCAGGATGTGTGGGGTGGCCGTGGGAGGCCCCAGGATGTGTGACCGCTGGGAGGGGCAGAGCCAAGCCACAGAAATAGAAGTGCGTCCCCCAGGGGCTGCTGGTGCCGGAGTGTCTGCCGAGGGCCCCAGGCCGGCAGCGGACCCCGCTGGGCAGGTAGGTGAGGGGCGCGGGCCCTGGGGAAGGAGCCCTTGCGCTGGAGGGTCTTCTAATATGCAAATCATCGGTGAAATGACCAGCCCAAAGCTGGTTTGGGGACCTGAGTTCTGAGCTCTGCTCCAGCCTCTTGGGACCCACTGCAGCAAGAGAGACCACCACCACGGGGGTTGGAGGGAGTCCCGCCTTGCGGTCCTTGGGGCGGGGGGCGGCGGCCAGGCGGGCGCTCTCTCTGCGGTGAGTCAACCCGGGAGGGGTAGGAAGAGAGAGTTTTCAGCTCTATTTTAGGACCCCCGCCCCCTGGGGCAGGGGCACCCTCCCAGGTCCTGGCCTCACAGTCTGGGCAGGCGCTAGTGCAGCTGTGGTCGGGAACACCCAAGCCTCTGTGGCCTCAGCCCCGCCCCGTGTGATGCCTCCCCTGGCAGCCAGGACTGTTGTGTGAAAGGCTGTGACTAGAGAGCCGAGGACCTGATGCGCCGGAAGCCTGGTTACAACCCTCCTGGCCACAGCTTCAGGCAGACCCTTTCCAGAGTGGTGGAGGCGCCGTCTTTGTACAAGAGACCCTCGGAACAAGAGGAGGGTGGCAGTCTCACTTGTCAAGGTGATCGGATTTGCGGAGCTCGGCTACACAGGACTTCTGTGCTTGAAATGCAGCTTGAAATCCCGTCTTTCTCCTGAATTTGAGGGTCTTCACTCCCCACCGCCCCCCACCATCACTGCTGGGCTTCTGTTGAACTCAGGTCCTCAGGTCAGTGGTAACTGTAGTCAGCGTTCCAAGGTCAGCTTTCCACGAGACCCTCTTTCTGAGTTTGGGGCTCCGTTGTGAAAACTGGACATCTGTCTGGGAAGCAGCATCCTGGTGACTAGAAGTAAAGTACAGCCACTTGGAAAGAAGAGCCTTCTGCCCATAGGCATTTAAGTACCTTTTGTAAAACAGCGAAAAACCTGAAGTTGAAAGGAAGGTTACTGGAGTACGTGTGTGATGGAAATAAACTGGCCTGGGATGTTACAGATTCGGATTCGTAGCATCTGGCCACCAGCTTAGTTGATGTGGTGCTATTTTAAGAGGCTCTGGGAGAAGAAGTTAGAAGTGTAACAGTAACGGTGACAGGCAGGTGACGTCCTGTTGTTCTGTCCTACGTAAAGCTCAGCCTCTTGTTCTCAAGTTCAGTCATTCCACCTTCATCTGAGCCCAGGAGGGCCTGGGTGAAGCTCTTACCTGACAGACGAGAGATGCTGGGCTGACCGCACGCACACACCCTGAACCTGGCCGAGGGCGTACAAGGCTGCGTGTGGAGTCTTCATGCTGGCGGAGCCGGCCCGTAGTACCCTCGCCTTGGGGACGGCTGCGTCCTGTGTCCTCTGGGCCTCCCCACGTAGAAGGCTGGGGACTTGCAGCCCACGATGGGATTCTGGACACTCCGTGTCTACCGAGAAACTCGTGGACATCTGGAGCCGGACACTTCACTTTGTGGTCAGGGGCCCCTCCTAAAGCGCCTCCTCAAGCATCAGGACAGCCCCGGTCAGCTCCAGGATCCCCAGGAAACCTGGCGTCCCCGGAACCGCCCAGCATCTCTTTGGAGCCCACAGGACCAGTCCCTCCGCAGCTCCACGGAGGCGAGCAGGGAGCCGTCCAGGGTCCGCCTGCAGCGCCTGCGCCAGGGTGGGTAACCTTTGGGACGCGTCAGGTGAAGTGTGGGTGTCAGTCACCGCTGGGGGCATTCCGTCCAATCTGTTGAGAAAGTGAAGAACTTTATTCAAATTACCGAGTTGAAACAAAGACAAAAGTCTGAATAAATCAAATAGGAAGGTAATGGTGTGGACGCCAGAGTAGAGCTGGAAGGGCTTGACATCTTCACAGACTTCCTCCTCCTCCCTTGTCTGTGTCTCACTCCGAGTTCAGGGCTGGAGAAGGGGCACAGTGGGCCCGACTCCCGCGGGGAAGGCTCTGCTCTTGTCCCACAGAACAGGCCTGGGGGGTAGGGAGGGCGGGGCGGAGTGGAGATTTCACCTCCCTGAGGGTTGCCTGTCCCAGGCACCGAGTTGGACAGCCCCTACCCCCCTTCCTGGTGCCCTAGACGGCGCGGTGGGTGTGAGCGCCACGGAGCCCCGCTGCCCCATGGCTGTGGTCCCTGAACAAACCGCTCTTCCGGGCTGTGAGCTCCCTGGGGTGGGGCTGCCCTGTGTCTGCGCCCTCAGCGCCCAGGGGGACGAGGCAGGTGAGCAGGGTAAGCCAGGGAAGGCCCTGGGGTGGGTGCCCCACCGTGCTTGGCCGCGTCTAGCCTCCGGTGGCCGAGTTCTTGTCTGTGTGCGGGACACCTGGAGCTCGGAGGCCAAGACCAGGCGTGGGCCCTCGTCACCTCTGTCCTAGCTGCTTGTCAGGGCTTTTTCGGTGGGAAGCAGGACATCGAAAGGCACCGACAGGGTCTGGTGCTGTGGTTACACAAGCCTTGAGATTTTTAAAGTGAACAGAGGGGAACGACAGCCCATTTGGGCCTCATGTCTGGGTTTGTCCTCTGCGCCCTTGGACCGTGGGAAGCACAGAGCTGGAGAAACCGCCTTGTCTCCTGGCCTGTCTCTGGAGGGATGTTTCAGCACCTCTGCGATGCTGCTGTCCATGCAGCTGGAGAAGTAAATTCCCAGTGGAAGGCAGAAGCCCCACCCTTCCTGGGCCCCTGGCACCAGCAGCCTCGGGGCTGGAGGCTGACCGCAGGGAGGGGGGCAGCCCTGGACCGTGTCCGGTGGAAGCGGAATGCTCACCCGTCCTCTAGCCGGGTCAGGTGAAGAGCACGTTTCTTCTGTTTCTCAGAACAAACTCGTTAAAAGCAAACTTTGGGGGCTTCCCTGGTGGCGCAGTGGTTGAGAGTCCGCCTGCCGAGGCAGGGGACGCGGGTTCGTGCCCCGGTCCCGGAGGATCCCACGTCTCGCGGAGCGGCTGGGCCCGTGAGCCGTGGCCGCTGAGCCTGCGCGTCCGGAGCCTGTGCTCCGCAGCGGGAGAGGCCACAGCAGTGAGAGGCCTGCGTACCGGAAAAAACAAAACAAAAAAAGCAGACCTTGGATCTTGCACTGGTGTCTTGAGCCTAAGCAGCCGCTGATACTTACAGCAGCGCCTTGTTGGGTTGGGGGAAGGGCTTTCCCGGAGTGGGCGGGTGAGGGGGGGGCATCACGGCCACTGGCGACAAACAAACGTGAGGCAGACACACCGGCCTTTTCTGTTCCTTCTGGAGGTTTGAGATCACGATCGGCCTGCTCGTGTCGGAAATTCTCTGAGTAGAATTTAAAAGAGAAGAGGACAAAAGAGGGTTTGGGGTTTTGTTTTATTTTTAGCTAGGGAAATTTCTCTCCCTACTTTTAAGTGTCAAAACTAGACTGAAGCCACCAGAAGCCTAGCCCCCGGTCTGCCCGCGCTTGGCGTCTGGGTGTGTGCGTGCACTCAGCCCAGCGTCTCTCGTCTGTCTTCACCCTCCCGAGCACCTGCCTGGCCTGGGTTTCTCGGGGAGACGCAGCAGGACCCAAGGACCAGGGCCGAGGGCTGAGGTCCTGCCAGAGGAGACGGTGTGGGTTGTGGCTCCCTTGTCTCTTGTCACCAGGAAGGTTCCTCATCATAGGGTCACGCAAAAGGGTGTAATAAAACGTTACAGGGATCTGAAGACATGCCTGGAAAAGTGACACAAAGACTCGTGTGGGTAACGTATAAAACAGACAAGGTACTGACCGAAGGCAGTGTTGATAAAGACAGAGGGACGTGCCTTTGGGAGCCCAGTGGCATTGTAGGTTTTGGTGGGAAGAGGAGGGGACGGGAGGAAACGCCACCTGTCCTTGTTAGTATGGGGTTGGTGGAGCCCCAGAGGGTCTGGGACCTGAACTGTGTGTCCCCCGCCCCATGGCAGCCCCTTCCCCCCTGGAATGATGGTCGAGACTCCGAGCCGTGGTTCTCATGTAGGCGGCCCATTGGAACCCCTCCCTGGGGCCGCTGGCAGTGGTGGGCTCGTGCACGGTGCTGGGCGTGGGCTGGCATCGCGCGGCCAGGTGGCCAGGGAGGGGCTTCAGGGAGGGGCACGAAGGGGGAGATGTGGGAACAGGAGGGTCATCCAGAGTAGCCGGGCGGCCTTTCCCGTGTGTCCAGATGGCCTCCTCTCCGGGCTAATGAGGGTTTGCCCGTGGGGTGTGGCTGGAAGCAGGACAAGCCACGTGAGTGGAGAAAGCAGCTGAGCAGCTGCCATGGGACCCCGAAGCAGAACTTATCCAAGCTGAATGATCTACATCCCTGTTCTGAAGGAAGGGGCCCAGCCAGGTATTAAGCCAGTGAGCCATAAATATGCCAGAAACCTGAGTACAGAAAGGAGTCGTCTGTGATCACCTGCTGGCGGTGAGCATCTACCCAGCAGGTGATTTCACACGGCTTCTGTTTGAAATATAGTCACTAGCTGTCTCTTTAAATCCAAGATTGCCTCCCAAAGACTTGGTCTGAGTTTCTTAACCAGATTTTCCCTGGAGGAGTAAAACTCGAATGTTTGTCCTGGCACTTGGATGGCATTCTTTACCTGGAGGGTTGGAGGTGTTTCCAGCACAGGGGGCAGTGGCTCTGAAAGTTTGCCAGTCCAGTGCATTCGACTGTGACATTGAAACCGGGAGAACCAGGGGCTTTTTTATCCTTGAAACAAGAGCCCAAATGTCAAGGGGAAAATCTAGGTTTTTCTTTTCCTTAAGCGGCAGAAGTAAGTAATGTTTTTGCTTGTGCCACGCGTGGTTCCGTTTCGGCGTTATAAAAGAGCGCTGCTGCTTTAACTGCACCTTGACACGGTAGAAATTCGCTGGAGAAGAATGACTTGAATTCTGAGTAACCTGCATCCATTTCAGAATAAACACTGCTGCAGGCTGTGTCTGGTGATTTGGGTTTTGTTCAAAGAAACACGGCTGATGTCTTTGGCTGCGTGAGCTGCGTTTCCTTTTAAAACCGTCTTTCGCTCTGCAGACTCATGCCCGGCTGTTGGAGGTTCATCCCGTGCAAGGATGCTGGAGGTGACGGTGGTCCTCGCGCGCGAGGGCCCAGTGAGGCCAAAGAGGAGGAAAGTGACCCTCGGGTCGATGTGTCTGACGTCATCAGGCTCGTTCAAGACCAGCCGGGGGGGACGCCCACACCCGCAGGTAGGGCCGCCTTACACCTTTGGGTCCCGACCGTGCCTCTGGTCCTCCCGGGGGGACCGACGTGTTTTAGATCTGGGGGAACAGTGCACCTTGGCCTCCCGGGCCGCCAGCCGGCGGGGGCGGGCCCAGGCTGGGTCCCGGGGCTGCCCCTGCCCTCGTGTGGGTGAGACGTCACCCTGCACGTTTGCCCGTTTGGCTTCCTGGCGGTCGACCTGCTGAAGCTGGCTCCGGTGGGACCACGGGACGCACCTGTCTGGGCTTTAGACGGAGCACGGTGCTCCCCCAGGGCTCGGTTCCCCATCTTCGCTTCAGCTTAGGACCACTCACGCCGTTGTTTGGATTTGGTGCCTTGTCGGACTGACGTGGTGCCGGGCTTGCACTGGTCACCACAGCAGTGGCCCAGGCCCGCGGGACGCACTGGGCGGTGCCCACCCGCCCTCCTCGGAGCTCGGCCTGACCCCTGGTCCAGGCCCGGGCCACCTTTCTTCCTGTTCCTGGCCGTCCCGAGCCCTCTCCCCACACCTCTTAGTGGAGGGACGTCGCTCCTGTTCTTGCTTTGGCCTGTGTTTAGTCATTTGTTGCCATTCCTTCCCAAACTGACTCCCAAAGTAGTTTTCGCTGGACGAGGGACGCGCGCGCACGGCCACCCGAGGTCCGGTGGTAACCTGCTGGTGAGCGCGCTGGCCTGGGCCGTACGTCCCCCTGGGGCTGGGCCAGGGCCAAAAGCCAGAGACTCATCCGGGGACTTGGGTAACGGTTCTTCCGGCTCTGCCGCTGGAGCTTTCTCGGCCCCAGGCTGGGTCCCGTGGCGGCTTGGACGGCTGGGGCTCGGGGCAGTGCTGCCGTCCTGAGACTGCGCTAAGTCCCCGGGTCGCCGGCTCACGGCTGTGTCCTGGGCTCCGTCCTGCTGCGGGCGTACGGGGTATGAAGTCTGCTTGTGTCAGAACTTAAGTCTTTGAAATCAGTTGTTAGATTTTTATTGTGGTAAAACGTACATAACGAAATTGGCCATTTCAAGTATTTTTAAGTGTACGGCTCAGTGGCATGAAGTACACTCTCGTTGTCGGGCACCCGTCACCGCTGTCCGTCTCTGAACTTTCTCATCTTCCCAAACTGAAGCTCTGTCCCCGTGAAACGCTCCCTGCCCTCCCCTCCCCCAGCGTGGGCCCCACTGTCCGCTTTCTGTCTCCGTGAATCTGACTCCTGCAAAGACCTCGTGTCCGTGGAGTCAGACAGCGTCTGTCTTCTTGTGGCTTATTCCAGCCAGCGCGGTGTCCTGGAGGCCCCTCTGTGCCGTGTCACGGGTCGGTGCTTCACTCCTCAGAGCTGAGCCCTGTTCCGTTGTGGGGATGGTCCACACTGTTTATCCGTTGTCTGCTGAGACACTTGGGTGGCTTCCATCTTTTGGCCGCTACGAACAGCATTGCCGCGAACAAGGTACACACGGATGTCTGCCCGAGGCCCTGCTTCCCCTTCTTTGGGTGCATCCCCAGAAGTGGGATTGCGGGTCATGAAAGCGTTCGCCGGTTTTGAAACCAGAAGGGAAGCTGGTTTCCTCCTGCCGACCTGGGTGACGGTGAGGTGAAGGGCTGCTCTGTCTGGCCCAAACCCCAGACTCCGCATCCGCAGACACTCGTCCTGGTCAGGGGGGCTGGGCCGGGCTGCGTGAGCACCGGTGAGCTCGGTGTGGCAAGGGGGCCTTCCCCCTCCCGCCTCCCCGTCCACACAAGGCCTTCGTGTCCACACGCAGGTCCCTGCGAGCTCCTGCTGCCGCCCGTGCCTCGGAGCCGGTGGGTGATGGGTCTCCCTGGCTGCGCACGCGCCGCGTACAGAGGACAGTGGGCCCACAGCCGCGGCCGGCGTGGCCCCGTTCCTCACAAGCAGGCTGCGGGGCACGAGGACGCCTTCGTCTGGAAACGTGTGCTCGTGTTTCCGAATGCCTGCTGTCACCGTAGAGCCTGAGTTTCGGGGCAGGAAGGGGAGCTGAGAACGCGTAGCAGTTTCCCTGTCACAGCAGCGGCGAAGGGGCAGGACCACCACCATCGCCGCGCACGCTTCCTTTTTAGAAAGTTCTGTCTGTCCTGATTGGTTAATAGTGATGCCAAACGCCACCTACGATATGCGTTGAATTGTGAAGTTGCTGTTGTTTGGGTCAAAAACCTTCGCATATCGGTAATTGCTGGTAGCCGAACCCGACACCTGAGTGCATCTACGGTGTGAGATCCTTCAGGATTCTGGGGAGGGGGCTCCTGAGGAGGGGTTCGGAGGAGACTCAGGGAGGGGCCCTGGGCCATTCACATTTCTGGGGAGGGAGGTTTGCAGAAACAATTCACTTGGGCTGAAAATGCATTTCAGAAAAGGGGAAAACGACCACAGGAAAGTGAGGCTTGGAGAGAAATCGGCTTCCTGTCTGTCCCCAGTGTTTCTGGCCTGGGTGGTGGTTGCAGTTTAAGGGGAACGCGTGACTTTCCACGATCGCGGCCCTCTCGGGGGTCGAGCTGTGCAGAATTGGGCGGACGTCGCACTCGCCGTCTCCTGGTTCTTGTCTCCCGAAGCTCATTCTGTCTCTCGGGACCGTCCGTCCTTTCCTGGGAGCCTCGTGGTGTTGCCGACCCTCCCGACCGAGCCAAGGACACCCGGCCCGGCCAGTCTGTTCTTTGTGGTTTTGTGCGTCTCGAGGGGGACGTTCTCAAAAGACCAATACGCTGTTGGTGGAAACGGAGCTCCTGGTGTAACCGTAAATGATTCACTTCTCATTTTTAACCTTTCCTGATCCCTTGGTCTTTATTTGGACTTTTTATATTAGCCAGGCAGCTAGAAGGAGTTCCTTTTTGTTTGAGGAGCTGTGTTTTGGAGAACACAGCACCATTCATGAATGTATAAATACTTGGACTAGCCGGTGTGTTGCAGGTGGATGCTGGGAGCAGACCGATCGTCTTCTTAGGGCAGATGCCTGGGCGCCAGGGCCGGGCGAGGCAGCCGGGGGATGGGGCAGGTCTCAGGGTAGAAGGGCCCCGAGCAGCCCCGAGCTGATCAACCCCCCGGCCACCTTGCAAAGCTCTGGGGACTCCAGGGGAGTCCTCTGTCCCCCCGCGTCTGCTGCATGCTCTTCTCAGGGAACTGACGTGGCGTGTCTCATCTTCACTTAGCATGGACAGGCCGCTTCACCTAGAGCCAGGAGTGACGGCTGAGCTGCTGGAGGGGCTGCTCACAGGCCTGAGGATGCCTGGGGAGCCCTCAGCCCAGAGCCCGGCCCCGAGGACCCACCTCTGGCAGCCAGTGCAGCATGCCCAGTAGCAGCGGCGAGTTTGTTAATGTTTCATCGGAAACTTGGCGGGTTTTCTGTTTGACTGTGTGCTCTATAACACCTGCCGTATGACCGAGGTGACCAAGTGGCCACACCCTCCTCTGAGTGTGACCAGCGGGTACAGGCTGCATGTCTCCTAGCCAGGAGGGTGTCTGAGGGGCCAGCCTTTGCGCCCTTTGACCAGGTCCCACCACCCAGAAATTCCTCCTCCCCCGGCCTTGCCCTGTGAATCCTGCCTGCCTATCCGGGACTGGCAAACACCCGACCTGTTCCAAGAAGCAGTGCTCCCGGTGTCCCGCTCACCATCCTCCCCCTGGGGCTGCGCCTGCAACCCCATGACCCCATGACCCCGCAGAGCGAGCGCTGCTCCTGTCTCGGCTCTGCATCACATCAACATGACGATTAACCGCAAAGAACTAGAAAAAAATTGCTGCAAAGATACGGCCTTTCTATACATGGCTCTCCTACAAGGCAGGATCAGCAGTACAGACGTCTTAACAGAAACTAAAGCTTTAGGGATGACACAGCAGCACGAGGACGAGAAACACTGTCCTGGGAATAAACGGAAACGAGAAATGTCGATTTCCCACGGGGATCTCCTTTGTCTCTATCGTTATGGACAAAAATTTTAAACCCACTGCTGGTAAGAATGCCTGTCCTTACAGCTGACCTGGAAATCAGGTTGATGGTGTGGATAAAAATCTTCAAGGATTTTGTTTTCAATCAGCAATCTCCACTTCTAGAATTCAAACTAAGGAATTAATTAAAAATTGTCATGAAGATTCATAAACAAAGATGTTCACCAGAGTCATTATTTATGACGATGGATATTTTGGGAAAAGCAAAATCACAGGATTGGGGGGTGGCAAAATCATTTAGTTGTCCGGTGATAACTGTCCCATGTCTTATGCTATAAGAAGTGACGCAGCCGATTATAAAACAGTACACTGGGATGGCAATTTTGTGAGCACAAAGTTGTGTAGTTTTGATGAAAGACCTACAATGGGTACCTCAGTGTATTTTTATCATGCATTCGCAGTTGTTTCTTTCCTCTGTTTTTCCGCATCAGGAAGGCTTACTGTCTCTGAGATACTCGTTTCCCAAAGCAGGACGTGAGCCTGGACCCTGTCGGCCCCAGGACCCATCTCCCATCCCACGCTGACCCTGTTCCCGGAAGCGTATGCCCACGCGGGCGCTGTTTCCACAGGAACTGTCCCCACCGCGTGGTCCCTTTGGGATGCGCCCAGCTTCTTCCGAGGGCAGGAGGGCACAGAGCAGCTTTGAAGGGAGGTCTGGTGGGAGAATTTTCCTGGGGGAGAAGCTGGGTATGAACAGAGCCGTGGAAAGGGGGGCTAGGCAGCCCCCCCCACACTCCCACCTCCCAACCCCCTCCATTGGGTCACACCGTGGGCACAGCTTGGGAAGGGGCCAGGCCTCCTCCCCCATGGTGCCCCCCACCCTGGGCCAGACGCTCCAGAATAAACAAATCAAGAATAAATAAAAATAACTTTATCAGGTGCCTCTTTGGTGTCTGTGGAGGTGATCGTAACGTTCTTATTAACAGATGACATGAGGAGACAGCGCAGTCGTGAATTTTACCATATTTAGTCCTCTGTGTTCCAGACATAAACCCCAGCCAGTCGTGATAACGTTCTTTTAATGTGACGCTGGAGTCTATTTAATCCCATTTTTGTCTTTCTTTGTAGTTTGATCTTTGTATGCAGTATGTTCCAGAAATCTTTCCTTGTCAGTTCACTTAGGTTGACCTCAGTTCGTATTTCAGGTGTGACGTACTCTAAGTACCAAGCTGATGATTCTGTTTTTAGAAATAGATTCTAATCTTTAGAACAGTTTTAGATGAACAGACAAGTCGTGAAGGTGGCGCAGGGCTCCCACGTGCCTGACGCTCAGCTTCCGCTGTTAGCGACATCTTAGATTTTTATCGTGCGTTTGTTACGATTGATGAGCCAATGTTGACATATTGGTATTAACTAAAGTCCTTACTTTATTCAGATTGCCTTGGTGTTTACCTACTGTCCTTGTTCTGTTAGAGGGTCCCATCCTGACACCACATGGCACTTAGTCACCAGGTCTCCGGTCTCCTCAGGGTCCTCTCGGCTGTGACGGCCTCTCAGACTCACCTTGTTTGGTGACCTCGACGGCTTTGACGGGGACCGTTCTGTAGGACGCCCCTCGGCTGGGATTCGTCTGATGTCCTTCTCCTGGTTAGGCTGGGGCGGGGGGTTGGGAGGAACACCCCAGAGGCAGAAGTGCCCTCGGCATCACCAGGACTCACTCCGGAGGGTGTTGGCCCTGGTCACCTGGCCAAGGTGTGACTGTCAGACTCCCCGTGGCACAGGTTCCCCCCCTTTGCGGCCCGTGCTTTTGGAACCAGGCTGCTCTGTGCAGCCCATCCCGAAGGACGGGGCTGTGAGACCGTTGTCTTTAGGGGTTTAATTAATTTTACTGCCGTCCGTGTCTGCTTGTCTCTATTTCCCGAGCTTTATTTCTCCTTGAAGCATCTTTTGAGCTCCTTCCTGATTCATTTATTTTTCATTCGGTCTCGGGGCATTAATGGAATGACTCTATTGATCTTTCCTGCCCCCCAACTCCCCGCTGCTCAGTGGGCACCTCCGTCCCCACACCCCTCGCTTCCTGGCACCGACTGGGCAGAACCAGAGCCTGGTGTCTCCATCCGTCTGCCTAGTTCCGCTCGTACTTGGGTGAGTGAGGATGGCCGTCGTGTGCCAGCAGGGTCTCAGCAGAGCTGAACCGAGGGTATCAGCAGGCGGATCGTTTGATTTTCACTTCTCAGCCTTGAGCCTCGGTGAGCCGAAGCCCTCGGGGAGGCTGCTGGGTCTGCACAGACTGTCCAGGCCTGCTCTCTCCCCAGCCCAGTGCCCGTCCCCACCCTCTCGCTCTCCTGTGGGTGACCCTGAGTCCACCCCCCACGGGACTGAATCCCTCACAGGAGAGCCTTCCCGCCGGTGCCCCCCTTCCACCTGCACCACACGCCTGCCTTCCTGGCTGTCGCTGCCTGGACCTTTACCTCCACCTGAGCCCCACCTGACCACACCTGTGTCCTACCTGTGTCCCACCTGTACCTCACCTGTGCCCCACCTGCACCCACCTGTGCCCACCTGAGCCCCACCTGTGCCCACCTGTGCCCACCTATGTCCTGCCTGAGCCCCACCTGTGCCCACCTGTGCCCACCTGAGCCCCACCTATGCCCCGCCTGAGCCCCGTCCGAGCCCTGGTGCCCTCTTCCTCCCTCCAACGTCACTCCAGCTCCCCCTTGTCCTCCCTGCGTCTCTGGGTCTTCATTCTCTCCGGACCCACATCAGTTCAGAGGTGCTGTAGTGTCTCCCGCCCGAGAGCCTGCCCGCCGTCTGCACCCAGCCCCTCGGTACGCTCGCAGTCCTGTGGCTGTGGGTACCGTCCACGTCAGGACGCCCGGGTCGCCCTGAGCCCCACCTCTAGCTGCCTCCGCAGCATCTCCGCCTGCAGGCCTTGCGTGCACCCTCCGGCTTCTCCGTCAGTCCCTGCCCCGCAGCCCCTGGAACCTCGTCTGGGGTCTCTGGGCTGACCTTGTCATCGTGGACTCAGTGTCTCTGTGCTATTCACTCGTTTATTCTCTCTCCGTGTGCGTAGAGATGACTTGATCGATTCAGATCCATCTAAAATATATGAAATCCTACAGCAGGACTTTTAGTCTTTCCTCATTTTCCCACCAGGTAAGGGTTGGCAGTTTTCATATTAAAATGCCATTCGGGGGGAATTCCCTGGCGGTCCAGCGGTAAGCATGCTGCACTTCACTGCCGAGAGCCCGGGTTCAATCCCTGAATAGGGAACCAGATCCCACAAGCTGTGCAGCATAACCAAAAATAAGTAAAATAAGATAAAATGCCATTTTCATACCAAAAATGTTCGGAGCCGTGGTTTTGCTTTGGAAGAAAATGCTTTGAAAAAATAGAAAGCGTGTAAGCGACAAGTGCTTACGGTCATTCTCATTATGTGTTTGTCTTCCCTGGGGACTGTACTTGTGGTCTTGTTTCAGCTGCTTTAAAATCCGACCTGGACCTTCAGCCAGGCAGCTTTTTCGGTGACTCTCTGAAAACAGCATTCACTTGTTTCATCGGCACCGTCTGCAGCTCTGAAATGCAATTTTTTATTTATTGAAGTAAGGAGACCGTGAAATGTGTTCGAGATGCAATATTCCATTTCTCCATGCTTTGAAGGACCCAACAACTGGTATGATTTCTCTGTATAATTTCTCCTCCTTCAGATATCAAGGCTTGGCTGAATTATGCATCTTTAGTCATTTACTGTCCTTCTCTTCTTAAATAAACAGACCTACCAAGTAGTTTGATGCCTCTTCGGGAAACGCCATGTCTCCTAGTGTCTGACAGCTCTCGTGAGTTTTGCCCCCTCTCTTGACCTGTCCCCTGTGCAGCTGGGATCTTTTCTGTTTTCTGAGGTTAGAAGCGGGAAGGCGATCACGACACCTGTAGAGTTAGGCGGTTAAGAGAAAGGGGGATGTGGCCAACAATCCCAGGTGGCCTCCTCACCTGCAGAGGGAAGAGCTCGGATTTGTGCATCGGGAAGTGGGAAGAGGGATCTGGGTCTTCGGGATTCAGTTCTGAGGTCATCTGATGGAAGTACATTTTCTTTCTTGTGTCGGCACAAACATGGAAGAAAACTTGACCCGGCAAGCAGCTGTGCGGCCCACGCGTGGGTGTCGCCTCCTGCACATGTGTGTGGTCAGTTATGGACACTCACGGGCACACGTGTCTCTTAGGCGGAGCTGGATCCCTGGGGTGCGGTTAACAGGACCCAGCAGCCCGGCTGCAGAGTCGGGACTGGTGTCTGCAGACAGAGATGTCGGGACAGGCGGGGATCTGACGGATGCCCTGAGTACAGACAGCTGTTAACCAGGGAGCAGCCTCACACCTGGGGCCAGGGGGACAGGGCCCTGGCTGGCCTGGGCTTTTGAGGGGGGGCAGAATTCAGTGGGTGGAGGGAAAGAAGAGCCCCCCGCCCGGCCCGGTGGAGGGACACGGCGCCTTGCGCTGCTCATCTACTCTGACAGATAAAGTGGGTAGAAACGGGAATTACCGCGTGGTGGGCGTTCACCTCGAAGCAGATGTTGGGAGACAGGAAGGGAGGGTTACACGGGGGGCGGGGAGGAGAGAGGTGCCCTCGCAGTAAAGTAGATAAAGAAAAAGCTGCTCTGAGATCTGAGGACACTTAGACCTGATGACAGTTTCTAGGCAATGCTGGGAACAGGGACCTCGCTAAAGGCCGCTGAAGGCGAGGGACTGGCAGACTCCAGTCTGTGGGAAGTCTTACGTGACCCACGAAAAAGTTGCAGAGAAGCAAGAATTGGAGGCGAACCTGCAGGTCCGAAGAGCCGCTGGGAAGTAACGGCCAATCCAGTGTGTGAGCTGGACCGTGCAGATCCCAATTCTAACAAACCCACTGGGCTCAGAAAACAGAGAAACGATATTTACACTAAGAGCTGTTAACCGCGTCATGGCCACACAGCTGTCGATTGTCTCGTGTTTGTGTTTAGATGGTGGTGGCTGGTCTCCTTAGATCACACGGGGGCAGGGGCGGTGCGGCGGTTGGCGGGATGAGGGAGGCGCAGGGCTGGTCGGACACAGACACCTGCAGTCCATTTGAAGTTTCTACTGTGGGCGGAAAATCCCCTGTAACGTAACTTGCGTGGTAGAGATCCCCGACTCGAGGCGACGACTGTGGGTCATCACAGTCGGGGCTGGTTCTCTGCCGGATCGCATCCCTGGGGACTAGCGGAGAGCTGGCTTCTTTCCGTCCAGCCGGGCCCACAGTTACTAGACCTGAATGCAGAGGAACGGTTTTCGCTTTTCAAATAAATCTGGTGCGTTTTTCCTCCTTAAAAAAAAGCCATGATTGGGCTTCCCTGGTGGCGCAGTGGTCGGGAGTCCGCCTGCCGATGCAGGGGACACAGGTTCGTGCCCCGGTCCGGGAGGATCCCACATGCCGTGGAGCGGCTGGGCCCGTGAGCCATGGCCGCTGAGCCTGCGCGTCCGGAGCCTGTGCTCCGCAACAGGAGAGGCCACAACACTGAGAGGCCGCAGCAGTGAGAGGCCTGCGTACTGCAAAAAAAAAAAAAAAAAAAAAAAAGCCATGACAACTCTGCTCCGAGTGTGTTTTCAGCCGCAGCAGCAGGCATGTGGGGTGGCCCAGTCTGCCCACTGCTCGCGTGCGTGTGGGACCAGGAGCCGCAGGTCGCGTGGGCATGGCTTTGGCACAGGGACGGGGCGGGCGTGGCTTTGGCACAGTGGGGCAGGCGTTGGAATGAGCCTGGAAGCTTCATGGCCCTGCCCCGAGGCGGGGTGGACGAGAGTCGCTCTCGGGAAGAGGAGGGCTGCTGCCCCGAGTTACACCCCACCCCGGGGGTGTCCCCGACAGCTCCTGGCTCCGGGGCGCCGTCTGAAGTTCGTGCGGGGGACACCAGAGTCAGAGACGCTAGCTGGCCTTTGCGAGACTGACTCCGGGCCACCAGCGCCTGGAAGGACTCGCCCGGCCCCTGGACTCAGGTGCCAGCAGAGGCCGGGCTGGCCGTGGCCTTGGGCCGTTCGCCTTCGGGTTTGCTGTGCGTCCCCCTGTGGGCTTAACCTTTGCCACAGACGGCGGCCAGGCCCTGCTCAAGCTGAGGGGTGAGCTCTGGAGTCGTGGCGGCCCTTCCCGCCCCCCACCGAGGGCACTGGCTCCAGTGGGGAGTCGGGGGTGGGACACGGACAGTAGGAAAAGCCGCTCTTAGGGCGTTAGCAGAGTCACTGCAGGAGACAGCGGGAGCTGATCCGAAGCTCATCCCCAGGTTAACTCTTCAACCCCCGTGGAGCCTAGGAAGCAGGCAGGGTTCATCTGGGCCTCACGGTCACACGTACCGCTCAGAATCTGCAGGGACGGGCCTCTGTGGCCTGCACTCACCGCCCGCCTGGGCCGCCAGCACCTGCTCGGCGCCTCCAAGGTGTACGGGGAGGCCCCGGCCCGGCCCGGCAGCGGGGCAGGGGACGGGGCCTCTGTGCCCTGTTGGATTCGTCCTGTGGAGTCCCTTTTCTCAGGGGCCCTGCTCCCTGATGTCCTTTCCGCTGGACGTTGACGTGTGATTCAGAGCCAGAGGAGCCCGTCGGGATGAGTGAGGTGAGGGGAGCAGGAAGCTGCGGCCGCTTTGAAGACACTGGACAGTTTCTTCCAAAATTCTTACCACGTGATCCAGCGACTGTTCTCCTGTGTATTTACCCAGACGAGCTGGAAACTTACACCCACACAAAACCTGCACGTGGTTGTTTATGGCAGCTTTATTCAGAGCAGCCAAGACCTGGATGCAGCCCGGGTGCCCTTCAGCAGGTGACGGATAAACAAATTGTGGTCCATGCGGCCGATGAGTCTGTTCAGGGCTGAGAGGAAATGAGCAGAGAGGATTTTAGGGCAGGTGAAGCCATTCTGCACGGTTGTGGTGGTCGATGCAGGACATCACGGATCTGTCAACGCCCAGAGAACTTTACAGCACAAAGGGTGAACCTCAATGCATGCGAATGAAACAAACCATTGAGGGGGTCAGGGGTCTCAGGAAGCACACAGACGTGACAAGTGTGCGGTCAGTAAAGGGTGGGTGCCGTGCCGACGTGAGTGGCCTGGGGAGGGAGGGGGTCTGTACACAAGGGCCAAGGGACCCCTGGGGTTGGTTAGTGGCTTCCTCCCTGTTATTAACAGTTAGCAATTAGGCAGGAATGTTTGCCTGTTTGAAGTGTGGTATTGAAGGACCTCTTCTCCTGTCTTCAGTTTTGAGGATGGCATGAGCAGGACGTGTGTCCTCAGTCCCTGACCAGTGACCCTCTGGGTGCAGGAATGTCATGTGTGGGAGGGGTCCCGGGGGCTGGTGCTGAGACACACGGACCGTCTCACGCCGCTGGGACCCAGCTGCCCTGGCATCCCCAGCGCTGGCCCCCCAGAGACTTCTAAACACCACCCTCGTTATGAACAGGCCGACCTTCCCGTGGGCCCCAGGCCGCTCCCCCAATTCTCAGTTCAGACGCGTTGATGGGCCTTTTGAAAGTGGGACCAGTTTCCTGGCCCTGGACACGTCAGTGATAAGGTTTGTGTTTCCCAACAAATAAACACTTCAGAAGATGTGACAGGATCACATCACAAGGTCTAGGTTCAGCAAGGGGATGCCTCGTGTGCCCCCCAAATTCATGTGTCAGAGTCCTGACCCCCAGCACCTCAAAATGTGACCTTATTTGGGGAAAGGGTTGTTGCAGATGTAACTAGGTAAGACGAGGCCTTACTAGAATGGGGCGGTCCTGATCCAACGTGACTGGTGTCCTCATAATAATGGGAAATTGAGACACACACAGGGAGAAGAGACACACACACAGGGAGAGACACACACAGGGAGAAGAGACACACATACAGGGAGAAGAGACACACACAGGGAGAAAAGAGACACACACAGGGAGAGACACACACAGGGAGAAGAGACACACACACAGGGAGAAGAGACACACACAGGGAGAAAAGAGACACACACAGGGAGAGACACACACAGGGAGAAGAGACACACACACAGGGAGAAGAGACACACACAGGGAGAAGAGACACACACACAGGGAGAAGAGACACGGAGAAAAGAGACACACACAGGGAGAGACACACACAGGGAGAAGAGACACACACACAGGGAGAAGAGACACACACACAGGGAGAAGAGACACGGAGAAAAGAGACACGCACAGGGAGAGACACACACAGGGAGAAGAGACACACACAGGGAGAAAAGAGACACACACAGGGAGAGACACACACAGGGAGAAGAGACACACACAGGGAGAAAAGAGACACACACAGGGAGAAAAGAGACACACACAGGGAGAGACACACACAGGGAGAGACACGCACAGGGAGAGACACGCACAGGGAGAAGAGACACGCACAGGGAGAAGAGACACGCACAGGGAGAAGCCATGTGAAGGTGATGGCGGTGAGTGGAGTGATGCTTCTACCAGGCAAGGATGCCAGGAACCACCAGAGGCTGGGAGAGAGCCCGGGACAGACCCTCCCTCATGGCCTCAGAAGGAGCCAGTCTGCTGGCACCGTGACCTTGGACTCCTGGCTGGAGACTCTGAGAGGACAGATCCCTGTCGTTTAAGCCGCCCAGTCCGGGGAACTCTGTTACAGTGGCCCCAGGACACTCATAGCTTTCCTGCTGGCCATCTGCCATTTAATGCAGTTACCAAGCTTTTGGTGAAAGCCTCTGATTCAGTGCTGGTTATTTGGAAGAATATGTTTTTGGGGTCGAAGTGAAGGAATCAATAAGGCGGTGTGTGATTTATTCGCTGGTGGCAGAAAATTCGTGGACGCTTTGTCAGAAAAGATTTTCCTTAATCTGAAAACAATCTGAAATGTTTCGCTGGAAAACATTTGTGATTCAGCTGCTCTGGGAGCTTATTTCTTAGATGCCTTTCTGCAGAGCACGGATTGTAAATACTAAGTCCTCGTGCAGGACGATGGTTACACCTCGAGGTTACTGTTTCTCTAAAGTGAATTCTTTAAAACTCCAGTTTAAAAATTATCTCATGGAGTCAGAGAAAGAGAACACAGAGGAAAAGTACTGGGTGGTGGACTTCATCTTTGTTTGGGAGGAAGGTAAGTGTTTTCCTGACACCCCGTTGGACAGTCTTCGGGAGGTGAAGGCGGTGACTGTGCGTTTGTAAACCCAGGAGCCTCGTACCTGCTGCGGGGCCGTGACGGCAGATCCAGGGACGGAAGCTCGGGTGACTCGGAGGAAAGGGGCCTTTGTTTCGTTGGAAAGCAGAACAGGCACTTTGAAACTTGACCACATTCCTGACCTCAGCCCATCCTCGTGTCCACCGTTTAGTATGAAATGCCCACGTTTTGTGTAGCTTACACAACAGCTGGGCCACGTGTTGCACAGACTGACTTGCTGTCCGGAGCACCACCGCAGAGGCAGGTGTGGGAGGACCGCGGCGGGGTCTCCCTGGAGGGCGGCGGCCGGATTGGGGGCTGGGGAGGCTGCCCCAGGCCCCTCGTGCACAAGGACAGGAGGAGGGACAGCACAGAAACGGCACAAAATGTCAGCAGCCGCAGCTCTCAAGGAAGAAAAATCAAGCACGTGGAAGAAAGAAAAATGTCACCTTTGAGTTTCAATTTCCAGATGCATCTGTGAACTTCACTCAACAGCAGATAAGGAATTTGTTTTACGCTCTGAGGAAAGTAAGGCCAAATCCCGTCCTTGTCGTTTGAGGGCCGCACCTTGGAGCCAGGTGGGAGGAGCAGAAACAGGTCAGCTGGGCCCACAGGGCTTTCGCAGCCTCTGCGGCTCTGGGATTTGGGGCCGGACGTCCTGCCGTGGGTCCGTCCTGCGCCTTGTGGGGTGTGGGCAGCACCCGAGTCATGACGCCCAGAGATGCCTCCCGACGCTGTCCAGTACCCGGGTTAGGGGCAAAATCGCCGCCCTCTCTCCCCCGACCCCTGCTCTGATGAGAGATGAAACTCCAACACAACTTTGCTCTCCAGGGCAGATGGCGCTGCTAGGTTGGGGGCTCCACGTCCAGAGACCCCCGGTCCTGAGCCTGCCCTGGAGGCCGCTTGGCAAGCTGCCGGCCGGGGTTGGGGGGCAGTTAGCACCACAAGGCCGCTTCTCCACTGCAGAGGCTCTCCTTACCGGTCACCCGCAGGTAACTCCCCACTCCGCCCGGGCCCTCAAGCAAAGATTTCCTTTCTCATTTTTTCACAGTAAGTATTTTAAGTCCTTAGAAACCTCTCGCCGCTTTTTCATGTAAATCTTGAAGCTATTGTGTTTTTTACAATAAGCCACTTGTAACTGGTTTATTTTGACACCCTTGCAAAGGCTGTCATAGCTCATTTTCTTGTGTGTCTGCGGACAGGACAGGAGCGTCCTTGGTGACTCTGACTCCCCGCCACCCGGCACGTGGAAGGTGCCAACATGTGAACGCAGGGACGCAGTGTCTCGCGGGCACCTGTGGTCAGCTGCGGGCGGAGATCCTGGCGTCCTGGAGGGCCCGGGCTCCGTTAAACACTGACTTTGACTTTGAAACCTGTGTGCTAGTATCTGAACATGGAAACTGCAAAAATGCTGTTTGGTTTTGTGTAAAATACAGTGTTTCTGGGCTCAGATACATGTACCCAAATTTTACTGACAGGAATGTCCCAGGGGTGCAGGGCATCAACAGTTGTTGACGCAGCGTTACCCCGGCTCGGACACCCTGAGAATTCCAATTCCCCTGCTGCCTGGCGGGCCGGCCTGGCCCCGCTAGACCCCCTTGTGCCAGCAGGTGGCACTGCTGGGCCGGCCAAGGCTGGACCACCTTTCCTTCCATGTTTAGGGGTGAAATGTGTCCTAAGGATGTGACAGAATGATGGGGATGCTTTAGGCGAGTACAGTTTGGATGAGCGGGGAAGTGAGGCCTGCTCCTCGGAGAAGCCGAGGGGTCCCAGGAGGCCTTGAGCCACAGGCTTGTGTACCTGCCCAGGAGTCACGCAGGTGAGTTTATGCACAGGCGAGTTTACAGGCAGGCCACCCTCCGGCTGGGGTGGCGCCTGGGCGAGCTCGGCGTTCTCTGAGTTTCTCTGCCAGCTTCTGGGTTGTTGCAGGGAAAGTAGAAGAAAATGGCTTGTGAGGAGCTCGACAGCGTCCAGGAGGGGCTGGTGTGTGTGAATGTCGATTGTCTGGTCCGCCATTCACTTCAATTTTCATAACACCTTATTTAGGCATAATTCACATACACGCAGAGCTTGGAGATATCGTGGGTTCGGTTCCAGGCCAACCACAATAAAGCAAGTACCTCGATGAAGCAAGTCACATGAATTTCTCGGTTTCCCGGTACATGTAAAAGCTACGTTTGCACTATACTGTAGCCTGTTAAGTGTGCAACAGCGTTATGTCTAAAAAAAACAAAACCCGGGCTTCCCTGATGGCGCAGTGGTTGAGAGTCCGCCTGCCGATGCAGGGGACGCGGGTTCGTGCCCCGGTCCTGGAAGATCCCACATGCCGCGGAGCGGCTGGGCCCGTGAGCCATGACCGCTGAGCCTGCGCGTCCGGAGCCTGTGCTCCGCAACGGGAGAGGCCACAACAGTGAGGGGCCTGCGTACCGCCAAAAAAAAAAAAAAAACCTACATACCTTAATTTAAAAAGACTTTATTGCTAAAAAACGTCAGTTATCCTCTGACAGCCCAGGGTTGCCACAAACCTTCAATTTGTAAAAACTGCAGAATCTGCGAAGCACAGTAAAGCAAGGTGTGCCTGTACCATAACATTTCACCCTTTTAAAGTGTATAATTTGGTGGCTTTAAGTGTATTCACAGAGCTGGGCAGCCACCAGTCTCTAACTTGAGACCATTCCCCTGGCCCCAAAGAAACCCACACACCAGCACTGACTCCCCAGCCCGCTGCAGCCCCCGGCAGCTGCTAACCCGCCTTCTGCCTCTGTGGGTTTGCCTGTTCTGGGTGTGTCTCACGTACCGGGCTCAGTACGCGGCCTTTTGTGTCTGGCTTCTTTCCCTTAGCATGTTTTCAGGGGTCATACGTGTTGTAGCGTGTCAGCGCTTCCTTCCTTTCCGCGGCTGGATCGTGCCCCCCGCCCCGTGTGGATGGACCTCACTTCATGTCTGTCAGTCGATGGACACTGGGGTTCTTTCCACGTCTTGGCTGCTGTGAGCACTGATGCACTAGTGTCTGTGTGGCCCGGCTTTCCCTCCTCTTGGGCTGGACCTGGGACGGAGCCGCCGATCACGTCTCCCACAGCAGCTGCCCCCGCTCCCATCCCCACCAGCTGTGTCACGGCGCATCGCCTTTCGACCACCCGCCGGGAGGGAGGTGGTGCCTCCTGTGACCTGACACACTTTTCCCTGATCACTGACCATGGTGAGCATCTTTCCATGAGTTTGAAGACTTTCTTCACAGAACGGTGAATGCAGGTCATTTTCATTAGGGGCGTTTGTCTTCTTACTGTTAGTTGTGGAGGGCTCTGCGTTTTCCGGGTACAAGGCCCTGCACCCTCCCGTGTCCCTGGCTCTCGCTCTGGGGCTCCCACCTGGTACGGCAGGTGTGCGGGCGAGTTGCTCGTGGCCAGGGGGCCCTTCTGTACACAGTGGGGCACGGCAGGTCTGGCCTCCACCCACCCATGCTGACAACCAAAACCGTGCCCGGGGCACGAGTCTCCCTGTGGGAAGTGCGACCTCACTAAGGCACTGACCCCTGAGGAACCAGAGGGCACCGGGGCTGGTTTCCTGCCAGGGTGAATGGGCGTGGTCCCCGGGGCTGGGTGCACCTGGGCCCGTGACACCCTGAGTGGAGCGTCTCAGAGCAGACTTTGTCTTGGGGAACGTGCCTTCCCGATGGGCAAGTTTCCAGGGTCCGGCGCCCCAAACCATGTGTTTTTTGCTTCTCAGGCTGCAGCAGGGCCTGGGGAGAGGGAGGAAGGTCCTGTGGGCACCACGGGGGTGTGGGGACCAGGGAATTGGGGGGTGGAGGGGCGAGTGGCGGGACGTGAGGGTAGGTCGCCATGCCTCCAGCTTGCGTCCTGTGGGATGGACCACATCACAGGGACGCCCCAGAGCCACCTGGGGTGACCACAGGGTGGACAGAGAGAGGGGGCTTTTAGGGCAGTGAAACCATCTTGCACAATACCATAACGGTGGGTACGTGACACCATGCATTTGTCCAAACTCAAAAACTGCCCGACGCAAAGGGCGAGCTCTGACGTAAACCGCAGATTTAGCTAATAACATAGAACATAGCAATACTGGTTCATCAGTCATAACGTGGGTACCACACCAGTGAGGGGGGATGTGTGGGGACTCCCTGCACCTCCTCAAACTGCTTTCAAAGTTGAAGTCTTATTTCTAAGTGCTCGTCGTGGAAGGGGGTGATCCCACGTCACTGTCGTTGGGATCTTTTCCCACGAGGTGTGTTTGAAGCTGCGGTGACGGGTTTGCAGCCTCACCTCCTGCGCCGTCTTCTTGACCGTGGGCCGTGCGCCCACCCGGCTGAGCAGGAAGTGCCTGTGTGGGCAGAGAGTCAAAGCCTCATCTGCACGTGCGATGCGGTCTCGTCTTGCGTACACGGGTGGTGATGGAGCACGTCTGGCACGTTTATACACCCACTACCTGAGGTGGTTAAAACAGATAATTGGGCTGGTACCAGCGTCCTTCTTAGTCTTACAGAAACGAACCACAGGCAGGTGAATCAGTGACACCGTGGTTCACTGACACGGATATTAACCATGTTTTTAATTTTTTAAACCCAGGACTCCTCCTGTGGCTTCCAGGTGGTTCCAGCCAGGTGGGAAAGTGCAGTTGTTTCCTGCAGAACACCTGAGCTCACCCGAGGGCCAGCCTTCTCTCTTTGGGGCATCATGTTTTGAGGGGATTTCTCTTATTTATTTATTTATTTTTAACATCTTTATTGGAGTATAACTGCTTTACAATGGTGTGTTAGTTTCTGCTTTATAACAAAGTGAATCAGTTATACATATACATATGTTCCCGATATCTCTTCCCTCTTGCATCTCCCTCTTTGAAATGCGAACACTTTTCCGTTTGTATTTGTTGAAATTCCAGAGCTTTCCATGACGGATGCTAAAATTTAGTCACCTTTTCGCTTGGTCAGCTTTTCATTTGAAATGTCAGAATGTAAGTAGGCACGTTTGCTACCCAGTGAAATGACTCTACCTAAAGCTAGCCAACATCCTTCAACAGATACCCTTAAAGATCATTTTTCTTCCCTTTGCAATAAAAACGACAGTAACTCTAATCTCAAAATAAAATAGATGCAGCTGTGACCCGCAGAAGCATAATTACTAGCTAGATACCTTGTGAGCCGACAAATCACTAAACTTTAAACCTATGTGAATGCACGTGTTCTACCAAACAGGAAGGAAACAGACAAGAATGGCAGGTCACAGCTTTACTGCAGCCGCTGGAGGAAGAGGGCTGTGTCTGCCCCAACCCTCCTCGGATTTTGCTGTGAAAATGGGCTGGAGGCTCCCTCAAGGTCAGCGCCCTGCCCCCAGGTCAGGGCCCTCCTCAAGGTCAGCGCCCCGCCCCCAGGTCAGGGCCTCCTCTTACGTGGGAAACTGAGAGGCAGCCCCCTTTGTTGTCTCAGGAGTTTTTCTGAATGAATTCACCCAGAGCCAGAGGGAGGTGTGTATCCAGAGCTCACTGGGTCAGAAGAGAGGCTTGTGCTCTGATGTCACTTTAAAACTTAACCCATGAAAGACCACCGCACAGAAGATGGAGCAGACGGACTTTCCCCTGACCCTTCCACTCTGTAAACACGGGCCCCTAAACTTTACATGAGAAGATTCTGAGGAGGAGAGCAGCCGGGATCCAGGCTGGGTGCTGGAGGAACCGGCAACCGGAAGCGCTACTGGGCGTAAACCCCAGAAAGCCCTGACCAAAGCCTGCTCTCTCCACCAAAGGACCAGGAGAGGAAGGACAGCAATTTCTGGACGATACCTGCTCCACCCCAGCCTGACATCACGGGAAAACTGTGCCCCTCTACCCGCCAGGCCCCAAAGATGGCGGGGACTTAGACTCCCACTCTGAGAGGCTGCATGAGGCTCCCCTGCCTCACTCGGCGGCAGTGAGTCCCATCCCAGCGCTGACACTTGAGGTCAGTGGCGACCACGTGGGGAGCCTGGACGTTCCCCTGCCCTGGGACTCGGAGGAGGCTTAGTGGACCCAGGACTTTCACCACCACCCGGGGGACCAGCGAGCTCCCCCCCACAGTGACAGTGGGGATGCTCAGGGAGCAGTGACAAGGACCCCAGACCCTCAGCCGGGAAGCATCAGTGGGGACCCCCTCAGCAGTGACAAGGACCCCAGACCCCCAGCCGGGAAGCATCAGTGGGGACCCCCTCAGCAGTGACAAGGACCCCAGACCCCCAGCCGGGAGGCGTCAGTGGGGACCCCTCAGCAGTGACAAGGAGCCCTCCGACCTCTCACCCTCTGCCCCAGATGTCGAGTCTTGAGTGTCGCCGTTGGGGAACCTGGCCTCTACCCCTGCCTGGCAGTAAAGAGGCGGTGCCCTTACTCCCCCCATTGGAGCACCCAGAGGAAGTCCGCCAAAACGGCAGCTTTTTTACAAATGCAGAGTTTCGTAACATAATGCAGAAATGTCCACGTGTCCTTCGAAAACTAACTCATATCAGGAACCAGGAAGGTCTCAGAATGAATGAAAAAAGAGGAGGTGTCAGCACAGAGGTGGGAGAGATGGCAAGACCGTCCAACAAAGAGGTCAAAGCAGCCACCACAAAACGCTTCACCGAGCGATTACAGGCATGCTTTAAAAGGGAAAAATAAGAAATCTCAGCAAAGAAATAGAAGATGGAGAGAAGGAAATGGACATCTCATAAATTTCATAAATACTGTAATTGAAGCAAAAAAATCCCAATCAGTGAGCTCAGCAACAAAAGGGAGAGGACGGCGGAAAGAATCTATAAACGTGAAGAGAAAGCAGCAGAGCTCACCCAACCGTAAGGGAAATAAACTAAGGGGAAAAAAAGAACAGAGCCCTGGGGACCCGAGGGGATTCCAACAGAAGATCTGACCTTCCCGTCACTGGAGTCACAGGAGAGAAGACAGAGGAGGGGCTGAAAAGTCCCTAAATAAAGGCTGAAAATGGCTCAATTTGGCAAAAGATGCAAATGTTTAAGAAGTTAGTAGAACCCCAGTTAGAATAAATCCCCCCGAACCACACCAAGACATATAGTTAAACTTCTGAAAATTGAATTTCTTGAAACAAAAATTTCTTGAAAAGCGCAGACTACCACCATTCACTTGATAGGAAACAGATACTCTGAACAGTCTGAAGCTATTACAGACATTGAGTTCATCATTTAAAAACTCTCAAAAAGGAAATCTTCAGATCAAGATGGTTTCACTCAAGAATTCTACCAAGCAGTAAAGAACACCAGCTCTGCACACCCTCTTCCTATTCATCTTACGAGGCTAGTGTTACGCTGATGCTCAAACCAGACAAAACCGAGAGGAAAACTGTGGGCCAACAGCCCTCATGGATACAGACACAAAATCCATAACAAGGCATTAGCAAATGGAATGAAGCCACATATAATAAGAATTACTCATTATGGCCAACTTGGGTTTAATCCAGGAGTGCAAGGCCGGATCAGTATTTGAAAATTAATCCGTGTAATCCACCATATTAATGAACTAAAGAAAAATCACATGGTCGTTTCAGTCAATGCAGAAAAAGTATTTCACAAAGTTCAACACCCTTTCAGAGACACAGGAATAGGGGGAGCTTCTTAAGTCATCAGAGTACTTACAAAAGACCCCTGCAGCTGACGTTACACTTAATGGTGGGGATTGTATGCTTTACCCGTACAGCTGGGAACAATGTTCTAAACATTGTATTGGAAGTTCCTGCTGGTGCAGTGAGTCAGGAAAAGGAAATAAAAGGCATGGAGATTGGCAAGGAAGAATTAAACAGTCTCTATTTACAGATGACACGATTATCTAACTATAAAATCTCAAGGACTCTACAGAAGTGCCCTCAAACTAGTAAGTGAGTTTAGCAAGGCTGCAGGATACAAGATAAACAGTGAAAAATGAATTGTATTTCTCCGTATAGCAATGAGCACATGGACACCAAAATTAAAAATACAATACCATTTACAATTACTCCAAAAAGTGAAATACTTAGGTGCAACTCCAACAAAACACGTACACGGCTTGAAAACTAGAAAATGCTGATGAAGGAACTCAAATACCTAAATGAATGGAGAGACGTACTGTGTACGGATCGGATGTCTTAACGTAGTGAAGACCTCAGTTCTTTCCAAACTGATTAACAACGTTTTTTGTAGATATAGACAAGATTATCATAAAATTTGTGTGGAAAGTCAAAGAGGTAGAATACCTAAAATATCCTGAAAAAGAAGAATGTAGTAGGAGGAAGCAGTCTAAATGATAGATAGCAAGGCATTATTTTGCCACACTAATCAGGACGGGTAGGAGCTGGCAGAGGGACAGACAGCGGAGCGGAATACAGCGCTCAGAAGTAACCCCACACAGACAGACCAACTGATTTTTGACAAAGGTGTCAGATCAGCTCAGTGGGGGGGAAACAGCCTTTCAACAAATGGTCTGGGGCAGTCAGACATCAGAGGCAAAACAAAAACGAACAAAAAACCATGCCTTAAGTTTCACACCTTATACAAACATTACCTTGAAATGGGTCACAGATTTAAACATAAAGTGTAAAACTATAAAACGTCAGAAAAAAATATAGTAGATGACATTCAGGACCTAGGAATAGACCAAGAGTTCATAGACTTGATGCCAAAAACATGATAAAAGAAAAAACGGGTAAATTCGACTTTATCAAAATGAAAAACGTATGCTCTCCAAAGGACCCTGCCAGGAGAACAAAGACAAGCTACAGACAGGAGAAAATATTTGCAAATCACAGATAGAGGACTAAGGAGACTCAAAGCTCACCGGTATAAAAGCAAACAATCCAGTTAGAAAATGGAAAGCAGAGATGAAGAGGTACTGATGACAAAGGCACACCAGAAAGGTGATTAGGGAAATGCAGAATAGCTACGAGCTACCATTACACAGCTGCCAGAGGAGCTCAAGTGAAGAGCAGTGGCCGCACCAAGTGCTGGTCAGGGCGCTGAGGAGCTGGATCTCTCCGTTGATGGCGGGGATGAATGTAAAATGGTACAGCCATCTGGAAACGGTTTGCCAGTTTCTTTGAAAACAAAACATGCAGCTGTCATCCAGCCCAGCAAATTGCACTCCTGGGCATTTATCCCAGAGAAAGAGAAACATATTCACACGAATTCATGCACACGAATGTTTCCATTAGTTGTATCCATAGTAGCTCCAAACTGGAAAGAACCCTCATGTCCTTCAGTGGGTGAATGGCTAGAAGAAGCTGTGGTCCCTCTACTCTGTGGAACGCTAACTACTCAGCAGGAGCAAGGACAGACGACAGGTTCACAAAACCACCTGGATGAACCTCCAGAGTCAGGCTGAGTGATTCCATTTAGAGAACATTCTTGAAATGACAGTACTATGGAAATGGAGAAAAAACTCGTGGTCGCCAGGGTTCAGGAGGGGGTGGGAGCGAGGTGGGTGTCTATAAAGGGGGCCGTGCGGTGATGGGGAGCCCAGGGTGTGGGCTGTGTTGGTGTCACTATCCATGCTGTGACATCTTACTGTACTTTTGCACATTGTAACCATTGGGGGGAAAAGGGATCTCTCTGGATTATTCCTTATAACTGCACGTGAATCTACAATTGACTTTAAAAAAAGGAAGTTAATAATCCACAGCCCTATTCACTCACTGCCAACAAGTCCACACATACGTGCTGGGTAGGAAGAGTTTTGCCATGACGTAGAATCTTACTTGCAGTGGGAAGGAGGGGAAAAGAGCTCTCCTTTTAGATAGCTGTGACCTTGGCTGGCGTAAAATAAATATTTGCTACAGAGTTACAGGTCCAGATCTACAAGTTAAAATACATGTTAAGGTAGGTTAAATTCAATTTCAGTGACCTTGGTGTTGAGCCTTGGAAAATATGGCCTCTTAGTTAACACTTGAATACATGGCATTTCTGAAATTAAATCAGGTATGTTTAAATATTCAGTGGTAGGCAAAGGAGATGGAGGCAGCGCCCGATTCCAAGGGGAATGTGGTCGCTTCCTGCTGCTGCTGGAGCCTCAGCGGGGGCTGCAAGGGAGCTCAGAGCACCCCCTGCCCCCTGCCCTCCCCCCGCCCCCTGCCCTCCCCCACTGCCCCCTGCCCTCCCCCCACCGTCCCCGCCCTCCCCCCGCCCCCTGCCCTCCCCCCACTGCCCCCTGCCCTCCCCCCACCGTCCCCGCCCCCCCCGCCCTCCCCCCGCCCCCCTGCCCTCCCCCACTGCCCCCTGCCCTCCCCCCACCGTCCCCGCCCTCCCCCCACCGTCCCCGCCCTCCCCCCGCCCCCCGCCCTCCCCCACTCTCCCCCCGCCCTCCCCCACTGCCCTGCGGCACCGCTGGTGTCACTGTGTGTGATTCACACGCACGCCCGGCTTCCCGGTTCCTTCCTGGAGGTCTCAGCGCCAAGGCGCCCCTGCGTCATCTTTTCCACTGACCACGTCCCCGGGGAGAGACAGGAGGCCCACGGCCCACGTACCAGCCCCCGAGCCTCTGCAGAGCCTGAGTGCCTGTGACCCCCTCCTCTGGACCTTCGGGTATTTTGTGGATTGTTGGGTGGGGAGAATCTGAAAACATACGATAAAATCAAATTTAAAGTTGTTACTACTAGTTTTCTAAACAAAGTAATAAACCAGCTTCCTAATCACAGATTGGCATGTTCCCCATGTTTACTGTTTTGGACCAAAGTCCCCGGAGAAGGAGGATAAACAGCACAGAGACGTCAGCGCGGGCGCCCCCGGAAAGACCCGCTGTCATTCCCATCGGTGACCCCTATTGTTAGCAGCTTCCTCTCCACTCAGACGTCAAATCCACTGCCAGGGAGAGCCCGGTGGGGGGGCGGGGATAATTAAGGCGGCAGGCGACAGTTACACACCCGCCCATTTGGGGAAGAGATACTGTTTGTACGGAGAGCAGCTGGTACTCAGAAGGTCCGAGGTACCTTGGGTGTGAGGGGCTACTTTGCACGAGTCTGTTCTGTGGGCTGGTGCTGGGCACACCCCACCCCCAGGGAGCTGAAAGGGGCCCTGCTCCCTGCGGGGTGAAGAGGATGCGACCCTTTGCCAGGAGCCCTATTTCGGCATCAGTGCTTATTCCGTGCATTTTTGGTGGAAGGAACGTTTCCAGCCCTGATCTCTGTAGGACGTGGTGAAGGGCTGGCCACCTGACACTAATCCAAGAGAGGTCTGATGTGGGTGTCCATCTCCTCCAGGGTCCAGCAGACAAAGATGGACACTAGCGGACACACATGGAGCCGCCAACCGTCCAAGGGGCCGTGGGAGCCTAAGACGGAAGCTGTGATCTCTGTCACGGAGTTCACCTGTGCAGGGGCACAAATGGCAGAGACGGGGGTGGGAGAGCCCCTGCGGGTGTCCCGGCCCCCAGGGACTGCCATGACCCCTGTTCCCTGGCCTCCCGTCCACGGCCTCCCAGTGGGAACCTGGGAGCTGCTCCCAGGAGGGGGCCACCCGGCCGGAAGACTGTGTCTGTGTCCAGCGCTCTGACGCTCTCTGGAGGGGACTGTATTTGACAGTCTCCTTCCGCCACCCTCCTGGCCTTTCCCAGCGGCTGTGAAGTCGCGAGTCAAGTTTGCTTTTATCCTGGAGCTTTATCACCCGATGAGACTGTAAGTGCCCGGAGCCAGGGTAGCATTTCACTTTCCTGTTACATCCGCCTTCCCAGGCCTCAAACACAGTGGTAGCAAAAGAATGAAATCTCCCCACCTCTGCCCGACCCGGCTCAGGTCCCTTTGGGCTGCCCTGGTGTCCCCCCTCCCTGCTCCAGCCCCCACCTCCCGGGGGAGGGGACACCTGCCACCGCCCCCCTCCTCACACTGGTGTTGTGCTCTAAACGCCTGGCTAAGACGGCCAGCCTGAAAGAAGGAAATCCTGTCGCTTGTCCCAACGGGGACCGACGTGAGCAGGCAGAGGGGCAAAGGCTGCAAGGGCTGAGCTTTGAATAGTCAGACCCAGAGGAGCAGGCGGGCCGGGGGCTGCAGGGGCTGCAGGGGCGGCTCAGCGGGCCTGGAGTCTCGGTTACGGAGACGAGGGTGCTCCGCAGCCGCTGACGGCACAGCGCCCTGGTTGAGAGCCCGGTGCTGTACACCTGAAACCGCGTCAGGAGGGCAGGTCTCACATTAAGTGTTCTGGCCGCAGCTCGGGGGTGCAGGCAGCTCGGGGTGAGGGCTCCGTCTGTTCCCTTGACTGTGGAGGGGCTCTCGGTGCTCTCGCAGGTCCAGGCTCATCGCACCGTACACGGTAACGGTGTGGCTCTTCGTATCTCAGCTGTCCTCAGTAGAGCTGTTCAAAAAGGGAAATAGTGAAATAAAAGAACAACAGATGTTAGCGGAGCCGCTTTAATTTTTCACTCTCTCTTTACTGAACCTCACGACTCCCCTGACCTAGTCCGGCAGCCACAGGGGCCACCTGGAGGCTGGGCCCCTCTGAACAACCGTCCCCTGCGGGCTGAGCCCCTCCCCGCGGCAGCCCCTACGGCCAAGGCCCCGGACTCTGGTTTGATGAGGCGGCTGGGCCTCGGGAGGGCCGGGCCCTGGGTTCTGGGCTCTGTGTGCTCGTTGCAGGGTTGGGTGCACGGCTTTGCAAACATAAGGTGGCTTGCCCCGTAAGGAGAAAACAGCCCTGGGATACTCAGAGCTACGCCATGTCACACCCGCTGTGCCCTGAGGGGCCGCTGGGCCACGGCCAGGCTGGGGGCCCCGCATCATCAGACCTCAGGAGTCGGGCAAACGAAGAAGACGTGGCCGTGACCTGGGCCCCAGAGGGGGCGGCTCAAGTCTGTGCTGGACAAGTGGACCCGCCGCCAAGCAGGAGCGCAGCCTCGCGTCCCTGCCGGGCCTCGGGGCTCAGGGGTAGGCGAGCGTGGGGTCCCCCCCGGTCGCCCTGAACCACGGGGACAAGGCCTGATTCTCTGAATATGACAGCACTGCCAATATTTATCGAATGTGTACCACGTGCCAGGCACTCTTCTAACCGTTTCCACGTATTTAATCTTCAAAATGACCCAGTGCTGTAGGTATTTTGTGGTCCCCATTCACAGATGGGGAAACTGAGGCAGAGCGTGACTAAGAAACTTCTTCGAGGTCACCCACCCAGTAAGTGGCCAGGCCGGGATGTGAGCCCAGGCTGCTGACTCTGGAACCCAAACTCCAAGCTGCGCTGCTAGGCAGAGTCTCCCAGAGGGGCGTTTCCACCCCCAAAAGCACACTGTCAGCGTCTGGCCTTCCGTGGGGATGTCTCCCCAGAGGCCCAGGGTTGGGGCTCACGGTGGGTATGCCACGTGCACGACCCCGAACATGGGGGCCTCTTAAACGCACGCACAGGAGATCCCCAGGCGCTCGGAGACTAAAATCAACTCCAGCTGCTATAGGACCGGGCGTCAGTGTTGCACTGAGTCCCAGAGGGAGCGGTGCCAGATCCCTTCAGGGCCTACCATGTGCTCTTCTCTAGTCTCCTTCGGTTTCTTGGAAAGTATCTGAAATGAGGGAAGAAAGTCCGGATGCTACCGTGCACCGAGTTATCTTTCCTGCTTCCCAGGAGGCGGGATTCCCAAGGAACCGAAAGAGCCCAACACAGGTGCGAGGTCGTGGGGCCGGTGCTGCCCCCGACCCTAACCCCGGAGCATCCTGCATCGCTGCTCGGACCTGATGTTCTGTCCTGAGAACCGGAACTGAGGTTCACATGACGTGAGGAGAACGTTAGACGTCAAAGTGCGAGTTCGCTTTAAGCATTTTGCCTCTTAAAACTCTTGTGTTTCCAGCCAGCACTTGTTCTGGGTGACGGGCCGTGTTTATAGAGCGAAGCAGGAGGGTCAGGGTCTGGAGAAGGGACACAGACACGCGGTTCTCGCTCCGAAAGCTCGTTTCACTTATAAGCGAGGTCGGTGTGCGCTAACAGAGCACCTCACCTGTCTGTGACACCCCTTTAGAGTCAGAGCACCTGCCGACGTGCGCTGGGCCCGAGGGACAGCAGCGCGTTACCTGGGCCGCGACTGTCCTTGGGTAGCCTGTGTCCCTGCCTCGTTGCCCACGTGCTTTCCTTGCGGGGCATCCAGCGCTGTTGGGATGGACGAGGCGGCCCCCAGGCGAGGCTGCGTCAGCTGTGTTCCGACCAGGGCTCCTGGAAGCCAGGCGCGCTGGGCCTAAAGTCTCACACTGCTTCACTGACCTGACCGCGAGCGGATGTCCATCAAAGCCAGACACCCGGCAGAGTTTTCCTCAAGTATCAGGCTTGTCTGCTGAGCTGTCAAGTCTTCTGTGCATTCGTGTAACATCTGGGGATCTTATCAGCTGCCAGGTGGACGGATCCCACTGTCCTCACGGCCAGGCAGCCTGGTCACTTCGGTGACTTTGTAGCGACACGCCTACGTCATGGCAACCACAGCTCCTTTTCTCCCCCTCCCCGGATGGCCGGGAACAAAGCAAAGAGCTCAGGAGGACTAGAGCACGGCCGTGACTGTGACCAAACGAAGCCAGGACCTGCTGTCCAGGGCAACGCAGGAAGGGCCCCGGAGGCCACCGGGCTGCTGTCACAGCTGAGTGCAAGGGCCGGGGGGCTGCTGCTCCCGGCATCGTGGCACCTTGCTCCTGGGCGGGCCCGGGCGTGGTATGGGCCTAGGTACACCATAGGCCCAGGTGGCCGCCCCTCCGGAGGGTCGGGGGAATAAACCTTGGTGTTGTCATGGCAGCGTCTTCTCTGCAGGGCTCCAAGCTGGGAAGGCTGCGTGAGGGCGGCCGCTAGGGCCTGCACCGACCCCCCGCCCCATCTTGGAAGACGCCCCCCCGCCCCTGGGCCTTAGGATCTGGACGGGCTCGGGGCCTGCTACCCTCCATTCTTCCCTTTCTCCCCTTTGGGACGGGGCTGTTTGTCCCTCGGAAGCGGCCGCCTGTCCGGTTCCACAGGCTCTCGGCCGGAGAGGCCCTGGCCTCGGTGAATCGCCTCAGCCGTAGTTCAGGTGAGACTCGGGACTTTTCTGAGTTGATGCCAGAACAAACACGTTCTGCGTGTGAGGATGTAGATTCTGGGGGGCCAGGGGCAGAATGCTGTGGACGGGCTGTGTCCCGCCCCCAAAATTCATATGTTGAAATCGTAACTCCCAAGGTGATGGTGTTAGGAGGTGGGGGGCTTTGGGGTGATTAGGTTAACCTGAGCCTCGTGAGACAGGATGCCGTCTGCAGGTTCCCCGAACTGAGCCGGGATCCAGCAGGTGTGGCCACGCCCAGGCCAGCCCCTCTGTTACCTACAGAGGGGGGCGCGGTGACTTTTTATTCTGAGTCCAGAAGTGTATTAATTGTTGTCATTCAGTTAGCTCAGCTCAGTTTCCAAGGCTCAGTCCTGATGTAAAACCTCGGTCTCCATCTCTCCCTCTCCACCCTGTCCCGCCCCACCTGGGCGCAGATTTGGGATGGATGGGGCGCTGCTCTCCACTCTCCCTCCCCCCAGTGTCTCCCTGGACCCAGGGCGGGGCGGGGCGGGGAGATGCATGCACCCGCACGTGTGGGCTGACTTGCGGGCTGTCTCCTGGAGACCAGCGTGTGGGGTTGGCCAGGCGCACCACCGCCACCCCTGTGGCGCCACTTCTAGCCGATGCCGACGATGGCCACCCTCCCCTGGGGCCTCTGCACCAAACCTGGGCCATGGGACCGCTACCGCCTTTTGGGTGGATGCCCCTATACACATTGTTGAGTTTCAGGTGCCCGGTGTGGCAGTGTGATACATGGTACATCCGGTGGACACCACGATGAGCTTAGTGAACGCCTCCACCACATCACACAGTCACCACTCCCCTTCTGCGGTAAGAACCTTCAAGATCTACCCTCTTAACATTCACATTTAGAATACGGTGTTGATAACTGTAGTCACCACGCTGAACAACGGAGCCTGGAACTTCCTCATCTGTAACCGTAACGGGAGGTTTGTATCCCTGGGGCACCATCTCCCCGTCTCCCACGACAACCCCCTGCCCGCAGCCCTTGGTAATGACCATCCTACTCTTTCTCTGAGTTTGGTTTTTCTAGCTTCCACATGTAAGGGCGATCACACAGTGTTGTTCGTCTTTCTGTGTCTGACTTATTTCGCTCAGCCTAACGCCCTCAGGGTCCATCCGTGTTGCTGCAGATGGCAGGACTTCATTGCTTTTTACGGCTGAGTAATATCCCATTGTGTGTACGTACATCGTCATCCATGCATCCGTCAGTGGACACTTAGGTTGCTTCCGTATCTTGGCTACTGTAAATAATGCTGCAGTTAACATAGGGGTACTTATATCTTTATGAATTAGTGTTTTTGTTTTCTTCAGAAAAATGCCCAGAAGTGGAATTACCAGATCATATGGTAGTTCTGTTTTTAGTTTCCTGAGGAACCTCCACACCGTTCCCCACAGCGGCTGCACCCGTTTACGTTTCCACCAACAGTGCGCGAGGGCTCCCTCTTCTCCGTGTCCTCGCCAGCGCTTGCCATCTCTCGTCTATTTCCTGAGGCTGTTCTGGCAGGTGTGAGGGGGTGTCTCCCCGAGGTCTGGTTTGCGTCCCTGACATCCCTGGTGTTGAGCACCCTCCAGCCATTCTCACGCTATGTGCTGGCTGAGCCACAGCTGGTCCCTCCCACAGCATCCTAGGTGAACCCTGCCTTCCGTCTTCAGAGTGTTCTGTCCGCGCCTTTGGCCTGGGGTTACAGGAAAGGCAGCTGATGGGGCCCCAGGCCCGGGGCTTATCCTGGGAGCCCCGTGAGGGCAGAGACTGCCCCCAGCCCCGCCACCTGCTCAATACTCACCTGGATCCAGCGCCCAGGGGGAGTTGCCCGGGAGAGGCGGGTGTGTCCTGAGGTCCCCGAGGGCCCTGGGATGCCCCCTCAGATGGATGCTGGCTCTGCACCCCAGCTCACAGGGGAGGCTGTCTGCCCGAGGCTGTGGGTTTCTTCACAGCATCCTTTTCAAGTCTCCTCTTTTTCTTTGCTGCCCCTCCGCTCCGCCGTGTGGGACAGTCTAGTGCACGAAACAGCGCGCCCAGGCCTGGCGGGCAGCTCCCGCTACCTTCCAAGAGCCATGTCTCCACCTCTCCCAGGGCCCCGTCCTCTCTCCCGAGGGCAGGCTCCCCTGGCGCCTGGGTTCTCAGAACCCGACCTGCACACCCTCCCAGCTCTCCTGTTTCTCGCCTCCCCTTTCAGGGCTGACTTTCTGGAACAGTTGCTAAGAGGATGTGTTCAGTATCCGGGGATAATCTTACGTTCTACCTCTCGTATCTGGGACGGGCCGAGGCAGTGATGCAGAGCAGGCCTGTGCTCTTGGGACACTCAGGCTAAGATGCTTTGTGCAGGGTGGGGTCAGGGGGTGACATTCCAATTGATCCGTGACAGTGTTTCCCTGAAGCAAACACTTGTTTTTAGGCCTGTGTTTATATGCATCGAAGTTTGATCCTGTCTCTGACACCTTACCAGCTGTGTGACCTTGGGCAAGTTACTGGACCTCTCTGCCTTATTCTGTAAAACAGGGTAGAAACAGTGCCAGCCTCCTAAATCCTTGTGAAGATTTAATCAGTTCACATCATGGAAAGAACTTAGGAGGGTCCCCGAAACATAGTAAGTGCTCAGTAGTGTTGGGTGGGATCGTTATGGCTGTTATACTTTATGCCACATTCAGTGATTTTTATAGCAAGATGGCACCACGTGTGCCGTAATTTAAGGAGAGAGTAAAGGTCCGATATGGATTGAGAGGGAGGGAGGGACTGGCTCACGGGATCACGGAGGCCTGCAAGTCTGCAGTCTGCAGCATGGCCGCAGCCTGGGGACCCGGGAAGAGCTGAGTCTGGACAGTCTGGAGGCAGAATTCCCTCTCCCTCGGGGACCTCAATCTTTTCCTCTTCGACTGATTGGACGGGGCCCACCCACACCGGAGAGGGTGATCTGGTGGTCTACATGTTCATCATGGCTACAAAACACCCTCAAGATGACATCCAGACAGTTTGAGCAAACATCTGGGCACCGTGCCCCCTGCACTTTGGGGAGGGCTGGGCCAGGCGTTTCTGGACACTCCGCCAGGTGACTGGCCTTCCCTGAAGTTGGAGGTGGGAGGTCGTGATGGGGGCAGGCTGGCCTGGCGCGGGTACAGCGGGGTTTGCAGCAGCTGCAGGAGTCCAGGCCGTGTGTCCACAGGGAGAGGCTCACTCCTTTCCTGACCCCCACGCCCTTCGCTGGGCTCCACTCTGAACCGCACAAAACTGCTGACATTCAGTGGGTTTTGACGTTAAAAAAGAAAAATCATCAGTTTCTTAGCTTTACTCCACTTTCCATGTGTGGCTATCGTACCTTCATTTCATGTTGCAATTATGTGTTTCCAGATCTTTCTTGCCCCCAGACCCTTGAGCTCTGAGGGCAAACGCTGGGCAACCTTCACCTTTTCACCGCCGCCCCCCACCCCCCGCTCCTGGCCATCGGTGCCGACGGTTAGGGCACACGCTGTGCTGACGCGAGCTGCCCACTTGAATCCCCAAAACCACTGACGAAAACGGGCACTTCCTCCCGAGACACTCCCTCTGTGATGCCAGCCTCTAAGGGATGCCCAACCCCGCGGTAAGGAGAGGCCAGCCAGGGTCAGAGCGCACACGTGGTGCACGCACATCCCTGGGAAGCGGTGCCATGGCCGGGCACACTCACGACTGGCATCTGCAGGATGCCGGGCTGCGGAACGCGCTGGGTGGCTTCGTGCCAACCGTGGCGAGGTCCCAGGGCCCGTGTCTGGGCGCGCGCTTCCCACCTGCGCCTCGCGTCCTCGGGGCAGGCGGCGCAGGGGGAGCGGCCGGTCCACCCCTCCACCCGCGGACCCACCGACCTACTCACCATGGGCGGCGCGGGGAGGGCGCGCTCGGCTGCTGCGGCCTCTGCACCTGCCTGGGGGCGGCCGGAGGTAACGGCGGGCAGGTTCCCGTGCTCGCGCCCGCAGCTTCCCCTGTCTCTCCGGGGAGGGCGGAGAGTCGCGCGCCTGGAGGGGTGGGCCGGTCTGCGCCTCTGCGCCCGCGGGGAGGGGAGGGGCGCGCTGCGGGCTGAGGTCGCGGCGGGGTGCGCCTGCCCGCCCGCGGGGCTCCCAGGTGGCCTTGGGGGTGCGCGCGCGGGCTCCCGGGTGACCGCGGGGGGTGGGCCCTTGCCGAGCACCCTGGTCACCGCGGGGGTGCACTCGCGGGGCTCCCAGGTGACCGCGGGGAGACGCGGGGCGCGCACCGCTTCCGCTTCCGCCGAGCAGCTCCCCGCACCCCGCGCAGGGCGCGCCTCCTTGGCGGGGCTCGGGGACCAATCCCGGGAAGGCGGCGCTGCCGGCCCCCTCCCCACCATCTACCCCGCCCATAAAGCACCTCTGGTGCAGAGGAAAGCAGGGCTGCGGGACCCTTCTGCTCGGTCTCAGGATGAGGTTCTGGCTGAGAAATGACGAGATGGCCCTGGAGGAAATGGTGCAGAGACTGAATGCGGTTTCCAAGCGCACTGGTAGGCGGAGCCGCTGGCCCTGAAGCCCGTTCTTGAGCTTGACATCATGTGCCGAATCTAGGGAGATGCGGCTGGGTTTTCTGTAACAGCCTGCATTTCTTCTTCCAAGCTGAGGTAACGGGACAGCAGAAGGACGGCTTTGGTCTGGCAGCTGATAGGCTCCGTGGCCGGTCAGCCCGATTTTATTCCGCCTGGGAAGGGGGACCGAATTGCGGATTGGTGGCGGGCTTTCTGGGAGACCCCAGGTTTGTAGGTGGAGCCGTGGTCTGAAATCTGCTCACTCAACCCGCATTTCGGCTTCATGGCTACAGTCGCAATGGAGAAAGCGTATGTGTTTGTGGCCTGAAAATAACGTGAGCCCGGGCGTTTGGAGCTGGTGTAGGGCTGGTGGAGCGTCAGAGGCTCGTCCTGAGGAGGGGGAAGCTGGTCGGTCAGGTAGTTCTTCTCTCCACCAAATATGACGCGAACCTAAGACAGATGTTGGAACGCGGTGTGGCTGTGGAGCGGGGCACAGCTTGACTCGATGCTCGTTTTCTGCCCCGAGTAAAGGATGACTCACGATTAGCTTTGAGGACAAGTTCCCAGGGGGTCGTTTGGATTCAGGAGAGCCCTGCGCAGGCCGCGCTGGGCGCTGCTTTCAGGCGGTCACTTCTGAGCCTTCCTGCTGCGTGTGCAGGGGCACATCGGCCTGGGCTCGTTTTCCTTGAAATGAGTGGGAAATAAGCGGGTATTATTAACAGTGAGTCGCCAGCCTTTTGCCTGACGTCGCCCTGCGTTGTTACAGACCGTGGCCTTGTTGTCTGAATAATGCTTTCCTGAGAGATTAGGTTACTTGGTGTGGGGCATGGTATCCCCCCACCCCTCTCTTATAAGCGCGGGACCCAAAGATTTGGAGAGCAAAGCAATGACTAAGTCGGTGTAAACACACTGTATGTGATGGTCTGACCGAGACTTTGGGAGACGTTGTTTTTAATGGTGATTTTTGTGATTAAAGCTACTGGATTTATTGTAAATGGGTCAAAAGCAAATAAAGCCATTTTGTGCCACGTGGCCCCTTATTCTTAGGAAGGGACCCCTTTTCCTGACAGGCAAGTCGCGTTTCGCTGGGTACAGGATGCAGCATGCAGCTGAGGTGAAGGGCACGGGACTGGGTTCCAGGTGCCCTCTGCGCTGGGCTGGAGCTGGGATTACAGAGCCAGCGGGAACTGTTCCCAAGAGTGATGTCATCCCTGCGTTTCAGGGATGCAGGCTCCTTGGTGAGCTCGGGAGACGCCTGTGCACTTAGAATTGTGAAAAGGCCTCCTGCCCAGAGCAGGGAGGTGCTGACCGCCCCCCGAGTCATGCTGCGAGCCGGGCCCTGGGGGACCATCGCCTCGCTCTAAACAGCAGCTCTCTAGGTGTGTCCTTTGACACACCTGTGCTCCAGGCTCCAGTCTCACCAAGACTCTTGAAAATCCAGGTCAGCAGATGCTGGCCTTAGGAACACCCCATCGGGCTTGGTTAGCAGAGACCTGCTTCCCTCCCACTAACGCCGCCTTTTCACTCCTGCAATGGGGAGGTGCCGCCGGACGGAGGCTGTGAGACATGGCGCCGGGCGTGTGTCATGCGGTGTCGACACGGTGCCCCCCGCCGAGCGTGGGTGGGTTACACGTGCTCTTGTGGGAACGGGGATATAGATCACTGTAAACCCCCTGCCAGCTCAGGTCTGTATCCCGAGCACTTCCTCGGAGGAAGCCCCGTCCGTCGCAGAACGGCTCTGTCTGGAGGCCACAGAGGTCACCTGGATGCTGCCGTCGCGATTCAGGGGAGGGGCTTCGGAGCGGAGGCTCGGGTGCCCTGAGCTCTCCCGGGGCTGGGTGGCAGCTCCCTGCCCGGAGCTGGACCCTCCGAGCCCCTACCCCGGGCCGGCAACGTCTTCTCTTGCCTGCTGTGCGGACGGGCCGCCCCCTGACTTCAGCTGCAGGGTTATCGTGGCCCCGTGTCCTCCAGGACAGTCATCATCCGGCTAGTCCGCCTGTGAGGGAGGCTGATGCTTGCCGCCCCTGTGGCCTGTGAGCCTGTTGACCTTGAGAATTTAAATTCTCTGGACTCTCGAACTCAATCTTTAGTCACAGGGCCAGGACTCCCTTCCATGTGATTGGGCTCCTTTTCCAGCATTTTCATTGTTTTGGTTTTCTCCCTAGATTTGCAGTAAGTGGTGACAAAGTGCAAAACATTTGAGGCAGGGATGCTAATGGATCGAGTCCTTGTAACATTTGCCCAACCGGAGCGTCTGGATCTTCTGGAGGGAATCATCTCAGGTTCCGGGGCCACCCCTAGAGTTTCTGATTCAGGAAGTCAGGGGCCTGAGAATTTGCATTTTAAGTTCTCAGGTGACGTTGAAGGTACTGGTCCAGGAAGCAAAACTGGAGAAACACTTAGTAGAAACGTCTTCAAATCTAGTGCCACCTTCTCCACTGATTGCCCTTGAGCGAAGTGCCAGCTTCTGTCGTGGGTGGACGGACGGACACACGGATGGATAAGGATGGATGGTGGGTGGACGGACGGACACACGGACAGATAAGGATGGATGGGTGGGTGGATGGACGGACACACGGATGGATAAGGATGGATGGGTGGATGGATGGACGGACACACAGACGGATAAGGATGGATGGGTGGGTGGACGGACGGACACACGGATGGATAAGGATGGATGGGTGGGTGGATGGACGGACACACGGATGGATAAGGATGGATGGGTGGGTGGACGGACGGACACACAGATGGATAAGGATGGACGGGTGGGTGGATGGACGGACACACGGATGGATAAGGATGGATGGTGGGTGAATGGACAGACACACGGATGGATAAGGATGGACGGGTGGGTGGATGGACGGACACATGGATGGATAAGGATGGATGGGTGGGTGGATGGACAGACACACGGACAGATAAGGATGGATGGTGGGTGGACGGACGGACACACGGACGGAAAAGGATGGGTGGTGGGTGGACGGACGGACACACGGACGGAAAAGGATGGATGGTGGGTGGACGGATGGACACATGGATGGATAAGGATGGATGGGTGGGTGGATGGACGGACACACGGATGGATAAGGATGGATGGGTGGGTGGATGGACGGACACACGGATGGATAAGGATGGACGGGTGGGTGGATGGACAGACACACGGACGGATAAGGATGGATGGGTGGGTGGACGGACGGACACACGGATGGATAAGGATGGATGGGTGGGTGGGTGGACGGACGGACGGATGGACCCATGGACGAGGTTGCACACAAGACAGTAAAGATAGAAGCTCTACCACATTTCAGAGTTCTCATGTCTCCTGATGAGGGCTAACAACTCCTAGCTCTTTGCATGTTGAAGGAACAAATCATTGGTTTGCATCAGGACGTAAGCAGTGAGGCCGTTCAGCCCCGGGACCCTTACTCTTTATCCAGACATCTTCCTTTCTGCCCTTTCGGTCCCATCATCTCATCTTTTACACCACCTTTAACCACAAGGCAAGAAGCTAAATGCAACTGCTGTCCCAGCTGCTAACTCGGCCTGTTGGGGGCAGGGATGCTGTCCCAGCACCATCGTTCTAGCAGCACCTGAGTACATGGTGTTCACGTGTCTGACCTGTTCCCTTTAAGGACCCAGGCGTCCCACAGCCGTGTCCTCAGTTTGCAAGAAGTGAGGCTTTGTAGGGTTCCTATCTCTGAGCTCCCTAGAGAGCCCCGACAGAGGGAAGCGGATGTAGCTTTGTGCCAGGCCTGACCTGAGCCGTCTCTTTGTAGGGAAAACAGACACCGTTGGGTGGAGAGGACGTGCAGGAGACTGACGGCCCGGGGGAGGGGCCGCTGCAGCCACAGCCTGTCCTCGCCCGTGCGGCCTGCACCCCGCGGAGTCCGCTGTGTGCTGGGTTGTTCCTAAGGAAACCGTTCGGCTCTGCGGCTGGTCGTGGTGGTCCTGCCGCCCCCCTGCACTCCCGCCCCACCTGGGACAGCCTGGCTCCAGCTCAGGACTGCCACCTCCGCCCCTGGCGCACCCACTTCTGGCCCGAGGCGGGCTCTGCCCTGGTCGTGCCTGGTCCCTCCAGGATGTGCCTGCCTGGGCAGGGGACTTCCTCCCTTCTGCGTGGCAGGGCTTGTGGTGGCTCTTCTGTGTCCAGGGTCCCTGGTGACGCTCACTCCTTCCTCCGGACCCCCGACTGGTGCCCACGCCCTGTGGTTGGCATCGCTGGGGCTGAGCTGCCTTTTCTCTGTACCAGCCTGAGTCCTACAGCCAGTGAGGCGGCCCGGCCCCCCTCCCCTACCATCAGTGCTGCGAGGAGGGCGGTCACCTCTCCCCGCCCCCTCGTAACACTTCCTAGGGGCTTGCTCGGGATGACAGATGGGAGCACAGCCCTTCTCAGCTTTGTAAAGTGGAAACAATGGCTTTATCGGAAGAGCTTCCACACACTGGCGAAGCAGTAAGTGGTGCTGAGGGCAGCGTTTGCTGAAGTTTCGTGAACGTGCCTTGGTCACCCGCCCTTGCAGCTGTCCTCTGTCTCGAGATGCTTGGTGCAACCCCGGTTTCCTCCCCGGGACTGAGCAGGGTTGTCTTTCTGATTTGCCAGGTACCGCCTCTGAGGTTCCAGAAGCGCCAGGCTTCGCGTCTCCTCGAGATGTGGGGACTGTCCTCTTCCTGGGGAAGTTGTGCTTCTCCTGGGTTGCTTCAGGGAGTGAACCCGGGAGATGAGGACGCAGGGGGATCTTGGGGTGAGCGCCCCCCGGCTGATCGGCAGCTGGAACCTGGTTCTTTCTTCTCTGGTGGGTGGAAAACTCTGAGGATTCACTTAATACCTCTTCGTTAGGTGTTTGGTTTTTCATCTTTGGCGTTTGCTTTTTCCCCATACATAAACAGACCAAACATGGGCAGTTAATGAGTCAAAGAAATCGTGTGCTCCTCTACAGGACTTAAGATCTGAGCAAATGATTGTCCAAATCTTGTGTTTTAATAAAAGGAAGAATTATATCTTACCAAGGAGAGGTCAGCATGTAATTAAGAAGCTCCCTTCAGCCTCACACCCCCTTGCCCTGTGCAGAGCTGGGCCTCGGCTGGCCACGCCCTGGCCTCTATACGTCATTTGACTAACATCCCAGTAATGAAAGGTGGGGATTCTCCAGGCGAGTGAGAAGGAAAAGGAAGTGCCCCGGGGGAGTGGGAGTTGGCTCAGGGGGCCGGGGCCGATGACCCAGGCAGGGCAGGTGTGCAGAAGACACACACCGGCGAGCCCGGGGCCCAGGCCCCTTTCCCCAGCTCAGACCCCACAGATGCACACGTATGAGAGGAAGTCGAACTCCGGGGAGGAGACTTTCCAGAAAATTTAAAGTTGAGAATACAAAAGAGCCGATGGTGCTTTCTCAGCTTTCGAGCTAAGTGCCTCTTATGTGTCTCAACTGGGGTTTCAACGAATGCGCTGGGTTTTTGCTTTATTCCATTATTCGTAGTGTGAAAGAAATGAGTCCCAGCCTCAAAGCTTGACCAGTTCCTCATGCTTGTTGTCATCGGCGTGGCCGTGGTACTTACTTCAGCAAAGGGAAGAACTGGTATCAAAATGTCACCGGATGATGACATCTTGGACGAGATATTAGGGACGGTGAACTAACGCCTCCCATACGACTTCACTTTTGTAAGGGTGCTTTGTCTTTAAGGACAAAATTTTCTACTGTTCGATTCCTGAATCCTTCAGAAGGGGAACGTGTCATTTGATACTTAAATGATAACAAAATGTGGAAAGCAGTCGAATGCACATAGATGGTAGGTCTCCGTGGTTTATCAGTTTTATAACTATGCCTCCATCAATTCTGGAGGACTGAAGTTTTTACTGTCTTCTCATCTGAAACCACATCCTTAGTGTGGACAGGATCACTCATTCCTGTGGACACTTTCATTCATTCACTCACCGGACGCTTAGGGAGCAGAACCAAGGCCGGGCGAGCAGGGCGAGTATGTCCACCACGTGGAGTGTTACTGCGAGGTTCTGTCCGGATCCGGAAGCTTCGCCGGGAACAGTCCTCAGACACAGCCGTCACTAAACGTGATCACTGTTAGAACCTGAGCAGTTCACGGGCTGCGTGCTTGTCCCCAGCACGGGGAAGACCCTTATGTAAAATGTGGCCCAGCCACGACCCAATCCGTGTCTTTGATTTTTGTGGGAATTCCCTGGCGGTCCAGTGGTCAGCATTCCACGATTCCACTGCAGGGGGCACAGGTCCGATCCCTGGTCAGGGAACTAAGATTGTGCATGCTGCAGCCAAAAAGAAAAGAAAAGAAAGAAAGAGTTTTGCACACACAGCTTAGAAAGGGCCTGAATCACCTTGTCGTCTGTTATCTGTGTTTTAAAAGATTTCTAAAGTCATACGCCTTGGGCATCACCTCCAGATGTTGTCACGATTGGTCAGTCAGTTGTGACGTACCCTTTATTTAAAGCAATTAAGCATATCATTTAAGAAGCTCGTTTTTAAGAGTAACTAGTTCCAGACTCTGTATGGCCTGTTTCTCCACACATGGTTTTATTCCTAGGTTACAGAAGCCTCTGAGTTTTAGAACCATAGCAAGTCTTACAGGTTACCTTGATCGCCCAGCTCCCAGAACTTTCTTTGTTAGAGGGAAGACATGTGCCTGGAAATGACAGAAAGCATCCCTACTCGATGCCCCTCCTGAACACGGGACAACTTAGGAGGGACTGGCTGCGCGGCTGCCTCAGGAACCGTCACTAGATGGGACCACAGGTTGTGGCCGAGAGCGGTGCCAGGTCATGGGGCTGAGCCCGAGGAGGGCTCGTCAGGTGTGTGGCCGCCTGTGGACCTCAGTGCTCACTGGACCCGAGACCACACAGCCAAAACGAATCCCCTCTCCCCCCGACCCAGTGCAACAGGGGCACCAGGCACCAGGTCGAGGAAAAACCCAGGGAGGGATGAAGTGGGCGGTAGGGCCAGGCTTGTCCACGCTTCGCGGGGCAGGGGCTCCTCGGGTGCACGTGTGCTCACCGGTGCGACGGCTTCATGGGAATCCACTGACTCCACGTGTGAGCCACGGGCTGCCCTCTGTACGCGGTATCCCAAGAAGGGCGAGGGGCACACTTTTTGCACCTCAGTTCGGAGCGTGGTGCTCCCACCTGTGTCCCGCCCCCGGAGGGTTGAATTTTCAATCACCCAGTGTCTCACTTGGCATCAGAGCTGCACTGAGTGACTCCCTGCTCCCCTGGCAGGATTAAAGGGTCTTTTACTGCCAAAAGCCATGCCATTTATGGAATTTCCTAGTAACTTGAGGCCATGTTGTATGAAATACACCCCTGGGTCCAGAGAAGTGAGTCCGCTTCGTGAATGGCCTTCAGCTTACCCGGCCAGCGCCCTCCCAGGAGCCCTGGCTCTCAGGAGTCTTTGTGACGCTTTCCCAGGGTCTTGGGGAGGAAGCGCCCGCCAGGTGCTGGTAAAATCCCGCGGTCTCAGGATGCTCTGACACCCGAGGCTGCAAACGTGCGAGACAGAGAAACCAGCGGTTTGTGAGTGAGGCCCCAGCGCAGAGCAGACTTCTGGAAAAGGGTTTAATTAGTAACATCTTTAAAGCAATTAGATATTTGGGAGAAAGTGGATTAACCCCGGCCACTGAGTGGGAAGACCGTACTGGGTCATAAACCGTCTGCACCGGTGCGTGGGGACGAGTTCTGACTCACCGGCCCGACCCCCAGCGTTCAGGGTTCTCTGTGCGAGCCGCACGCACGGGGAGGGACACAGCCCAGGGCGACGGCTCGCTGCGGATCCCGGTAGGGACCACGTTTCCACGTGGCTGTTCCCGAGGCGCTGCACCCTGGTTGCGGGAAGGAGCCTCTGTCCCGGACGTGCCACATCAAACGCACCATCTGTTTCCTCTGGATCATGTGCCGGGCCAGCCTCTCTCGGAAGCCGGTGTGAAAACGCAAGCGTGGACGGCATCTGCTCCGGCTTGGGTGTCGTGTCGTGTCGGGAGCGCTCGTGGGAGGAGGGTGAACCAAGGCGTCATGGTGCAGCCCTGTCACCCGGGCTCTGGGAAGGGTACCCAGGTGCTCCCCCCGCCCACCCTGCGACCTTGAGCATCTAGTAAGCGCCCGGAGCCCGGGGAGCTTCGGTGTCACACGGCGTAATCGGCACGGACCTGCGTGCAGGGCTCTGCCACGCCCAGGGTGCCCGGCCGCCGGCCCCCAGCACAGGCGTCCCGGGACGGTCCCGGGCGGCCTGCTCGGGGCCTTGGCCAAGGGGCGGCTCAGCGTCTCTGTGTGGAAAGTGTTGCTCACCAAACAAAGCAGCGTTAGGGTTTCCTCTCCCGAGCCGAGCTGCAGGAGTGACAGGGGGCGGAACTGCCGGTTTATTTCAAGAGAGCCCGGGCCGTGTCCCCTGAGGCCCTCCTGCCACGTTGTTTGTTTGGACGTGAGGCTTCCTGAGCTTGGAAGGGGCTTTGGCTCTAGCAGCCCCTGAGGCTGGGAGCTCCGCCACCACTCCCCACCCCCAAGGAAGGAAACGCCCAGGACTTGCAAGTAGACAGCCGAGCCTCTCCTCGCCCACAGCAGAGCCCTTCCCTGACGAGTCCTGCGCCCTGCAGCCAGGCCCCCCGGTGGGCAGCTGCCCGAGTGGCCTGGCGGTGCCGGGCGGTGTGGGGACCGTGGCCTGGACGTGCACGGTAGACCCGAGGTCACCCGGGGCCTTGTTCCAGCGCAGCACGCAGCGCGCCCCCCACGCCCGGCACCCCCGCTCCACGTCCCGGAGTCGGCTCGGCTTTCGAGTGAGTGTCCCCGACGGAGCCCTGCGGGGCAGCCCTCGAGTGAGCCCGTCCTGAAGACCCGCTGCCGCCGCCGCCGCCACTGTGTCCCCGGTGGGGAGACTACACGATGGCCGAGAGGGGCGCGTCCCGGGGCCCCCCCGGGCGCTGGCTCTGCCCGCTTCCCCTGCTGCAGTGCTGGAGGCGTCGGGCGGCCTCACGGTGCCCACAGCCCGGTGAGGCGGGACGGGTGGCGCTGGTCACGGGGCGTGGGAACCAGCGCCTGGGTCCCTTGGCGGGCGGGCGGCTCCCTGTATATTTCTTTCACCTAAGAAATGTGTGCCACTCACAGGACTTTTCGGAGAAAGGCTGGAATAGAAAAGCTGTGTTGGGCAGCCTTGACTGAGGCTGGGGTGCGGCTCTTATCTGGTTCACTTTGTCCTCTGTCCTGAGGGCCCCAGGCTCTGGCTGGGAAAGGCTCAGCCAGACAGCGCAGGACAAACCCTCGTGGGTCTCGAAGGATGGTTTTTCTGGCTGACTGCCCCAGGAGTGGGGCTTCCACGGGGCTGACTTGGAGAAAAGAGCCCCGTCTCCCTGCTCTGCTCCTTCGGCAGGGGGCCCCTTCCTCCTTCGGGGACCTGGAGGGCGGAGGGGGGGGTGCTGACCAAGGCACGCTCCGCGCAGCCATGAGGCTGGGATCGCTTCCCAGGACAGACGCCCGTGTGTCTGCAACGTGCGGCATCAGAAACAACAGGTCAGAGCCGGCCCCTCTGTGGCTCGGCCCACGGTCCTCTCCTTTTTGGGGAGTGTCGGACAGCTGCCTGGTGCTGGGGGGCACCGAGAGAGGGGGCAGGGCGCCCCGACTGGACGGAGCTGCGCGCGTGGCCCCGGTGGAGCTGGACTCAGCCTCACGCTGCCGGCTCCGTGGCCGTCGTTCTGGGCTCAGCCCCGTCAGCACCCACGACGCAAGGCCGTTCACCAGGTCTGCTGACTCCTGCCCTAAACTCAGCGCGAGGGGCCGTCACCAGGGGCTGCGTGGGCCCCCACCTGGCCCGGTGCACACAGGGGTGTGAGTACTCCGTCAGACCTTCTCCTGTCTCCCTCCCAAGCCCGCGGTGGGCTGGGCACTCCACCCGGGCGGCGGGGTCCCCGAGTAGCCTGACCGGACGAGCCCTGGCCCTGGGGATGTGCGCCGTGGCTTTTAGGGTGGCACCCAGGACCCCCAACCCCAGAAGGACTGAATTGTTGTCCTGACGCCCGGGGGGGAAGGGTGGGGCCTGAGTCTGCCCCCCACTCTCCAGGTGTGCGTCGGGGCAGTGGATCTGGGGCTCCAGGGGCCCTATGCTATGAAGTGGGGCCCCGAGGGTCCTCTCTCTGTGGAGCAGGGGTGGCTGTGACCATCGGAGATCTGGGGAAAGGGGGCCCTGTGACCGGAGCAGCTTCTCTTTTCCTGGTCAGCACATTAGACGCCTTTGTTCCGTGCTCTGCCTGTTGGTCATGAGGACCCAGCGTGGACGGTGGGCAGTTACCTGCTCTGTGACACACGTGGCCCCTGGTCAGTGTGGTTCCATGCAGCCTCCACCTCCCGCTCTGTCCGTCTGCTCCCCACACCCCGCCCTGTCTGGCCTGGCCTTTCTGGGATGAGTTTCCTTGTCCTGCAGGAGCAGTGCCCAAGCTCTTGGGTCCCCACAGCATCACTTTTTCCTGCTCCCATAGAAGCAGTCTGGCCGCAGCTTTCCTTCCTGCCTGTGAGTTTGCCCTGGTTCCTTCCTTGCAAACCCATCCATGCACATGTCTAGGTCAGGCTGGCCTCTGCGTCCCATGGACAGACCTTCCCAGACACCTCAGCCGTTTCCCTGGGGGGAGTGTGGAAAGAAGCACCTTCAAGTTAGGGGATGAACAGGTCAGACTTCCCGCTGCAAGGTGAGGGTGCAGGAGAAAGTGTGGCTGTGAGGCTGTGGTCCTTTGATCGCCAGCGTGGACATTATCAGTTCACGAAGGGGAAGTCAGGGGCAGCTACCTGATTGTCGCCTCTGCTCTGTTCCTACAAGGAGCTGCCACCCTTTCAGAAGCAGAACACTTCCTGCAGTGGGCCCTCGAGCAGTGGGGAGGAGGGTCCACTCTGCTCTGGGACATTTGGGACTGAGTCCCAACGAGCAGGAAAGCCAACTGTTTCCCTCAGAATTGACAGTTCTTTATAGGAACGTGTTCCAGGTTGTCACGGACAGTTTTGCACAGAACCAGGACTGATTTTTAAAAAAGCAGATAAACCCACCTTAGGCGCATGGGTGAGCTGATCACTGCAAGTGAGCGCAGAATTTTCCCTTGAGCTTCCTGGCAGCTGATGCAAAAAGGGGAAATGTTTAAATGCAAGGTCACGTGCCCAAAAAATAGGCCCTTCTGGAAGGAATTCTGGAGGAAAGCAGTCGCTCGTCTGCGTGCACTAGGGGCATTGGAGCAGTCAGTAGGTGGCGTCTTCGGAACGTTTTCTTTCCTTTGGAAAATCGATGCACCTGAAAATGTTGAAAACAGCACTAAATGTCGGCGAGGCCCTTTCAGAGTCGGCTGAGGCATCAGTGTGGTTCCAGCCTTTGCCTGGGCCCCTCCCCCTGTTGTTCCAGGAGAGCCTGTGTGAAGTGGGATCTGACTTGGGCCGAAACTGCCTCAGGACACCAGGCCACAGGCCGCGGAGCTGCCGTTCCCGTGGGCCTGGGAGGTGGAGGCCCAGGTCTGTGCCGAGGCCAGAAGTGGGCGGCGAGGTGCCCGAGAAGGCCCGGTTTCCTTAGAGTAGCCGCAAGTGGGCACGAATTTGGGAAAGTACCGTCAACGCTCAGCCCTGATGCTTTGGGTCTTTCCCACTCGGGTTTTACACTGTGAACCTGGTTTTCATCTTTGTGGGAGTTAGAGGAAGCTGCGGGCACTTACCCTCGCCGCGGTCATTACGTTTGGCTTCTTGGAGCACACGGCTGAGAGCCGATGGGAGCTGTAAGGACAGAGAGGACGTGCCGCTTTAGTCACAGTGCTTTCTCGGAGGAAAGACTCGCCTTGAGGTGTCTCCCTGCGGGCCGCACCACTGTGGGTAAGGAGGCGCTTCACAGCCTGAGGAAATCTGGCGGTGGTTCGTATTTTTATTACTTTGAATGTCAGGCAACTTGGTTGAAGTCCCTCCTCTGGCCTCCTGCTCCAAGCTCCCGGATTTCCCCAGATCCAAGGAGGACACAGAGTGGGGTGTTCAGGCATCTGGGTCTTGGCGGGGTCTCGGCCCAAGGAGCCCTGGGGCTGCAGGCCCCCCGCCAGCCACCCGCCCCAGGCCCCGTGGTCTGCGCGGCCGGGGCTCCATCCACTGCGCAACAGGGAGCCTCGCTGGCACCTGCTGGCTGGGGTTTGGGGGCTCTGCCCACCGTCGTCTCTGAGCACTGGGGGAGGGGAGCCTTCCCGCCATCCCCATGGTGGGCGGGGCAGGGCCACCGTGGCAGCCGGGAGGCACAGCGTTCTCTGGGCTCTGAAGGGGGGTCCCCAGGTGGGGCCGCTGCTTCACGCCCACACAGCTTAGAGATGCACACCTTGAATGGAAGTCCGGGAAGAGACGCGAGGGGCCTTGGACGCAGTGCCTGTGTCTGCACTCCCTCCCCTTCCTGAGACAAGCGTGGCGCCCTCTTGGACTTTATCAGATGGGACGGGAGGGTATCGTCTGATTAGCACCTCCGGCGAGTCCCGGGCGGAGAGGAGCACGTCCCTGCTGGAGAGCACAGGTGTCTCGCCCACGGAGGTGTATGTCCCTCGCCCGCGGAGGTGTCCCTCGTGCCTGGAACCGAGGCCAGGACAGCTACACGGCCAGAGCCTGTGCGTAAACACGCGGGGCGGGGGGTGGTGGAAGCGCTGGCCCGCGGGCCGGTAGCTGCCCTGTGATGGTGCGTCCTGGCTGCCACGTGAAGCAAAAGTAGAAAGCCGGCTGGTCGCAGGCAGATTCTAGGGAGCGAAGCTCAGCGGGCGGGAGCTGCCGGGGAGCGGTGGCCCCTCAGCCACGGGAGACGGGCAGCTGCCCACATCCCCTCAGAGGAGATGAGAAGCTACTACGTTTACTCTGACTGCTGCTCCTGGCTGCTCTCTGTAGCTGAGGGTGAGCCCTTTGGGGTCACTCCCCGGAGGCGTGAGGGGACGGGGCAGGGACCCGGCCGTGGTGGCAGCGGCTGTGCGGTATGGACGTGGCACGTGCAGGTGTCTTGTGTTGACAAGGGAGGGTGTCTTGGTGGGTCACGTGCACCCTGCATCCCCTCGGCATTCGGAACAGCTCGGGGATGGGGTGTGAGCCCTTCGCCCAGTTATCGTTAGACGACTCTCCCTTTGGCTAATAGCATAAGCTCTGCCAGTCCAAGCCTGGTGCAGCCAGCACCACACCCGTCAGAGCTGCAGCCGGACCTCCTTCAAGCGCCCTTGAAGGACGAAGGTCCATGCAAAACGCAGAACAGAGCAAAGCCGTTAGCTACGCAGTACCGACGAGCCCGTGACAGAGAGGCACGAGCTGGCAGCTCACTTGGACGTCAGCTGCTGGTGCATCAAGTGCGGTTCAGTGGCAGAGCTGCTTTGTGGCGGGCTTTCCGGGGAGCTGCGACTGCTGGCGAATCCCCCTGGGCCGTCCCAGCAGGACCTGGGCCACGCGCTGGCCACCGGATCTCCTCTGGGCTGAGTCCCGTCCTCTCTGTGGGAGGCACCCTGGGGTCGCCATGACCGGTGGCTCGCTCCTAACCACAAGCCTCTCTGGGCCCTTCCCCAGAGGACAGCGGGGACAGGACGGCCGAGGGGCTGCCTGTTCTAGGGGCACAGGCCTGGGGGGCCGCCGGGTCTCTGCCTGGGTCTCATGTGGGCGGGATGGAGTCTCTTACCGCTCGCCCCTTCCAGCACTTTCTGGAAACACTTTTGGCACCGAGGGGTGGACACTGCAGCCCCTGGGCAGGGTGGGAGTGCCCAGGACGCAGCCCAGGTCCCCCTGAGCCCGCCAGGCATGAAGTTAATCCGGGCAGTGCAGTTTCTGTTTTGATTCTCTGGCGTTTTCACTTTTGTTGCATGTCCAAATTCCCCTCGGAACTGCTGTTCACGTGACAGTAGCATCCACAGAGCGGGTGCCCTTCTCCCCACATTTGGCTAAAAATACTCAGCTGGTGAATTAAAACTGAGTCAGAGCGGCCATGGGGAAGTGGAACTCGAGCTCCTGGGACCTCAGCGTCTCATGTGGCCCTGAGTCTCAGAAAGCTCCGCTTCCGCCCCGAAGAGCAGAGGCCAGGGGAGGCGGGCTGGGGGCGTATCCGCACCGGCAGCAGGTGTCGCTCAGAGCTGCTGCCCAGCGCCCGTGCACATCAGACCCGGACGTGGAGGTGGGAGAACGTCCGCCATGAGGGCAGAGGCGCCGTCGGGACCGCCGTCAGGTGGGGCACACCCAGACCGAGCCCTCCCGAGGGCCGCGGGCGTTGGGCAGAGGCGGCTGCTCTCAATAGTCTGCGTCTCGAGGGGCTGTAGGCAGTGAACCGAGGGTGGGAAGCTTCCCCGGGGAGGCGTGCCCAGCGTGGTCCTGCTGGCGCCGCCGTGTTTGCTGTGATTCCCGGGAAGCGTGAGTGATATCAGCGAACAGCCTGGCAGCACGAAGGCTGTTTGCTGCGTGGGCGTGGCTGCTTCTCACCGGGCGCGAGATGCTTTTATGTGCTTTACGTGCTGTGCTGGCTTTTCTTTCCCCAGTGTGGGATGGGGAGCAGAGGAGGTTCAGTACCTGTGGGATGTGGTTCTGCGATATAAAAACACGCATCTAAAACGTACAAAAGAGCACGGAGAAGCGGCGAGGCCTCCTGCTTCGCCTGCGTCTCTGCGGGTGGCCCCAGGAGGGAAGAGGGTTCCGAGCCCCCGGCCCAGCGCAGGAGCCTCCACTCGGGTCTGCCTGGCTCACCTGAGGGCGGCGGCCCCTCTGCATCCTGTCCCCCGGCCCTGGGGCACCCGAGCTGGGTGGGCAGCAGCAGAGATGCCCCCTCCCTGGCCGGCTGGTGCGGGGCATGCGGGACCAGTGAGACTGACGGAACAGGAGCGGGAGGCTGCAGCCCCTTCCGTCCGGTCCGTGCACCGAGGCAGGGCCAGGACGCTCCCTCAGGCCCCCGGTGCCCCTGGCCAGGCGCCTGCACAGGCTCCACCCTGTCCTCTAGCGGGTCCGGCCCCCATGCTCCTCCCCCGAGACTGCCTGTCCCTCCCACGGTCCCCCCCACCCCCCCTCACCATGAATCAGGCATCTCTTCTGAGCCCAAAACAGTTGGCCCAGCGTCTAAGTAATGTTTAGTTATGTCCGGTAGCACAAAGGTAAATGGTGTTTTAAAATAAAACATGTTGGCTTCAGAGAGTTTTTCTTTTGTTAACAGCTTTATTGGAGTAGAATTGCTTTACAAGGTGCGTTAGCTTCTGTATAACAAAGTGCATCAGCCATATGTATACATATAACCCCACAGCCCCTCCCTCTTGTGCCTCCCTCCCACCCTCCCTATCCCACCCCTCTAGGTGGTCACAGAGCACCGAGCTGATCTCCCTGTGCTATGTGCCTGCTTCCCACTAGCTATCTATTTCACATTTGGGAGTGTATACATGTCCATGCCACTCTCTCACTTCGTCCCAGCTTACCCTTCCCCCTTCCCGTGTCCTCAAGTCCATTCTCTACATCTGCATCTTTATTCCTACCCTGCCCCTGGGCTCATCAGAACCTTTTTGTTTGTTTTTTAGATTACATATATATGTGTTAGCATACGGTATTTGTTCTTCTCTTTCTGACTTACGTCACTCTGTATGACAGACTCTAGGTCCATCCACCTCACTACAGATAACTCAATTTCATTTCTTTTTATGGCTGAGTAATATTCCATTGTGTATATGTGCCACACCTTCTTTATCCATTCATCTGTCGATGGACACTTAGGTTGCTTCCATGTCCTGGCTATTGTAAATAGAGCTGCAGTGAACATTGGGGTGCATGACTCTTTTTGAATTATGGCTTTCTCTGGGTATATGCCCAGTAGTGGGATTGCTGGGTCATATGGTAATTCTAGTTTTAGTTTTTTAAGGAACCTCCATACTGTTCTCCACAGTGGCTGTATCAATTTACATTCCCACCAACAGTGCAGGAGGGTTCCCTTTTCTCCACACCCTCTCCAGCATTTATTGTTTGTAGATTTTTTTAAATTAATTAATTAATTAATTAATTTATTTATTTTTGGCTGCGTTGGGTCTCCGTTGCTGTGCATGGGCTGTCTCCAGTTACGACGAGTGGGCGCCACTCCTCGTTGAGGTGCGCAGGCTTCTCATTGCGATGGCCTCTCATGTTGTGGAGCATGGACTCTAGGCACACGGGCTCAGCAACTGTGGCACATGGGCTCAGTAGTTGTGGCTCACGGGCTCTAGAGCGCAGGCTCAACAGCTAAGGCACACGGGCTCAGTTGCTCCGCGGCATGTGGGATCTTCCCGGACCGGGGCACGAACCCGTGTCCCCTGCATCGGCAGGCAGAGTCTCAACCACTGCGCCACCAGGGAAGCCCGGCAGGCGGATTCTTAACCACTGTGCCACCAGTGAAGTCCCTATTGTTTGTAGATTTTTTGATGATGGCCACTCTGACCGTTGTGAGGTGATACGTCATTGTGGTTTTGATTTGCATTACTCTAATGATCAGTGATGTTGAGCATCCTTTCAGGTTTTTGTAGGATATCTGTATATCTTTTTTGGAGAAATGTCTATTTAGGTCTTCTGCCCAGTTTTGCATTGGGTTGTTTGTTTTTTTGATACTGAGCTGCATGAGCTGCTTGTATATTTTGGAGATTAGTATTTTGTCAGTTGCTTCATTTGCAAATATTTTCTCGCATTCTAAAGGTTGTCTTTTCATCTTGTTTTTGGTTTCCTTTGCTGTGCAAAAGCTTTGAAGTTTCATTAGGTCCCATTTGTTTATTTTTGGTTTTATTTCCATTTCTCTAGGAGCTGGGTCAAAAAGGATCTTGCTGTGATTTATTTCGTAGAGTGTTCTGCCTATGTTTTCCTCTAAGAGTTTTATAGTGTCTGGCCTTATATTTAGGTCTTTAATCCATTTTGAGTTTACTTTTGTGTATGGTGTTAGGAAGTATTCTAATTTCATTCTTTTACATGTAGCTGTCCTGTTTTCCCAGCATGACTTATTGAAGAGGCTGTCTTTTCTCCATCATATATTCTTGCCTCCTTCATCAAAGGTAAGGTGACCATATGTGCATGGGTTTATCTCTGGGCCTTCCATCCAGTTCCGTTGATCTATATTTCTGTTTTTGTGACAGTACCATACTGTCTTGATTACTGTAGCTTTGTAGTATAGTCTGAAGTCCGGGAGCCTGCGTCCTCCAGCTCTGTTTTTCTTTCTCAAGATTGCCTAGGCTATTCGGGGTCTTTTGTGTTTCCATACAAATTGTGAAATTTTTTGTTCCAGTTCTGTGAAAAATGCCATTGGTGGTTTGATAGGGATTGTATTGAATCTGTAGATTGCTTTGGGTAGTACAGTCATTTTCACAATGTTGATTCTTCCAATCCAAGAACATGGCCTGTCTCTCCGTCTGTTTGTATCATCTTTAATTTCTTTCATCAGTATCTTACAGTTTTCTGCATACAGGTCTTTTGTCTCCTTAGGTAGGTTTATTCCTAGGTATTTTATTCTTTTTGTTGCAATGGTAAAGGGGAGTGTTTTCTTAATTTCTGTTTCAGATTTTTCATCGTCAGTGTATAGGAATGCAAGAGATTTCTGTGCATTAATTTTGTATCCTGCAACTTTACCAAATTCATTGATTAGCTCTAGTAGTTTTCTGGTAGCATCTTTAGGATTCTCTGCGCATAGTATCATGTCATCTGCAAAGAGTGAAAGCTTTACTTCTTCTTTTCCAATTTGGATTCATTTCTTTTTCTTTTTTGATTGCTGTGGCTAAAACTTCCAAAACTATGTTGAATAATAGTGGTGAGAGTGGACAACCTTGTCTTGTTCCTGATCTTAGAGGAAATGGTTTCAGTTTTTCACCATTGAAAATGATGTTGGCTGTGGGTTTGTTATATATGGCCTTTATTATGTTGAGGTAAGTTCCCTCTATGCCTACTTTCTGGAGGGTTTTTTAATCATAAATGGATGTTGAATTTCGTTGAAAGCTTTTTCTGCATCTATTGAGATGATCATATGGTCCTTCTCCTTCAGTTTGTTAATATGGTTTATCACATTGATAGATTTGCATATATTGAAGAATCCTTGCATTCCTGGGATAAACCCCACTTGATCATGGTGTATGATCCTTTTAATGTGCTGTTGGATTCTGTTTGCTAGTATTTTGTTGAGGATTTTTGCATCTATGTTCATCAGTGATACTGGCCTGTAGTTTTCTTTCTTTGTGACATTCTTGTCTGGTTTTGGTATCAAGGTGATGGTGGCCTCGTAGAAGGAATTTGGGAGTGTTCCTCCCTCTGCTATACTTTGGAAGAGTTTGAGAAGGATACGTGTTAGCTCTTCTCTAAATGTTTGATAGAATTCGCCTGTGAAGCCATCTGGTCCTGGGCTTTTGTTTGTTGGAAGATTTTTAATCACAGTTTCAATTTCAGTGCTTGTGATTGGTCTGTTCATATTTTCTATTTCTTCCTGGTTCAGTCTTGGCAGGTTGTGCATTTCTAAGAATTTGTCCATTTCTTCCAGGTTGTCCATTTTAGTGGCATAGAGTTGCTTGTAGTAATCTCTCATGATCCTTTGTATTTCCGCAGTGTCAGTTGTTACTTCTCCGTTTTCATTTCTACTTCTATTGATTTGAGACTTCTCCCTTTTTTTCTTGATGAGTCTGGCTAATGGTTTATCAGTTTTGTTTATCTTCTCCAAGAACCAGCTTTTAGTTTTATTGATCTTTGCTATTGTTTCCTTCATGTCTTTTTCATGTATTTCTGATCTGATCTTTATGATGGCTTTCCTTCTGCTAACCTCAGGGGTTTTTTGTTCTTCTTTCTCTAATTGCTTTATGTGTAAAGTTAGATTGTTTAGTTGAGATTTTTCTTGTTTCTTGAGGTAAAAATAAAAACAGAGTTTTCTAAAGTGCCCACGGTGGCCACCCCGGGACCGAGGCCCTCCCGCTACCCCGCATGGCGGCAGAGCTGTGAGCCAACCCGACAGCATTTGTACCACGATTTCCTGAGTCACGTGCGACGGGAAGCTTGTTTTGGAAACAGCTTTAAATGCGTCACGACATCTGCCCCTCCTGAGAGATCTTCCCGTCGCGGCATCTGTCTCCTCCATCCGTTGTCCCCACTCTCGGGACCATCTTCCCCACATGTGGATCCGGTGGGCCCGTGGGCGTCCCCATCTGGTGCCCCCTCGGTTCTCCTAAGCACCCCACCCGGCAGCACCACCCACCTGCTGTCTTCACTTCTGGGATCTGAGTTGCCACCCCCTCGGAACTCTTTCAGCCCTTCAGGCACACACAGCACTGGCTCAGGCTGGTCTGCACCCCACATCCCGGGTAAGGGCCGCCTTCCTCTGTGCCCCGTGGCCAGGGTCCTGCCACCCTGTGAACGGAGGGGATTGTGAGCCCCGGAGGGTGGGTCACCTTGTCCCTACCTCTCCGTAAGGAAACTGAGACCAGCTTGGAGGTCGGATTTAGGATCCAGAATTCCCGAGACCACTGTGGTCCAGCCCAGAAAAGCCCGTGTCACCTCTCTACGTCCTAAATCCCACAACGAACGCCCCTTTGTGCTTTCCAGGTGGCGGGGAGAATGCTGCTGCCTTTCCTCTGGGGGCAGGAAGGGCCCAGTAAGTCAGGCGTCCCTCCGAGCCCTGGACACCTGCCGTCCACTGGCTGAGCCCCCAGGGTGTCCCGGAGCCATGGGTGTCCTGGACCCATGGGTGTCCAGTGGACGGACCGAGCCTCGCCCTCACGCAGTGACATTGTATTAGCCTCAGGCCCAGCTGTGTTTGCTCTCTGCCCTGCGTCTGCTCCTCTCAGCCACCCCGCAGTTACTGGGGCCTGTGACAGAAGTTGTTGCTCTAGCAGGCGGGGCCTGGCCCCCTCCCGGTCCTTCTGACCAGGTCGCAGCTTGTGCAGAACAAATGGAACATTGTTCCCGCTGCCCTGGAGGGTGGGGAGTGATGGGTGCAGATGGACACTTATCCCAGCCCCGCCCGGAAGGCAGGCGATAGTATCTGCAGCCCTTGTGTCTTGTTTCCAACGGGCAGGAGAGTCTTCCTGTTTAGCTCATGGAGGTGGGCGGGGGCCGCCCAGCCCGGCTCACAGCCCTGCGGGCGGCACGTCTGCTCTGCGGCCCGCGGGGGGGGGGGGGGGGGGTCCTGAGCCCCTCGTGCCGCCTTCCACCCGAGTGGTTAGGTGTCACTGGCTTCCGCTGGCCTCACCTCTGTCCGTCTTTCAGTCCTCGGTTCCCGTAGTCACCACGAGAGACTCTAGGGCACCCCCATGCACGTCACTTTGCAGAATAAAAGTGAGGACTGAGCACTTCCCGCAGCCCTCTCTGGTCCCGCTGTGGGCAGCCCTAAAACGTCAGGGCTCATCCCTGCTGTGATTGGGAAAGGAAAGCATGCGTGCCAGCACACGGGATGCAGACATGCAGTAAGACACAGAATTGAGTGGTGAGCAGAGGAAGGGGCGGCGTGGAGCTGGGGCGGGTGCGGAGGCCTGGCTGGGGGCCTGTGGGGCACGCGTCCGGGTGCATGCTGTCCTGGAGGGCGACTGGGCACCGGAATCGGGTTGTAGTCAGGCGGAAGGGAAGCCAGAGAGACAGAGAAGCGGCCTGGCTCTGCCGCAGCCGGGGTGGGTGCGGATGGATCGTCTTTGATGCCCCGGGGACATGTTCGGCCCTGATTTCACGTGTCCCATCTCGGGCCGCCCACGAAAAGTGGTCAGAGCCCCCGGTGCCCTTGGCACTTGAACCCCACGGGCACAGGTGAGACAGACAGAGCCGCATCCCGGTGCACGTCCCCGGCAGCCTCGGTCCCCCCATGGCAAGAAGCGCGGGTCGGAGGTGCGCGTGCTCAGAGCCGGCAAGGCGCCTGGCCTGGAGGCTGTGGCCACAGGGGAGGCCCAGGGCACGGAGCGGGGGCCGTCGGCCGAGTGGTTCCAGCTGCAACAGCGACAAGCGCGGGGCCGGGAGACTCAGAGCACGGCCTCGTGGCGGCCTTCCGTGAGTCTGCCGCTGGACCGTGAGCCCACGTCCCCTTCCTCTCAGGCTCGCTGTGAACTCGGGGCCGGGAGGCCGTAAGTCATCTTGGGTTGAGGATGAAGAGACAGCCCTTCCGAGGGTCCGGAGCACGTGGACAGTGCTGAGGACCAGCGTGGGGTGCCCGTGGAGGGTGGGCAGGCTCCACCCGCCTTCCCAGGAGACTAGTCCAGCAGCCAAACAAAACCAGAATCACTGGAAGGCCTCGGGGGCGGGTAAAGGAACGGGGGTCGGGGGGAAGGAGCTGCATGCCTGGAGCCTGGGGCCAGGGCTAGACCCCCGACAGACCCTGAGGCAGGACGTGGGGCCGGGGGACAGGTGGGGGCGGTTAGCTCCGGTTTAAGACTGGAGGGCGCCGGCTGCAGACTGGCTAGCTGGATGCGTGGACCGCGGTGCTTGCGGGAGCCGAGAGGTTGCCTGGGGACGAGCTGCCTGCGAGCCCTCTGCCCGGTGGCCGCCCACCCTCCTTGCGGGTCCCGCACACCTTTCTCGGTTCTCACTGCTGCAGCCACGGCTGGAGCTCGTGCGGGAGCCGGGGGGCGCGGATGGCCGGCCGCGAGGACCGCCGCTCAGGCCAGCTGCTCAGGCCTGCCCGTCGCTCCAAGAAAGCTGCTGCTTACCCTGTGACCGTGGGTGACCTTGGGGACAGGGATGACGCGTTCGGCTTAGGAGAGCTGGGTGGACGGGGCTGCAGGAGACAAGAAACAGGGCGGAGCACTGGGAGCACCTTAATCTAAGGGGCAGCAGCTGGGGGTGGGAAGGACCCGGGCTGCAAGGATCACGGGGCCTTAGAAGGACAGTGAGGACACGAGAGGGGGACAGGGAGGGGGACAGGGAGAGGGACAGGGGCCAACTAGGCCTGGGGGCCTGGAGAGGACTGAAGAGCGCTGTGTCCAATTTCCCTGCTGCCTGAGGCTTTGCTGATCAGGGACACCTGCCTCACAGGTTGCCATGACGATGAAACAGGACCAGGTGGCAAGGGTGGCCTCAGCAAACAAGGGCGCGCCTGTGAGTGAGGGATAGTCCCTCCCACATTATCACCAGCGGGTCGTGGCTGGAGAGGGTGGCGGCTTGGTCCTGATTTCTGCACAGTCCAGGGAGCGCAGTCTTGCCCACGAGGAGATTGTCCTTGGTTAGCTTGTCTTGCATCCCTGGGCAAGGAAGAATTAATACCAAGTGTCTGTAACTATTTACAGGACCAGCTAGGCGGGAGGTTGGGGAGCAGCCGGGGTGCACCCTGTGTGCTCAGAGCATGACGCCGCCTATACTGTGTGCTAAATATATGCACGTGACCCAGAACGCTGCGTTTGCTCAGATATGCCCTGTTCACGTTGCATTCCGTGCCTGCGTGTCCTTCCAGCTAAGGGAGCCCCTGTAGGGTCACGGGGGAAGCTGGACCGCCCTTCGCAGCAGGTTTCTCCGGGGAACAGAGGTCCTGCCCCTGCCCGCTGCCTTTCTGTCAGGGCGTCTGCCTGGGGCCCGTGGTCGGCAGCCTCTGGCCTCCGGTTCCTGTCCGACAGTCAGGCCTCCTTCCCCGGATTCTCTGCACCCTCTCCTGCCCACTGGTTCTTTCCCCATCTTGCGCGCTGGTCGCCTGCCTGTACTGCTGGGCGGAGCCGCATAAAATTGCCTTCTTTCTAGGTTGAAGAGGTTTGAATATCCACAAACTCACCAAACCCTGCACCTGGGAGAGCGTTTACAGCTTAAGCAAACACCTTCCTGGCCCAGCGGCCGGCCCTGGAGCCAGGTCCTGAGTGAGCTCACAGGCCTGGGACGCAGCCAACTCTGCAGAAGTAACCAGTGTCAGCCCATCGGGGCTGAGGTCACGAACCCCCCCACCCCCAGCTGGACACGCCCACCAGCCCGAGAGCCGAATGTCAGTGGCATCCGTGTGTGACTCTGGGCTCCGGCTCAGCTGTCTCCCAGTGTGACTTGTCATCCCTGGCCCAGGGCCTGTCCTTGAGGCTCTGTGGGGCATCAGCTACTGAGCCATCCCCAGAGACTGCGAGAAATGTCTGCGTGCCCTTTGGCCCCAGCTGGCCCGCACGCCCTTCCTCACTCCGTGCATGGCCCACTCTTGAGAGCACAGCATCGGGTGGACGTGAAAACCGGGGGCCGAAGCGATGGTCCTAGAGCCGCCAGCACAGCGAGAGGAAAACCCTGGTGGCTTCCAGGTCTGTGGTGGAGCCTGTGGTCAAGGGCCACATGGGGAGTGGGTGGGCACACAGGGACTGACGCGGAGGCCCGAGGCCGAGGAGAGCCATGCGAGTGTGGACCTGTGGCCCGGACGCCACCCCGAGGGCCTCTGGGGCTGCGGAGAGCCAGTGGGGGGAGGTGACTGCAGAGGGAGCGGCCTCCTCTTCACTCCTCTCCCGCCGGAGATCACGTTCCTTTCGTCACGCACCTGCCCTGGGCTGCCGGAGGTGTAGCAGGGGGCTCGGCCCTGGGGGGCGGCGGCAGACAGACGCTGAGGCGCAGACACGGGCACCCGAGCGCCGTGGATGTGGGAACAGGGCTGGCGGCGTGCCGACATGTCAGTGGTGCCAGTGCCTCTCGGCTCTCTGGTCTTCGGGGCAGAGAGACCAGGAGCTGATCAACCGTGTGCCGTTTGTCCTGATGCTCCCCTGGCCATGGGCCCTGGGGGAAGAGCAGCCCCCGGCCTCCTCTGACCCCTCCCACCCGACCCCACGCCTCAATGGCCGAGGCCGCACGTTTCCTGGATGAACAGATCACGTGCCTTTAGAGGGAAAACCTACAAACCAGTGGCTCTCTTTTTAAACTCCGAGTCGGGGATCTGGAGCGGACCGGTTTTAAAGGAGAGCGCGTGCTTGTTTTGTGCACGCTGAAGCGCGGTGCCTGCTGGCTGGTTCTGCACAAGCACAGGGCGGGCGTTAGGACTCCACCCTCCAGACCTGTGGGCCTCGGACCTCACCTCGGAGGCCACGCAACCCAGCAGTGGGCCGGGCACGCATCTCACGTTCAAGCACAGACTGGAGAGGAAACGTTGGGGCTGGAGAAGGGCGCCCGCAGCTGAGCCTGTGAACCCAGAGCTCCCGGCCCAGCAGCTGGCTGAGGAGTGTAGCGACCTGCCTGAGACAGTGGCCTGGAGGCCGGCCCTTCAGCCTTGACTCAGTCGGTCGGGAAGAAAGGACAGTGGGAGCAGGCGAGGCTGGACGTACCCCAGGCGTGCGCCACGACCTCCTGGTAAGAGCATGTCGGGCCTGAAGACTCCTTTCTCAGAACGGTCACCTCTCAGGCTGTCGGTCACCCGCTCGGCAGGTGTCCACCACCATGCTGGATGCCCGAGGTGTCCCTGGGGCAGGAGGGGGCCGTTGTGGTCTCCGCGTCTCCGAGTGGTCAGAGGCCAGCCACCCTGAGCGTGATTCTGGAGGCCGTGCTCGGGGCAAGGACCCGCCTGAAGTGTGAGCCGCAGGCCGCGTGTCGGGGGACGTGAGCGAGGGCTGCCCAGGGAGGAGCTGGGCCGGCCCGTCCACAGAGGGCCTTGCCCACCACGCTGGGAGCTGCCCCCCGATCTGCAGGAACGTCTGTGGTCCCAGCCCCTGGGCGGAGGGTGTGAGAGCTGTGCTCGCGGGACTCGTGTCCCAGCACCAGCGGGAGGCCGCAGAGGAGCTGTTCAAGGAAGACGTGGGAACCATCCAGCAAAGGCCAGGTCAGGCCCGGGACCACGTGACACACGACGGGAGCGCGGACGGGGCGCGCGTTGGCCGTGCCGTGACCGGTGCCCCCAGTGGCGAGAGCAGCTGGACTCCACAGCCGCCCCTGGGGTGAGCGGCCCGGGGCCCAGGCTGGGGGAGGTCACATCTGCCTCATTCCCACGATGGAGAGGACGGAGCCCTCGCTGCCCGTGGATGCACAGCCACAGGCAGTCCTGGTCCAGCCCGAGGGCCGTCCTCTCCAGGTGGGTCGGCTCCAGGCTGGGCTCAGCCCCTCGGGTCCTTCCTGCTGGAGATCTGGTCCTTGGGGGGCGGCCTGGCCTCCCCCTCCCCCGGGAGCGCCACCTGCAGAACCAAACTCTGCGTTTTAACGAGCTCCCCCGGGGGCGCCCCCTCGCCTGCGGCGGCCCCCCCCCACGTCCCATTTTCCTTGTTCTCAAACACACACACACACACACACACACACACACACACGCCCGGTGCCCCAGCCCCTGGCGGCGGTGTTCTGAGGTCTGGCTGCTGAGGGAGGACCTGGGGGTTCGCCCCTGGGAGGTCCTTGCCGGGTCCTGCGCCCCCAACCCCGGCCGTCCTGCCTCCCGCCCGCCCGGCTTAGGGAGCCACTGAGCGCGGGGGGGGCCCCCCGCAGGGAGGGTCTGGACGGGCGACGGGGAGGGAGCCGCCGCTGTGCGAGCCCTGCCACCGCCTGGCCGCACAGTTAACCGGCGGCGGTTAGAGCAAGGGAGCCGACCGCAGGCCCCGGGCTCGGGGACGGCAAACCCGAGGCCCTGGGGAGAGCCCGGGTCCTCGCGCTCCGGGCGGGCGGCGCGAACATGGAGCCCGATCACGTCCCTTTGTGCGCCCAGCACGGGCGTTCCGGGCAGCCGGTCGCCACCTCCTGACGCTGCCGGCGGGCGACAGCATGACCTTAAGCCTCCTCTCCCTGCTGTCGCGGGACCTGTCCGCGCTGTGGCTGCTCCTGAAGACCCGCACAGGTGCGCGGCCGGTGGGCGCCGTGGGGACCGTGCGCGACGGGGCGGGGCCCCGGGGACCTGGCGCGTCGCCCACGCCGGACTCGGGACTTGTCCGCGGGGTCCGGGCCGGGTGGCGGGCGCGGAAGGCAGCCTCCTGGGTGGGCGTGCCGCGCGTCCCTCCCCCCCATCCTCATTCTCATCCTCGGGCAGCGCCTGCCGGGTACCGGGCCACAGTTGCCGCTCCGCCTGGACGCTCCTTTGTTCCGGCTGCGGGAGACCTGCCGGTGCTGGGGGGCACCGGTGGGGGCTCTCCACGCAGCGGGACCAGGGCTGGACCGGCGCGGGGAGCACCGCCGGGCGGTCTGCAGCTCGCGCTCCTGTACCTGCCTGGCTGGGGGAGGGTCACACCCGTGGTGACCGAGAACAAAGAGCTGGGCCCGGGAGGGCGCCCAGTTTCCTGGGCTCGTTTCTAGGGACGGAGGGTGCTCGCTTGGAAGTAGTTCGTCCTGAGTTCATTTTGCTGTGGGTGCTTCTGCTAAGGATTGACCAACAATGTGTTAAATAGTCCTTTGTAAATTTTAATGAATCAGCCACACCCTAGCCTTCAGTGCGTGAAGTTTCCGGTTTTATAACGAGGTGACCCGAAGGTGAGACGTGGGAATCAGTGAGTTTCCTGACGGACAAGGCTCAGGACGGTGACCTCCTGGGTGGCCGGGTCGGAACACAAGCTGGTATACAGGGTGAGAGCGTGTGATTCACGCCTGAGGTGGCAGCAAGGTGACATGACTGGGATCCTGAAAGGAACGCTTCCTGGGGCTTAGAGCTTAGAGGCTTGCCAGTGGGCGGGGCGTTCCCTACCGAATGCTGTACTCTTCCCTCCTGCGTGGACCTGCGTGGTCATCAAAGCCGTCCCTTTGTTTCCAAGCTACACTCCTGCTCAGATTCTTATCACGTTCCCTCAAAAATTCTAGGTGTTTTTCTAACACGTGCTTTATTTTTAAGATAAACGGGCTATTGAGTGAATGTCCTGAGGCAATTTGGGGCGCCTGAGGGGTGGAGGGCTTCTCCCCCAGTCTCTGGAAACCATCCACTGGTTTCCTAGAGAAGGAAGCGTTGGTCCAGTTTCCCAGAGTTGTTGGCACATGTGATGGGACCTCTTCCTTGGTGTTGCTGGGGAACACTCCCCAGGTGGCCCGTGCCTGGCTCTGTAACCGGATGCTGACTTCTATGAGCGCCCGGTGTGTGCGGACAGGTCGCGGCACCTCCTTCCTCACTTCTGCTCAGGGTGGGGGCGGGGGGAGCAGTTGGCAACGCCGAGCCGGCAGCTGGGCCCTGGGCAGATGGAATGGATGAGGGTCACGTGGCGAGACCACAGCTCCGTCACCGCATCCAGGGCAGTGGAGCCCACAGAGCAGGACAGCAGGGCTGAGCCACGCTCCCAGACCAGGGCCAGGGTCTCCCATTCTGTCCCTTCTGAAACCAGTGAGGTCGCCAGGTGCACACGACCCGGCGCTGCCAAACCCCCAGCTCCCTCTCCGTCCCCCCTTCTCCACCCCCTCCTCTCTCTGTCTCTCTCACTTGGTCTGTCTCGTCTGTCTCGCTGTGTCTGTGTGTGTCATTGTCTCTGCCTCTCCCCCGCAGTCCCTCTGTCTCTCTGTGTCTTTCTCACTCTCTGTCTCTCTCCCTCTGTCTCTCTCTCCCCTGTCTCCTGTGTGTGTCCGGGGCTCCGCAGTCAAGCTCCGGCGGGGCAGCGTCCGTGGAGGGCCCAAGCCCCACTCTGCTCTGTGCCGCCCCGTCTGGCGATCAGGGACCCCGTCAGCAGGGACCACCTGGGTGAGGCCCAGGGTGACATGCGCCCCCGTCCCTGTCGCCCAAGGCCCCAGCCTCCTCTGCTCTGTGCATCGTTGATTTTGTTCTTTTGGGGGGAGGGGTGTGTCTTGAGAAGGTTAATGCAGTTCCTTGTTTGGTCTCAGATTTATCGAGCTGCGGACACTTGGGAAGTGGGATGAGCGTGTCCACCATCGAGGGGAGGGTTTGGGGAGCTCCTGGGGCCCTTGCAGGAGCGTGGTGTGGGTGTCGGGGCCGCGCTGGCCTCCCACGCGGCCCGCTCTGTGAGCTGCTTTTCGAGGCCGATATGGACAGGTCCTCGGGGTTCTGCTCGCAGCCCCGCCTTCTGCCTTCAGAGCCAGGAGGGGAGGAAGGAGGTGGACATCCCTGAGCTTTATGGACATGCTGCTTTTTACTGTTGACACGTGGTTGTTTTAGAAAAGAGCTGTCGCACATCTCCTTCCTTTCCAAGCAGCAGTGGGCTCACACGTGTGTGTATCTGTGGTGTGTTCGTGAGACGTGTTCGACAAGCTGCCGGGGGCCCAGCGTGGCGGGAGGCTCGACCCAAAGCCGAGTGAGGGTGAGGCCTTGCTGGCTGCGCACTGCTCGGACCTGCTGGCTTTCACCGAACCCCGAAGTGCCCACGTCCAAAGAGGGTGTGGTGGTGGTGTGGCTTGAAGGGTGTGTGAGCTGCTGGCCGTCGGCCCCCCGGGAAGGCGTCACGTCCTCCACAGGCCCTCGAGGCACCTCCTGCGGTCTCTGCTTGGTGCGTCCTGCGGGGAGGCCGGGCCGGAGTGACCCCAGCCGCAGCCCCCCTCCCGGTCATCTCCAGGGCCTGGAATCCCATCTGGACCGTGTCCCTGATCCCTGTGGAGGCCCTGCCCGGCCGGGATGACACGCAAACAGCACGAGGGCGGGTTCCACCTAACTGGGCGCTGAGAGTCGCTGCTTTTGGAGCAGGCAGGAGCCCAAGGGACTTCCAGCACAGCTCAGACGGAAGCTGGGGGCCTGCCTGGCGGGGACTGCTGTTCTGCTCTCAGAGCCGCTCTTTCGCGGGGACGTGGGCTGCTGGGTGCATGTTTAAGTGGCAACATTAACTCATCAGGCAGGTGCTCTCGGGCCCAGGACGCCCAGGAGGAGGAAGGTTTGGAAAGGACTGACCCTCAGGCCCTGGGCGGGGGTGGACTTTCGGCCGGGGGAGAAGCTGTGAGGCCCAGGAGAGGGACTCCCACCATCTGGCCCCGGGGCTGCTTCGTGGGCCCGGCCTGCAGATCCCCCGGCCCTTTACAGCTTGGCCGGGCTCTGGGGCCTCCCAGGAGCCATGGGGAGCCGGTGGGTGTCAGCAGTTCTGTGCACTGCGTCATCGTAACCTTGGGCCACCGTGTGTGACGACCTGCCTGGTGGGCCGGCCAGGCTCGGGAGCTGGACCCTGGCAGCGTTTGCCCGGTGCTGCGTGGGGAGGGGGGTCACTGGGATGAGCGTTGTTGGTAATAAAAGGTCCACGGGGATTCTGTTCCGTGCCAGCCCACACCCTCTGGCCGAGCTCAGAGGCTGCAGCCCAGGCCCCTGGCTGCCCTAGTGCCCCCCGACCTCTCACCTGGCCCACCTGCCGCCTGGCTCCCTGCTGGGTGTGTGAACCACCCTCATCCCTCCAGCCTGCTCTGGGCACTCAAGAGTCACTGCGCAGAGTGACGTGTAGTAAATTAACCTGCCTGCGACGTGGCCATGAGTCCTCCTGCTGGGCTTCCACCCCCACCCCACCCCCGTCCTGCAGGTCTGATTCTAGTTCATCAGGGCCCTTCTCTAGGGAGGCCTCGCGGGGGCAGCCCGACCCCGCTTGGAGCTCCACGGTGTGGATGCAAAGGAGGCCCTTGCCCATGGCAAGGGGGCCCCTTCTGGGTCCTCTACGGGGCCCAAGGCCCCTTGGTCCAAGCGGACATCCCAGGCCCCAGCCGGGTGCCCACCCTGAACCCAGGGTGAACCCGGCCGTCCGAGCACGCGGCCAGACCCCAGCTCCGCGACCCGGGTGTCTGTGGGTCGGGCGGCAGAGACGGGGACACTCCGGTCATCTCGGGAGCCCTGGGGGCGGGCGGCCTGCCCTGGAGACACATGAGGCGCACGCGGCGGGGGTGCCGGCGCTCTGGGATCAGGCGCTGGGGTGGCCCCAGCTGAGCTGGAGACGCAGGACGGTCAGGCCGGGTGGAGGGTCCTAGGCGGAGCTGTGCCTCTGAGCAGGTGCGGGAGCAGGGAAAGCCGGGGTGGGACCATCCCACCCAGAACCCGCCTTTCCCCGTGGGCACGTCCCTGCTCTCAGTAACGGCAGCAGAGCCAGAAGAAACGGGAGAGGCTGAGGGGTGGATGCGGCCCTTTCCTGGCCCGACCTCCCCGAGGTGCAGTGCGGCCAGGTGCCAGGTCACACGCTAGCAGCAATTAAGCACCCACCGCATGCCAGACGCCATGCTGCACGTGTGTACAAGCCTCCCCAGAGCTAGATGCCGCGATTATCCTGACTTACAGACAAAGAGGCCAATTCAGAGAGGTTCGGTAACACGCCCAAGGTCACACAGCTCCCACCTGCCTGTGGAGTACTGGTCCACTGCCCAGGAGACCAGGGACCCTGGTGATTCTGCAAAATAGAACACGGCCTCTGGACCAGGAGGTGGCCCAGAGGCCAGAGCAGCTCTGTGTGAGCCCTGGGGACAACGGACCATCCATGCTCACAGGTGGCTGCAGGTGCGCGTCTGCCCGTTCCCCGAGGGCAAGGTCATTCTCCGCTCTGCCCACAGCTTCAGACCTTAGAATATCTCGGGTCAGGATTCTCCTTGGGGGCTTCCCTGGTGGCGCAGCGGTTAAGATCCACCTGCCAACGCAGTTTGTCTGACTGCGGAGCCCTTCTCTCCCTGACTGGGGAGGCGGCTCTGACAAAGGTGCAGAGAAATGAAAGTCTGGAGCCCCCCACTGTGAGTGGAGCCCCTGGGAAAATGCTCCGTGCTGGTGTGAGGGTCAGTGGGTGTGAGGGTTGCTTATGCGCTGATGCAGGTCACCGATGCAGGTCGGGGCAGGTCTCCGCGTGCTTGGCGAGCTGCCTGGAGCCTGTGTTAGAGAGGATTCTGAGGCCCGCTAGGGCTCAGCCGTCTGCCATCGGCAGGCGGTGCGACATCTAAGCCAGGTGTCTGCCATGTCCTGCGTCGCCCGGGACGTGGCGGAGGTGATGTAGTTGACGCCCTACGGGACAGGGTTCCAAAAGCTGTTTTTTAAGAAGTTGTTTGTAGCTCTGAAACCGCCAAGCGTGCGGCGTGAATATCCACGAGCCAGGCTGTGAAGCGTGCACGCAAGCTTCGTATCCGGGGCCCCTGGCGTGGGTGTGGAGCGTGCGCCCCAGGGCCCACCTGGCTGAAGCTGCCGCCCAGGTGGTCTCTTCTGACGTCCAGAACCTTCACAGAACGGGTGTTGGTGAAGGGGCCGATGGAGACGCGTCCGGGGAGCCCTGGCCTCTGATTGGCTGTCCAGCGCACGGAAGGAGGGTCTGATCAGCACCAGCCCCGGGCGGGTGGCCTTGAGAAGCCCGCACTCCTCTGAGATCGACTGAAAAGGCCACAGCCGGCGGGGCAGGGCGGGATGAGGACTCTACATGAGCCTCGCCGAGGCCCCAGCAGTCATTCCCATGCAGCCTGAGCTGCAGAAACGCTGCCGAGTGGGCCGCGGCCTTGGAAGATGCAGGTCTGGAGCCTAGATGGTAGGAGGTCGCTGGGCCCCGTCTGCACACATGGTGCCCGCTGTGGTCCCCCAGGGCCTCCCGCGGCTCTGCTCAGGGTTTGTCCCTGGTGCCCAGGCGGAAGAGCTCCTACGGCGCCAGCTGGGCCCTGGCTGGTTCCCTGAGCTCCGCCGGGGGTGCCTGGGAGCCAACCCCTCTGCTGAGGGTGGGGCTTCCCTGAGCGCGAGTTTGGCTAAGCATTTTCTCACAAGGGGCCTTTTATTTTAAAATACATAAGGATTCACGTCTTGAGATCAGGAAATCGGGGGAACAGTGGTGAACTGAGTTGACGATGCATCGTTCGTGACGCGAAATGTTTGTGCCTAATCCAGTAACGGGTAACTTGTTAAAATAGCCAGGATGGCCTGTGAGAGAGGATTCAGCCCAAGTGAGTGTAGATCTCCAACATCCGAAGGGCTGAATCCCAGAGCCGTCCCGTGGACTACAGGTTGCCATGGAGATGCCTCTCCTGCCCGACCAGGGGACTCGGGGAGCTGATGGGTCCCTGCCTGACTGAGGCCGGAACGGAGCCTGTCTGGAGCCCCGGGCGTCCTCGTCCCCCAGCTTGGAGTCGCCTCTTTGCGGCCATTCCTCTGCACACACTCTGCTCTGGTTTGGGGCTTCCTGGGTGGGGTCTTGGTAGACTAGGAATCCCACCCACGCGAGTTGGTGAGGCCACCCCACGGACTCTCCACTTCGGACTCTGAAAGGGCATCACGGGTGTATTTTGATAGAAAATAAAAGCCTCGGGTGTGGATGTTCAGCCAGATATAAGCAAGGAAGAGAATGAGCTCGTAACAGACTTAGTGGACTTTGCGGCCCAGGGCCTCTTGCCAGCTGCCGACCCCTCCGTCGGAGCCCTTCTCAGGCTCCTGTCCCCGCTTCAGCAAGGCGGGGACCAGCCTCGAACACGAGCGCCAGGCTTCTGCACGCGCTATGGGCTTCCTTGACCCAGACCCTCGCCACCGGGACATGGATTTTCAGGGTCCACGCGCCCTGCGTCTCTCGAGCCCCAGCCCTGCGTGTGTTCTCGGCCCGAGGCAGCGCTGGCATGCATGGTGCCGCTCGGAGGCCCTTCCCATGGGCAGCACGGGCCAGATGCGGCCTGCTCTGCATTGTGAAATCCTCATCCTTAAAGAAAGAAAATACGCGAGTCAGTTTGCCAGAGGAAGGAAGTTTGCTGCCGGAGTCTGATTGTGTTAAGATGAAACGGTGTGAAGATAAAAGGGTGGTGACCCCTCCCCCGGACTCTCCGATTGCTGCGCAGACCAGGAGGACTCAGGGGACCACTTTGTGGCCAGAGATTCCAGCGGTTGATGTTTCTTCCCCTTTGTCCTCATGTAGAACTGAGCTGGGTCCCCGCACCACTGAGATGTCGTGAGCTCAGCGAGGGGTCATTCCCTCTGGCCTCTGACAGGGAGCGGGCCTCTGTCCCCTGCGGTGCTCCGGACAGAGCGACACTTCCAGACGGGCTCCCAGAGCTGGTGCCGGAGGGACCAGGTCAACCTGCAGACCCCGCCCCCGGCCCCCACCCTGCAGGAGTCGGAAGGGAAGCGCTGTCCTCTCCCCACTGCACCCCTCCCGTCTCAGAGTGACTCCGTGTTGGGTAATTGCCTGGAGTCTCCGCTTACGTCTGGGCGACAGGAAAGTTGTTGTCGGGTGGTTATCTGTGAGGCATTGTGTGCACACAGAGCGGGTCTGTGCAGGAGCTGGGCCTCCCCTGACCCTGACCCTGACCCTGAGCTGGCGGGCAGGGCGACCCCACTTCCCGTCCCAGACCTCAGATGGGCCAGGCCGGGCACCTCCACTTCCTTCTCACCCGGCCGTCACCTGCCGCTCGAGTGCAGGATGAAATATCGTGGACGAGGCCCCAGCCTTTGAGGGAGTAAGAAGCAGTGCGTGCCTGACGCCGCAGCGCCTGCTGTCCACGGAGGGGCACGTGACAAACACCATGTGCCTCGATGGCAGCCGGAAACTGCTGGGTTATTCTCAGCTCTCTGAGGGGCGGCCCGTGACCATTTAACGCGTGTGAGTTTTTGTACGGTCCATTTGTCTGAATGGACCTCGTGTGCAGAGTAGCCCTACTTTTAAACCTAAATTGGGTCATTTGATCTAAGGGACAATATTAGGTTAGCTCTGCCCAAGAAAATTCACGGGTGGTGGGTTCTGGGGCGCGGCTGCCGTGGTGAGCGGTCTGCACCCACGGGGCCTGCAACGGGCAGAAATTCTGGAACCAGGCTGTGTGTAAGTCAGAACGAACTTTGCCAAATTAGCCAGATTCCACATGAAGCTCTGAGGAGTCATCGCCTGTCCGTTCAGCACGAGTTCTCTGGGCTCCTGCCCTGGGAGTGGGCCGGCTGGTGCCCTCCGCGGGGGTGCAGGGTGCTGTGAGGCCCCCGCCAGACTAGGAGGCGGAGAAAGGCCCCCCGAAGAGGTGGCATCTCGGTAAGACATCTTGAGTAGGATTGGACCAGGAAACAGGGATGGGAAAAGCATCGCAGAGGGGGCAGCCTGTGCAAAGACCCCGGGCCTGGCAGGACCTCGGCTGGTCGGGGAACTCGAAGCACGTCGGGGCGGCGGCCCCAAGCGCGTCCCTCTGTGGAAGCAACTTAACAGGGACAGTGGTCCAGCCAGTGAGAAAGGGCAAGGATGGTCAGGAGTGGCCACCGTGCCCCTAGTACGTGGGGAGCCGTCTGCCATCCGGGGGAGCTGGACACGGAGGGCAGACAGCTCTGGTGTCCACAGCGAGCTCAGGAAGGAGGAAGTGTGCTCGTCGGAGGGGCCACGTGAAGGCCGTGCCACTTGGAGCTGCTCGGAACCAGGTCTGAGAATCTCTGCAGAAATGCCTGTCGGAGTCTCGATGTGGTCCAGGGAGGTCTGCGGGCTGAGGGCAGTCTTACGAGGCCTGAGGAACTGCCCGTCCCAGCGTCCACACCGGTCAGGGGACTTGCCAGCTAGCAGCGTCCGTGCTGTTTTCTGCAGCCCTGGGCGTCTCCTTTCCAAGCTTGAGGGCGACCCCACTTCCCCGGGGGTCCGTCTCAGTGACGCGCTTGTCCCCGGCGGGCAGAGGCCGGATTTGAGGAGAACAGGGTCCATGCTCGACAGTGTGGGCAGCGTAAAGTCCGGCCTCCCAGCCTCCATGCAGCTGCCCGTCCATCGCACCTGACGTGTGTTCTAAATAAATGAGGTGTGACGGCCATAAACCACCTCGTCTGGAATTTAAAACATTTCAGGTTTTCTTTTAGCACTTGTTTCCAGCCCTGTTTTCCTCCCACAAAAGAAAGCCACTGGTGAGACGTTTCCCTGCACAGGGGAGGTGGCATGGCCCCGAGCTGCCCGTGGAACCAGCAGAGTCGTGGCCTCAGTTTTTTGAGTGTGACCCGTCATTCGGTCCCTGACCCTGAACGGGCTGCGGCTGTGTCGGGACGAGTGGCCCAGGGACACGGGCCCAGGGGCACGGCCCCCGTCACGTCCTCGTCAGCACCAGGCAGAGTCACGGGGCGGCCAGCCATGGGTCTCGGCAGTCCCACAGATGACAGCCGGGATCTGGGGACCCGCCTGGGTGTTTAACTGTGCCACCTGCCCACGCTCACTGGTCTGCAGGACGGAGGCTTATCCGCTCAGGGGGCGTTTCACTGTCTCTGTGACCTGAACCTCCAGGCCCTGGGGGCCTGGGTCTTCTTCTGGGTGTAGGAGAGCTGACTTTTAAGCCATTTGTGAGTCGTAGTCTCTGTGGAGAAGTTGTGTCAACATTGAAGGCTGCAGACTCTCCAGGACACCCGGGTCTGGAGACACGAGACGTGGGCCGTCGGTCACGTGGTACCAACCTAGCAGCAACTAGAGACACAGGTCCGCGAAGGCCCCCGAGCAGCCCGGCTCTGTGGCCACCTGCTGGTGCCCCCGCATGGACCCAGACCCTGGCCGTGTCTGGGTTCCACCAGGAGTCTTGCTAAACCTTTTGTTTCTGGTCAACGCCTCCAGGCTGTGACTGGGTCACTCGGGGCCCTGATCTAGGACTTGCGGCTGTCGGTACCGGGCTCAGCGCCCTGCTCAGGGTCAGTGTCAGGCTGGGGTGAGGCTCCAGGCCTGTGTGTCTGAACCCACTGCCATGGCCAGGTTTCCACTCTGACCAGTGGGTTGTTGCATAGACAACAGGCGAGAACCCCAAGGGCGGCCCAGCCACTCCCAGGACGTCGGTAGGTGCTCTCAGACCAAAGCGTGTCTGCTCCCCCAGCACTCATCTCGGGGCTAGTCCTCCAGCTCCGGTCCTGGCCCACTCCCCCCACCTCCCCTCTGCCCGCCGGTCCTTCTCTGTCCTGTCCCCCCATGTCCCTCCCTGTCCCTTCCTCCACTCCCTCCGCCTTTCTCTGTGCTTCTGACACACACCACGCTTTAAGTACCGATGAATCACTCAGCGCACAGCTTTCTGTGCTCTGCGGAACAAAGGTTTCTCTACTGGAAACTGGAATCCCTTTTCCCGGGCCCGTGACCGCTGGACCCTCGAGTGTCTGCGGTGGGCCTGACCCCGACGTAGCTCGGAAGGCCACTTCCTCCGAATGACGGCGTGTCTCCGTCTGCTCTGCTCTCCCCGCAGATGAGATCATGCACTACGACATCAGCCCGCTCCGTGCTGCCGACATCCAGGACCAGCTGCAGAAGCGCTTTGCGTACCTGTCTGGTGAGTGCGAAGGCCAGGCCGTGTGACGCGGGCGGGGGAGTGTCTGCTCGGCCAGGCGGTCGGCCTCCTGGCCCTCCGTGACCGCGTCGTGGGGTCTGGGGACAATCTGTGCGGTGCGGCCCGCCCCCCATTGCACCGATGCCTGTGATGAGGGCAGCTCAGAGCCGGCAAGTGCTGGCCAGGGGTCAGCTGGGTCCCCAGGGGGGCGTGGCCCGACTGCTCCTGGCTGCGGTCTCCCGGATTCCAGAGCTTTCCTGGGACGGGGAGGAGGTGCAGGTGTGGCACAGTCGCCCCCGTGCAGTGTCCAGGGCCTGGGGTCTGGCTTCCGTGGCTCCGTCTTCTGGGAGAAGCCCCTGGGGTGCCACCGACAAGGGCGAGGGGCCGGCACTGCCCAGAAGCCTGTCCTGGGGTCGCTCCGCATCTCCGGCCCCTGTCCACCTGCCACCCTCCCGGGGATCCAGGCTCTGTCTCCAGCCTGCAGGGGCATCTTGCTGCCCTATCCGGCCGGCCAGGGTGCTGGTGCCTCGGGCCCGCCGAGGCCGTGAGCATTGCATGAGAGCAGTGCCTGGAGCAGGGCGGTCGCCGCTCCACCGGGCAGGCCTGCCCACCGAGGATCGCTGTGCTGTGGGTCAGGGGCCTGAGGTTGAAGGCCCCCTGCTGGCGGCCCTTTCCCCCGGCCAGCAGGTTGGGGTCTCTCCTGAGCTCCGAGAGCCAGCCCTGTGCCCCCGGGCTCACCTGCCCATCCCTTGGTGCCAGGAGCTGCCCCCCAGGCCGTGCCCTGTGTGGCTCTGGCCCACCTGCCCCCCTACACGTGGACCCGCGGTGTCGCTCTGGGGTTAAACCTCTTGAGGCCTGAGCCCCGTGAGCAGGAAAGCTGAGCCTCTGGTTTGTCAGCGGAGACGGCATCCCGCTGTTCCTGGAGGGGCCACCACTGCAAGGGGCGCCCACCTCACGGAGGAAGGAGAGAGAGTGGGGTGTCCTTCTGAGCAACAAAAGTCCCCAACAGGACAGGGTCATGACCTTGACCTTCCTTCAGGTCTTCACCCGCTGCCCTCAGGAGGAGACCCCAGGGGGGCCCTGACCCCCAGACACACCTCTTGTTATTCAGAAGCCGCCGGGGGCTCGGGGAGGGGGTTTTGCGGAAGTAACCACGGCCCCAGCTGGGCGGCTACAAGGTCACTGACCACTGGGCCTCACAGGCCCCAGGTCCCCCAGCACACGGGGGGCCAAGGACAAGGGAGCTGATGTGACCAAGATACCCTACCGCCGGCCTGGGCTATGGGGGGTGTCTGGAGGAGGGTAGGTGGCCGAGGGGGGCAGAGAGCGACCCCAGCGCTACAGCCACGGGAGGGGGTTCCGCCAGCGTCTGAGGGAGGCTGGAAGGTGACCCCGGGCTCAGGTGAACCCACAGGCGGGTGGCAAGGCCCTGAGCTGAGGACCGCCAAGCCCGCCGTCATCCCAACCTGCAGGGCGCGAGCCGACGGGCCGGGTTGGTTCATGTCGTCAAGGCTGGGAATTGGTTAGAAGATGACACATCCTGAGCTTCAGCGTCTGGAACAAAGCTGGAGCGTCCTGGGTTTTTGCGGACACCCTGTGCGGGTTGGCCAAGCAGAGCCCGGGGCGGAGGTGGCCCTCGTCCTCTCCATCCCTCTCCTACCCGCCAGGACACCCGGGTTGCCCGCCTCCCAACGTGAGGACACCCTGGCCAGTTATCACGGTGCCCACTGCCTGCCCTGGACCAAACTGCCGTAACCTCCTGCCAGGGTGTCCGTGTGCGAAGGTCGGGGTGGCTGGCTTCGCAGCCCAGCACCGGTGACACTGGGGGGACGGCTCCCCCGTGGGGCTGTCCCACATTGTAGGACGTAGAGCAGCTCCACGCGCCGGAGGCCAGCACCCCCCAGAGTGACGACCAGAACTGCCCAGATGCTGCCAGTGGACACCAGAGCAGCTGGTGTGGACAGAGTGAGAGGTCTTCAGGGGTCAACCGGGTCTGCCCTTGTAAGGGGCCCCAGGTGCTCGCCTGTGTCAGGCTGTCTGCGGCCGGCTGCCTCTGCAAGTTCACTGCAGACCAGCCTTGAGAGTCACGTGGCATCACTTCTGCCACCTCGGATGGGCCAGGCCAGCCTCGGTTCAAAGGGAAGAGGGAAGGACCCAGCCCCGGAGGAGCAGAGGTGGCCATCTCCTGCCGCGCAAGGCACCGGCTGGCAGCAGACCACGCCGGGCCTCACCTCCTGGCCTCTGCACTGCCGCCCAGGTCGTCGGTGGGACAGCTTGGCCCAGACTCCCAGCCTGCATCTCCACGCCTGCCCTCCCGACTGCCTGGCCCTGGGGAGCCGTGCTCACCTTCCCAGATCCAAGGCCACTGCCTCGTTTTCCCTCGGGAACTGTGTCGGGTGCGCCTCCCCTGGGAAAAGTGCCCCCCCCCCGCCGGTTCCACCTGTACCTCCCTACACACGGTGCCGAAGGGATGACTCCCATCAGACAGGAACTGTCTACCCGAAGTCGCCCCAGGGTGCACAGGTGGTCAGGCTGCAGCCTGGTGGCACGTGCAATGTTTAAATGCTCTTCACGTCACCTGTGGAGCATGGAAAACGTCCACGCCGTCAGGAAGGAAGCAGGATGCCAGCTTTCTGTTCAGCGCGGTCCGTCACACACAAAAGCACACGGAAATGGGTTTGGGAGGAAACGTGCTCCCGCGATGCTCCAGCGGTGGCAGAACAGCGGGTGCTTGTTTCAGCTCATGACTTCATTCCAGATATTTCCATCGATAGCACACATTTCTCTCATAATAAAAGACATGCAGGGGCGTCCCTGGCGGTCCGGTGGTTAAGACTTTGCCCTCCAGTGCAGGGGGTGTGGGTTCGATCCCTGGTCAGGAAGCTAAGAGCCCACATGCCTGCGGCCAAAAAAACAAAACATAAAACAGAAGCAATATTGTAACAAATTCAATAAAGACTTTAAAGATGGTCCACGTCAAAAAAAAAAAAAAAAAAAAAAACCCAAAACATGGAAAGTTTCATTCTGGAAAATGACTGTCCTGCCGAGACCCGGGAGCAGCGACCCTGCCCCCCCCCCCCCCCCCCCCCCGTGCTGAGTGCAGCTCTTCTCTCTCCCCAGGTGGGCGGGGGCAGGACGGCAGCCCCGTCATCACCTTCCCCGACTACCCGGCCTTCGGCGACGTCCCCGACAAGGAGTTCCAGAATGTCATGACCTATCTCACCAGCATCCCCAGGTGCGTGTGGACGGGTCACTCTGTTTTATTACAAGCAGAACTGGGTCCGTCCTTCAGAAAGGTAGGGAGACCTCCTCCGAGCCCACGGCCACGCTGGGCGGTGTGGCACCCAGGAGCCGAGGGGCGGGGGGCTGATGCTGCCTGGGGATCCCCCCTCGGAAGGGGTGAGACTGCCGACCTCCCGCCCAGCAGACGAGCGGCTGCCCCGCTAAGGCACTGGGGGCATGGGTGCCGTCAGACTCTCCCTCCGTCGGGTTTCGGAAGGCAGGTCACAGCTGGGTGAATTAAGTCTAATCTGGGAAACAGACCCGACAGCGAGTTTGACTGCCCAACACCTGTCCTACAGAAGGTGCTGGTCAGTGTTGTCCCGTCAGCACCGATCGGTGCCGGGGGACGGGGGAGGCTGGGGGAGATCCTTCCAGATGCCTGCGGGGTGGAGGTGTTAAGCTGGGGGAGCCCTCCCGATGGATGTGGGTGGTGAAGGTCACTTGGCAGAGAGAGCTGGACGACGCGCCCTGGGTCCCGCGGGGCGGGGTCTCTTGTTAGGGTTGGCTTATGGTGGCCGCCGTCTCCGTCCTTCTCTGTACCCAACTCGCTGGGCCAGGCTCTGGGTGGCCGAGCTGGGGCGGGAGGTTCAGCCACTGTCCTGGGAGTGCGTAGCCTTCCTTGAGGGCCCCTCGGGCTGGCCACGCCGCCTCGAGGGGCTTCACGGAGGTTTGCGATCCTGCAAAGCATCTCCATTTGTCTTTTCCCTTGAAGTTACAGCCAGGAAGGCCATGGACAAGGCCCCTGGACCTCGGGAGACGATGCTTGAGTAGGGTCAAGGGTCTGGAGAGTGGCGGGAAGGTGGATGCTGCCCGCGTGGAGAGGCACAGGGGGTGTCCTTGGGGGAGGGGGACCCGGCACGGTGGGTCCAGCTCTCGGCGTGCCCAGCAGTGAGACGCAGAAAAGCCTCACAGCCTTGGCGGTGGGACACCGGGGACAGGCCAGCAAGAGGAAGGGCAGCTGCGCTCGGCACCGGTGTCAGGCAGTCCGGTGACTTAACAAGAAGACGGCGGCTGTTGGTGGCTGACCGTGGCCCCCCCCAGGGGTCTCACTGGCCCTCCGGGGGCCGGGCTTGTGGCCAGCTCCCCCGCTCCCCTCCATGACATCTCCCAGGGGTGGGCGTTCCACGTCCAGGTGAGGCGTGGCCCTCCTCCCCCGCCCTGTGAGCCCCCCAGCCCTTGCCTCTTGTCCCCGCTGTGGCCGTCTTTTCCCCCATCTCCCGTGGTCCCCAGGCCTGTCTCAGACCAGGCAGTGGAGTTCACGGTGCAGTCAGCCTGCCCGGGGAGGGGTCCGAGGCACTGTTCTCAGTCTGCCACCCGTGAGCCGTGAGAGAGGCTGCCTGCGCTCGCTGGAGGCTTCTGCCCAGCTCCGTGGCGGTGAGTGAGGGTCAGATGACTCAGAGGCATCGGCAAAGGCGGGCGGGCTCTGCACTCGTCCAGGGGCCCGGAGACCCCCGTGGCCTCCTTGCTGCCACCTCATCTCTCTGTCTCTTCCCGCTCCGGCCCCTGCATAGGGACGTACGGTCCGAAGTCCTGCAGTTAGAAGCTGCCATGAGCCTTCTCCATAGCTACGGGCACGGCCCTGCTGCCCCAGCCGAGGCGGTGGCCGGCCCTGGGCTCGGTGGTCGGCGGGCGCCGTTGCCACAGTGGCCGGACCACTCAGTGCAGGCTGAACAAGGGCCCCGGGGGTGCTATATGTGGTCTCCCACTGCCCACCTACGATGGTGCGGTGGGGTGACCCTCCCCTGCCTGTGGGGGAATCTCAGGTTTCAGGTCACTCTCGGGTTTGGGAAGGTCAGACGTCACTTTCTGTCTGGCAGCATCGACAGCTGGCTCAGAGGTGAGCCTTCTTCCGGATGCAGCAGGCCGGCCCCTGTGCCCTCTCGGACCCTCCCCGCCCGGGTCACCACCCTCGCTAGTGCTGGGGCTTCTCAGGCCTCCTGGCCTCGGGGCCTTTGATGCGCTCCCTCGGCGCGGTGTTTCCTCTTCGGGCTGCAGGCGCCCTCCTCTGGTAGGCCCTCCGTCACACCCGCCACGCCCGGGCCCCGGCCCACAGGCTCCCTGGCTTCACGGGCTTAGCTGCAGTGTCCCCGTTACCTGACAGCTCGGTGTTGGTCTGTGTCTGCCCCGCACGCAGGTCCTGAGAGCGGCAGGTGGTCCCTTGGTAAATGTTTCCTGGACAAGTGGGCTTCGTCTGCAGAGAGCAAAGCCAGCTCAGCTGGTAGTCAGCCCGCGGCCTGGCGGGACTGAGGCTCCCCCCGCATCCCTCACCCCAGCATACTCACCTCCCCTTCAGGTGGGACCAGCACCTGTGTTTCCTTCTTTAAGGGGTTCTCACCCCGGTGCAGTGGAACCTCTCCAAACCTTGGTCTCCAAGGTCTCAAACAGAATCTGCCCGCGGATGCAAGGGCAAGAAACACGTTCCCCCTGAAGCTGAGAGGTGACGGTGGGCTCCTCGTACCTGGCGGGGCTCTGGTGCCGTGGACCTGGCCGCAGGGCCGGCCTGAGCGTGTACAGCCCAGACCCGTGGGCTCCGTCTCCAGGGAGCCGTGCGCGGTGTGGTGGTCGGCGTGTGTCCTGTTCACGTCTCTTCCTCCTGACGGAGGATGGGGCGGGGAGGGGGGGGTCCCGTGGCCCCGACGCCCTCTCACACAGAGTGAAACCCCGGCGTCGGCACGGATACCGTCCTTTCGCAGCTGGGTGCCGGGCCAGCGGGGGAGGGGCAGCTGCCCGGCAGTCTGTCAGGGAGGCGGGGAGGGGCCGCGTTCCGAGCCCTTGGCCGCAGCGCTGCTGGGCGGGCTCCTCGGGGGTGTGGGGGGATCAGCCCCGAGCGAGGGCGGATTTGGGGGACCTCCTAAGCGTACAGAAGGCTGTCGCCCATCAGCTCACAGGCAGCTGCATTTCCAGAAGATTCAGCGCACATCTCATGGGGCGCGGGGGAGACACTCGGTGTCTGTGGGTCAAGCAGGGCCGGGCGCTGCCTGCCAAGGGCTCCCCTCCTGCGGGAACCCAGGGAGGGAGGGGCTGCCGCCTGGCGGACGCAGCCAGCACTGCCGGCCCCAAGAAAAGGGGGAACCCCCCTGCCCCCCCGCACGGGCCGGGCTTACCCTAGACAGCCCGGCGCCAGCACGGCCCCCACGCGGGAGGGTGAGATCCGGGACCCGGCGCGCTGTAAAGGTCAACGCAGATCACGTGGACGGACGGTCTCGTGCCGGCTCTGCTTCTGAGAGACGCTGACTCCTACGGTCGGCCCCGAGCTTCCCTCTGTCCTCTGAAAAATACACCCTCCAGCGCGTAGCTCTCGTCCCGTTGTTAAACGCAGAGGACAGGAGCGCCAGGTTACATCTGGTTCACAGTCGTGGGTCATCTCGAAGCCTGACGGTGCCGGGCAGCCCTCGTCCGGACGCACCAGACACACGTGAACATGGAAGTGCCTCCACGAGAGAAGCTGGGCTGCCTTGGTGATTTCTCAGCTGGCGGGTCCGCGGCCGCACCGCAGGGCTGCTCCTGGGAGCCCGTCGTGGCTCGGGGGCCGGCTTCCCACGCCGATGCCTGCAACCCTTGCGGTTCCTTTGGGGCTTCATCACCACCATCTGCCAGGCCGGTGGGGACAAGTCCAAGGACATGTGACCGTGACCCCCAGGCCCTGCCCGAAGAGTGGTTGTGACCTCAGCAGAACTCATGCCGGGGGTTGGGGGGTGCATGCGGCAGAGGGAGCTGCTCAGGTCACCGCTGTGAGGGTCGGCCGGTGCTGGACACCCTTGGGACCGGGCAGGGGACAAAACAGGTAAAATCCTGTGCTCGTGGTCTCAGAAAATTAAATGAGATGCAAGGAGTGTGGGTTGCAAAAGAAGAAAAGCAAAGCAAAAAGGGGTGAAGGATGGGAGTGGGGAGAGGGGAGCCCCCGCCGACAGTGGCTTATGGGAGGTGAGGGGACCTCTGGCAGGGGGGACGGTCCTCACAGGACCACCAGGGGCGTCTCAGGGGGGACGGTCCTCACAGGACCACCAGGGGCGTCTCAGGGGGGACGGTCCTCACAGGACCCCCGGGGGTGTCTCAGGGGGGACGGTCCTCACAGAACCACCAGGGGCGTCTCAGGGGGGACGGTCCTCACAGGACCCCCGGGGGTGTCTCGGGGGACGGTCCTCACAGGACCCCCGGGGGTGTCTCGGGGGGGATGGTCTTCACAGGACCCGGGGGGGGGGTGTCAGTCAGGGGAACCTCAGTCATGGAGAGGGATCAGAGCCAGTGCAGGGAGCGTGGACACCTCCTTCCAGGATCTGCTCTCGAGGGGGGTGGAGAAATGGTCAGTGAGGGACGGAGGTGAGGCAGACGAGGTTGGGGGTGGGGAAATGGTCAGTGAGGGGCGGAGGTGGGGCAGACGAGGTTTTCTTTTAAGGTGAGGGAGATCACAGCATGTTTATGCTGATGGAAATCGCCCAATAAAAAAAGAAAGATTGACCTTTTGATTCATTTACACCTGCCACGTGTCGCCATGCAGGGCTTGGGTCCAGCACCCAGTAAATTGTGAGCGAGTCACGGAGCCGGGCTGCCGGGCTCCAGGGCCCCTCCCCTCGCGATTCTGGAGTCTGGGTCCCCCCTCCATCCACCTCTCACCCCCTCTCACCCCTCCCTGTGGCAAAACCGAAGTTTCCCAGCTGATCCTCTCTCCTGGCGAGGGCAGTCACTGGCGGCTTCCCCTGTGGGTGCCGGTGTACACAGACAAGACATGCACAGGCATACGCGTGCGCTCACACACGCGAGGTCACAGGGTCTTAGGGCTGCCAACACTGAGACAGTAGGTTTCTGGCCTTTCTCTGAAGGACAGATTTAGCCGTCCCGGACGCCCTTCCACACGGCAGTCCTGCAGGATCCCTGGGGGCATCCCACACCTACTCGCCCTGGGTTTGGAAGATAACACCGCGAGGATCACCTTGCTGCACAGCTGCCGCCCTCCCCAGCCCGGCGACGGTACAGCTCAGGGGCTCCTAGATTACTGGACGCCGATAAGGACGCTAACTTTCCACGGACCCGGGTCGGATCACCCAGCTGCTCGGGAGACACAGGCACATCTCCCATCTGGCTTCCGTGGTGGGCCGTGTTCACCCGAGGAGAGGTGCACGCAAAGAGGTCACCCACACACGGGTGTGCATCACACACGACACACGTGTACACACAGGCGTGCACCACACATATACACAGGCGTGCATTACACACCACATACATGTACACACACAGGTGTGCGTCACACACCACTTACACATGCAGGCGTGCATCACACACCGTGCACACTTACACAGGTGTGCATCACAGACCACACACACGAATGCTCATACGTGCATAGGAGCAGGTGTGCACACCACACGCAAGCATGCATACCACACACGTGCCCCCACTTGGCAGTTGTATGGACTACGTGACGGGGAAAGGCAGCACGCGTGGGGATGGAGCAGGGTCGTAAATGCCGTTCTGAGGCCCCCAGCCGCGCTCGGGACACGCCTACTGCCAAGCCCTGCAGCCAGGCTGCCTCGAGCCCTGCCTCGAGCCCCTGGCAGCACCTCCCTTCTCGCTGTGGCTGTGACTCCATGTGAATTTTCAGCTGACTTTTGAATATAAGGATAGAAAATGTGGCATGAGCGTGTCCCGAGCAACTCAAACGCATACGTGAAAAATCGTTAGCTTTCACGCTCCCCACAGGAAACCACAGTCAAGCATCTCGCTCCGTCCGTGTGCAGATGCCCCCCCACAAGACAGGACAGCGCAGCCCCTTCCTGGCCGACGGCGTGTGGCAGGCGTCCTCGTAGACGGCGCCCTGCCTGTCCTGTGGCGGCTGTGCTGTAGCCTCGGGTGTGGATGGACCGGGCAGGTGAGCCCCAGCCCGTGGCCACCACCCCTCCGCCTCCTGCAGCGTGGCCCCCCACGTGGCAGGTGTGGTGCTCTGTTCTGAGGCCGGACACCTTGACGGTGATCCCGTTTGTGACAGCTCTCAGGCGCTCTGGCCGGGGGTGACCCTTCCCTGCGGCTCGCGTAATTAGCAACAGCTCTCAGGCGCTCTGGCCTCGCGTAATTAGCAAGTAAAGGGCCGTCCTTGCCGTGTGCTGTCCATTTGCTGTCCGGTGGCCTGGCTTAGCCCGTTGCCCCACGTGGCCTGAAGCTCAGGGACCCGTGGCCGCTGGGGCACCCTCTCCACAGGGGTCCTGCCTCTCTGTCCTCCCGACCTTGTTCTCCTGTGGAGCCAGAGGCCGCCCGGCTCGGAACTCTTCCTTTGTCGTAATGACGTTTCTCTGTCACCACCGTCTAGCGCGACAGCCACTGGCCACGTGTAGCCATTTAAATTGAAACTAACTAAATGTCAAAGCTCAGTTCCTGGGCCGGGCTAGCCGTCCTGCAGTTCCCAGGGGCCAGTGGCTGCCATCTCGGGCAGCTCAGAAGTGGGACGTCCCCACCTGTTGGGCACGCGGCTGTGATGGGGCGGCATCCAGCTAACAGTGGCCATGCCCTTCACCTGTTGGGGGAGGGGTGAGATACCTGCCCGGGAGGAGGGGTGCAGGCCTGCCCTGCTTGGGAACAGCGACAGGTCCCCGTGAGGGGAGCCCAGGAGGGGTGGGCGTGGGCTTGGGGAGCCCCTCCCTCGCTGCCGTCAGAGCGCCCAGGCTGCACCCAGCAGCTTGTGCACATGGGGCGTCGCCAGGCCCAGAGGCCTCCTCATCTAGGGTTTCAGCTCCAGGTGCGGAGGACGTGCCTGAGGCAGCCCCGGCACAGCTCAGGACCCACTTGCAGGGCAGGAGCCAGACGGCAGGCAGCTGGGGCTGCAGCAGCAACGTGGAGCCTCTGGCAGGTAACCGGGTAGCAGGGATTCCGGACTAGCCGAGGTGGTGCTGGCGTCTGCGTGCCCTCGGGGGAGCAGTTCAGTCTGTTACAAGGAGGCGGCCGATAGTGTGTGTGTGTGTGCGCGTGTGTCTTTTTTTTTTTCATGTATTTAAGGAAGCTGTGTGCTTGGTGGGTTCTTCCCCCAACATAATTTTCTAGTTGTGGGAAAATACACATACTTCTCGCCGTCCTGTTTCTAAGTGCACAGCTCAGTGGTGTTACACGCACGCTGCTGGACAGCAGACTCCAGAATCTGGCGTCTTGTAGAACTGAAGCTCTGTCCCCGTGAAACGCTCCCTCCCCGAGCCGTGGGCCCCACCGTCCACTTTCTGTCTCCGTGAATCTGACTCCTCCAAGGACCTCGCGTGAGTGGAATCAGGCCGGATTTGTCACTCTGGGGTGGCTTATTTCACCGAGGATAGTGTCCTCAAGGTTCAGCCGTGTCGTAGCAGGTGTCAGGATCTCCTTCCTTTCTGAGGCTGAGTAATACTCCGTTGCATGGATGGACCACATTGTGTTCATCCATCATCTGTTGGAGAAGGCTGTGTTTTGAGATGGATGAAAATCAGTCTTTGAAAACCAGGTACATACTCCCGTTTCCTTCTGTTCCAGGTGGGTCCCTGTAGACGGGGCACGGGGCTGCACGTTAACCTCTTCGTTGTCTAAGAAAGACCCCCCTCCTACTACTGCACATGCGTCGGTTCAAACAAATCTGGAGTACGTTCACCTGGATGTTGATGTGGAAAAAATAACTCAAATATAAAGAACAAAAAATGCAAGTTTTCAGGCTCTTTGGAGAAATCCCTGTGTTTTTGTAAGAGGTGGACTGTTTCCTTTGGGTCGTGAGGACGAGGCAACAGCCCTACTGTGTGGTCAGGGCTCCCTGGCTGGCCCTGCTCTCCCTGTGTGCGTCTGACCCTGACGGGGCTGCTGTAGCCTTGAGAACAGATATGGTGCTGTTACCAAGCGTGAGAGAGTTCTTTAATAGGGTCTGACGTTTTTCTTGCCGTTGTGCTTTCTGGGATGAAAAGCTGTTAAGAGAACCACATTGCACACGTGATACGATAACAGGTGCAGCTTTTGAATCACAAGAAGAGGGAAGAGACAGCCAGGAAAGAAAGGCTCAGGCTTGAACGCTCAGGGCTACGTTCAAAGTCACGGCGTTTGAACCCGGCAGGTAAGTCACAGGCAGAGAGGAAACGGTCTGTGGCCTTTCGCTTACAAAAGGAAGACAGGGAAGGAAAATCTTTGTAACATTCGCAACCTCTGTAGACCAGGGTCAAAACATGGGATGCAAAGAGAGAAGAAAGGGCAAAGAAGCACAGCCAGGTGGGGAAGCAGGGGCGGTCAGGAAGGTGGGGCAGGTCCTGCCTGGACCCATTTGCTCTGCAAGCCGGCTTGTGCCCCCCAACCCGCAGCTGCAGCCTCCACCCGTACCCCAGCCCCCTACCTGGCCTGCCCACCCCAAGGGCTGGCCCAGCCCCAGGGCCCAGCTGCTTGGCCAGGGCCCCTGGAGGAGGTGAGACCTTCTCTCCCACGGGCCCCTGGGGATGCACCACGCTGCCACCCGCCAGGCCGGGCTGGGATGGGCGCCAGCCTGCTGGCGCCTCCTTCCCAGGCCTGCCTGGCCCGCTGCCCCCCTTGCTGGGCTTGTTTCCCCCGCCTGGTGCCAGGCCTAGCTGGCCTCTGTCAAGGTGGCCCTGAGAACGCTCACCCTCACCCCAGCCGTGGTCCTTCCCACCGGGAGCTCCGCACGGGCTGAGCGAGGCCAAGCCGGGCCTAGTGTCCCCGCCTGTCCCTGCTCTGTGACATGTTGGGTCTGAGAGCAAGGTGCAGCCACGCAGGAACTGGTCACGGTGATGCCGGGTGGCCGCGGCCTTGCTGCGGGGACCCTCCCAGCCCAGCCCAGTTCCCGGGCCGCCCCCATGCTGCCCAGTCCCAACGAAGGGGAGGTCAGACTGCAGCTGGCCGTGCCTCCGGCCACCCAGGGCCACCCGAGGAGTTAGCAGGCCTGGGGTGTTAGAGAGGACACCGTGCCTGCGTGAGCTCTGGGCCTTTTTTGATTGTTTGGGCCCAGAGTGAGCTCATCAGCCTCACTCAGCGGCCGGGCAGCCACCCAGGGGCCCCTCCGAGCGGCTGTTGGGACATTGCGGGCTGACGTCTGTGCGTCCACAGGGCCGCATGTGTCCAGGGTCCCAGGAGCTTGCCCACGTGGCTGCAGTTTCTGGATGACTTGCTCCAGTTTCCCCCACTGCCACCACCCTCAGCACAGTCACGTCGAGGCCTGGCACACGAGGGACCCTGGGTGCTGGCCTCTTGTGCAATCTGAGCGTCAGCCACCCTCCCTCTCCCCTGGGCATGTGAGGTCACGGACGCAGGAGACGGGCAGACGGGACCCTCCTTAGAGCAGTGGAGGGCGGAGTGACGGGACCCCGGGGTGCTGAGCCCTGGCTCCTGGGGGCTGGGCAGATCACACGGCCTTGCTCTGGGGCTGCAGTCACGTGGGCAGAGGGGGCCTTGGAGGGTCCCTACGTCCTTACATAAGGTGCCTTCTGTTACACCTGTTCCCAGAACGTGGTGAGAGACAGGAGAGAGGCAGGGAGGAGAGCTCTCGCGGCCCCAAGCCGGGTGCTGGCGCACGGGCGTCGTCCCCTTCCGCCTCTGGGGCCGCCCTGCCTGGCCCGACACAGGAGGCAGCCCAGGGGTGGGCGGGAGGGAGGGCGGCTTTATCCCGCAGGGTGGACTCGGCCTGGGGGGTCTGGACTCGGAGCCAGGCCGCGGGCCCCACCCGGTCTGTGCTCCCCAGCTGTGTGACTCTGGGCAGACGACTTAGCCTCTCTGTGCCTCTGGCTCATTGTGGGGAGTGAGGGAAGCATAGCCCCAGGCTTCAGTGCAGTGCCCACCAGGAGGGGGGACCCAGGCGGGGCCTCGGCCACACCCTCCCTTGCACGACCCCACTGGGCACCTGCGGGGCTGCAGGCGGGGGAGCGCAGAGCTCTGGCCTGAGTGTTTTCATACACCAGGAGCCGGGAGCTGCCGGCCCGACCGCTGCCTCGCTGGGAAACCCGCCTTTCGGGACACGTTTTCGTGGATCCAGTAATGCCTCATATGTCTCTTGGAATTCTCTTTTTAAGAGATTGTGTCGTTGGCGCCTTTGCGTCTGCATCGTGTTTGTCGTCAGCACCGTCCACTGAGGTCGTTACAGACTTTTTACCGTAAGGCTTTCAAATGCGCAGAGCCAGTTAAAGACCCCAAGGGACGGGGGTGGGGTGGCAGGGGGACGTGGAAGTGACGCGGGCAGTGGGGCACGAGGCCCTGGGCCGTGTGCTCCGTGAGTGGCCAGGCCAGCGGCCCTGCTTGTGCGTGAGCGTGACAGGCCGCCGAGGGCAGCGGGGTCAGCGCAGGGGCCACGGAGGACGTTCCGGGCCCAGAACCACAGCTGACACCCTGAGGCCTGTTGTGGAGTCACGAGGGGTGATGGGGAGGCGGGCCGCGCTCCTGGAGCTCTGTCCCGGGGGAAGGGAGACGGCCGCACGGCAGCCGCCACTGAACAGGGCGCACGGCGGGCTTGCCGCCATCGTCAGACTTTGCTCCCGCGGCAGCCCCGGAGGCGGACACTGTTCGGGTCCCGCTTTTGCTTCTCGCTGAGTGGCCCGTCCAGGTGGCGCCGAGGAATGGCCTGGCCCGGCTTGTGGTGACAGGCCCGTGTCCCCACGTGTGGCGCCCGCCCCTGGGCTGTGCTCCTCTCGGTAGCCCCCCACGGGCGGGTGGTCTGGGAGCACGTCTCAGACCCCTGTGCTGGCGGGGCCCATGCCTGGCAGGGTGGTCGCCTGCTCAGGGCAAGCGAGTCTCCTGCACCTTAGGGAGAGTGAGATCCCGGTGGCTGGGCCTCAGACTCGGGCCGGCCCCACGGCGCGGACCGCAGGGCAGCGCCCTGTGAGACGGAGGGAGGGTGGGGCAGAGTGCAGACACAGCCTGTGGAGAAGCCGCTGTGGTCGGTGTTGTCAGGGGACCGCGTGGGACTTGTCTCCCCAGGGGAGGGGCCGCCAAGAGGGGCAGTCTCGGCAGAGCACCAGCGAGTGGACGGGACGGGGCCCGCGTGGGCGCCCGATGTGCTGCCATCTCGCGCCGGGCTGAGCCCCGGCTCCCGGGGCCGAGGCTGGGAGGGCTCAGGAGCCCGCCTGGGGCTGCCCAGGGGAAGGCGTGTGCCCGTGACGCCGACCGAGGAGCCCAAGGCTCCTGACCACCCCCTGAGGCCGCCGTCCATGTGGATCGCCTGCTGCCGGGCGTGGGGGGTGGGGCAAGGCGGCTGTGATCCCAGGTACCTGGCACTTAAGCCCGAGTGGTAAACAAAATAAAACTTCCCTCCGTGAGAGCTGAGCCCGATTAGAAGACGGTTCTGTCGGGGGCGCCGTGTCGGCCTGGCTGTGCGCACTCTGACGTCTGTTTGTGCTTTTACCCGGAAGTCCTGTGCCGTCTGTGGGGCAGGTAACGCGGAACGGGTGGAGCCTTTCACCGTCGGGTGCGCTGACACAGTCAGCGGCCGCACGCTCCCGCGCAGGCGTGGCTCTGTGTGTCCCTCATCGGTATTGCTCCGGGACGGAGCACTCGGGCTGTTTCATGTGGCTTTTGTTACATAATGTTCCCAGCAGGCAGAGCACCGCCGCCAGCCACGTCGTTTATACGTGTCCCGTGTATTTCTGGTTTTCATTTAAGCCGTTGGTCTGTTCGGAGACGTGGGAATTAGCAGTTCCCGTCGGAGCCTCGGCCTGCTCGCGCCTTCCTCCGCGCCGGCTGGCTGGTGTGGGCGCTGCCGCCCTGTAGCCGGCTCACGGTGGCGGGCTTGTCCAAAGGGAGAAGCGTCTTGGTCTCCGCAGTGACTCAGATGCCGCGTCAGGCTGTGGGGCCGGGGCTGTCGTCACCGCTGCTCAGCGTCTCTCTCTCAGATGGGGCTGCCGCGAGGAGCCTCGTCTTGTCTCCCGTCCCCAGCAGGTGCGCCTCCGGGCGCCTCGGGGCTCTTCTCCCCGAGCTGTGGCCGTGCCTTCAAGAGCGATTTTGTGTCGTGGATGAACTCGGGGACCCCAGATGCTGGGACTGACGTGACGTGTGGGTCATAGGCTCCCTGTGAAGGGCTGGGCCGGCCGGTGCACTTGCAAGGCAAGATGACCAGCTCTGACTGGAACAGCTGGGCTCCAAGAAGCATGGGCCCTGCCTGCCTCTCTGTGCCGTGAGCTGGCTGGTGTCAGGCTGGGAAATAAACAACACAGAGTCTGTCCGTCCGTCTCGGGTCAGAGCGAGCCCTGGAAGGCGCCCGCGAGATCAGGGAAGCCCTGCAGGTGGCTCGATGCTGTCCTGGCACACGGCGCCCCCGGCAGTGTGTGGAGCGGGCCGAGGGCCACAGGAGGAGCCGGTTTGCCCCGAGCTCTTCCTGGAGATGGACGGCAGGGCAGGCCCGTCCTCCGGCGGCGCACTGAGCGCGGGTCTCTCCTCCTCTCAGCCTGCAGGATGCTGGCATCGGGTTCATCCTGGTCATAGACCGCAGGCAGGACAAATGGACCTCGGTCAAGGCGTCCATCCTGAGAATAGCGGTAAGTGTCGGTAACCGCGCGCGTGCCCCCCACCCCCTCCTCCTGGGCGGGTGACGCGGCCTTTCCTGCCGGCTGGCACTTTGGGTTCTGGCCTGTGCTGCTCGGTGGGGCACCAGCTCGGAGCACCAGCCTGGGGCCTGGGGCAGGGCCAGCCACACCTCCCTGGGTTCCTCGAGTTGCGAGCACAAGTGTGTGTGCACGTCTGTGCACGTGTGTGTGCATGCCTGTGTGTTCTCAAGTGGGTTATCACTCTCGGGGGCTGTGTTATAACTGGAAAACCATCTCCCCAGCTGGTTTGTCTCTGACGCTGAGTATGTGAGATGCTCAGGACACACCGTGCAGTCATTATTGAGGGAAACCGTCAGGCTACAAGTTTGGGGATTACATTGAATAGCTTTTCCTATGTGACTTTCTCCTTCTAAACGGGCTGTTTCTTCTTTAGTCTTACGACTAAGGCAGACTAGTAGCCGTCCTTGGTGGCCCTCATGGCCACGTGGAGACCCTCCTGGTCCGCAGACTGCAGGCGGAAGAGCCGCTGGTCTGCACCGCCGCTGTGCTGTTTTTAGCCGCGGGAATAGCTGAAGTCAGCAGAAAGCCCCCAGTCTTATTTTCGGTGGCGGCTTGGCCCCGCTCCCCAGCTGCGTGCGGAGCGCTTCTCCCCGGCTGAGTTTCACCCACCCCTGCCTCCCCACAGCCAGAGGACCGGGACGTTTGCTGCTCTGCAGGCAGAGTGACCCCGACCGACCCCCAGTGGGGGGACGGTCCCCCAGGCTCTTGCTCTGGGTCTTGTTCTGGCCTCTGAGGGGCTGTTGCTGTGCTGGGGTCTGGATGTGGCCGGAGAACTGATCCCTCCTCCCGGCTGCCTCATGACTTCCTCTGAACAACGCTTCAGGCTCAGTATCTGCCCCAACGCTCACGACCGACAGGGTCCTGTGCAAACCCGTCCTGGGGCTGCCCGGTCCCCGCTTCGTCCTCCTGACAAAGCGACTCCCTCACCGCCCTGCCCCTGCTTCCCGTCCCCACCAGGCACGCATTCTCTACGTCACCATTTGTCTGCAACAAATCAAAACACTTGAGGATGTTTCAAAAGAAGCGTATTCACGTAGTATATAAATGTTTCATCGTCAGCTTTCCTTTGTTTTTAAATCCTTAGAAGCTCACAGAGGACTTTGATGTGCCACCACCAGTTCACAGCCAGCATGTCCATTTCCTTATTTTAAATTTTAAAATAAATTTGCGCGTGACGTCACCTGACAGCCCAAATGAAGGATTAAATTGTAAAAGCCACTTGGGTCAGATGCACAAAGGACTTGACGACACATTTTTCTTGAATCAATAACTCAGTAAATTAGTCCTGAGCTGGCGGCCAAGAAGTTTCCGGTCAAGTGTGTCGCTGTTTTAAGCGGTAACACTGTTACAATAACATTTTCGAGTCCAGCGATCTGCCCTCTTTTGCGTTTGTCTATCAGTGGTTTGAACCACCGCTCGGGCACGTCGTGGTGTGCACGGGCGTCTGAGTCAGGCGTTTTGCCGTGATGGTCGCGGGCATCCCTGTGGGGTCCAGGCCTTGCCACACGCCACACCCTGGGGGGCCCTCACCCAGAGCCAGGGTGGCTGCCACTCATCCCTCCTTACCCGCCCCTAGTGCCACCCCCCCGCCACAACCCTGGAGCAGGGCTGCACTCAGTCCCTGCCTGGCCTCCCTTCCTGGGAGGATACCCTCATTCTCTGCTTGCACACCACGGGCCCTCGAGGCCACGGCCAGCCCCATCCGCCTTCGTGTGGCCGGCACCCAGCCCGGGCCCGGGCGAGACAGGAGCGCTGTGAATATCTCTCAAGCTGATCAGCCACTCCTGGTCAGATAATAAGAGATTCTCCAAATGCAGTATTGTTTTCTAAGAAACAGATACATTATTTTTAAAACCTGAGTAGTCATCGAGATCGCCAGTGGCCCAGGGTAGACCTGTGTAGGGTCAGGCTCTCCCATGGCCGAGCATAAACATAGCTTTACTCTTCATCCAGTTGGTTGGTTGGTTGGTTGGTTGGTTGGTTGGTTTTTTGTGGCTGCATTGGGCTTCACTGCTGTGCGCGGGCTTTCTCTAGTTGCGGCGAGCGGGGGCTACTCTTCGATGCGGTGCGCGGGCTTCTCATTGCGGTGGCTTCTCTTGTTGCGGAGCACGGGCTCTAGGAGCGCGGGCTTCAGTAGTTGTGGCTCGTGGGCTCAGTAGTTGTGGCGCGCGGGCTCAGTTACTCCACAGTATACGGGATTTTCCCAGACCAGGGCTTGAACCCATGCCCCTTGAATTGGCAGGCGGATTCTTAACCACTGCACCACCAGGGAAGTCCCTTCATCCAGTTTATAATGAGATGAATTTCTGAAGAGAGCTGGCTCATCTTCAAAACTTTGTGAAAATCATAACTGAAAAGTTAGGGGCTTCCCGGGTGGTGCAGTGGTTGAGAGTCTGCCTGCCGATGCAGGGGACGCGGGTTCGTGCCCTGGTCCGGGAGGATCCCACGTGCCGCGGAGCGGCTGGGCCCGTGAGCCATGGCCGCTGAGCCTGCGCGTCCGGAGCCTGTGCTCCACAACGGGAGAGGCCACAACAGTGAGAAGCCCGCGTACCGCAAAACAAGAACAAAAAAAAAGTTAGAGTTTTCGTGTTTGCACTGATTCTTATACAATAAAAATATAAATTTTTCTCCTGTAAGCCTTAAGGTTCCCCAATACTGCCTTGGAACTGCCCAGAAGTTAGCACTTTTCAGCAGAATGGTCAGAAATTCTCTTTGAACTCCAGTGGTTTTTGTTACAAGAATTCACCAATCGTATTAATGCCAAAAGTTCTATTTATATATTCAACACATTTATTGAGACCTTAATGTGTGCCTGGCACGGTAAGAAGTGCTGGGGACAGGGGAGCATAGCAGGGAATGTGTAGACTAGTGGAGTGCAGGTGGCTGACATCGTGACCAGATGCCGGACACACACACAGGGCACCGGAGACGGGCAGGGAGGTCGCGGGGGGCCGGGACGCTGCGAGCCCGGCCTTGCCGCTCCTGGTCTGTGCCCCTCTGAGCTAGGTGGGGGGTCCACGCTGCACCCTGGCTCTGTGGTGGGGACACAGCTGGCACCTTGTCCCCGGGCAGGGGAGCGGGAGGGGGCAGAGCTGGCCCACGACGCCATCCCCCGCTGTGGACCTGGACCGCCAGCCTCGCTGGCCTTTGCTTTCATCCAGGGGAGCTTGGGGGAGAAGACCAGCTGGCTTCAGCTGGGCCAGAGCCCTTGAGGAGGGGACATCTGTTGGCACCGGCCCAGCCTGAATGATTCCACCACGGCCTCGGGCCGCAGGCAGAGAGGCTTTGATCCAAACACGTTTGGCCGCCCGAGTGAGCCTGGGCGCTTACATAATGCGCTGAAATTTGGGGCTATTTTAAGCCGCCATGTGTGCTGTCTTGTGAGCTGAGATTTCTGTACTTCGGGGTGTTCTTTTCCGTTTTTCTGGGTGCCTTTACCTCAGCTTGGAATAGAAAAATAAGGCATTGGAGGGTCCAAAGTCCAGTGTCGCTAAAATCAGACTTGCTGTGTCCCCATCAAGAGCAGAGCCCGCGGCAGCTCACCGGGTGTCAGTTTGATGTGCGTGTCTGCCTGTCACAGTTCACGGTCACAACCCACGGATAAGACCCAAAGCTGAGAGCTCGAACATTGCTCTTTGCCCAACAGCTGGATCAAGGTTTGGACCGTCCTCGGATGGATGTATCTTTCATAAAATACCGTGTATACTCTTCTGGGATTCCATTTAAAATTGAACCTCCTTTTTCTAAACTACAGGAGTCTGTGGAGGAGTTGGGGGGCAGCTGGGGGCATGGCAGCGGAGGAGCAGAGGTTGCCGATCTGTGTCTGGAGCCAGCCTGACTCAGCTGAGTCCGTACCCTAGAGCACACCTTGAAGGAAATCACAGTGAGAGCTGTTTCTAGTCTGCGTGGGGCAGAGCTCCGCAGTTTGCTTGTAAAGCCTGTGCCTTCTGTGTGCAGAGAATGTACAAAATGAAGTATCTGAAGGATTTTTAGGGCGTCCGCTAAATATTCCAAATGTAGCCAAATAACATTGTCCTAAACCACGCTGGTGACTTCCTACTGTGCGCTAGTTACTAGAGGAGTAAGCGCAGCTTGTGAGCACCTATAGCGGAGGGAAGGCGGGAGCAGAGCGAGCTCCAGGAGGGCTTCCCGCCTGAGGTGACCCTGCCGAGAGCTGGGAGGGGAAGGAGGCCTTGTCTGGGCAGAGGGGTGGTGATCCGCCCCTCGGAACACAGACGGGAAGGCCGGGGGGCCAGGGCGTGGCTCCTTCCGAGGGGCCTGGGGCGCAGGGGGTGGAACACGGGTCACCGAGGGGGTCGGGTCATAGCACCGCTCTGGCTGAGGATAACGCACGGACTGGCCCCTTGGGAGGCCAGCGTTGACTCTTGAAGAGCTGAGACTTCTAAAATAAGTAGCTCGGCAGAGCTGCTCTGTGGAGGGGACAGGGCGCCTCCAGCCCTGGGCTGTGCGTGGAGAGGCCTTCATGCAGCTTCCCTTAAACTCACCTGCACTGCCGGTGGAGACTGGGCTTCAAAGGGCCGAGGCCGCTTACGGATGGGGTCGGTGGCTGGGGGTCCGAGTCCAGGCCGGTGGGCAGTGCAGGTCCGCACAGAATGTTCTGGGGGAGGACAGCTGCCCTGATGTGGGGAGTACTTGGTCTCAGGATCGTCCTCTGACCAAAGAGATGCCCTTCCCACCAAGTTCTTCAGTGTCTTTTCCGTCACGGTGTTTATCGTGGCCTCCACGCTGTCCACCAGGAGGTGGGGGGGTCTGAGACGGCCCCATCCTCAGTGCTCACACACAGCCTGCATGGGAGCCACCCTGGGAGCGAGGGGAGGCCTCTTCTCACGTCAGCCTCTCTGATTCAGACCCTAGGGTTTTCATCTGTTGGCACTGAGACACCAAGTTTCAAGTCTGTATTCATCACACAAACTTGTGTTTTTTTGTTTTTTTTTTTTTTTGGCGCTACGCGGGCCTCTCACTGTTGCGGAGCACAGGCTCCGGACGCACAGGCTCAGCCGCTCCGCGGCATGTGGGATCTTCCCAGACCGGGGCACGAACCCGTGTCCCCTGCATCGGCAGGCGGACTCTCAACCACTGCGCCACCAGAGAAGCCCCAAACTTGTGTTTTTTGACTGCTATCAGACAAATATTATCGGTCAGGGTTTGGCTGCTCTGTTTGGAATCAAGTGTATAGTCAGGCTGGGTAAATGTGACTTCGAGCAAAACTTAAGAAAGTAACATGCACTTGGGGAGTGTTTTCAAACCCCGTTCCCTGAGGCACTGGGGTTCCACAGAGCTTCTACTGCGTTCCACTGCGTTTAGCTGTTTTGTAAATGTAGGTGACGTCTTTGCATTATATAAGGCTCTTAGAATATTAATTCAGAAACCAGCCTCTTTCTCTGCCTCCAGATTACATTTTAATGGTCCTCGCACCATCTCTCTGTTTCTCAGCCAATGAAGGTCAGTCTCAGAAAAGAAACACTGTTACTTTCAGGTTACATAGAAACTATTGTAATCACCTGATTACTGAGTAAGTTACAAAAAGATGTTATTTTATAGCCTTCATCCCAAATCTTCCATATAGTTACTCTATTTTTATTTATTTATTTATTTTTGGCCGCATTGGGTCTTCGTTGCTGTGCGTGGGCTTTCTCTAGTTGCGGCGAGCGGGGGCTACTCTTCGTTGCGGCGTGCGGACTTCTCATTCTGGTGGCTTCTCTTGTTGCGGAGCACGGGCTCTAGGCACGTGGGCTTCAGTATTTGCAGCACGTGGGCTGAGTAGTTGCAGTGCGTGGGCTGTAGAGCGCAGACTCAGTAGTTGTGGCGCACGGGCTTAGTTGCTCCGTGGCATGTGGGATCTTCCCGGACCAGGGCTCGAACCCGTGTCCCCTGCATCGGTGGGCAGATTCTTAACCACTGTGCCACCAGGGAAATCCCATAGTTAACTGTATTTTTAAAATAAAGTTTTTGTTTTGGAATTTCCCGGAGCTTTTCATACAGATGTTTGACTCCAAGGGGGAGAAAATTAATTTGCAGCTATGATTTATGATTTAATTTATAGTTGTGTGTGTCTCATTGAAGTGTTCCCGCTGGGCTGGGATCTCACAGTTACTCTCTTCAATATAAAGACTCAATCATTTAGAGACACGGAAAGACTGAAGCAGAGGACAAGAAGGGGACAGTCTTCTCCACGTTGACGGGACGGTGAGCACGGCTGGTGCCCCTCCTCCCGGGATGGGGTGGGCAAGTCCCCCACCCTGGGTTTCCTGGCCACCTGCCCTGAGTGGACCTCAGTGAAGGACAAGGGCTCGTGTTACCTTGTAAGCTCAGACCACAGCAGCTGTGAGGTGCGAATCAGGGCAATAGAACCGGGCTGAAGGCTAGAGAAGTGTGACTCGGTGTCGCCTCCAGAAAGAGACGCTGAAGGCGGTTTTCCTGAGGTAGTGGACGCCGGTCTCACGCCTGGTGGGGGGGCTGCACGGCCCTCTTGCTGATGGGGACCCAGAGCCCCCCCGTCAGGCTGCCCACCTTCTCGTCTCTGTCCGCAACACTCAGCGGGTACCTGCTCGGGTGTTGGCACGGGGGACACGCAGTCCTGCCCTCCAGGGCTGTGACGGCAACACCCGGACACGTTAGGGACTGTGGGGCAGGCGTGCAGGGGCTGCAGGGGGGAGGGGTCCAGGGGGGAGGGGCGGCAGGTGACGGAGGGGCGCAGGGGGGAGGGGTGCAGGCGGGACGGGCGGCGGGCGCTGGAGAGGCGGCAGGTGTAGGGCAGGTACGGCCAGGCTGGAGACAGGGTGTGGAGTCACGGTGACCAGCGCTGTGTGCTGGTGTGCAGAGAGGCCGGGAGGTGGGGTTGAGGTGCGGGAAAGCTCAGCTTCCAGGCGGCCGCGTGCTGGGGCAGGGCACACCTGAGCAGACGTCTGGGGGGCTGTGGTTGACTCGCGGGGTGAAGATCAATAGAGGGGATTGAGGTCGGGCTCCGTGAAGGGCCAGGACCCCGCCGTGGCCTGGTGAGGGTGGCTGGAGCTCAGGCGCGTGGCGGCCTGGGCGGGAGGGCAGGAGGGAGACAGGGAACAGGTGTGCATCGGCCACAGGAACGGGATGGCGAGATCCAGCCCGAAGATGTGAGTCGCGTTTGGAGACAGAGGACGATGGGGCAGGGCTCCTGGGCAGACCCGGAGGCTGAGCGCTCGCTGCTGGGATTCAGGGTGGCCGCCCCGACGCGGTGGGAGGGCGGGCCCTGGGGCCGCGGGGCCACGACCTCGCCGTGTCCGGTTCGGGGACGGGATAGCGGAATCCTCCGACGTGGGGCCAGGCTCCCGGGGCCTCCCTGACCCACCAAGGCGCCGGGCAGGTGTCCAGGTGCGGAGGCTGGGGAGGGCGTGCGAACCACGTCGGGGGGTCGGGGAGCCACGGAGTCGGGGAGGGGGCGCCACCGGCCGTGTTCAGGACTCTGGGCTTGTTCGCGGCCAGGCGGGGACTTGTGTGGATGTTCTGGGCGGGGGCTGTCGTGGTCAGCTGACATCTCGAGAGGGTCCCAGCGCTTCTGTGGGGAACAGCTGGGCAGCGTCAGGTCAGGGCCGTGGGCAGCAGTGACACAGGCCGGGGAGCCCTGAGCCTGAGCGCCCAGTCCCAGTGGCCTCTCTTTCTCCTCCTTTTTCTCTCACTTGAGGGACCGCTTCTCAGACCGAGGCCGCCGGGTGCGGCCCCAGGGCCCTGGGCAGGCCATGCCCCCGTCTCAGCTTCAGTCAGGAGCAGGGCTCTGAACACTGCCTGGGCGGCAGAGAGCTCGGCCTCCGGGACCGTGCGGTGAGGAAGGTGCTTTGTTATCCCCATTTGCACGTGGGGAGACCGAGGCACAGAGGTTAACTTGTCCAAGGTCAGGCACCTCGTACGCAGAGCTTACGTGAATGTGCGAATCCGCTCGCGTGACCGTATGTACGGGTGCGCGCCTGGGTGTGAGCTTATCCTTAGCTGTGTTCCAGGTGATGCGTGTGTGTGCGTGTGTGTGCGTGTGTGTGCGTGTGTGCGTGTGTGTGCGTGTGTGTGCGTGTGTGTGCGCGCGTGTGTGCGTGTGTGCGTGTGTGTGCGTGTGCGTGTGTGTGCGTGTGTGTGCGCGTGTGTGTGCGTGTGTGTGTGCGTGTGTGTGCGTGTGTGTGCGTGTGCGTGCGTGTGCGTGCGTGTGCGTGTGGGGGGGGGGGCTTTGTCTCTACTGCACAAGTGTCTTAGTTTCCTGGGGCCGTCATAACAGATATCATAGACCACAGAGGGGCTCAAACGACAGGAATCTCCTGTCCCCCGAGTCTGCAGGCAGCAGTCTGAGATCACGGTGCCAGCCGGCTGGTCCCTCTGCGGCTGTGGAGGGGTGTCTCTCCGTGCTCCCCCGGCGTCTGGTGGCCTCTGGACAGCCTCAGCCGTGGTAGCCCCTGTCTCTACATCCATCCTCACACGGCGTCCCCGTGGGTCTCTATGCCCAAATGTCCCCTTTGTATTTATAAGGACACGGTCATGTCCGGTCACGGGCCTGCCCTGATGACCTCATCTTAAGTCGCTCACCTCTGTGAAGACCCTAAAGACGTTCTGAGCCACTGGGGACGTGGACTTCAAAATAAGAATCTGGGGGCACCAACTCGGCCTTCACAAGAGGTCAAAGCTCGTTTTTTTTAGTTTATTTTTAAAATTTTTATTGACATAGAGCTGATTCACAGTGCTGCGTTAGTTTCAGACGTGCGGCAAAGTGACTCAGTTATACATATACATAAATCCACTCTCTTCCATGATGGGTTATCACAAGCCCCCCGGAAGGTGAGAGCTTTTGCCCTTGAAGTCAATGAGCAGCATAGCACAGCTGTGCCCAGCGGTGTGACTTCTGTGCTTTCCTGTAAGAAATGGTGACGCTCTAACGGTGCAGTGTCTGTAACCATTTCCACTTTAGTCTGACGTTGGCGTGTTGGAAACGCCCGCTCTGGTGGGCTGGTCCTCCCCGTTGGGACCGAGGGCCGCTGCGGGCGTGGGGACCCGGCTGGCAGCCGTGCTGCCCGCAGACGGAGCCGCAGCCCTCTGTCCCCTGCAGGCGTCCTTCCCGGCAAACCTCCAGCTTGTCCTCGTCCTGCGCCCAACGGGATTTTTCCAAAGGACGCTCTCTGACCTCGCCTTCAGGTTCAACAGAGATGACTTTAAGATGAAGGTACCGGTAAGTGCCCACCTCCTGTGAGGAGCGGCCCGGCTCCACCTGGGCACGGGGGCGAGGGGGCCAGGGAAGTGGGTGTGAGCGACCCCCAGCTGCAGAGGGACCCCCGTCTCGCCTTCTCACTCCGGCCAGCACCGGGCAGCCCCTTTAAAGGCAGAGGTTGCAGGGATCCCTTAGAAGCTGTGCACCCAGGAAGCCTGCGTCCCCCGAGGGAGGCCGGCCCACGTTGAGCCAGGTACCCAGAGCAACCCAGTTGGAAGGGGTTGCCCGGCAACGCGCCCGTTACCAAGAAGACAGAGCCCACCCCCAGCACCTTAGAACCTCTCCAACAAGACCAGCCAGGTTTCTCTTGGAATCTGAGAATCCCGGTGTGGGTCACCGTCCCCGAGGTTGTCCCCTGCTCTCCGTGCTCAGGACAGAGGGTGCTTTGCCGGCCGGAGCCAGGTGTGCAGGCCACACTCAGCGGCCCTAGACCTCAGGCTCTGGGGTTTGAGGGGCAGGGGGTGCACCCGTTTTTGTAGCATCAAAATCCTTGGTTTCTGACGCTGGGGGCAGGGGTCTGTGCTCCCCAGGCCGCAGCCCGGCCCTCCCTCCGCCGAGCCCTCTCCTGGGCACCAACGTCTCAGGGACCCTGTGAGGCGGTGACATTTGCCCATGTTTGGCGAGTGACCCTCGCTAACAGGAGCCCCCGGGTCAGAGGAAACAAGGCTGGGGTCCCACCCTAAGTGCGGTGGTTGCCCTGCACGTGGCCCCGTGGGGCTGAGCCCGGGAGTTCTCAAAACACGGTTTCACAGAATTCCTCGCCAGCATCTCCTGTTCCCTGGCCCGTTTTGGATCATTCTTTAGAATTAGAGAAGCATCATCTCGGGAAGGCTGCTGCTGCAGTGTGTCCACGTCAGTGTGCTGGTGCCTGTGCTGACCTCGGTGCTAACTAGAAAACGTCCAGAGGGGCGGAGTGTTCTCGCCTTTTCTGTCGTGGTTCAGTAGACGCGAAGCAGGTAGACGTCACGGAGGAAGAGCGTTAGGTCCTTGGATAGTGGACCGACCCGTCCCTGGTCCTGTCGGCGTGAATCAGGCTGACCTGGGGGAACGGCCTTGCCGGACGGCAAAGAGAGACCAGATACCTCCGCCGAGAACTGACATCGTAGCCTGTTCTTAAGTGAAAGTTATGCCTCAGTCGGGGGGCCTCACGTGGGCCCCCGACGGCGGGGCGGGTGGTCCTCCGGGTCTCAGTGGCACCCTGACCTCCCACGTCGGGATACAGTTGACCTGGGACGTGTCAGGTGTCCCCTCGGCCCCCAGCGAGCTCAGAGTTTAATAAAACACGAGGTGGTGTCGAGTGGCGCGTGGGCTGAGCCTCCCAGGACCTCGGCAGCAGGAACTGACAGCTTGCAAAGCAAAGGCTGTATTTTTATCCAGGCTCATGGATGGAATGACCTCAAAAGGACAAGAGCAAGATAGGAAGTAAAACTCATCCATGTGGAACAGCCTCCGGGGCCACCTGTTCTCCCCAAAGGCAGCTGTGCCGTGCTGGGCACCTACCCCCGCCCCCGCGCAGCCTCCCGGTCTCAGCAGGAATGCGGACACACCCGCGGCTTTGGGGTCCGGGCGGCTCCGTTAGCACAAGGGCCCCCTCACCCATCAGATGCCCGGTGTCGGCAGCGTGCCCGGCTCCGTCCAGGCCTTTGCTCGACCCCAGCAGCGGTCGTCTGGTGAGACCGGTCGTCGTACACTCGTTTCACGGATGGGAGAGCCGAGGCCCAGGGGGCGCCGCGCCCTGCCCTCCGTGGAGGAGCCGGGGGACGCCTTCTGTCCACGCCTGCCTCGGCCCCTCCGTCTGCGTGTGCGGGGCGCTCTGCTTACGGGCGGCTCTCATCCTCCCCAGGTCATAATGCTGAGCTCCGTCCCGGAATTACACAGTTACATTGACAAGTCCCAGCTGACCGAGGACCTGGGCGGGACGCTGGATTACTGCCACTCCAGGTGGCTCTGCCGCCGCACAGTGAGTCCCTTGCATCCTCCGTAAGCACAGTCAGTCCAGCAGAGCTGCTTTTGCCTTAAGGTGCCGCCTGTTCCAAAGACCTCTTCCCGTTTACCCGGGTTTTCTCCCCAAAAATGAGCAGGTGGTCCCAGTGGACTTTAGGCACCCGAAGGAGAAACGTGAGTCATGAGTCGGGAGTGGCTTTCCTGGGCTCAGGACAGAAAAGAAAGGAGGAGAAGCGCGAGCTGGGTTCTCGGCACTCACCCTCCGAGGAGGGCGCAGAGCCTGTGCTTGTGAAGGAGCCGAGGCTGAGGCGCAGGCGGGAAGACGGGCTGGGCTGCGGCCAAGCTTCCAGGCGCAGGAGGCCGCGGCGCGTCAGCGGCTTCGTGATGGCGCTTTCCTCCCCGCCAGGCGATAGAGAGCTTCGCCCTCCTGGTTAAGCAGACAGCTCAGGTGCTGCAGGCCTTCGGGACCGAGCTGGCCGAGACGGAGCTGCCCAACGACGTACAGTCCACGAGCTCCGTGCTCCGTGCCCACACGGAGAAGAAGGACAGGGCCAAGGTGCGTGCGCAGGCGGGGTGGTGCAGGGAGGGGCGTCAGGTAAGTGGAGCCTGGGAGGCTCCCGAGCTGGCTGCCCTGCAGGGAAGCTGAACCTCCCTTCCAAGCAACGTCTCTGGTTGGGCCCTGCCGTCCTGCTGCCGGGCCCTGCCGATCAGGGCAACGAGACAGCATCCCCGGCGCCCCCGGGAGAGGGGGGCGGACTCAGACGCCTGAGCCCGACCAAGTGGTCACGGCACACAACCGGCTTCCTGGTAAACGCGATCGGGGCTGTGCCCCCGAGGCCGCCGCGCGATGCGGGCTTTGAGTTAGTGGAGGCCGTGACCCGCTGCTGGTGCTTGGGGGCCGCCCCCTACCCCGCCAAGAGAGCCCTCACCCCGTTCGGCCCCCGGTGGCAGGCCGCGGGAGCAGACACCGGGGGTCTGGTTTCCTGTTACCCTGTCCGGTCCCACTGCCTGGGAGACCCGTAACCCTAGCCCTTCCCCGTTCACGGTGGGAGCGCCTCCCCAGCACTGCTGGGCGGTCAGCAGAGGGTCTGGGGGACAGGCGGAGGCCACCGTGTGCCCACCTTATTGTCGTCACCTTCACACTCCCCTGCGGGGCCGGGCGCCACGGAGCCCACCGCCAGGGGCCAAGTCCAGGGCCCGGCGGCCTGGGGTGATGGGCGGCGCGCTCTTCCCACAGGAGGACATGAGGCTGGCGCTGGACGAGGGGCGGAGCGTCCTGGAGAGCATCCGGGAGCCGCTGGGCCGGGGCCCGGAGCAGAGCCCGAACCAGGACCAGCTGGACAGTCAGAGCACCGTGCAGAGGTGAGGCCGGGGCCGGCGGGGTCGGGGCGGCAGCACGTGACCTGCAGGCGCAGAGGCCACTCACCACTTCCTCGTCCCCTGAGCTGAGGTTGTGAATGATAGGCCCAAACGGCCACGTCTGCACCTTTTAAAACAACACACTCAGCACAACCACCCGCCCCAGGTGGCTCCGAGAGACCCAGGGCGTCGAGGGCAAGGGCAGGGCCCTGGGGGGACACAGACCCCGGCCCCCCGAGCCCTCCGACGTGCCCCCTCGCGTGTGGAGGGCAGACCGAGCGCCCTGCCCGCTTGGCGCTGCAGGGGCCCAGCACGGCTGCCGTCCCCTCTCGCAGGCTCCTGGCCCAGCTGAGTGAAACCGAGGCCGCCTTTGATGAGTTTTGGGCAAAACATCAGCGAAAACTAGAGCAGTGCCTGCAGCTCCGGCACTTCGAGCAGGACTTCCGAGAGGTGAGAGGCCGGGGCTCGGGGGGCCCGCGGGTGGGCGCCCGGCACCGCGGCTGCGGAAGGCCGCTGACAGCGCGCGGTGAGAACTGGCTCGTCAGCCACGCGGAGCCTCGCGGGGCCGCGGGATTGGCTTGGACTACGTGAGCGATGAGTAAACCATGGCAGACGAAGGTCGTAGAAACTCTGTCCCGCCCCCTTCATCCTTCTCCATCACGGTTGTTTTAGCTGTTCTGGTTCCTTTGCCTTTCCGTGTAAATTTAAAATAATCTCGTCTACGGGACGAGATTTGCCTACGAGAAGATCCCGCTGGGGCTCTGTCAGGAATTGCGTTGCACCCGTACCTCAGTCTGGGGAGGACCAGCACCTTTACTGTGCCCAGTCTCCGCTCAGAGAACGCGCACGTCGGTCCATTTATTAGATTTTCTTAGATTTCTTTCACCAGTGCTGTGTGGTTCAGTACGTGTTTTGTTTGATTTACGTGTACATATTCCGTTTCTTAAGCAATTGTAGATGGTGTTGTATTTTTAATTTCGGTGTCCATGTGTTCATTGCTATCTATGGAAGTACAGCTGGGTTTTTGTATATTTATCTCGTCTCCTGAAACCTTGCTGGACTCAATCTGGGAGTCGTTTGGTAGAGTTTCGGGGTTTCTCCACATAGACGATCAGGTCATGTGCAAACAGAAATGGCTTGATTTCTTCCTGTTTGATCTGTATGTTTTTATTTGTTTATTTTTTAAGTTGTTTGCCCCGTTGCCCGGAGAGAGCTTCCACCACTCACGTAATGGTAGTGAGGGCGGGCGTCCCTGCCCTGCTCCCAGTCTCACGGGGAAGGCGTTTCGCCGTCGTTACGCCTGTGACGTCGGCAGTGGGGTCGCTGTAGAGGCTCCTTCTCAAATCGAGGAAGTTTCCCTCTGGCACTGCTTCTGAGAGGGGTCTGGGCCCCCGCCCCGCCCTGCACGCCCCGTTTCTGCGGCATATCCCCCACTCCTTCTTCTCGGCCATGGCTCTTCTCACTGCTCTCCCTGCCTGGTCTCTCACCCCCACTCCGTCGCAGGTCAAAGCCGCCTTGGACGTGTTGGCCCAGAAGATCGCGACCTTCACCGACGTGGGGAACAGCCTGGCGCATGTGGAGCACCTCCTGAAGGACCTCGCCAGCTTCGAGGAGAAGTCCAGTGTAAGAAGGGACGTGGGCGGCAGGCGCGCGGCGGCCTGGGGACGCTGTGCTCAGTGTCACCGTCCCCGCAGAGGCCCCCCTCCCTGCCCTGAGCCCCGTGGGCAGGGGGAGGGGTGGCTACCTGGCCCACTCACCCCCACTGACCCCCGTCTCACCCTCAGTGACCCCCGTCCCACCACCACTGACCCCCGTCCCACCTCACTGACCCCCGTCCCACCCCACTGACCCCCGTCCCACCCCCGCTGACCCCCGTCCCACCCCCGCTGACCCGTCCCACCCCCGCTGACCCCCGTCCCACCTCACTGACCCCCGTCCCACCCCCGCTGACCCGTCCCACCCCTGCTGACCCCCGTCCCACCTCACTGACCCCTGTCCCACCCTCGCTGACCCCCGTCCCACCTCACTGACCCCCGTCCCACCCCACTGACCCCCGTCCCACCTCACTGACCCCCGTCCCACCCCACTGACCCCCGTCCCACCCCACTGACCCCCGTCCCACCTCACTGACCCCCGTCCCACCCCCGCTGACCCCCCTCCCAGCCCACTGACCCCCACGCCCACCCCTGCCGACCCCTGGCAGGAAATGGCGCCCCTTTGCCCCAAGAACCAGGCTGAGCTGGTCTCTGGCGGCTCCACAGGCGGTCACGCAGCGGGCCCGCACCCTGGCCCTGGAGGGTGAGCGGCTCATCGAGCTGAAGCACTACGCCGTGGACTCCATCCGCCCCAAGTGCCACGAGCTCCACCAGCTGTGTGACCAGTTTGCAGCTGACGTCGGGCGGAGGAGAGGGCTGCTGGGCAGGGCGCTGGATCTGCACGGCCTCCTCGAGGCGGTAGGCCCCCCATCCCGGCCCACACACCCCGCGCCCTGCGGTCCTGCGGGGACGCTCCTGCCGTGGGCTGGGCCCCAGGCACCGGTGAAAAACGGCCCTTTCCTGTGGCCCAGAAGGTCCCGTCCCGACACGGAAGTGTTTATAGGACTTGCCTGCCACAACTGGCCGTTTCTTTAAGAAACCCAGAGGCTGACTGTCCAGCCAGTTCCCTGCACTTGGTCCTCAGTGTAGGTGCGTCCCGTCCCGGGCGATTCACTTGGTTTCAGGCCTGCGTCCCCCGGGGGAGCCCTCTGGACGTAGGGGCAGGACAGGGACGCTACGTCCTGCAGGTGGTCCCAAAGCACAGTGGTCAGCGGGCCACGGGAGACACCAGGACAGCTTCCAAGGTGCCTTGTCTCCCTCCAGTCCATGAAGTGGTGTGACGAGGGCATCTACCTGCTGGCCTCGCAGCCGGTGGACAAGTGCCAGGCCCAGGACGGCGCCGAGGCGGCCCTCCAGGAGGTCGAGAAGTTTCTGGAGACGCGTGCGGAAAACAAGATCCAGGAGCTCAGTAAAATCTACCAGGACTACGAACCCATCCTCACCCGAGACCTGCTGGTGAGGAGACAGCCTCTCACCTGTTCGACGACGGGTTACTCAGATGATGCCCAGAGACACCGGGCGATCGGGGGGCGGAGAGCAGAGGGTGCCTTTCGGGCCGGACGTCGCTCCCGGGCCCCCCGCGCCCCTACGGGGTCCCCGCCTGTGGGGAGGGCCCTTGCTCGGTGCCGACAGTGCGCCGAAACCGGACTCCTCACTCCGGCCGGCTGTCTGCGCCACCCCGCCGGCCGCTCGCCGGGCTCCAGGCCCGGGGCCCCTCCCCCCTCGGTGCCCCCCACCTGCCAAGGGCAGCGCGGGGGCCACGCGCGTCACGGCAGCTCTCGGGAGGTGTCCTGATGAGCCCGTCACCCCCTTCCCTGTAGGAGCACGTGCAGAAGGTCTTCCGGAAGCAGGAGAGCGTGGAGGAGATGTTTCACCGGAGACAGGCGAGCCTCAAGAAGCTGGCTGCCAAGCAGACGCGGCCCGTGCAGCCGGTGGCCCCCCGGCCAGAGGCACCCGCGAAATCGCCCTGCCCCTCCCCGGGTACGGGCAGTCGCCCCTTCCCCTGGGCAAGGCCCTCCCTCCACCCAGCCCATTGCGTAAATAATAAAGTGTCATCGGCCCTCGGCCCGCTCGTTCCTTTGCTCGCACCCGTGCCACTCGCCGTTGCTGTGGCTGGACGGGGGCCGCCTGACTGTCGGGGCCTTTCCTGGGCTCATCCCGCCCGTCTGTCCTTGGCGCTGTAGCCGGGACGGTCTTCCCCTCGCGCAGCTCGGCCCTCCACCCCGAAGCCTCCTGGTTCCCCAGTGCAGCGCTTCTGGAAGGCACAGCTGGGTGCGAGGCCTTTCCTAAGGCCCCTCCCATCACCTCCTGTCGGCAGACGCGCTGCTCCAGCTGCCAGCACAGCTCCCGCTGCTTTTCTACAGCTGTGGCTGGTGTGGGCCGTCGGCGCTGAGAGCCCCTGAGCCTGGCGCGCGGGGCCCATTCGGAGGCCTCCAGGCGCCGAGTTCTCCCCCGTCACCTGGGAGCCGGGCCACACTGGGCTCCCCACGCGCCCGGAGCCCCATTTCCTTGCTCTGTACCTGACTGTGCTTTCCCCACCCTGCTCTGGGCTGCTCGCTGCTTTTCCTCCAAAAGTTAAAAAGACACACACAAGAGCACACCGACGGCCCTGGATGAGCTTTTCACCTCCAGGCAGTAGGGTGCGAGGTCCCACTCCTGTCCACTTCTTTCCAACCCAGGCATCCGGAGAGGCTCCGAGATCCACAGTTCTGAGGGCAGCGTGCTCCGGAGGGGGCCCTACAGGAGAGCCAGGGTGAGTGCCCGTCCCCGCCGCCCGGTCCCCTCACTGCCCCCGGCCCCCCCACCGCTCCTCCGTGCACACAGGCCGGCGCACCTGGGGGGCGTCCTCCGCTCCCGCCCCATCCTGCCTGCGGGGCCTCAGGCCGCCTCGACCAGCAGGAGGTTGGGTTATGGAAGCAGGGCGTCAGGCTGCACCTTCTCGTCTCTGAAAGTGCGATGTGGGCCGCTCCTTTCTCCCCAGAGTGAAGTGAGTGAGGGCCGGCAGGGCCGTGGCCGCTCCACCGGGGACGAGGAGAGCCTGGCCGTCCTGCGGAGGTGAGTAGCCTGCCTTTCCCCCCAGCAGGTCTGAGGACAAGCGTGACCCACCGGATCTCAGCCCCTGGGGAGGGTCTGTACGTAAAGGAGCCAGAGGCGGTGGGACCAGAGGCCCGTGTTGTCCCTCCCTGAGTCCAGGGTACCCGGCTAGTGGATGCAGCCCCAGGCCACTCTCGCAGGGCCAGCCTCGGGCCCCGCCCCCCCCGCCGGCCCTGTCTCCTCGGGATGGGCCCCTCCTGCCGCCCACGAGCCTTTCCGACCCTCCGCTCCGCGTGCTGGTGCCGGGCATCACTTCTCTTTCTTGGTCTCTCCCCGCCGCAACCCTGCGGAGGCTCTGCTCGCCCCACACCCGCCCTGGGCGCCCCGCCTGCTCCAGCCCCACCCAGATGCCGGGAGAGTGTCTGTCCCTGCACGGACGCACTGCTGGGCTCCGAACTCTGGGCTGGGCAGGAAGGCACTGCCCACGTGCTTCCCGGGCTGGCGGTCACTCTCCCGCAGGGTCCCTGCCTGCCAGCCAAGCTGGATCGTCCATAGCTCCACGAAGGCAGCCTGCACTCGGCGCCCTCCTGCGCCCACTCTGAAACCCTGCTCAGACCCCACACTGCCCGGCCTCCCACGGGGACGTCCTCCCCGCCAAGCTCACGCTGCCCTCCCGCCCGCAGTGGAGAGGGAACCCGAGCCTTCCTCTCCCGCGACCCGTACCACCCTGTGCGGAGCACGGACACTTTGAACGGCGCTGGGGCCAGCTGACGTGCTGGCTGCTGCCTGCTCCACGATGCCCACCCTTGGCTCCGTTTTCTGTGTGTGAAAACAGGAAGCTTGGTCATAGGCAGTTAGAAGGTGGTCGTGGTCCTGGTCCGTAAGGCGAGGTCTGAGTGGCCGGTTTGCAAGCCAGGCCCTCCTGGGAGCCCTAACCTGACGGCACTTAGACGATCCCCAGAGGGTCGCTGCAGAGCCGCTGCATGCGGGCGGCCGACGGGGCCTCGGGCACTTGGAGCCCAGGGCTCCTCGGGAGACGGTTGGGAAGCTGCTCCTGCATGAAAGCCGGCACCCATCCACAGGCACGTGATGAACGAGCTTCTGGACACAGAGCGGGTCTACGTGGAGGAGCTGCTGTGCATTCTGGAGGTGAGGGCGCCGGCGCCGCCACGCCGTGTGGTCTCGTGGCCACGACACAGCTCTGCCGAGACAGCCCAGGGCTGGAGGCCACTTACCTGTCTGTCCGCGGGACAGGGGCGCTGGTTGCAGGTGCACTTGCACTGGGCCGTGTGTGCGGCAAGAGAGGGCAGCCGTGCCTGACCCTCCCTGGGTGGGGGCAGTTGCCCGGGGGCAGCAGAAGGGCTTCTGGGTGCGGGACTGTTCTATCGTGGGGCGTGGACAGTGGTCACAGGGGTGCGGACACAGAGATAACCCATCAAGACGCACCCACAGGACTTGTCCTCTTCATGGAAGGTGTACCTGAATTTAAAAAGGTTAAAAGGGAGTAGGATGGAACCACCCCCGCCCCCAAAAAATAATTGTTGCTGCTTCTAATTCACTCGTATTTCTGGTGCTGGTCCGGAGAATCACCTTAGATGGTCGGTGAATGAATTTGAGGTGGATTCGATTTCTAAAGCCTGAGACAGCGTCACTTCCCCGCTTGGCGGCCACGGGGAGACCAGGCTTATGCGGGGCTGATGGGCCCGGGCTCCCCCGCTGACCACTCCCCGCTCCTCAGGGCTACGCTGCTGAGATGGACAACCCTTTAATGACACATCTCATCTCGACGGGACTTCAAAACAAGAAGGATGTTCTGTTTGGAAACATGGAAGAAATTTACCACTTTCATAACAGGTCAGGCCCTCCCTCGGGTCGTCCACGGGCCTCGGGTATGCTTTGCTGGGGGAGAAGATTCCTCCCTCCCTCTCAAGAGGGATAAGCGGACGGGCAGCGGGTTCGGTAGGGCGTGCCCAGGGTAGCTCCCTCGGAGGCGGTGAGTTACAAGGGGCCGCCCACAGAGGGAGGAAGCGGGAGCTGGCCCCCCAGGTGTGCGCACTCGGCCCTTCTTGGCGAGGCCCCTTGCCCAGCCCGTCTCGAAAGGACGGCAACACCACAAGTTCCTTCCTGCCCGCCCTCCCCTCGTGGGAGCACCCGTGGCCTCTCTGTGGCTGTGGGGAAAGGGTGCGTGGTCCTCCTGGGCCCGCTCACCCTCAGCAGTCTCAGGGGCTCTCGGGAAAGATCCGCGGTGGGCAGACGTCTAGCAGAGGGAAGCAGATGGGCAGCACAAGCCCGTGGTCCTGAGGAAAGGCCGCTGTGCACGAGCCCCTCCCCTCCGCTGGACTCCAGGAGACACTGGGGCTTCTGTCTGACCACTTACTTTCGCCCTCTGTCCTCAGCCTCTGTCACCTGCCGCTTATAAAGGAGGTGGCGGGTCTCACCTGAGCTGCAGCCGGAGCCTTGCCTTGGGGATTAGAGTGAGCAGGTGGCCTGGTCCCCCTGGTCCCTCAGCATCCTTGGCCCCGGCCTAGGGTCTCGGCCCATCCTCGGTGCTGGGGCCCTGGAGGGATTTACCCAGGCGACAGATGCGAGTCAGGAACCTAGAGGAAAACTCAGCCCACAGGCTCAGGGGCAGTGCTTCGTGGAGGAGGGTCCCGGGGGCAGAGCCAAGATCCCTTACGTCTGCAGAAAACCTGCGGAGCACACGGGCTGTGAGGGCCTCGAGGTGCTCCCATCTGCGGCTGTGGACTCTTCATCCATGTTGTGCTGATGGAGCATTTCCCAACTTCTGTGTGAGCGCAACACCACGGGGCCACGGCTGCATGAACCTGAGAGTCTGGTGCAGTCGGGACCCCAGGAGGGACAGGCGTGGCTTCAGGCCCCCAAATCAGGTGGCGCGTCCTTGCTCCCACAGCCTCCGCGGCTGTCCAGAGTCAGGATGAGTGCTGTCCAGAAAATGACGTCTGATGGTTTGTGACGGATGCCGTCTTGTGCTGGTGTTGTTCATGTGATCTATTGCAAACTTTCTTTGTCTAGAATATTCCTGAGGGAGCTGGAGAACTACATAGACTGCCCAGAGCTGGTTGGAAGGTGCTTTCTAGAAAGGGTAGGTGTGGCTTTAAATTCTGTCACAGTCTCCATCTAACCAACCAAAATCACAAGTACAAATGTTTCCAGTTTGGCTGAGATGCTTTGTGGTAGGGCCAGAAGAATACAGTTTTGTCTGAAGCCAAATTAGTCCAAAAAAAAGAGAGACTATAAAGCATCAGCTTTGAGAGACGCCAGGATTATACAGCGTGTAAGTTTGGATTTGCAAGCGTACGGGTAGCTGACGCTCCTTCCTGCTGGGGTTGGTTTCGTGCTGGCCTTGCCGATCAGGACTCCCGCGCTCACCAGCTGACCCTGCACGGTCACTCGTGCTCTGAAGTTGTAGACGCGCTCTCCTTCCAGCGGGACGATCGCTAGTGTGGGGGTTTGTGGCGAGACTCTGGGAGCGGGAGGGGATGCGGGATGCGGGCTGCGGGATGCGGGATGCTGTCTCCCCCCACCCTGCTGTATGGACTCAGCAGCAGGGGGCGCACTTCCTTCCTCCCAGTAGTGAAAAGGTCGCCTTCACAACGTAAGCCAGAGGCCGAGGCTCCTTGTCAGGGATTGGCATCGAGGGGCAGAGGGAGGAAAGAAGGGGCCATGTTTGTGCCCCGCTCGGCCTGGCCCTGGGGGGCGCCTCCCTGTGCTCTCTGAGAGTCGGGGCTGGGGGAGCATCGCGCGTGGCTCGGGGGGTGTCGGCAGCATTCGCACCTCCTGGGGACCCGCGAACGGTGCAGGCTCTCGGGCCGCCCCTGGCCTGCGGAACCCGGAGCTCGGGTGGAGGCGGCGGCCACCGTTTTATCCAGCCCGCTGGCCGTCTCATGCGCACGCAAGCTGTGTAGCTGAGCCCTGGCGAGTCTTTCTTTACAGAGTCGGTGCTGGTCCTGCGTTTCTTTTCAGTCTGTTATCTCTGAGGCCAAAGCCAGCCGTATGGACCTTATCTTTTATAAAAGAAGTACCCGGACTAGGGCAGCCCTGAGAACTGAACTTCTGGGGGGCTGTCACCTGGCTGCCCGCCAGTGACAGCCGTGGCGTCTGAGATGGAGGGGTGACCCGGATTCAGGGGGAGGCCAGGCTGGTCCCGGAGGTGCCGTGCGTCCTTGTGCGGAGGGGCGTGACTCAGCGGCGGGGTCAGCCCACCTCCGGGCACTGAGGTCCCCGTGAGCGCAGAGGCGCCCTGCAACTCGGACCCTGTCCCGCTGCAGATGGAGCAGTTCCAGGTCTACGAGAAGTACTGCCAGAACAAGCCGCGCTCCGAGAGCCTGTGGAGACAGTGCTCTGACTGCCCGTTCTTCCAGGTGTGTCTCCTGGCTCCCTTGAGCGGGGACGTTCCTTTACTGCTTGACTCTCAGACGAGGGAGAGCGGCAGCCGTCTAAGGCAGAGGTTCTGGTGGTTGCAGGAATGCCAGAAGAAGCTGGACCACAAGCTGAGCCTTGACTCCTACCTGCTGAAGCCAGTCCAGAGGATCACCAAGTACCAGCTGCTGCTCAAGGTGAGAGGCCGGGCGGCCACACCTGGCCGGGCGGCCCCTGGAGCCCCCTCCCCGCCTGCCCCCCCCCGAGCCGCACACCACTTAGTGGCGGCCGCCCCGACTCGTCCCTGAACCCCGTGGTCTCTGCACCTTCTTCCCACCTCTGCGAGGCCCTGGCTCTTCACACGCCTTTGTGGAGGGCCTGTTGTGCGCTGCCCGTTGTCGGGCGTCAGGAACACAGGGGGCGACAGGCGGGCAGACCCTGCCCCACAGGGCACATGCGAGGCTGCCTGTGTCCTGCTGTCTTGGGGGCCCAGCAGAGCAGATCCCCGAGACCTGAGAATGGGTGTGAAGAGCTGTAACAGATGTTCGTTCGGGGGTCAGATCTGGACGGAAGGAGTAATGGCTTAGAGGCGGGGAGACGGGAGCTGCAGCAGGGGTGGGGCTGGGTGCTCGCCCAGGCCAGGCACTGCGAGGGGCCTGCCCTTGCCCAGCTCAGGGACAAGCCCGATCTGCAGCTGCGAGGGCTGGGGTGTAGGCCCGCAGCGGCCGGGAAGGTGGCTTCCTGAGGCGCTCTGGGGCCAGCGGCTCAGGCAGGCCCCCCGGCGGGGGGAGGGCGTGAGTGTCTGAGTGCGTGTGGGGCGTTGTCCCCACTGGCGGCGACTGCACAGGGAGCCACACACGGGTCCCGAAGGTCGGTGCCCGGGGCTGCCCAGGGCCTTCAGCTGTGGGACAGGGCACGGGCATCGCAGCCGCTCTCGGTGGAGCGGCGGGGTTCAGTGTCCTGACGGGCGTGGAACCTCCCGCAGGAGATGCTGAAATACAGCAAGAGCTGCGAGGGGGCCGAGGACCTGCAGGAGGCCCTGAGCTCCATCCTGGGCATCCTCAAGGCGGTGAACGACTCCATGCACCTGATCGCCATCACGGGCTATGAGGTGAGGCCCCGACCCTGTCCTGCAGGGGGAGCCCACGAGCCGGCGGCGGGGCCTTAGGCCGTCCCGTTGCCAGCGTGGGTCGTACACGCGCACCCCCCAGAACGCCGTCAGACCCGGTTCTGGCTGGGCCGCGGCCGCCCTGCACGCGGCTCACCAGCCTGTGCGGAAGCCAGGGCGCTTCACCCCGTGGCTGCACCTCAGCGCAGAGGCGGCCCCGAAAACACTTCCCTCCCGCTCTTTCCCTGAACCCGTTTTGTTCTCGGTGACGCGGCGTGTGGGCGCGACCGTGAGACCCCGCCTCCTGGCCCTCTGCACCCGCGCCAGGCCGCGCGCGGTTCCTGTCGTCTCTGTAAATCCCCTCAGCACGCGCCTCTGTTTTTTCATTAATAGACTTTCTTTCTGGAGCAGTAGCGGGTTCACAGCAAACTGAGGGGAATGCGCAGGGGTTTCCCGCCCAGCCACCCCCGTCCGGCCCGCCCCGTGGAGTCGGGCGTTTGTCACAGCCGACGGCCTCCACTGGCATGTCGCCCAGAGTCCACGGCCCACGGCAGGGTCACTCTGGGGGTTTGGACAAACCGATGACCTGTGTCCCGCACGGTAGCGTCACACAGAGCAGCCCACTGCCCTAGACACCCCTGGGCTCCCCTGTTCATCCCCGCAGACCCCCTGCGACCCCCGACCTTTCCAGCACACCACAGACTTGCCTCTCCCGGGTGTCGGGCCGTTGGACCCCGCGGGGTGCAGCCTGGCCTCCCAGACGGGCTCCTCGGCCGCACCCGCTCTGGGCGCTAACTGCACCCCACGCCGCTGCCTTTAGGGGAACCTGAGCGACTTGGGGAAGCTGCTGATGCAGGGCTCCTTCAGCGTCTGGACGGACCACAAGAAGGGCCACGCCAAGGTGAAGGACCTGGCCAGGTTCAAGCCCATGCAGCGCCACCTGTTCCTGCACGAGAAGGCCGTGCTCTTCTGTAAGAAGCGGGAGGAGAACGGCGAGGGCTACGAGAAGGCCCCGTCCTACAGCTTCAAGCAGTCCCTGAACGTGAGTGTGGCCGCCCCGAGGAGACCCCGGGGCCCCCACTGGGCTGCGACGCCCGCCTTCTGGAGCGGGGGGTGCCCTCGCCCGGATGCCCACCGCCCGCCCCGCCCTCACAGATGACGGCCGTCGGCATAACAGAGAACGTGAAAGGGGATGCGAAGAAGTTCGAGATCTGGTACAACGCCAGAGAGGAGGTGTACATCGTACAGGTAGGCCCTGCGCTCTCGGGCCAGGCTTCGGGCTCTGCCCAGCTCCGTAAGGACCGCCGGTGAGCGTCTTCTGCTGAGAGCTGCTGTCTAGAATCTTCGGAAAGCTCTATTCCCCGGAGGCCAGGGCCCCGCCATTCGTGTGGGGCTGCCCTGGGCCGTCAGTAACTAAGCCGAGCCCGGGACAGGTACAGGGACGCTGCGGGGCAGGGGTGCCCCAGGTGCCCTGCCAGGAAATGGGCTCCTGGTCCCGGGACGGCGCGGGGGCGTCCTCGCTGCCGCGCACGACCAGGCGCCTGCAGGGAGCGTGTCCTCCTCGCTCGCCGGCGATGGCGGGAGGTGGTGAAGTATAAGTTCGCCCATGAGCCCGGGAGAGACCCCAGCCCGAGAGGGCGATCCGGCACTGGGAGGTGCCTCGCCGGTTGCCCTTGACCGTTCTGACGCCCTTGGCGGTCTGGGCCTGGGCGCCCTGGGGGGTGCCGCACCACTGCAGCGTGGAGGCCCCGGTGGCCTGCACTCTTCACAGCTCACAACACCCAGGCTAGCGCGGCCGGCCGAGGGCCCCACGGAGCTACAGCGGGAGCGGCAGGGGCTCGGCCGGCGCCCTGGCTTTGCGCAAGCCCAGGGTCCTCAGGGCCCAGCCGCCCGCCTGCACTGCCCTCGGGCCCTGGGCGGAGTGGAGGTGGGGCAGCAGCCCGGCCGCGCTGGTCCAGCTTCTGGTCCACTTGCGGGATGTCAGACGCCCGTCGTCCTTGTCAGCTAGGGAGACATCAGGGCCGCATCCCAGAGAAACACACTCTCGGGGCAGGCCACGTTGCAGGGGCTCCCACTGAGTCAGAGTCAGAGACCGTGCAGGGTGCTGGCGTGGGGTCCGGGCACCGGCGCCCGCGGGGCGCACCCTCGCCCGAGGGGGTGCCATCCCGCATCCCGAGTGTGGTGCCGTCAGCCCCGATTCTGAGGGTCCCGGGCGCCTGCAGAGTGAGACACTGACGCGCGTCCCTCGAGAACACACGCACTCACCTTCTGGTCTGCTTTGGGGGCATCAGGCACCAACTCCTGAAATCAAGGCCGCCTGGGTGAGCGAGATCCGGAAGGTGCTGACGAGCCAGCTGCAGGCGTGCAGAGGTGAGGGCACAGCCTCGGGGCTGTCCCCCGGGGGCCCGTTTATGTTCCGCAAAGCCTCCTCGGGAACCTTAGCCGTCTGAGGCACCGCGTGTAGCACCTGGAGGGAAGGTGCTGGATTCGCGTTCCTGAGCCACGCTGGGCTCTTGTCCCCGCAGAGGCCAGCCAGCACCGAGCCCTGGAGCAGTCCCACAGCCTGCCCCTGCCCGCGCCCGCCGGCACCAGGTGAGGCCCGGCCACGCGTCAGGGGTGTCACCAGTGGGAGCCAGCCCGTGCCGCCGGGTCTCCACGGCCCTGTCACCAAGCCTCCTGGTCATCGGGGTCGCTCTGGAGAGCGTCCCTGGGGTCACGTGCTGGGTCCGTCCCAGCAGGTCAGCGTCAAGGCGTGTGCCTCTAGCCCCAGCCCCAGCCAAAGGCCCGTCCACAGCATCTCTGACCGTTTTCCATCCGGGCAGTATTTCCCATCACGATCAGTGCGTGGTGGGCGGCTGTTCCAGAGAGCAGTCCAGCACCAGCATTTCAGTGATGGTAGCGTCCCAGGTGGCCAGGGACCCCGGGGCACGGGAGGCTCAGAGCCGAGCCCGAGGCCCATGGCTCGCAGACAGACGCAGGGTCACGTGTCACGCTGGCCTCACCGTACCTTTTCTGCCCTTATTTTTCCTTTGTTATTCATTCACTTATTTGTTTACTGTTTCTTATGTGAGCCACGTCTAATTATTCCTGGTTGAAATAACAATGATGCTTTAATAATGATGAATGGTCTAAATAAATAAACCACAGAGCAATAGCTTTAAAGGAGAAAGGGCCCCCCCAGGGGAAAGAAGACAACAAAACCGCCTCCTACTTAATAGTCAGGGAGGTGGGTTTTGTTTTCACTTGGCTCCGCCCAGAGTCTGGACATGAGTGGCCATGGCCGTGGCCCTGCGGCGGGAGACGCGCAGCCTGAAGGCCTGGGTAGAAGCTCAGGGAGGTCTCCACCCTCCTCCTCACAGACCTTTGAACGCTAACCGGGCAACAACATTCTTTTTCTTTTTCCACGTGTCTGATGTCATTAGTCCCTCTAAAGGGAACACAAAAGACGTCAGAAAGTTGGAAGAAAGAAAAACGGACCCGCTGAACCTGGAGGGATACGTGGGCCCCGCGCCACTGCCGAGGCCCCCCGAGAAGGACAGAGGTGAGTGTTGGGGCCAAGCCCGGAAGTGCCGGGAGCTGCATCGGGGGTCCGCGGCGGGCGTGTCAGGGCCTCACAGCCCCCGGTGGGCGCAGGGAAGGTTCATGGAGAGCGCGGGGCCCGGCCGCCTGCACAGAGCACAGGGGCCCGGGCAGGGGGCCCGGGCGTGACCGCCTGCCCTCTGGGGCCGCCTGGCGCCCTCTGCACTGCCCTCTCTTCCCCGCAGATGACGCGGTCACTAGCTCTACTTCAGAAAGCTCTGCGCTTTCCAAAAAGCGCTTCACCCTGCAGAGCTTTGCTGCCCTCAAAGGTCAGAAAGGTAAAGGTGCCCGGCCCCGGCCGGCGGCGGGCTTCTGGGCGGGTCGCGCCCATGGCTGTCTGTCATCCATCCGTGCCGTGCTCATCCGTGGGGACGGTCTCGGGAGGGGCATCTGCCTCTCGCGTGGGTCACCAGGCACGCGTCTGCCGCTGAGTCGCTCTCTTTCCCTGACGCTGGCGGGTCTGTCATTCGTGCAGCCAGGGCTCTGTTTTCAGGGCCTTTTCTTTGCAGAGGTGGAGGTGAGCTCTTCTGACAGAGGCCCGCCTGCCAGGAGCTGGGACTGTCCTTTGCTTTTCTGGTCCAGCTCCTCCCTTTCCCGCCTTTTCCCGTGGGGTCCCCCCTGCCAGAGTGCGAGGCATCCACTTCCCTCTGGGCGTTTCTAGTGCACAGGCGGGTTCAGAACACCCGATGGAGGTCTCTAAAAGCTTGCCTGGGCTCCTGGGCAGTGAATATATGGGGGAAATGCACCCAGACAGCACATGAGGCCAGCCCTGAGGTTCCAGGCGGGTCGTTAGAGGACTCCCTTCCCGATTCTGAAAGCCCGTCTTGTCTAGAGGTCTTTTCATTGGTCCAAAAAATTGGAGGGTTTTTTCCTTTTTTTCCCAATTTATAAAGTACTTTTAAGTTGACCTCAAACAAACTAACAAACAAAAAGACGGACAAATCCCGGTCCTTATACCTTGCTGGGTTTGGCGAGCATGCGTACTGGGCATGCTTCACGTGGAGCTCAGAAAACAAACCAAGGGGCCGCTTACCTAAAGCTACGATGCCGACGCAGGGCCATCACCCGCCCGTCTCACCCTCCTGCTCTCCGGGCCTCCCCTGGACCTCTGGGTCCCTCCGCCAGCTGAGCCGTGTTCCCGAGAAGCTGCTTTTTGAGTCACTGGAAAGCAGCCTGTTGCTACCGTGTGTGTCTCCCCAAGCATGAGCTCGCCGCGTCTCCCCCTTGGCGCTCCACTCGCTCCTCACTCCGTCTCTCCCATTCTGTCTCTGCTCTTCCTCCTTTTGCAGCCTCTCCTACCAGTCCCGACAAAAAAGCTAAGCGACACCAAGTAAAGAGCGACCCAACGCCTTTTGGTTTACGAGGTAGAGTGGCTCCGCCTCCTGGACTAGCCTGGCGCCATTTCCCCATCCGGTTAGGGACCCTGTCTCGCCATCTGAGCTGCCCAGTGAAATAGGTCCCTCCCAGCCAGGAGCACAGTCACTGTTTTGTTCAAAGCCTGACGCTCCGGCCACAGGTACCGTGGTGACGTCACGCTTCTCCGTCCAAGGCCTCAGGCCAGGTGTGCCCAGAATGCGCAGAGCTGCCCACAGGCCACCAGGTGGCAGCTGCTGACACCTGGCTGGTGCCTGGGCTGGGCTGGGCTCTCTTACTCAGTGGCTGCGGGGCTCCACGTCCCAGGCCCATCCTTCCTCACCGTTTGTCCCCATGCTTCTGGGGACGCAGACAGATGGGGTGAGGTTCCGTATTGGAACTCGGGCCTTTGTCTCTCTTGCCCTCATATTCTGAGCGTAGAGCCCCCCCCCCAGGGAAACCCAAAGCCCCCCATCTCCACCCGGCCCAGGTTGAGGGTCTAAGGCTCGCAGACAGGATTTCACTCTGTGAGCTATCCCGCGCTTCCCAGACCACGTGATGGTGCTGCTGGGCCAGGTCCCGGCACAGCCCCCTCGGGCCTCAGTCCACAGGCCGCGCTGCAGGGACCCAGGGCTCTTCCCTGGGCGGCTGGAGAGCCCAGAGACCCACCCCTACCCCAGCCCGCACCCAGCCCTGCAGACGGAGCCCCAGGCACTTGGGAGTAGAATCACCTCCCCACCACGGTCTCCGGGGAGGGGCTGGTCTTGGCCATTTGTGTTCCTGCTTAAGGCCCAGAGGTGCCCGAGGCATCTCCCTGCTGTGCTGACTCTCCTTGTGTGGGAGGCTGCAGTCTACTCCCTTTGAGCCCTGTGTGTCACCTCTGCGAGCTCCTCTGCTCACCTGTGAGACAGGTGAGGTGACCTCATGTCCTGGTAGATGAGTGTTAGGGCCTTGAGCCCAGGCCCAGCTGCCAGCCCCCCTCCCTCCCTCCCCCTCCCCTCCCCTCCCCCTCCCCTCCCCTTCCCCTCCTCCTCCCCTCCCCCTTACTCCCTCCTCCTCCTCTCCCTTCCCCCTCTACTCCTTCCCCCTCCCCTCCCCCCTCCCCTCCCCCTCCCCTCCCCCTCCCCTCCTCCTCCCCCTCCAGCTCCTCTCCCCTCCTTCCCCCTCCTTCCCCTTCCTTCCCCCTCCTCTCCCCTCCTTCCCCCTCCTTCCCCCTCCTTCCCCTTCCTTCCCCCTCCTTCCCCCTCCTCTCCCCTCCTTCCCCCTCCTTCCCCCTCCTTCCCCTTCCTTCCCCCTCCTTCCCCTTCCTTCCCCTTCCTTCCCCCTCCTTCCCCCTCCTTCCCCCATCCATCGGAATCACTTCAGTCCACAGCAGGTGACAGCGAGCTGCAGGCCGTCCTGGCTGGCACTCTTGAAAATGCCCAGTGCTTGCTTCCTGGAGTTGCATCAGCCCCTTGTTTTTTCAGTATCAGTGTCAGCGACTCTTACTGGAACGAGAGGTGACGTGTTCACGGTTCCTTGGCCTGACGTCCTCCTCGAGCCCCAGCACCCTGCGTGGGTTAGGAGCGGGCCACGGGGCTCAGTATGTCATGCTTATTCCCGTGGCACTGTGTTGACACAGGGTCCGTCCCACTTTTAACAGAAGGTCACTCAGAGGCCCCGGGCGGCCGGCTGGGACCAAAGGGCAGAGCCGTCTGTCCACGCAGCTCTAAAGTGAGGGTTTACACACCTTGTTTCCAGGGGCTGCCCCTCTGCCCAGGGAGCAGCGTCGTCCTTCTGCCTCCGCTGTCCCCCTTCGGACGCATGCTTCCATTTGGCTGGGAGCCCTGTGTCTATCGGTGCTGGGCTGGAGGGGTGGACATTTGTGGCCAGCTGCCCGGCGCTGGGGCCCCTGGTGACCCCCACCCGGCGTCCGTCTGAGCTTCCCGCCCTGGGCGGCTACGGACGTGCCGAAGCAGGTGGCGAGCGTGGTTAATGGCTGGCAACCCACAGTCCCCGCTTCCCGCTTCCTGCATGGACGCCAGCCGCCGGGGGCCAAGGGTCGTGCTCGCCACCCCTGCCCGGCTGGAGAGGCAGGGCCAGAGGGTCTCTGGGCGCCGGGCCTGGCCTGGAGCAGGGGCTCAGTGCTCTGCGGGCTGGGGGGGATCTCTGGGTCCCAGCTCCCTTTTCTGTGAAGACAGAGGCAGCTCCCTGACACCGCTTTAACACAAGCTTGTCACTGCCAGCCTTCAAAGTGTCGGCCTTGGGACAGCTGCCCCTCTGTCTGCACCCTGACTGCAAGGGGTGGGGGGACATGCAGGCATGCACTCTGCCCTTGCCCACGTGGTTCCCTCACTCCCTCTCTCCCAGGAGAAGGTGTGCTTCGGCCACACCGGATGGAACTGGGAACTGGTTCTGGATCCGCTCCCCTCTTGTCGAAACGCCACTTCACACGGAGCGGCGGCTGGGGTCCAGAGCCACAAGCGTGTGGCTTCGGCCTCCCGCTTCGCTCGTGGCACTTGCTGTATTTCTCCACAATGCACCTGCGCTCTCCCCCAATGGGAAATGCAGCGGCTACTCTTTGGGGACACAGGGCAGTAGAAGGAATGTTTACGTAGTTTATAACACCCGGAGGAAGCTTCTTCCCTGCCCGTGACCCGCACAGGGTGGCCCCCTCCCTGGCCTGGGCGTTCCTAGCACCCAGCATCGTGAAGAGCTGTTCTCCCGGCCGGCCGATGGGTGTTGAGAGTTGCAGGTGTTGATTAAAAATGCCTTTCCCTCGTCGTTTGCCTCGGCGCGGGTGGAGGCTGGGGTTCGTTTCCGGCTGAGGAAGCAGGTGTTGTGGCCCAGGCCCTCTGGGCAGCTTGCACGGTTGAAGCGGAAACCTGCGGGTGTCCGGCCCGCCTTTACGCACCGCCGGGAAGGGCAGGCTTCCCCAGCCGATACGTGTGGGTGGCGGGGACGTGCATAGGCCGCCCTCGACCTTGAGGGGGTCCTCACTGGGGCCTGGTCCTCTCTAGGTTGGAGCAAAACGTCTAACCCGCCAGAGGCTCCTGAGGACAACGACGGCTGGTCCAGTGCCGAGGAGCCGGTCAACTCCTCGGACGCAGAGGAGGAAGGGAGAGCAGGCCTCAGGAAGCTGGTAACCTTGGCTCCCACCTCATCCGCGGCACTGCTGGTCCCGGGGGCAGGGAGCCAGCAGTGCCGCTCAGGGGGCCGTGCCTCCTAGGGCTTAGGGAGGGACCTTCAGGTGCCAGGGCCCCATGGCTGCGTGCCCGCCCTCCTGTAGTTCTCACCAGACCACCTCACGGCGGACAGCGCACACCTCTGACCTGCCCCTCAGAGGAGCTTTCTTAAAGCTGCGTGTGTACCGCCATCTGTTTCAGAGAATCGCACTGTCTGAGGTACGGATTTGCTTCCTAAACAAAGTCCCGTTTTAGCGCGAGCAGCAGAGGAAACTATTCACATGTTAAGTCATCAGAGTCAGGACGGTAGCAACAGTTACTTGCTGCCCGCTCGGTGCTGCCCTGGTCCACACCTGGTTTATCGCAGCGAGCAAAGCACCCCAGAGCTGGAGGGGTAGACACAGGTAACTGGAGGAGAGCGCAGGGAGAGTCTCGGGTGGCCAGGGCAGCCTTTCCCGAGGAGGCCTGAGGGTGAGAAGAGCCGGCCAGGGCGTTGCGGGGCCAGTGGGGGAGCCTAGGCGGGCGGGGAGGCAGGCGGGCAGACCTGCTGGCGGCATTCCGGAAGCTCGCGGTGCAGCAGGAGGGTGCCAGGTGCTGCGCAGGGTGTCCAGAGGGTGCAGCTGCTCCCGTGAGGGTAACGGACACTGGCCTGGCTTTCCCTGCTCCCAAGCCTGGTGGCGCGTGACCCCTGCACAGTTCAGGGGCTCCCGGTCATGCATCTCGCTGCTCGTGAGGCCGCAGCCCCACAATCCAGCAGAATGGCCTCCCCTTCTCAGAGTCCGCGTCGCGCAGCGGCTCCGTCCACAGGTGTGCTGAGCACCTGCTGTGTCAGGCACTGAAGGCAAACAGGGGACAAGGTGGACAAGAATGCCCCCTCTCCTGGGGTGAAAGACTAGTAAAAGGCAGAGCGTGTGCCCTGAGAGCAGAGGCGTGACCCAGGAAGAGGCAACAGCAGGTGCAAAGGCCCTGCGACCGCAGGAGCCGGGTGTGGTGTGAGCACTGGGGCACAGCCAAGGGCACCGCACAGGCTGGTCAGGTTTAGTGGTCGCCACGTGAGACCGAGCGTCTCCCTGGACGAGGAGACCTTCCCAATGTAAGGCCGTAGTCCCACCGGAAGCTCTGCGAACGGCAAGGCTCTCGTCCTTCCCGGGACGCTGGACGCTGGGCACCGGCAGCTGCGTGCCACGTGTGCCATGCGCCCTGCCGTCCCCTCCCCAGGTCCCCGGGAAGTACACCGTCACGGGGCTGGACGAGAAGGGGGGCCCCGACGCGCTGGTCCTGAGGAGCGGGGACGAGGTGGAGCTGGTGCAGGAGGGCGACGAGGGCCTCTGGTAAGACCGCCCGCGCGCCCCCGCGCAGCCCGCGCGCGCTGCCGCACCCTGACCGCGCCCTTTGCAGGTTCGTGCGGAACGTGAGCTCCGGCGGCGAGGGCTGGCTGCCAGCCCGCAACCTGTCCGCGCTCCTCGGCCAGCGCGGCGCCCCCGGTTGCCTGAGCAGCCCAGGTACGGGCCGCCGAGCAGCCCAGGCACTGCGGCGAAGGCGGGGCCGGGGGCGGGGCCGGGGCGGGGCCAGGACGCGCGGCAGCCGCTCGCCTGCTTGTCCGCAGAGTCCAGCGCGGGGTCCGCCCTGCTGAGCGCCTCGTCCAGCTGCAGCGAGAGCTGCGCGGCCGCCCTCGCGGACCTGCAGGGGTAGCGCCGCGGCCACCCCGCCTGCGGCCCTGGGAGCTGGCCTCTGCTCGGGCCGGCGCGGCGTGGGGAGGAGCCGGCGCCCACAGAACGGCCCACGGAACCCCGGCGCCGCCGCGGCCCCAGACGAAGGTTCGGGAAGAGTCCGCCCTGCGGCCTCGGCGCCGGGACCGCGCGCGCGTCCCAGGGCGCAGGAAGAGCGCGGCACCGCGGCTTCCTCGGGGAGTCGGACGGACGGGGCTGCAGACGACAGGCCTCCGGTGCAGAAGGGCTCCCGGGGACTCCCCTTCGGCCTCGGCCGCAGCCGTTCCCCTTTGGTTTCTGACGTTTCTGGTCCGGTGCTTTCTGCAGGAACACGCGTTCTGTGGAGCTGCTTCCAAAAGAAGTGACCGATTCACTGACCCAGCGGCTTGGTGCGGGGGCAGGAGGCTAGTTTGTCTTATACACATTTTTTTTTTAAAGCAAGGATTAATTCTACGGCCATCTTTTTGGTGATACTTTGGCCTCTGATCTTTACCAAGAATCACTGTGTTTACGTGAAATGACAATTTCATACTGTATTTGATATAAAACTATTTTTTGTTACTGGGGTTTACATGGCGCTGAGTGATTTGGGGGACACGCTCTCGTGGAAACAGCCCACCTGGTCACAGGTGAGTGGAAGGACACCCCTCGGTAGAATCAGGCAGCGTTTCTACAAACACAGGCAGTTAGAAACCAAGGAAATTCCTTCACCTGTGTAGGTTAATTTTCAAGGGAAAATGTGAACTATAAAGTATTAACCTTCTTTTCTACAGAAAAAACACGGGGGACTCGATTTTTTAACACTTCACTGAATTAGGGTATTTTTATTGTTTTTAAAGACTGTGTAAAGATGCAGTTTTTGCAGGTGTCACCTGAACCGATGCTGTCACAGGAGCCCAGGGAAAACCTGAGCTCCCGCCCCGCGCCCCCCCTCCCCACCCCGGCCTGGCATGTCCTGTGTGGAGCTGTCCTGAGCACAGCAGAGTTTATCTTATTCAAATCAAGGCAGAACTGGAAAGAAAACTCTTCTGTTTTACTGTGTTTTGTGTTTCAGAAACAAATTCTGTTCCTTGGAAACGCTTCTTTCCGGGTCTGATTGCGGCAGATATTTTTATATGTGTGTATATATGTCGATGTGTGTACATACGTCCCCACTGTGAGGGGTGTATTTATAGCCTCCAAGCTGCTGGCGATGTGTCGCTCTACAGCCCCCCGAGCCCCAGGCCCCTGCAGCCCAGCCCACGGGCTCCCCGTCCTTGTGCAGGGCCAGGCCTCTCTGGAGAGTGTGGTGGACGGCGTACAAGCTCGGCAGCTTTTCTCCTGGTGTATAAGTTATTTGCAAAATGATGCTTCACATAATTTACTGAATAGATTGACTGTTCAGGCACCGTTCCTGCCATTCCCAGCCTGGGATTGGCCACCATTTTTGTGATCTCTTCCTCATAAAAGCACTTTAAAACCTCATGTTTCAGTCACGGTTCCTTTTTTTTTTTAACTGCTGATGTAAGTGAAGTTTAAAAATCCGAGTTCTTTATTGTATGGCTGGTGTTTGAATAAACATCAGCACCTCTTGCTGTCGGCCGTCCTCTGTAAAGGCACAGGATCTGGAACTGGGTGGCCCTCACTGGAACGACCCCCCCCCCCAGATGCCAGCGTGCGCCGGAGGGGCCCAGGGCGAGTGGGGCCTCCTGACCCCTGAGCCCCCTCCCCTCCCCCTCTGTCAGGGCTTCTCCTGCAGGACTAAGATAGGGTGAACTCTGTACCTGTGCTCGGCCATCTGGGAGAAATAGCACAAGTGTCAGTGTGCGTAGTGGCTCCTCGAAGCCAGGTCCCCACTGGCCTGCAGCGTCCCCTCCACCTCTGCGGGGACCCCGTCACCCTGGACCTGAGGGCCTCTGTCCTTCGCTTTGCCCCAATTCACGCTGATGCCCTGTGCCAGGCAGGTCATTTGTCTGCGGAAACCTGGTTCAGCGGTGATGCTCTGAGAAGCCCTAGAAGGAGCAGAGTCTTTTCTTCGCCCCCGAGCCTTGTCCCTACTGGGCCTGTGGTCTGGATGCCCTCACGTGGCTCCAAACACAGGCACAGCTCAGCTCCATTCGAGGGAAGCCAGGGGCACCGGGCTGAGAGCACCCCTAGGATCCCTGTCCACCCCAGAAGGTGATCCGGCTTGGATATAGGGTCACTGCAGGTGCAGTTGGTTAAGATGGGGTCATGGTGGCCCCTAGTCCCATGACTGATGTCCTTATAAGGAGCAGGAAATTTGGACACACACACACACCAGGCGGGAGCTGGAGGGCTGGCTCAGCATGTCAGGGGTACCAAGGGCCACCAGAGCCCCAGGAGCTGGAAGAGGCCGGAAGGACCCTCCACAGAGCCTCTGGAGGGAGCTTGGCCCTGGGACACCTGACCAGGCCTGGGACTGGATAGATTCCTGTCGCTGGAGCCCCTGGGGGCGGTGCTGGGTCAGGCGGCTGGAAAGGAGCGCCGAGTCAGCGAGCAGTGACTGCGCAGCCCTGGGGCCGGAGGAAGCCCCGGCAGTGGCCGCACCCGGCAGGGGCGGCAGGTGGCGCTCCTGGAGCCCTCGCAGGACAGTGCGCACCCCCACGCTCTCGGCAGGACGAGCAGCCCCGCTGCCCCGCAAAGAAAGTGAGGCTCAAAGGAATGAGCCCCTTCCTCCCCAAGCTGGGAGGACACGGACCCTGACAGCACCCTGCCAGGTGGTCTGACTCCAGAGCCGCTGCACCCACTGGGCCCAGGCGGCGCCACGAAGGGCTGTGAGAGTCCCTCCCCTCCCCCTCCCCCTCCTCTCCCCCTCCCCCTCCTCTCCCCCTCCCCCTCCTCTCCCCCTCCCCCTCCTCTCCCCCTCCCCCTCCTCTCCCCCTCCCCCTCCCTCCTCTCCCCCTCCCCCCTTCACAAATAAATTCCTGTATAACTGAATTCCTAAACAACTGTTGACCGTGACAAACAGAAATTCCAGAGGTGATAAGTAAAATGTCCTCTAAGGACTGCCTTCCATCTGGGGACCCGCCTGGAACAGCTGGGTCTCCCTGCTCCCCCTCTGAAGATAAATGCGCAGAGCTGGTGTCCCCAGCCTCCACCCGTTTATGGAGCGGAGGCGACTTCTAGAGGAGGCTGGACGCCTGAGTGAGGCTTGCAGGGTGACCGCCAGCCCAACGGGCCCAGGACAGTACCAGTTAAGTCTGGAAAGTCCAGCGTCCTGAGAAACCCTTTCGTGCCTGGCGGCCAGGATAGCTGGTCACCCCAGCTGGTGGCCTGGGCCCAGGAGGGCATGAGGGACAAGACCCGGGCGCCCCAGGGCTGAGATGGGGGCAGGGGCTCCGCGGGGGGCGCGCGCCCCTCCCCCTCGCGCTCCCAGAGGGGCCCTTCGGCTGAGAAACCAGGCCTCCCCTGTGACAAGATATTCACATTCACGCCCCAAACGTGCTCCCCTTTCCCAGTACCATCACTGCGGGGGACGGCTCTCCACCCGCACTTCAGTTCTGTTTCCCAGCTTGCCGTCCTAGGTCCTCGGGCTGCAGGCTTCTGAGGCGCATTTGAGCTGCGCACGCCACCGGACACGCATCCCGACGCCCGAGTCTCTCTCGGACAAGGAGCCTGCCTCCCCACGCCCGTGCCCTGGGGCGGCCCGTCTGTCCGGTCAGCAGGCACTGGGCGGGGGACCGCACGCCCGTGTGCTTGGGAGGCGAGGCCTCCCTCCCCCATCCTCTCGGGCTCTTGGAGAACTTTGCCCGCCTCCCCACCTGGAAAGTCAACAGACGAAGCGACCCAGGGCCTCGCCATGGCTCCTTGGCTCCGGGGGCTGGCCCTCCTCTGCCTTCTGCTGGGCCTGCGGGGGTCCCTGGTGGCAGGTACGCGAGGGAGGTTTCCCCATTCACCCAGCGGAAGGGCAGCCGACCCCCAAAGCCGGCCCATGTGCGGGGCGCTCCCGTTTGCTGGCAGCTCTGCTCTGATCTGCTCTCCTTCCGAAAGGCAAACGGTGCCCAGGGCCTCGCCCAGCACTTGGAGGAAAGGCTTCGGGGAATTATTTTCCAGACTTTTGGAAGCCGTGGCGTCCCCCGGCCACAGTGGGCGCCCCCCGCCTGCCGCCAACACCCCCCCACCCCCTGGCACAGGATCTGGGGCTCGGGGGTGCCTCTCTCACTCTGCTCTCTCGGCCTCTCGGTGGGGGGCTGGTGCGAGGGACGGTGTGGGGATGCCAGACCGTAATGATCTGCCACCACGCCTGTGACCCCTGCACCCCGTCCTCGCAGACGCTGGGAGGCCTGAGCCGGTAACACGGGGACGGCTCTGTGAGCTGTCATCGTGACTCTCCAGCCCCGAGGGGCGGCCGAGGTGGGAACCGGGCACCGACACTGTTCCGTAATAAAGTCCGGCTCACGTTGTCCCTCAGATCCCACGGCCAGACTCTGGGGTCCGAGAGGCAGAGCTGGTGCCGCCGTGGTCCTTCCTGCTTGTCTTCTTCTTCCACTTAATATCGCACCTTCTTAAGCATCAGAGGGCACCATCGTTTATGCTTCAGATTATTTGTCTCCAGCTTTCCTGATGGCTGGGTCTCTGCAGGTCTCAGAGCATTTCCTTGGGATAAACTCCTAGAAGCGAAGGGACCAGGTCAAGGGCGTGAACGTGTTGCGATGACTCACTGAGCACGTTGCCTTCCTCCGGCACATAAAGCTTGTGCAGTGCTCCCATTGCAAACTCAGCCAGGCCTGTGGACAGGAGCCCTCTGACTCCCATTACCTAGTGGAAGGGATGGCGGGAACACTTCCTGTGGAGGGCGAGGTGGGGGAACGGGAGGCTGTGGGCCCCCCCGGGCGTCCAGCGTCTCACGGCCCGCCCTCCAGTCTTTGTCTCCCAGGAGCAGGCCCACAGTGTCCTGCACAGGCCCCGGCGCGCCAACTGGTTGCTGGAGGAACTGTGGCCTGGATCCCTGGAGCGCGAGTGCAGGGAGGAGTTCTGCTCCTTCGAGGAGGCCCGGGAGATCTTCCAGAGCGAGGAGAGGACGGTGAGCTCGCCTGGGGCCAGCGGGCGTGCGGCGGCCACCCCGTGGTTGTGAAGCCTGCTTTGATTCTCACGACAACCCTGCGAGTTTTACTTCATTGGCCAAAAGATTCCGCGGGAATCCCTTTTACTGACGGGGCCTCTGCGGTCGGCAGAGCGCCCGTGCGTCCCTTTCCCACCTTGTCCCGCTCAGCGGGGGACTGGACAGTCGATGCAGCATCTGAGGAGGAAGTGGGGCCTCAGGGAGCGGGGTTGTCTTGTCCGCGTTCACAGCTCGGATGTGGCACAGCTAAAGCCTGGGAATCCTGACTTGGGAGAGGAAACCTGTGACCTCTGGTGGCCTTAGCAATGGCGGGTGGATATTAGGAAAAAACTCGCTTCCCCTGGATGCACCCCCCTCGTCTCCAGAGGAGAAAGTCTGGCTTTCAGAGCCCATCACGAGGGCCAGGTCAGAAGCCCCCCAGCCCGCCAGCTCCTTCCGCGGGGCCATACGCACTGCCTCTGGCGCACGCCTGCGTCACGCGCCTTCCTCTTTGCTCCCTCAGAATCGGTTCTGGATTTCTTACAACGGTGAGTACGTGCCCGGCCGACGTGATCTACCCGCCAGCCCCTCTCTCGGCATCCTAACTCTGACTTGCCCGCAGACGGGGACCAGTGCGCCTCCAGGCCCTGTCAGAACGGGGGCTCCTGCGAGGACCAGCTGCAGTCCTACCTCTGCTTCTGCCTGGATGGCTTCGAGGGCCGGAACTGTGAGACGGGTGAGGACGCCCGGGGCCCCCGGGGGGACTGCTGAGCACGGCCTGGGGGGAGGTTGGCCTCCGTGACCTGGAAGGGCCTCAACCTGAGAGTCTCGGATCTGGGGTTCTCAGGTGCTAATTCTTCCACTTGTGATGCCCTGTCCCCTTCTGGGCTCCCGGCACTGGGAAATTCTGACGCACCCGGAGGGGGCCGGGGAATCACTGCATCTCCGTCAGCTCCACACATCCCCGTGGCGAGGTGGTTGGGGAAGCTCGGCCTTCCCTACTTGCTGTTACAAGGGTAGGCCCAGTATTACAGTACCACACAGTTCAGGGCTCCCCAGACCACCCTCAGCGTCAGTCATCTGCTAGGTCAGCGTGCTCTGAAGGCCGACACAGGCACGGTTACAGTTATCACACAGAAAGGATATGGGTTCAAACAGCCGAGGGGCCAGGTGTGAGCTCCCAGCGGCTTCTTCCCGGGAGCCCTGTGGATGGTGTTCTGTTCTCCGAGACCATGTGAGACAGAACTTACAGAGACTCACCCGCCAGGGACGCGCCCACAAGCCCCGGTGTCGTGAGGTCCCCCTGCGGCTCAGGCACAAGGACGTGGCTGACCCCCGTGTCCAGCCCTTCCAGGGCTCGCGCTGATGCCAGGTGCCCCAGGCCCCCAGGAAAGCAGCACACTTATCGGGCAGATCAAATGAAAGTGGACGACCTCATCAGAGAGGGCAGTCACTTCCTGGGACCCCTCCCCCCCGTGGACATTCTGATGCCACCTAGCACATCTCAAAGGACCACGGTCAAAGAGGGAGGGGAGCGGCCAGGGAGGAGGGTCCCTGCCGGCCACCTGGGGCTTGGGTGCTCGGCGGTCCTGGTGTGGATTCCCCTCCAGGACAGGCCCTGGACTTACAGAGCGAGCCAAGCGCGTGTCCACAACAAAGCTCCCTGTTTCAGAGGCAGGTTGGGCCAGCGGCCAGCCCGGGCGGCTCCCCGGGGCACCAGGCCCCGGCTGCAGACCAGCCTCCTGGCTCTGACTGCTCGCGGGCAGGCCTCCGATTGAGTCGGACTCGTCCACCGTCCCCAGGGGCCTCTGCTTTCCCCAGCCTGGGAGGGATGACGTTGTGGAGGCCACAGCGTGCCAGCCCCGCATCCCCACTGGCGAAGCTGCTCAGACGTGGGACCCTGCCCCAAACTCCAGGTCGTGCCCTTCTGGGTCAGTCTGCGGAGTGGGCTGGTGCCAGGCTGTCCCTGGAGCCGGAAGCTGGGTGCCACCTTCGTGCAGAACACAGCCCCTGGCCCAGGCCTGCTTGCCCTGACCGGGGCCCCCTGTCGGCCATACCCTCTGCCCTCAGACAAGAAGAGCCAGCTGATCTGCCCGAATGACAACGGTGGCTGTGAGCAGTACTGCAGGGATGACGCGGAGGCTGGGCGCACCTGTGGGTGCCACGAGGGGTACGCGCTCCAGGCGGACGGGGTGTCCTGCACGGCCACAGGTAACAGGTCCTCGCGGACCAGGTCTAGGGCTGGTGGTTTCATTGTCCTGATACACGTCCCCCCGTTCGCTACCAGATGGGGTGGGGGGAAGCATAGCATCACTGAGCATCTACCAGGCACTGCCGGCGCGCTCTGCGCCTCGCGGCAGAGGGGAAGCTGGGGTGGAGGCGGCCGCCCCGCCCCCAGAGCAGGGAGGGGCCACGGTGGGCGGCGCGGAGCCCCGGAGCGAGGGTGGGGTGGCGCAGAAGGCGGCTCCCCGCTCAGCACCTCACCCAGTCACACCCAGTGTCTGTACTGACGGCAGCACGGTTCTGGATTCCAAGTCTCTTCAATGGCAAGCACTTCTGGGAAAATGGAAAACGTCTCCAAACCAGCCTAAAGGCGATGGGGCTGCAGCCCCCAAAGCTGACCCCACCCCCCGCCCCGCGTCTCTCCAGAGGTGGATGGACCCAGCCTTGTCTGGGAAGCCTGAAACTCAGCTGCCGCCTCTAAAGGCTTTCTTTTCTGGCCTGGGGCTTTCCTGGAGCAGGAAGGAAAACTTAGAGCCGGGTCAGAAGAGCAGCCCGATTGTCTGAGATGCCGGTCACCTTACACAGCTTATCCTTTACACCTTTAGTGACTTCAAGCCGCACGTCTTCCCCCCTTGGAAAATGCGCGGGACCCAGTCTCCAGGACCCTGGGCCATCTGCTTCCCCGGCAGCTCCCGCAAGGGCCTGGCGCAGCCCCGGGCAGGACCAGAGGCGCAGCCGCCCGTCCGCAGGGCCCCTGGCCTTTCTCACCAGCACCCCACACATCCCCACGTCTTGCTGGATTTGTTTTACACAGTTGAATATCCGTGCGGAAAAATGCCTGTTCTGGAAAAAAGAAACGACAGCAACCCCCAAGGCCGAATCGTGGGTGGTCACGTCTGCCCCAAAGGGGAGTGCCCCTGGCAGGTAAGGCTCCAGGAGCACTGGGTCGAAATTGGGTGACAATCCCGGGCATGCACAGAGAAGCCCAGCCCCGGCATGTCTGGCCAGCGTCCACGTTTTCCACTCCCTTAGCTGGATGGAAGCGGCCTGTAAAGCAGCCCCCATCCGGGGTGCACGGGAAAGGGGAGCAGCCCCCATCCGGGGTGCACGGGAACGGGGAGCCCCCATCCGGGGTGCACGGGAAAGGGGAGCAGCCAGCATCCGGGGTGCACGCGAAAGGGGAGCAGCCCCCATCCGGGGTGCACGGGAAAGGGGAGCAGCCCCCATCCGGGGTGCACGGGAAAGGGGAGACCCCCAGGCAGCCACGACGGGAACGCGAGCTTCCGGCATCTGCTGTGCCCTTGTCAGGCCATGCTGAAGCTGAATGGGGCGCTGCTGTGCGGGGGCTCCCTGCTCGACACCGTCTGGGTGGTCTCCGCAGCCCACTGTTTCGACAGACTCAGAAGCTGGAGGAACCTGACAGTGGTGCTGGGTAGGTTGCGTGGCGCCTCCTTCTGCCAGGAGACGATCCTTGAATGACAACCGCGGGGCTAAGATTTGGGGCTTCCACGACCAGTGACCTTCCCCACAAAGAGAAGTGGCAGCGTCTGGGCAGACCCCATACCCACAGCGCCACTGTGGCCACCCCCTCAGCCTCTCTGCCACCCAGATGCGGCCCTGGGGTGACGCTGCTCCCGCCAAGGTCCCCGAAGGGGTGCCCCACCCAAGGCTGCGCTGCCCGGTGGGTTTAGGGGACGACAAGGACCCCAGGAGGGCCAGGCCCCGTCTGGAAGAACCAGGGGAACGGGGCACCCTCTCCTCACCCAGTCACGGCTGCCCGCCCGACCCCCTCACCTGCCTCCAGCACCTCGGGGCCATATCCGCCCCGACTCACGCCCATGCTGACCCCCCGGCAGCCCCAGGAGGCTGCTCGCCCGCCGGGGGCGGGGGACGCAGGGCCCCTCCTGCCCGACAGGAGACACTGGCCCGGGAGGCGAGGCGGGGAGTGAGTGGACAGTCCGCCTCCGCCCCCGCCCCCGCCGCAGGCGAGCACGACCTCAGCCAGGACGAAGGTGATGAGCAGGAGAGGCAGGTGGCTCAGGTCATCATTCCCGACAAGTACGTCCGGGGCAAGACGGACCACGACCTGGCCCTGCTGCGCCTGGCGCGGCCCGTGGCCCTCGGCGACCACGTGGCGCCCCTCTGCCTGCCCGAGCGGGCCTTCGCGGAGCGGACGCTGGCCTTCGTGCGCTTCTCGGCCGTCAGCGGCTGGGGCCAGCTCCTGGAGCGCGGCGCCACGGCTCTCCGGCTCATGGCCGTGCACGTGCCCCGGCTCCTGACCCAGGACTGCCGGCAGCTGTCGCGCCGGAGGCCCGGCGGCCCCGTCGTCACTGACAACATGTTCTGCGCCGGCTACACGGACGGCAGCAAGGACGCCTGCAAGGGGGACAGCGGGGGCCCGCACGCCACCCACTTCCAGGGCACCTGGTACCTGACGGGTGTCGTCAGCTGGGGCGAGGGCTGCGCAGCCGCCGGCCACTTCGGCGTCTACACCCGGGTCTCCCAGTACACGGCCTGGCTCCGCCATCTCATGGGCTCCCCACCACCCTCGGGGGGCCTCGTCCGGGCCCCGCTGTTGCCCTAGCACCTGCCCCGCAAATAAAGCCGCCGTGTGTGCCCGGTCTTCCCGCGCCAAAGCCGGAAATTCTCCTGTGGTTCTTGGGGCGGGGGAGGGGGAAGCGGAAACAGAGACGGAGAGACAGAAAGGGAGACAAGGAGACTGACAGACAGAGAGACACTGAGGGATGGAGAGACAGAGAGAAACCTGAGGGAGATTCTGAGCAGCTGGACAGAGAGACTGAGTGTCAAAGAGGCAGACGGGGCGGGGGGGTGGGGAATGACAGAAGGTGGCACACTGGGCAGAGCACGCGGGGGCTGGGTGCGCCAGGCCAGCAGCAGGGGCGCGAGTGTCCACCCCAGGTGACGTGTCCACCCATGGTGACGGTGCCGCTTCCCCACACGTTCGTCTCTCACTCAAGCGTTTCATCTTCATTGCAGATAAACTGTTAGCATCTGCCACTCACTGTGCTGAATATCCTTCCGGATCTTTTCTTTTCTTTTTATAAATTTATTTATTTATTTTTGGCTGCATTGGGTCTTCGTTGCTGCGCGCAGGCTTTCTCTAGTTGAGGCGAGCGGGGGCTACTCTTCGTTGCGGTGCGTGGGCTTCTCACTGCGGTGGCTCCTCTTGTTGCAGAGCACGGGCTCTAGGCGCACGAGCTTCAGTAGTTGCGGCACGTGGGCTGTTGTTGTGGCTCACGGGCTCTAGAGCACAGGTTCAGTAGTTGTGGCGCACCGGCTCAGTAGTTGTGGCTCACGGGCTTAGTTGCTCCGTGGCATGTGGGATGTTCCCGGACCAGGGCTCGAACCCATGTCCCCTGCATTGGCAGGCGGATTCTTAACCACTGCACCACCAGGGAAGTCCCCAGATCTTTTCTGGGTGTGCGAACTTTACGGTACCACACGGCCTCATGCTCTGCACACCTGCTCCCCAACTGACAGCAAGCAACTGAGCCTCCTCCAAGCCCCCAGTGGCTGCCTGCCCTCCCCGGATTGTCCAGAGGCATTTCACGGAGACCCTCGTGTTTATCTTTGAGCAGGTCTCCTTCACAATCACCAACTTCACTGAAGTGAACCTTGCATGAGGCTGTCTCCAAACACAACAGCTCTCATGGATTTGAAGGCTATAGTCCCCAACCCTGGGACTGGGTGTCTCCTCCAGCTGAGGCCCCAGCAGATGACCCCTGCCTGGGGACCAGCAGGGATGTTCCAAAATGCAGGTTCCCAGGTCCTGCCCAGCTCAGTGGGATAGGGGTGAGGCCCCTTGACCTACCTTCTTATCGAGTCCCTCAGGTGATGGGCACACAGGCCTCATGTCGGGAAGAATGAGGAACCAGGGACCAGGGAGGGGAGCGCCTGACCCCACCTGAACCCAGACAGGCGGGCAAGGCCACCCCGCAGGCGCCCACCTCCTCAGGACTCGCCCGTCCCGGCCCGGGGCGCCGTGCTTGAAGCGCCAGACGTGCTCTGGCGGACAGCCCAGCCTGTCGAGTGACCAGGGCTCCGCGAGCCCGGTCACGTGCTCACCATCTGAGCCTTTGCAGAAACACTTTGCTACCGCATCAGGTGGCGGTTTCTGGGCTTCCCGCCGGGCACACGTCGAGCGCTCCGACCTTGGGCCAGACCTCCTGGGGTGGCTCTGGCTCTGGCCCCCTCAGAGGCACCACCAACCCTCTCCGCCCCTCGTTTCGTCTACATGATGAGGCCCACGGCCATGCTTGTCACGAGGATGAAACTGGTGCAGGTAAAATGAGGCACTGGGAGGACAGGCCACCTGGCCAAGGCCAGGAAAGCCGATATGCAAATGTCCAGGTGCCCCCAGCTCACAGCTCAGACTGCAGACACTCGAGGAATTCTGCAACCAAAATGCCCGAGGTCTCCGGAGGCCCTGAGCCCAGGGGGCCTCTTATTTCTTCCTGGAAATGAAGACTGGCCGGACTCCTCTTCCTGGGAAGAAAAGGGGATGTGGGGTTCAAGGGGCCAAGCCAGGAGCGCACTCAGACCCACAGGGGTTCAGCAGGTCGTGGGTGGGCTGCTGGCTCTGCCCTGCTTTCCCCGGCCTCACTGCTGCGGTGGGCGCAGTGCCAGGCCACGCCGCAGTGCATCACCCGCACGGACCATCTCCCCTCACCAGGCGCGGGGAATCCAGTCTCGCCCCACACGCCCATCAGTGCAGAGACAGGGCAGCACAGAGACCAGGCGAGCCAGGCCCAGGGACCAGGCTCTGCACATCACACTGACCACCCTGCGAAAGACCAGCCTGGCCTGGGCGCCCAGCAGGAGCGTTCTGGGACATCACCGATTCGTTCAGTCCACTGGTGTTTACCGAGCACCTACTGTGTGCCAGACACCCCTCTCCGTGCTGGACAGAGCAGCGAACAAGCCAAGCGACCAGGATGTCATACGTGGGAAGCATCAGGTGTGCTCGGTGCGTGGAACACAGCGCAAGCCCCTCACCTCCCAGCACAAGCACCCACCCCCCCAGCAGTTCCCAGGCCTCTTCCTCCAGTGCCTGGACTCTGCCGCAGAGCCCCGGTCAGCTGAGAAGCTCGGGCCATGTCCCACACCTGCCACTCCAGGGAGGGGGGGTTCCTGGCTGGCAGATCGGCCCAGGGGCCCGTGTGGTACACACACCTCCCACCCAGCGTGGGCAGAAAGCCCCGGGTCCTAACCCCGCGTCCACCACACACGGCCATGGACTAACGCTCCACCTCTCTCTAAACCTGTCCTAGAGAAAAGATGGGCAAATGATACTTGGCTTTTATCGTGGTTGTTAGAACAAAAACAGAGCTAGACATAAACGTCTGAAAACTATACAATGACGTTTTTTTCTCTCTCAGAACAAAGAGCTCCTGTGCCCACAGCAGGCCCCCCGGACACGGTTCCTGACAAGGACGAGGTCGGGCCAGGACCTCCCCACGCTACACAGGCCAGGGTGACCATGCCCTCAGTGCGGTCGCCTGCCCCTAACCTCCCCCCGCCTCCCCTGCCACCGGGCAGGCCCAGGCTCCAATCAGGAGGCTGTGATAAACAGAAGGACACCCAGCCACCCTCCGGCCAGGGTGAGTGAACCTTGCTCCAGAGGCCTGTCACGGCGGGGACGGAGCGCTGTCCTCGGCCACACCATGGCGGGCTGGCTGTGCTTCTTCCTTCTCGGCGCCTCCCTGGCTGGCCTCCTGCTGCCGGGGGCAAGTGGTAAGTGCCCCTCACCCTGCAGACTGCAGGGGTGGCCCTGGGGAGGAGGAGAGAGGCGGAGGGGTCAGGGCGATGCCCCTGAACTTCCACAGTGTGGAGAGCGGGTGCCCATCCCCTGTGGGAGGCTGGCACGAGAGCCTGGCTTGGTGGTTTCAGCCAAGCGTATCTTAGGGCCAGGTGTGCCTCCCTGTGGGTGGAGAGTAAGACAGCAGATCACAGATCACAAAGACGGACAGAAACACGGGCAGAGAAGGAGGGAGAGAGACAGAGACAAAGAGGGAGGGAGATGGAGGGAGGGGGAGGGGGGCAGTGGCAGAGACAGAGAGAAGCCCTCTTCCTCTGCCAGAGCAAACTGCGAGCACAGAGGCTGGGGGGGTCACAGGCAGAGAGGAGCTTCCATGGCAGGGAAGAGGATGACAGCCAGTGCCACCACCCTCAGGCTGGCTCCGCCAGGGGGCTCTAGGCTTCCTGGGACTCCAGACCTGTCCAAGAGACGAAGCCAGAAAGGACAGAGCAGAGTGGAGGCAGCCCTGGGGGCCTGTCTGCATGTTTGCACTCTGGGTGACGTGGAAGTTCAGGGGCCCAGGCACGTGGGAGAAGGAAAGGGTGAAAAGTGAGAAAGAGAAACAAACCAAACGGTGGTGGTGGGGGGGGACCAGGTAGGGGAAGGAGGGAGGGGAGGAATGGGTGTGTGACTTGTATTTCAAAGCAAGCGCTCCCTGGAGGAGCAGATGTTTGGAATAATGGAGGATGGGCCCACACAGAACAAACGTGGGCCTGGCCTTGCTGGGAAAACAGGTGCCACTAAAAGAAATGGGGAATTTGGAAGGGAAAGTAACTTGAGGTAGGATCGAGTGAACACTCGGAGTTCTATACACTCTTTAAAACAACTCTAAGAAGTAGGTATCTAATTCCCACTTGCCAATATTCAGTAGTAGGCGACCAAGATGCATTTGCCACTCAAGACAGTTCGATTCTGCAGTCCTGTTTTTTAGTTTCAGACATGGGGAGTCTGGAGTTCTGATGTGAGGGCAGACATCCATCGCTGTGAGAGAGCTGAAAACACAGAGCTCACGATGGAAGTTGGGACTAGAAATACCAACTTGGAGAGTCATCTTCCTTATGGTGAGACTCTCAATTCCCCAGCAGAAAAGAGGCAGAGAGCAGGGCAGAGCGCCAAGAAAAGGACCTGAGGGCCTCCCACAGCACAGTGAAAAGGGGAAGAGGAGTGGGTGAGACCGGGGAGACCCAGGCAGCTCGGCAGGGACTACTGAGGGGAGAGGGGAGAGATCCCTGATGGGGGAGATCTCTGAGCCAGCACACTTTAACTGGCAGGTCAATTTAGTGGGCTTTTTTTTTTTTTTTTTTAATGAAACAGGACAGAAGTAGAAAATTTTGTCACAAGTACTATTTTGTAGAAAATAATAGTAAGCACTGTTTCTTGAAACTTTGTTTTACTCTTGTGTACGTGTGTCCTGGGACTTGAAACAAATCATACTTCTAATTGTAGATCGTGCAAAACCGTGTCACCTCCCCACCTAACGCAGAGCTGAGACCTTGAAGGGTGGGGAGGGGGCGCGGAGGGGAACAGCTGAGCCACAGAACGGAGTGGAAGGCCAGGGGAGGCAAGAGGGACCGAAGGGCGAGCTCCAGAAGGAGGGCTCGGGTCTCAGCGCGGGGCCGGGTGTGCGCGTGCAGGACGGGGCAGGCGTCTGACCCGTCACTCGCGGGGGCGGGGGTGGCCCGGAGACGGGACCGCCTGTGGGCGAGCACGTGACAGCTGCGTTCCCCACCACAGTGTTCCTGCCCCGGGACCGGGCCCACAGCGTCCTGCAGAGAGTCCGCAGGGCCAACTCGTTTTTGGAGGAGGTGAAGAAGGGAAACCTGGAAAGGGAGTGCCGAGAGGAGGCCTGCTCGTATGAGGAGGCCCGCGAGGTCTTCGAGGACACGGAGAAGACGGTAAGGGGCGGCGCGGCCAGGACGCACTTACAGGGCTGCGGGGGCTTCTGAAGCGCTGTCAGGTCCACCTTAAAACGCAAAATGTTTATCTAAGAACGCGCTGTCGGCCTCGGCAGTGCACAAGGACCCCAGGCCCCGGCGCTTCGCCCAGACGCTCAGCCGCCGTCATACTCGCCAACGGGTTCTGGTCCTGAGACCGCAGGGCGGGTCGGTGCGCAGGCGCAGGACGAACGCGGCGTCGAGGCCCCGTACCGTGCCTGCGCGGCGGCGGCGGCGGCGGCGGCGGCGGCGGCGGCGGCGGCGGCGGCGGCGGCGGCGGCGCGAAAGCACCCGCCCCTCCCCGGAAGAGGTGGGGCCTCCGATGCTGCCCCGGAAGTCTCTGAGGTCCGTTAGCCACCTCCCGTCGTGCTGTCGTGTGGCGCTTTGCGTCAGGCCGTGGCGCGGCTTGGCTGCGGTGCAGGGGCCGAGGTGGAGGTGGACGGCCGCGAGCCAAAACTGAGCAACTGCGAGCTGAAGACGCCTGAAGGCTGAGGAGAAAGTGGCGGAGAAGGAGGCCAAGCAGGAGCCCACGAGAGACAGCCTGGCCGCAGATGGCGGACCTGTCCACACCTCGGACAGCGGGCCCATCCACACCGCGGGCCCGCAGTGGAGTGTCCAGCGGAGTCTGGGCGCTGGGGGACCCCTGCCACTCAGGCTCGTGTAGACTCCCGCCTGCTCGCGGCAGCGTGGACGCCACCGGCCTGGCTCGCCTTAAAGGTGGCAGAAGAGCTGTGCCCTTGGAGGACAGGTCCACTTGCAAGCCATGGCTGAGTGGAGAAATGCTAAGTCGGAAGAAGAATTTACTCCAGTCTATAGCAGACTGCCTTGTGGAGTCCAGAGAATCCTGGGAAGAACGAGGAGCAGAGCCGAGAGTCCCTGAGCTCCACAGACTCGCATTACTGTCTTCTTGCTCCCATGGGCACCTCATCCCCCTTTGGCCGAAAGGCGAGGAAAGGCGGTATCATCGGAGATTCTGACTCCAGCCAGAGTGACTTTGTGAGGAAGAAGTGTATCCCGCACGCCAAGGTGATCACGTGTAGAATAAGTTTCTTGGAAGAGTTGGGGTTCCTAGATGAACTTCCCATGCTGAATGCTGCCTCACGGGGAGCTGTGACCAAGCTTTCCATCACCTGGCACAGCAAGTTGGACATGAGCTACGTGTAAGAACTGCTCCAGAACTCCAACTGTAAAATGCTGGTAGTTGGTGGCATTGACTGCGTGTGTGATGTTGGATGCCAGTTCCAGACGGTTTGACTGGAACTCACCACTCGTGAGTTTTACCTGGCGGATTATGATCTCGTGAAATCATGGATGTCATATCAGGGATGCTGAACATGTTATGGGCAGTTACAAGACCACCCACCATCCAGTCAGCCCAGCAGGCCAAACCCATGAGATGGACTCCACCCCACCCTTCTGGAGAACGAGCACAATAGAAGGGCTCAAGAAAAACCTGGGAGTGAAGCTGCCGGAAACTAACCTCTTCAGAACGGAAGAGACTGAAAAAATTATTGATCACATCTGTGTCGCAAAAACTGCTGCATGTCCTCAACCTCAGACCACAGGCAGACTCCTTGCTAAAGTTGTCAGAGTCCCTGAAAGTGGCTTGCAGCAGTGACCCACTCGTCGGTGATCGCCCACAGATAACGGCCAGACAGACTGCTCTGGGCCTCACTGAGCAGGTTGAGCTGCTTGTCATGAGGAGGGAGGTGTGCAGTGCTTACACTGGGTTACACAGTCCCATACAGCGGCCAGAGGCTTTTAAACAACAGGCCAGAGCCACCAACGAGGATGATGTTCATAGATGAAAACTTCTATCCCGCCTGGAATCCAGGCCGCCCCCCCTCCATCTGGCTGTGGCATGGACATTGGCTGCATCACCGTGTTTCTCACAGTCTACGGTAACATCAAGGAAGTACTTCTGTTTCCCGCCATGAAACCTGAAGGTAAGGAGAATGTGGCCACCACTGATACATTGAAAAGCACAATAGTTGGCACTTCTGTCTAGAAAATGATAATTGGTAAGTTGTATGACTCAGACATCTTTGCATTCCTGCAAAAGGTCAAGGTCTGCAAGGGAATTCTTGTGTTGCTATCCATTTGACTACCGTAGTTCATTTCAGCCACCAGAAGAGAGAAGAGGAATTAAGAATTCATTTTTACTCCTTGTTACCAAGTGAATGATTTATCTCTTTTAAAAAGTTATTCATAATTTCAGGAACAGTTTTTATTTTTAAATGTTCCTTTAATTCACGTACATGTAACAGTTTTTTTAAACTATAAAAATAATTGTAGTGCCAAGTTCATGTGCTGCCTTTTTCCTCAGCATCATTTCCCAAACACTCTTCCTTACTTCCTTAGAACTATGATACTTATAATTTTAAAGAGCTAAGTTGTTTGTTTGTTTGTTTGTTTTGGCCATGCTGCACAGCTTGTGGGATCTTAGTTCCCCAAAGAGGGTTTGAACCCACGCACTCAGCAGTGAAAGTTCAGAGTCCTAACCACCGGACCGCCAGGGAATTCTCTAAATAATCCACGTGTCAAAGAAGAAGTCTCAAGGGAAGCTAGAAAATACTTTCAGGACTTCCCTGGTGGTGTAGTGGTAAAGAATCCACCTTCCAGTGCAGGGGACGTGGGTTCGATCCCTGGTTGGGGAACTAAGGTCCCACATGCTATGGGCCAGCTAAGCCCACACGCCACAACTACTGAGCCCACGCGCCTCAACTAGAGAGCCCACATGCTGTAAACTACAGAGCCCACATGCTCTGGAGCCCGTGCGCCACAACTAGAGAGAGAAAACCCACACGACACAACTAGAGAGAAGCCCGCGCACCGCAACGAAAGATCCCGCGTGCTGTGACAAGGATCCCGCATGCCGCAAGTAAGACCCAACACAGCCAAAAATAAAAATATATATAAATAATTTTTTTGAAAAAAGAAAAGAAAATACTCTCAGCTGAACAAAAATGAATATATAACATACAAAATCTGTGAGATGCAGCTAAACAGTGCTTATTGGGAAATTTATAGCATGAAATGTTTTTATAGGAAAAGAAGTTCTCAAATTGATAATCTAAGCTTCCACCTTAAGACACACAGACAAAAAAAAGGCAAAATAAATTCAAAAGAGGACAAATCAATAAAATTGAAGAAATAATTTGAAATAATAGAGAAAATCAGGAAAACTGATAAAATTTAACAAGATTGGCAAAAAAAAGCACATGAATTGTATCAGGAATGAAAGAAGAGATATTACTACAGACCCTGCATATGTTAAAAGGATAATAAGAGAATACTATGAACAACTCCACGCACAAATTTGGATGGAATTTTACAGTTTGGATGAAATGGACCAATTCCTCAAAACCATGAATCACCAAAACACATAGTACGACAGAGATATCCGCAAATTCAACTTCTTAGTTAAAAACCTTCTGTAAAGGAAATGTCCAGGTCCAGACTGTGTCACTGGTGAGTTTTACCAAACATTTAAAGAAGAAATAACACCAATTCTGTGTAATCTCTTCTAGAAACGAAAAGGGAACACTTGTAAGTTTGTTTTCTATCAGCATTACCCTGATGCCAAAACCCACAAAAACAGAAGAAAGAGAAAAAGAGGGAAGAAGGGAGGGAGGAAGGTAGAAAGAAAGAAAGCTATATAACAACATTTCTCATGAACCTCTTATAAAAATTCTCAACAAATTATTAGCAAATTGAATAAAGCAATATATGTTAAAAAAGAAGAATACACAATGACCAAGTGGGTTTATCTGGGGCACACAAGGCTGGCTCAGTATTTGAAAATCAATAGTGTAATCCACCAGTTTAAAGAAGAAAAATCCACATAATCATATCAACTGATAGAGAAAAAGCACCTGACAAGATTCAACATCCATTCATGATAAAAAACCTTTCAGTGATTTCCCTGGTGGTCCAGTGAGTAAGACTCTGTGCTCCCAATGCAGGGGGCAGGGGTTTGATCCCTGGTAGGGTTATGAGATCCTGCACGCATGCCGCAACTAAAAGATCCCACATGCCGCAACGAAGAACCAGTGCAGCCAAAAGTAAATAAATATTTAAAAATAAATATTTTTAAATAAGTAAATAAAACAATTATTTAAAAAGAAACCTTTCAGCAAGCTACAATTAAAAGGGAACTTCTTCAACATGATAAAGATTATTAACAAGGAACCTACAATTGATATCATGGTGAAAACTGAATGCTTTCCCTCTAATACTGGGAAAAAGGCAAGGATGTCCATTTCTGATACTCCCAATTCAACATTGTACTGGAAACCCTAGCCATAAGGAAGGTATAACAATAAACCAAGACAAAGACATAAAACTCCCTATTTGCAAGTAACATGATTATCTACATAGAAAATCCCATGCACTCTGGAAAAACTACTCCTAAAATGTATGTGTCTAGCGAGGTCACAGAATACAAGGTCAGCACACAAATATTAATTGTATTTCTGTGTAGTAGTAATGTGCAGTTAGAAACAAACAAAAAAATTAATGCCACTTACTGTTGCTCCAAAGAAAAATATCTATGTGTAAATCTAATAAAACACGACCTGTATGCTGAAATCTGCAAAACGCTAACGAAAGGAAGAGGACCTAAATAAATAGACATAGAATGTTCATGGTTTGAAAGACTTAACATATTAAAATATTGACTCTTCCCAATTTGATATATAGATTTAATGCGGTGCCAAACTTCCATCAGATAAAGACAAGTCGATTCAATATTTGTAATATGGAAAAACAAAGGAATTAGAATAGCTAAAACAATTTTGAGAAAGAAGATAAAATTGGAGGAATCACACTACCTGATTTAAAGACTTACTGTAAATCTACATTAATCATAGAGATAAGGGACTTGCTTGGTGGCGCAGTGGTTAAGAATCCGCCTGCCAGTGCAGGGGACACAGGTTCAATCCCTGGTCCCAGAAGATCCCACATGCCGCGGAGCAGCTAAGCCCATGCGCCACAACTACTGAGCCCGAGTGCTGCAACTAGCCTGTGTGCCTAGAGTCCATGCTCCGCAACAAGAGAAACCACTGCAGTGAGAAGCCCATGCACCGCCTCGAAGAGTAGCCCCTGCTCACCACAACTAGAGAAAGCCCGCGCACAGCAATGGAGACCCAAAGCAGCCAAAAATAAATAAATAAATAAATAAATAAATAAATAAATAAAATCGTAGCGATATTGATGTGTGGTATTGGTAAAGGGATAAACACATAGATCAAAAGAACAGAATAGAAAGTCCATAAATAGACCCATGCAAATATGGCCAGTTGATTTTTTTTTTTAATATTTATTTAGGCTGTGCCGGGTCTCATTGCAGCACGCAGGATCTTCGTTGCCGCATGCGGGATCTTTAGTTGCGGTATGCATGCGGGATCTTTAGTTGTGGCATGCATGCGGGATCTTTAGTTGTGGCATGCATGCGGGATCTAGTTCCTCTACCAGGGATCGAACCTGAGCCCCCTGCATTGGGAGCACAGAGTCTTACCCACTGGACCACTGGGGAAGTCCTTGGCCAATTGATTTTGACAAAGGTGCATAAGCATTTCAATAGAAAAAGAATTCTCTTTCTCAATAAATGGTATTGGAATAATTCTACATCTGTATGCAAAAAAAGGTCAGCTTTGACCTAAACCTCACAACTATACAAATATTATCTCAAAATGGACCATATAGCTCTAAAGATAAAACAGGAAACTTTTAGGAGAAAATTTTCATGACAGAAAGTTAAGTTAGGTAAAAATTCTTAGACGTGACACCAGAAGTATAATCCATAAAAAGTATATAGATAAATTAGACTTATTCTAAATTTAAAACTTTTGCTCTGTGAAAAACATTAAGAGAATGAAAATACAAGCTATTGACTAAGAAAATATTTGCAAATCACATATCTGCCAAAAGTTTTGTGGTCAGAATATATAAAGAACTCTCACAAGTCAACAGAAGAAAATAAACAACCCAATTAAATACAGTGAGTTAAAGATTTCAACAGACACTTCAGCAAAGAGGATACATGGATGGCAAATAAGCATACGAGAAGATATTCAATATTATTAGCCATTACAGAAATGCAGATTAAAACCATGATGAGGGACTTCCTGGTGGTCCAGTAGTTAAGACTCCATGCTTCCACTGCAGGGGGCATGAGTGCAATCCCTGGCCAGGGAACTGAGGTCCCACATGCCGCAAGGTGCGCCCCCCCCCCAAAAAAAAAAAAAACCCACAACGAGATGCCACTACACACCCAGAATAAAAACCAAGTGCTGGTGAAGATGTGGAGCGACCACAGCTCATACACTGCTGTGGGCACGCAAAACGGTACAGCCAGTCTGAAAACCAGTTTGACAGTTTCTTATAAAGTTACCATGTGACTCAGCAATCCCATTCTTGGGTATTTACTGTAGAGAATTGAAAACTTTTTCAACAAAACCTGTACATAAATGTTTATAGCAACTCTATTCATAATTGCCGAAAACTAGAAATAGCACAAATGTCCTTTGTCGGGTGAATGGATAAACAAAGCGTGGTACGCCACACAGTGGGACACTGCTCATCAGTAACAGAGCACAAACTACCGACACGCACAGTAACTCGAATGAATTACTATGCTTAATGAAGGAAGCTAGTTTCACAAGGTTATATCACGTATGAGTCCATTTACAGGACATTCGCAAGAAGTCATGACTGTAGTGACGCAGAGCAGACTCGTGCTGGGCATTCGGAGCGGGGGTGGCCAGTGGCTGGCAAGGCTGGGGGAGATGGAGCTGTTCTGCGTCTCGGTTGTGGCGGTGATTATACAAATCTATACATGTGTTGGCTTTTATAGAATTGTACACCAAAGTCAGTTTTACTGTGTGATAAATTTTTAAATAAAAAATTTAAAAGACAGTGTAGTCATTTCTTAGGCCTTCTGTAACAAAGCACCCCAAATTGGGTGTCTTAAAACAACAGAAATTTACTCTCTCACAGTTCTGGAGACCACAAGTTGAAACCAAAGTGTCACCAGGCTTGGTTTCTTCTGGAAGGTCTGAGGGAGGATCTGTTCCATCCTCTCGCCCAGCTTCTGGGGGCGACCAGCAGCCCTTGCTGTTCCTTGGCCGGTAGATACATCACTCCACTCTCTGCCTGCACCTTCACACAGCCTTCTCTCTGTGTGGCCTGTGTGATATTTTATGTCTCTTGTAAGGACACTCTCATTGATTGGGGGTCCACCCTAATCCAGTACGAGCTGTTCTCGATCCATAACTTAATGACATCTGCAAAGACCCTCTTTCCATTAAAGTCAAATTCTGAGGTTGCACCTAAGTTGGGGCCGGGGAGTAGGGGAGACACTAATTAACCTACTATAGATAGAAAAAAATTGTTTTAAGACTATGAACATTTCTTTTCAGTGTTACATAGGCCCTTGATGCCCTATTTTAAGCTAATTACCAATTATCTTTTTTTTCAAGTAACATAATGATTATTCTCCAAGCATCTGATCCTGTTTTGAATCTTTGACCCAGGTATCTTAACGTAAAACCACTTTATTGATTGGCTTGGGGGTCGCAAATAGAGCAAACCATTTTTGGTACAATCCATTTCTTGGTAATTAATTTGAAAATAAATTTTCAATATTTAATAAAGTGCAATTAAGATGATCGAGCATGGCGTCGGGGAAACATTTCGTAATATTAAATGATTCATATTAATCTTAAATTGATATACATGTGGGTCTAGATGTAATATGTGTGAAGTATAACACTGATTCTTCATATAAAAGCCTGGATATAGGTATTGATTTAAGAGATAGTAAAAAATTATATGATAGTGTTGTATATGATGAAATTAAAATACTTTGTCTTAGAATTACAGTTATTTGTCATTATGAATTTATTAGTGTTTGCATGTGATACATAAAGTGTACGGTTTGCTTCTGAATCTAAGCAATTACTTTAGAGATTTTACTTCAATTGCTGTTGTCTCAGCACAGTTTCTCCAAACTGAGATCAGTGAAAAACAAACAAATAAAACCTATATAGAAACTTTTGTGGTTCAAGAAAAGTAATCTAATTTCGAATTATTTAACAGTTGAGGCAAATAGTGTGAAAATCTTGATTGTGATCATACCGTTAGTGATTTTGCTAGGATGAAAGTTAGAAAAGTACATTTAATATTACAAAATGTTTCCCAGATGCCATGTTCAACTGTGTGAGCAGGCAAGAAAATGGACGCTAGGCTGTATTGGGATATGATCATTTATTACACAAACATGTATTGTATTAAAAAAAAAAGATGAATGAAGCCACAGCTTTACAAATGCAGGAGATCTGAAAACATTTCCCTTTCAGGTTGAATAGTTCTAGGGCATTTTGTTCCAGAAAATGACCTCTGCTTGGGAAATAGCCTATTTGCTTGAGTTACTAGATTGTCGCTGTTATTGGTGTAAAATGTCTCTTTTCCATAATGCATTAAAAATTTTTTTTCCCTTTTAGAATGAATTCTGGAATAGATACAAAGGTGAGATGTCTTCTGTTTCAGTCTTGAGTGAGAGGGGTTCATCAGGGTATTTAAATCGGGAGAGATTGTATTCAAACTTTGAAGATTTTCCTGAATTTCCTTTCTGTTCCTGTTTAAGTTTTACTTATCTAAGACTTTTCCCCTCTGAGTGGTTCCATAATAGTGATTGTAAAATAGTTTTTTATAGTAGCTTTATACTAATTCTAGTTTTGTTACTTATATACATTTAAATCGGTTCATTCCCATTTGAGGATACCAAATTCCATGATAATTTTTTTAAACCCAAGTATATTAGGTAGAAACAAAAAATAAGAGTCTGAAACACTGGGTCCTCTCATAAGGTAACCACCTTGATTTAATGCTTATAGCGTCTGAAATGGTATTTATCATAACTAATGTTTTCATTCTGGTAACAGTATTCAGGTTTTTCAGAATGACAACTGGACCTGTCTCTAAATTGTATTGTACAAATGCCCCTAGAAATGTGAAGTCCCATGTTAGTGCTGTACAGGAACTTTTCCTTCTCCTTTTACACCCAAACCATTGGAAATAGGAACCGTCTTGTCGATGCCCAGCCCAGAAACAAGTGTCCAGCAATCACTTATCCTCCTTCCTTCCAGCTGACCCCATGTGGTCACCAGCACAGGGCTCCGCTCTGTGATGGAAAAACGTTGTCAGTGATTGTAAGAACATGGTCAGAGGTCTCAGCAAAAATTGGAAAACTCAGCAATCCAGCTAGATAGAGGCATCACGTGCACGTAGCCACAAAGCTTAGTGGGGGGGCGGTGGCGGGGGGTGGGGGGCAGTGGTAACGAAGTCCAGACAGGACAGCTTGTTTACAGGAAAACAGGAAGAATCCCAGGTTCATTCAAGTTAGCTGAGAACTGGGTGCCAGAATCAACCAGCAAAATCGTTTCCACGATGAGGGGAATTGCCTGCAAGCTGTGGTTTCCAAATGTTTTCTGCGCAGATGGTGACCAGTGTGAAAGCCGTCCTTGCCTGAATCAGGGCATATGTAAAGATGGCCTCGGGGAATACACATGCACCTGTTTGGAAGGATTTGAAGGCCAAAACTGTGAATTATGTGAGTTCCTCTTCTTGGTGGACCTTCAGGTCAGAGCCCCCTGCCGAGGCCAGGTGGGAATGCGGGAAGAAGCTAGAGGCCCAGGGAAACCCTCTCCGGTCACGTGGGCTTCAGCCTGTGCTCCGTGAGGCTGTGCCGCTGCAGGCAGCCGAACATGAGTCAGAGTCCCCAGCGTGGAGGACGGGATACCGGGCACTCCTCTGCCCCTCTGAGGAGCGGCTGTGGAATGAACGTTCCCGAAGGGTGGGGCCCCTTCACCTGGAAACGAGAACCGACGTTTCTTTCCTTGGAGGAGGATGTTTCTCCTGCTTGTCAGGATCCTGGAAATTCGTGCGAATGTCAGTGCTGAATGATCGGGATTGTCCAATTCTATAACGTTATTATATAAACATTTGGTACAATTAATTCTGCGTGGAAAACCACTGAGTTTTCCTGATACAGTGATTAACTTGCAATGAAAATTAGGTTAGAATTAGGCCAGTTTCTCCCTGAGGAGAAAAATTCAAGCTTCTTTTCAAATTTCTTAATCTTTAACCTTCAGCGCATGCTCTTCGATTGGATACTTCTGAGTTTTCCCCAGTGGGAGAGTCAGTCGTGCACCCTTCCATCCACCGTCCAGAGCAGCTTCCCCAAATACCGTTTTGTTGACGCTGGGGCTGTCAGGAATGTTTTCTAAAATTTCTTTAATGTTTGCCCCGTAACTATTCTTTCATCAAAACCCAGGGGCGAAATGTAGAGTCAGCTGCCAGGGCGGCATGACTGGTGAGTCTGGGGCCTGATGTCCGGTGCACGTAGGCACAGTCCGGCGGTGAGGGCCCCTGTGCCCGGTGCCTCGCGGGACCTGGACGGCGCTCCTGGGGGCTGGGTGGTCTCCACCCCTTTACAAGGGACGCGACAGGCCGTGGGGTTTAAATAACGTGCCCAAATCACACAGCCGGAGACCGACGGCCAACTGGGAGCCGGCCTGAGTCCGGGACGTGGCTACCACCCCTCCTTCCCGCCGCACGGGAGCCAGACCCCCGTCTGGGGATGGACCCCAGGTGCTTTATGCCACGGGGGACTGAGGCCTCAGAGTGGACGCCGTGGTCTACGCTCGGCTTGGCCTGAGCTCCCACCTCGCTGGCCAGCGCCACCACGCCCTTCTTAGGGCTGAACTTGAGACCCTCCAGCCTCCAGGCCTTCCCTGGGCTTGTGTGGGCTCCCTGGCCCCCGGGGCCCCACGTGGGCGGGGGAGGGGCCTGCCCGGGGCGCCGGCTGGTGGGCACCGTGGCACTGGCGGGTGACGGCACGTCCCAGGAGGGCCGCACCCTCAGCTTCCCGGCTCTTCCGCAGCCACGCGTGAGCTCTGCAGCCTGGACAACGGGGGCTGCGACCAGTTCTGCAGGGAGGAGCGGAGCGCGGTGCTGTGCTCGTGCGCCAGCGGGTACGACCTGGGCGACGACGGCAAGTCCTGCGTCTCCACAGGTAGGAGGCGCGCAGGCTGGGCTCCCGGTGGGGCTCGTGGTTTGGAGACAGACCCACTGTTTCTGTGACCCGCCTGAGAAACGGGCCAGTGCTGTCAGCTCTCCTGGGGGCACGTGGAGCATGAGGGTACCGCGTGGGGGTCTCTTTGCCCAGTGCCCGGCTCGCAGCGAATCCCAAGTGGCCGCTTTGCAGCTGCCGCGATGGTGTCCCCGTCCCTCTCGGAAGGGCAGGGCGTGGGAGGCTGCAGTTTCAAGGGCCGGAGCCGTGGGCCGGCCGAGGAGCCGGGGAGGGGGGGCAGGGGCCAGAAGGGGAACCCAGGGCCCTCCAGCACCGTTTTGGGTTGTGTGGGTCCCGATGTTAACAGAAGGTTTTTTCCGTGATGAAAGCCAGATGCCATGCATCTGGCCCAGAAGCTCACGGAGGGCTGAGTGAGGGCCTGGGTCCTGGGGGTCCTGGTGGTGGAAGAGGCCCCGTCTCACACCCCGTGGGGAGTCCTGCCTGACCGAGACTCCTCTGCTGTGGGGCGGGGGCCGGCCGTGCCCCTCTCAACTCGGGCTCCTTCTTGGGGTGACCCCAGCTCCTCCTCCAGCAGGCCCCAGCTGGCCCGCAGCCTTGGCATTACCTGGGGTGGTGAGGAATGCAGAGTCCCGGGCCCACTGTAGAGGTGGGCATATTCCAGGGCAGTGGCAATTGTGTAAAATTAAATCTCTCAACAGGTAGAGGACAGTGAGATTTACATTTCTATTGGTAATGAGATTTTTTTTTTTTTTTTTTTTGCGGTACACGAGCCTCTCACTGCTGTGGCCTCTCCCGTTGCGGAGCACAGGCTCCAGACGCGCCGGCTCAGCGGCCACGGCTCACGGGCCCAGCTGCTCCATAGCATGTGGGATCTTCCCGGACCAGGGCACGAACCCATGTCCCCTGCATCGGCAGGCGGACTCTCAACCACTGTGCCACCAGGGAAGCCCCCCAAAAATATTTTAATTGAAGTCGTTGCTTGACATGCTTGCAAAATTTTTTTAATTCCAGGAATAATTACAGATCAATTTAAAATAAAGTTTGATGTTTGAAAATAAAATCAGGTAAACTACTTCCTGGTGCAGAAAGTTCTGTCCTAAGTCATGGACGAGCTGGTGCAGAACTTCAGGGCGCAGTGATCACAAATGCTAAGGCAGAGGCGGCTGGCGTGGGGAGAGCTCTCCTCCGCGAGTGAGCGAGCGAGCACACTCCCAGCGCACCCGTGGGCCCTGCGGGGCAAGCGCCACCAGAACACACACGGGGGACGGCCTCAGATGTGCGGCCCCCAGCTCCCCTGCCTCTGTTCTGCTTCGCCCCCGCTCTGCCTCGGTTGCCTAGTTGGTAAGGATACGAGAGGGCGCTTTTTGGTCTTTCCTGGCCCCTCCCTTGCTTGGCGCTTGTAAGGGTCGCTGTCATCCTTCAGCTGTTCCTGACAAACCTCCGCATGCCGCTCGTCCTGCCCAGAACACTTCTTTCTCTTCAGCGTTTCATTAGGAGATGTTTCCAACACACAGCGGGGCTAAGAGAACTTTGGGGGTTGAGCGCCCCAGCCCCCCTGTCTGCCATCCTGGTCTCCACGTACCAGTCGTGTCCCCCGCAGCCCCACGGTCCTCCGTCCTGCCACAGCCACCCGACTTCCATAGGCGTCCCAGTAGACGCAGAGCCCCTTACACACGTCTGCACGCTGGCCGGCCAGAGGTCAGGGCTCCCACCCGCAGCCCAGCCCTAGCAGGACACAGGGCGCCCCACTCCCCCAGGGCCCGCTTCTCGGGCTCCTCCTCGGAGTGGCCTGCGTGGGCCCTGCAGGGAGGCCTCCGCGAGGCTGAGGCCCGACTGCCCTTCTTCCAGAGCCCTTCCCCTGCGGGAAGGTCACCCGGGGACGCGGCAGGCGGTCGGCCGCCCACGGCAGCGGGGAGGCCCCCGAAGCAGGCGTGCCGGAGCAGTACGACCTCGGAGACCTGGGCCCCACCGAGAGCTCCCTCCACCTGCTGGGCCTCAACGGGACAGAGCCCAGCTCCAAGGAGGACGAGAGCCACCTGATCCGCATAGTGGGCGGGAGGAACTGCGAAGACGGGGAGTGCCCCTGGCAGGTAACCGCGCGCAGGTCAGCGGCCGGGCGCCCGGCCCACGCGGGCCCGCAGCAGACTTGAGTGGGCGGCGGCGGAAGGAGCCGAGGTCAAAGAGGCCGGGCCTCTGCCCTGTCTGCCGGCCCCCGCTCCCGCCCAGGCAGAGAAGGGGCTGAAGGGGCTCCAGCTCGGGCGGCAGCGCGGGGGAGGGGGGGGCGTGGGCGGAGGGCGCTCCCCTGAGGCCTCTGCTTGCTCTTTGGTTCGACGGGAGGCAGAAAGAGTTGCTCTCCGTTTCATTTCTAATTTGGTAGACTTTTTTTACCCAAACACCCAAGTCCTAATGAGGCAGACGGTACCTTAGCAAAAAGTATATCCATCTGTTTTCAAAGGTAAAAACTCACTCTTTGGTTGTTGATTTGGACTAAAGTTGCCAGACTTAGCAAGTGAAAACACAGGTTTCCACTTAAATTTGAATTTCAGCTAAACAATAAATAAGTTTTAATGTATGTCCCAAATATCACACGGGACACACACTGAAAATGACTTGCTATTTACTTGAGTCAGATTTAACTGGGGGCCTCTATTCCACCCAGAACCCTCACTTGGACTTTAAGTGTCCAAAACCAAAATGCCTTCTCCTACAAGTAATATTCCCAGAGCTGCCGACAACCCTTAGGAATGACGTCAGCTGGCCCCCACCGGCTACAAGGCAGGTGTGCGCTTATCTGAATTATCACGAGCCTGAGCAAGGACACGCCAAAACCTAGTCACCATCCACGGAGAGCGTGTCGTGGGTCAGGGCTGCCTGGGTGTTGTGCGTGTGGGTCTGAAAGCACCAGGGCCTCTTCTCTCACGTGTGGCATCACGACCTAGGAAGGGAGGTGAGCCCCCCGCCAAATCCCCACAATTCAAGTTGCTGCGTGAGAGGGCCAGGAACGTGGTACCTGTGGAGCATGTGAATTCCCACCGGGAAAGGAGGGCGGCTCCCCACAGGGCGGGGGCGGACACGGGGCTCTGAGAGGGGCTCGCATGGGGCTCTCCGGGGAGCGGACAGGAGGAGCCTCACGGGAGGGTCCCCAGACTTGGCCAGTTGCCTCATGTCCGTTTCCAGGAAGGACGGTCAGTGTCCCAAGTCTTAGGAAGACTGACCCTCCTCACTTGTCCCACAAGTGGGGTTATGAGCTGATAAATTATGCAAAAACAAAAACAAAACATCACGACTTCATGCCAGTCATGAACGTCCTCCAAAGTTCTTTTAGAACTTGACATTGTTGAGAGTTTCATTAACCTGCCCCCTCTCAACCCACGGCTGTTGCTTAGAGAAGGGCGAGTCCCCAGAGAAGGGAAAGCAGAAAACGCTCTCTCGGCATCTGCCGGCCCAGCTCTCTGGGGAGAAGGAAAATAGGGGAAGGGTCTGTGCTCTCACTCGCCCAGTCAGCACCCCATCCCGGTGGAGTGTTCCCCGCCCCACGTCCTGTCAGGTCAGCCACGTGGATCCCGGGAACCGGCCTTGAATGGTAGCACCCGCAGCTGCGGGAGGGGGTCCGGACGGTGGAAGCGTCCCCAGGCCCAGCGTAGTAAGTGTCTCGTCCAGAGCCTGGCGTCTGCCTGGTCTGGGGCCTAATTCCCACCAGAGACAACAGACAGCAGTTCTTCTGCACATAGAGCTGCTGAGGGGCCTTCCGGAGCCGGGAAATACAGACGGGTAGGGGCTGGATCTGGGTGGGGAGAAGCCCCTCAGTTGTAGTGCTGGGTCCTCGGCAGGGCTGTGGGGTCCACGGTGGGCCCGCTCCAAGAACGGGTGGCGCGGGGCAGCACGGCCCCTGGGGGTGGGCGTGGGGCTGCGCTGGCCTGGTCCTCGTTCCAGCTCGAAGACCCCACGAGTCCTCCCGGGGGGCAGGCCCGCTGTGGTGGGGAGACGGGGAGGAGGCTTGGGCTAACGGTCTCAAAGTCAGGCTCCACCTGGCACCTCTGGCCCTCCCGTCGCAGGCTCTGCTCGTCAATGAGGAGAACGAGGGCTTCTGCGGGGGCACCATCCTGAGCGAGTTCTGCGTCCTCACCGCGGCCCACTGTCTCCTGCAGGCCAAGCGGTTCACGGTGAGGGTAGGTGAGTGCCGCTCACACCGTGCAGGGCCCCGGGTTTCAGAGGCACTAGGACTGACAGGCTGGCCGGAAACGCTAGTTCAAATACTGAGGTCCTGAGGGGGAGAGGGAGGCCGGGGGACGAGGGGCGCCCCTGCCCCCTGCACGCAGGGTCCGCCATGCCCTCTCCTCCGGGAAGTCCCCCAGAGCCCCCAGCCGTCTGAGCAGCCGCCACCACTGCCCCACATTTGCATCTGGGGGACTATTTCCTAACGTCCCCCTTCTCACCACACCCTAGAGCTGCTCCATGACAGTCCAGGGCGAGCCACGTGTCCGAGCCACGGCTGTAATGTCTAGCTTCCTAGTTACCTTACTTACGTCTTCTAGTTTTAAAGTCCACAGGTGATACTCATTTCGGTAACACACCTCATTACCCGGTATAGCCAAAGTAGTGTCAGTTTGACCTGTAATTGGCTTGTAAAGTCCTCTTGAGGTATTTTGAGTTAGTTTTTCATTCTGAGATTTGGCACTCATGGCACATGTGGGTTCTGCTCAGTGCCCACTTGGCCCCGTGGCTGGGGGCAGGTCCGGCGCCCGGCCCCACCCGCGGGCAGACCAGGGGAGGGTGGCCGCTGCCCCCGGCGGGGAAGCCGTAGGCTGTCACACTGGCCTCGCTCTAGTCGCCTGTATTTCACATTTCCTAGTGACCACGTGCCAATCTCTAAGCAGAAAAATAGTGGAACCGCTTTAAAGCGTCAGTGACGTGCAGGGCCTCGCGGCCCCCAGCTGACGGCCACGTCCCCGTCCGCAGGCGACCGGGACACAAAGAAGGAGGAGGGCAACGAGATGGCACACGAGGTGGAGGTGACCGTGAAGCACAGCCGGTTCGTCAAGGAGACTTACGACTTCGACATCGCGGTGCTGCGGCTCAAGACGCCCATCAAGTTCCGCAGGAACGTGGCGCCCGCCTGCCTGCCGGAGAAGGACTGGGCCGAGGCCACGCTGCTGACCCAGAAGACGGGCGTCGTCAGCGGCTTCGGGCGCACGCACGAGCGGGGCCGCCTGTCGTCCACACTCAGGATACTGGAGGTGCCCTACGTGGACAGGAACACCTGCAAGCTGTCCAGCAGCTTCACCATCACCTCCAACATGTTCTGCGCCGGCTATGACGCACAGCCCGAGGACGCCTGCCAGGGCGACAGCGGCGGCCCCCACGTCACCCGCTTCAGGGACACCTACTTCATCACTGGCATTGTCAGCTGGGGCGAAGGGTGCGCGCGGAAGGGCAAGTACGGCGTCTACACCAAGGTCACCAACTTCCTCAAGTGGATTGACAAGTCCATGAAAGCCGGGCTGGGGACAGGGGACGGGGGGGAGCCGCGCCCCCAGTGAAGCCCCCCACTGCCCCTCGCAGCCCCTGCCTCTCCCTCCTCTCAGCACCGGGGCTCTGAGCCGGCCTCCCTCCCCGCCGTGATTAGAGCTGGGTTGATTCCTTAACCTGCTTCTGTTTTTGCTCCACCGAAGTGGGAAATGAAGGTCCATTTGGAACCCGGGACCCTGCCTTCCCATCGCCAGCTGGGAGGTTTCAGGATTCGGGAAGTGCTACCCACATAGGATGGGCCAGGGCTCCCAGACCAAGTCCTAAAACTGAGGGGCCTTTTCTGTTCACAGCGCGTTTCTCTGTCCTGGAGGCCGCCAGCTGCCCCCCTGGCTGCTCACAACACTGCTGAGTAAACCAGCAGGGTTCTGGGAGCACAGGGGCGCCAGGGCCAGCCCCCCTCCCCAGGGTCGGGTGGGGCTTCCCCACACGTGCCCTCCTGGCCCCCAGACACCTCCCAGGAGAGGCAGGCTCCCTGGGAAGGCAGGGCCCAGCAGGGCTCGTCGGCAGGGACATTTTAATGTTGACCTAAAGACCGACTCTCTATGTGGCTTCACGGCTGCGTCCCCGGGGGCCCCACCACATGGGCTGCAGAGCCACGGGCACGACCCTGGGTGTGACTGTCGCCAGGCTGGGGCTCTGGAGTCTGCCTCTAGGCCACAGCCCAGAGCACGAACCCAGCTCTGGCTAGCCCCTGCCGCCCCCCTGCTACCCTGCTAGCGAGGTGTGTGCTGGGGGGCTGCAGGAGGGCCGCCCCTCCTCCAGTGGTCACAGCCCAGGTCGAGCCCTCCCGGCCGCACCAGCTCCAGGCCCTCAAGCCAAACAGCCAGGAAAAGCAGACATGCTTCTAGATAAAGCAGTCGCCTCAGACGGGACGTGCCGTGTTTCCCGGTACCGTTTGCATTTTGCGTAACTCGGCTAAGCAAACTTTCAAAGTTCCAGTAGGAGAGCTCTCAAGGTCACTGGCTGGGCAGTTGCGTAAACAGGAGATCTGCACGTTTGCAAAAATCAATGCGAACGGGCTTCCCAGAAACGGTCAAGCCAGAGGGTCTGTTTCTGCGCGTCCCGCCTTGACTTCCTCAAAGGGAACCGTCCCGCAGAGAAGGCCTCGGACGGCCAGGCCCTGCGTGCTGGGGACGGGGGTCTCTGTCCAGAGCAAACCTGGATGGGCTGTCAGCCCACAGGTCGCCTGGGGTCCGGAGAGATCTCTGGGGGAGCCCTCCTTCCCACCAGGCTGGCATATCTCACCAGCGGGGCCGAGCCCACAGGTCAGAGAGCAAGGGCAGCTGGGCACCTGGGAGTGGAGGGCAGAGGGGTCCCCACCGCCCGAGGCGCTGAACCTTCCCCGTTGGGAAACAGAGCTGGACTCAGTGAGGTTCCAGAGGGAATTCGGGCAGCGTGGTAGGGAGGCCTCTTGTCTGGTTCGCACAATGCTGGTTCCGTGGGCCCTGGGACCATGTGCCTCAAAGCTCGTCTCCAGGTGGACCTGAACCAGGCCTGTGCCCTGTGGGCACAGTCGGTCCCGCTCCACTGCATGTCCCCTAGAAAGTCTCCTCCGGGGACAGACGTGAGCAGGAAGCCGACCGTGAGGAACCACGGTGGGCGGTGGCGGTCAGGGTCTGACTGTCCCTCCCGAGAGTGAGGGACCGCTCATCGGCACCCGCGGTCCCTGAGGAGCAGGGTGAAGACACGCCTGGGACAGAGCCGCGTTTGGAGCGGGGAGGGCAGAGCAGCTGTATGGCAGCCGGGTGGCAGGGGGAGGGGGCGGGCTTAGAGAGCCGGAGACCTGCAGACACAGGGTCCCTGGAGGCCTCCGCCCGCTGCAGCTGCAGCCCCCGGCCCTTGGGGCTGGAGGGTGATGTTTCCGGTCTAGAATGATCCTCACTACAGCCACCATGAGACCCTGATGGAGGTACCAGAGCCCTGGGGAAAGTCATCCCGAGCATCGAACTTGAATTACAAACAGGACGGGGTAGCTCAGCATCAGGAGAGCCCGGGGCGCATCACCGAGTGGGGGTGTGTCCTCACCGACGATGCGGACGGGAAGCAGGGCTCCTGACAAGAACGGGGTTCAGCCCTGGTCGCCAAGGTGCCCACGTCAGAAAGAACAAAACAGCTGGGAAAAACACACTACACGAGCCTCCGAAGGAAACCAAGAGGATGCGGGGAGAGAGGGCACCGTGCGGGTGCTCCGTCAGGGGCCCCTTAACAGGAGGGAAGCCCGGTGTGCGGGCTGCCGGCGGAGGGAGGGAGAGAGACAGACAGAGACACAGAGCCGGAGACAGAGAGAGACTGAGAGGGACAGAGGCAGAGCGCCCCCGGGGGGCCCCGTGCTGACCCGCTCGGTGAGGGGGGATGAGTTTGCTGTCCCCTCAGACGGAGGTCAGAGTATCTACCCCCTCGTGGCGCTGAGCGAGGCTCTTCCCGAGCGCCCCCCAGGCCCGCTTCCCCGTGGCACTTGGTGCCCCGGGAGAGCTGGTCTCACCGGGAGGTGCTGGGCTCCCCAGCCCCTCACAGGAGCCCCGCTGGCCCGGCCTGGTGGGCGCCCGCCCTCGAGGGTCTGCCGTAACCCCCACCCCGCCCCGGGCAGGGGGTCGCTGCCCGGCTCTGTTCGGGTTACCCCCCCGCAGGGAGCCCCTGGGACCGGCTTGTCCAAGGCGGCCCACCGCGCTGTGCCGCCTTATCTGCTCGGCTTTCCGTGTCGGCGAAACGTGCCACTGTGTCTCCCCGCCCCCGCGGCCCAGGCCCGGTTCCCGACCCCCGACCTCCGACCTCCGACCTCCGACCTCCGACCTCCGACCTCCGACCTCCTCCCGAGGAGCCGCCCCAGCTCCGTCCCTGCCGGCCTCGGCCTTTCATCTCTCCGTCTCGCCCTCTCTTCGCCTTAAACGGAAAAAGACAGGACTGAAGCCTCTAGGACACCGAACTGCCCGCTGGCCTCCGCGGGCGGCCTTTCTCTGCGGGGCTGCTTCCCCGTCCGCACCCGCTCCGAGCCGAGCCGGGCGGGGCTCTGGCCGCGGGCTGAGCATGGCCGGCCCCGGGCCGCCGCTCGCCCTCCTCGCCCTCCTCGCCCTCCTCGCGCCGCGCGGCGCCCAGCCCGCAGGTAGGCGCCGCCTTGGGCATCCTTTCTGACTCAGGCTTGCGGGCGGGTGGGTCGCGGGCTTTTCCTGGGAGCCGAGGGCCCCCGGCGGGACCAGCATGACCTGAGCCCAGCGCCCGGTCTCTTCGCCGCTCGTGACGAGTATGTTGGAAGTGACCGTGTCCCTCGGGGTCCCCGGGGGCCCAGGTGGAGCCGGCCGCCGGGTCCGGGGCTCAGGACTCGGTAGCGCACGGCTTCTGGGGGAGCCGAGAGGGCACCCCAGCCCCTCATGCCCCCCACCCGCGGGCCTCTCCCCGTCCTCAACCTTCCTTCGCATTCAGACCCAAACCAGCGGCCTCAGATGGGGGCCCTGGGGCCCTGGAGCCCTGCCGCCCACGCGGCCAACGCGCCCCCGCACCCAACCGGCGGCCAAGGTCAGGTCGCCAGGAGCTCAAAACACACCAGACTGCAGAGGTTTAGCCCAGAAATCAGAATGCAAACTCAAATTAATAGTTTTTTTAACAATTGTTGTGTGTTGAAACAGAAGTATTTTGGATCTATTGGGTTAAATAAGTATATTATTTAAATGATCATAACCTCTTTCCTTCGATGTCCTAAATGTCCTGGGACACTCGTGACCACAGGGCCTGCAACCGCTTCTCTCGGCTGCTCTGCCCACCTCAGCCAAGGCTCCAGCCACTGCCGCCCTCCCTCCCTCCCTCCACGCAGCAGACAGGGTGACATCAGATACCTCTTACAGTCAGTCGAACCTTTAGAATAAAACCCAAAGCTCGGAATGAGGCCTCAGTAAGAGACACCCCCCCCCACCCCCGGCAGCACACAGCTCACAGCCGCGTACAACTGTGCACAATCGTGTACGAGGTAAACGGCCGAGGACTCGTGAAACGCTGTCCTGGAGGGGCCACAGATGAGATACCCAGAAAAACCCTCCCGGTAACGCTGAAAGCAGAGTATTTTATCCCATGTTTGCTACATGCCCCTGCCTGGCACGAGGGGAAAGACCAACGGGAGCAAAAGAATGAACGGGGTAGTGCAGCGCCCACCACCCTCGGCTCCCCGCAGCCCCAGGCGCAGAGCCTACACGGCGCGAGGGGACCCAGGAGGAGGCCCCACCCCCGCTCAGACCACGCTTGGCACCACGTGGGGGAAAGAGACCAGCTCCGCGGTGGGATGCTGGTGCTGGGTGGAGAAAGAGAAACCTCTCCGGAGAAGCAGTCGCTGCGGTCGGCCCAGGGGTCTGCGGCCGCTGCTTGTGACTGCAGTGACACCCCAACGATCCAGGGTCACGTCGGGGGGAGACATGGGTCCTCGTTGCCTCGGGCTCCCTTCTCAACCTGGGGCCCCTCATGGTAAAAGAAAACCCCAAACACACAAGGAAAGAAGACAACCAGAAACTTGCAGGAAAAAGAGTAGAATCAGACTCACAAAAACCTTGATACCCAGACACAGAACACAGGAGATGTGCTAGAGATACGGCAAGAAAACAGGAGACATTAAAATGCCCAAACAGATGTGAAAAAGAATCGAACAGAACTTCTGAAATGGTAAAAATATTCATTGGAATTTTAAAATCCATTCAATAAATGAATCAACAGAAAGCATTCAGGGAAAAGATTCTCCTTTACAGCAGAATGCCGATTAGTAAGTGTAGAAGGAAAGAGGGGTGTAAAGTCACTCTTCTGCAATTAAAATGGTAATAACTGATTCAGGAAAAACTACTTCATTGACGCTGAAAACACTCGGCTAAAGACTGTTGGGGGACAGGACATTCCTATCCCAAAACATCTTCCTCACAGTGGAGAAACCTGTGGACACCATCTATGCAGTGTCCCCCAAACTTCATGTTTACCCAGAACCTCAGAATGTGACCTTAGTTGCAAATAGGGTCTTTGCAGGTGTATTAATTAAGAGGAGATCATCCTCAGTTAGGGTGGGCCTTAAATCCAACGACTGGTGTCCTTATGAGGTGGCTCTACTCAGTCCTCCCCACTGTGATCCTCATCCTCACATTCCAGAATGACGCTTAGAGCTCCAGCCGTCACATCTGTGTCCCAGGTAGCAGGATGGAGAGAGGGACAAAGAAACGGCCAGGGGCCACGCCAGTTGTCTTTTTCAAGAAGGTTCCCAGGAACCTGCTGCCTAGCCCTTCTGTTTGCATCTTGGTGGCCAGCGCTCAGCCATGCAGCCACCCTTAGCGCCAGGGGAGTCTGTCCGCACAGCCGTGTGCCCAGCTAGAAATCGGGGGCTCTTGTCCTGGCAGAGGACTGCCCAGGGGGCAGCCTCTCAGGCCCGGTCTCCACCCCTTCCTCGCGGGCTCCCACCCTCCTGTTCTAAGTTCACTCCTACTCACCTGGCTGCACGTAAGGGGCCCGGGGCCCAACGTCGTGGGGAGCAGGAGGTAAACTTCTTCCCGGGTCTGAGGGTCAACCGTTGGGTCTGCTCCTCCCAGCACCGCAGAGCCTGGCCCTCAGGATGCGGGTGGGAGTTCTTGGGTTGCCCGCCCACGCTGAGGCGCCTACACGCCTGTCTTGCTCTGCAGTGTTTCTTCCCACCTCAAAAGCAAATGAAATTCTGGTGAGACGGAAACGAGCCAGCTCCTACCTTTTGGAAGAGCTCTTTGAGGGAAATTTAGAAAAGGAATGTTACGAAGAAATCTGTGTCTACGAGGAAGCACGAGAAGTATTTGAAAATGACGCATCCACTGTATGTATCCCCCCTGCCAAAGACTCACACGCCTTCTGATTATTCCGCTGCCTTAGAGGACATATTTTCTCAAAGAGGCTGAACTAAATTAATTAACCTATTTACTTACGTGGGAGGTTGATCTGATCCTAATTGTACAGATGAGGAAACAGAGACACAGAAGTGAAATCACTTTCCCCAGCCAGTCAGTGGGGCGCCCGGGATGGCAGCTCAGTCCCACCACCTAAACTCTTCAGATTAAGTAAATTAGCACATCGAGTAGGCGGACTCCTCACGGAGGTCACTCAGCTTGGCAGGACACTGACGGAATTTAGTATTTTTAATAAAGATGTAACTGTTTCAACGTATCAGCGACGCGAACGTCCTCCCTAGGGTGCCTGCATGGTAAGAACGTCTCTCATAATCTATAACCTGGATTACAAGCGACAACACATACACTCCAAATAATACAACTGAGAACTTGCCATTCTCAATTACTCATAAGCTTATCAATCAGTAAACAGAGGGGCTGAATGTTTGTGTGTAAATATTTCAGAATAGTAAAATACGTAATAAAGACTTCCCAGTTCTACATATTAAAGCAGCGATATTTAAAGGTGATTCTGAACAAAATGTTGACCCGTTTCTCTAATATATTTTTAAAGTATTTTAAAATCATAATTTCTTAAACGCCCATGTATAAGAAAATGATCTTTAATCAAACGAAGAGAAATTAAAACTTCCTGGTAAAGTTGTGCTTGAGTTGTTAGAAGTCCGAGTATGATTTGGGGAGATGCAATTACTTATATGTTTACCCTCCAGGCCTTAAGTCTGAGTAATTCTCCTAATTTTAGATACCGCCACCCCAAATTAACATTCCCCCCCACATTTTTAATCCTTGTTGAATTGGCTTATAAAAACAGAAAAAGTGATGTGAATTTTTTACATCTGCCTCAGGCACTCTGCAGAGTGGGGCCATGGAGACAGGCCCGGGAGGGGAAAGGGCCTCGCGAGGCCGCGGTGTTTGTGCCACGTCTTAGACTGTTTTCCCTTCCTCAAATGGGTCACCGTAAATAAATACTGAATGGGACATGGGACATGGGTGTATTAAAGATGATATTAAGTAGATGTAAAGAATTTTACGTTCTTTGTTTCAACCAGTATTTTCCTACGAAGTGAATAAAAATCAACACTTTCTTATTTTCAAGCCGGGCCACAGGAGAAAACACGGAACACAGACGTCCCATTTGTAACACTTTTATGTTTCTCTTGTACAGGATGAATTTTGGAAGACATATCTGGGTAAGTGCCTCCTCCACCTACTCCAGGATTCTTTCCTCTTCTCCTCCCTTTAAGGTCAGGGGAGGCAGTTGGCTCACGAGGGCTGCTAATTTGAGGCCAGTGGATTCCAGATTTCGAGCCTTGGGCTCCTGGAACCCCTGACCCAAAGGAAGGGCCTGGCACTGCCCGAGGACGAGGGTGGGAAAGGCCCCGGGGTCCCGCCGGGATCAGGGGGAAGCTGGAGCGGCCTCCCGGGCTCCCTTGGGCCTCGTGCTGAAGGGTCAGACCCGGTTGAGGGAGGCGAGGCTTGGGGGATGCTGGGCGTCCCTGCGGGGACCAGTGACGGGAGAGCTCGAGGAGGCGCCGGCGCTGGTCACGTGGCCGCCCAGCAAGGAAAGGGGGTCCTGGAGGGACGTCGGAGGGTGTTACCCGCAGGGTGTCCTCACGTCCCTATCGGCAGGCGGCTCCCCGTGCGTCTCCCGGCCCTGCCTCAACAACGGGTCCTGCCAGGACAGCATCCGCGGCTACACCTGCACCTGCGCCCCGGGCTACGACGGCCGGGACTGCGCCTTCGGTGAGCCCCCCGACCCCCGCCCGGCCTCCTGCCCCGCCCCGGCCTCCGCCCCCGCCCCCTGACCCCCGCCCCCCGGACCCCCGGCCTCCGCCACACCGAGCCCCGCCCCGGGGATGAGCAGGAGGAGGCCCGTGGTAACCCGGCTTTCTGCTGGGAATCACACCTTGTGAACGGCCCCCTGTTTCCCCCGTGGGGTCCCCCCCTCTTCCTCCCAGGCCCCGCCCCGTCCAGACCATTCGCGATCTACTCTCCGCTCTCCCGGGGCCCGGCTGACCCCGCTGGGGGTGATGGGTCTGGGGGGGGGTCAGCCTATAAGGAGACCGCACCCGGCTCTCTGGGTCGTGGGTGCGTGACCCGGCCTGCAGCCTCATCGGCTGATGTCCCTTCAACATCGTGAGACTATCCGTGGGGGGTGGGCGGCGCCAATTCCCGTCAGTGGTCGTTCGTGCAGCAGTGAACTCGCGTAATGCTCCCGAGGGCCAACGCGGAGCCCGTTTCCGGGACGAACGTTACGTCCAGCCTGGATTCCCGGGCTCCAGCTGCCTCCTGAGCGCCCCGCCCAGTGCTGTGTGGACGCCCCGAGTGCAGCTCGCGCCGAAGCAGGGCTTCCAGCTTCATCCCAATGCCCACCTGGAAGAAGCCCCTTAAAGGGAGCGGCTGCTGCGGCGGGAAGTGAGCCCACGGCCGGGAAACGAAGATCCTTGCGAGGGACTTGCAGACCCGCCCCCCGCAACCGAGCTGCTGCTCTGAGGACGGAGCCCTGACTGCTCCTCGCCCCTTCCTGACGCTGGAGTCGAAACGCTCGCCTGGCGACGTTTGGAAGGAAAAGCCAGAGTCCCCGTGCGCAAGGAGATTTCAGAGTGGCTATGTCCAGGGTAACATGTCTGGTTTTCCCTTCTTCCCTTTTCAGCTAAAAATGAATGTCACCCTTTGAGGACGGATGGGTGTCAGCACTTCTGCCACCCGGGGCCGGGGTCTTACACGTGCAGCTGTGCGAAGGGGCATAAGCTGGGCCAGGACCACAAATCCTGCATCCCCCACGGTGAGTCCCCTCCGCAGGGCCTCCTCCTGCAGGGACCTCTGACAGGCCACCTCCTCCCCCATGGCTGGGCGCGGGGTCCTCCCCCTCCGTGGCTGGGCGGGGGGTCCTCCTCCCCCCGTGGCTGGGCGGGGGGTCCTCCTCCCCCCGTGGCTGGGTGGGGGGGTCCTCCTCCCCCATGGCTGGGCGCGGGGTTCTCCTCCCCCCGTGGCTGGGCGGGGGGTCCTCCTCCTCCGTGGCTGGGCGCGGGGGGTCCTCCTCCTCCGTGGCTGGGCGGGGGGTCCTCCTCCTCCGTGGCTGGGCGCGGGGTTCTCCTCCTCCGTGGCTGGGCGTGGGGTCCTCCTCCTCCGTGGCTGGGCGTGGGGTCCTCCTCCCCCGTGGCTGGGCGGGGGGTCCTCCTCCCCCGTGGCTGGGCGGGGGGTCCTCCTCCCCCGTGGCTGGGCGGGGGGTCCTCCTCCTCCGTGGCTGGACCGGGGGTTCCCAGTCCCCTGCCGGGCTTGCCCGGGGCCTTCTCAGTCCCTGAGAGCAGATCGTTTAATCTCACCTGCTCTGTGTTATACGAATTATCTCAACCTAGCGGGCATCCAGGAATAGGCTGAAGGGTCAGCGCCACAGATAAACCCGACGTCTGCCCTGGGAGGCACTGACTTTTCTTTTCATGTGGCCACAATGAAGACAGGTGTGCGTGCGGAGCCCTCATCTCTGAGGGCCTCCTGACGTCACAGGGATGCGAGCAGGACCCTCCGACTTTCCCGTGGCAGGTAACAGAAACATTTTATAAATGTGTTTTAATCCTTTGTTACAAATTTCATCCTATTTGTCATCTCCACCTTCTTTGATTTAGGTGAACTGCTTACGATCTCAACATCACACTTAAAGCACTTTCTCATTCTGAGCTCACAGCTTCAGTGTCTTCATTATTTGCACCAAATAAAAACATAGTTTTATTTACAGCCATCCAAGGCCTTTCTTAGAGTCCAAAAACCGTTTCCAATGTCGCTGCTCTCGGAAGATAGGCATCCTGGCGGCGCTTGGGTGGACACGGTGGGTCCAGAGCCAGAGCAAGGCCCGGGCCCTGCTCACAGCCAGCTGGTGGAGTCCAGCTCCGCTGCCACGTTCAGGAAACGTCTCTTCTTCGGCACCATTTCTGTTATTCTCCTGTTTCTCCCTTGCCTGGTTTGGAAGCTAAATATTCTATTTCTCTTCATCCAGTGACCACTCTTGACACTGAAACTTTAATATCTAACTTAGCAATACCTGAAGTTATAATGTTTACCCTTCTCCCAAATTATTTCAAGCACCTCCCACGAGGCTCATCTGCTATTTTGACCAATATTTTATCCTTTTCTTGCTTTTTTAGTAACTCCACAAAATAAGTATTATTTTTAATCATACCGCCAACATGGGTTTGGATTTACCTACGTTTTGCATTTTCCTTGCAACCCAGGCCCTTAATGCAGATCATCCCCTTCTGTCTCGTCTGTCCTTTAGAACAGCCCTGTCGATAGAAACACAATATCGGCCACAGACGTAACTTAAATTTTCTAGCAGCCACGTGCATAAAAGTAAAAGCAGGTGCAAGTAATTTGGATAGTGTGTTTTACTTACCTCAATACATCTAAATATTATCTCAACATGTAATGAACAGTAAACAATGAGAGACACTCACATTTTCTCTTTCACTAAGCCTTTGCCCTCTGGGGTGTACAGCCTTTTACTCTTGGAGCACATGCTGGCTTGGACCAGTCAAGCTCAAGTGCCCAGTAACCACAGCGACCACCATGGTCGACAGCTTTACAGGGCCCTTTGGTGAAGGGGCTGCCTCAGCCCCGCGTGCGTGCGCGTGTGCACATGTGCAGAACGCGTCTACTTCGCCCTGCTGCTCGCAAGCAGGTGGAGCCGGGCGGCAGCGTTCGGCCGCTGGGTGGAGGCCCGGCCAGACGACGGACAGAGCTCAGTGACCACCGGACCCGAAAGGACCGAGGGAGGGGACATCGAGTGAGAGGCGGGGTGGAGGTGGGGATCTGTCCCCAGCGGGACCGTACGTTTGCTGCCTGTCCTCCTGAGCGTCCATCTTCCAAGTGTCCATCACTCAGCCCTTCTCGCCCCTCCACTCCGTGCGCTGCGGCGGCCTCAGCAGTGGGTGGGCTGGGCTGGGCTCGCTGGAGGGGTGTGCGCCCATATTCCTAACCACGACACTATACTGACCCGAATCCTGAAAACTGGCACCAACTCTTTATTGTCTGTTTGGTTTTTAAAGGTAAAACTAACAAATTCTGAAGGAGAAGACTTCTGTGGAGGTGTTCTAATACAGGACAATTTTGTACTGACAACAGCAAAATGTTCACTCTTGTACAGAAACATTAGTGTGAAAACAAGTAAGTATTTTATTCTTTTTAAAATAAATTTATTTATTTATTTATTTATCTTTTAAGTTTTGGCTGCATTGGTTCTTCGTTGCTGCGCGCGGGCTTTCTCGAGTTGCGGTGAGCCAGGGCTACTCTTCATTGTGGTGCGCGGGCTTCTCATTGCGGTGGCCTCTCTTGTTGCGGAGCACGGGCTCTAGGTGCGCAGGCTTCAGTAGTTGTGGCACGTGGGCTCAGTAGTTGTGGCACACGGGCTTAGTCGCTCCGTGGCATGTGGGATCTTCCCGGGCCAGGGCTCGAACCCGTGTCCCCTGCATTGGCAGGCAGATTCTTAACCACTGCGCCACCAGGGAAGCCCCGTCATTCATTTTTATAAGATCACATTGGAAGTAAACACTATCCTGTGTAGAAACAAAACTTTTCATCTGGAATCTTTGCTCCTAACGCAACACAGACTGAGCTGCTCTTCCTCACAGTCATAAGGCAACGGCGACACCTAGTGGAACTCTGGGCACAGCAGGCAGACACATGCGGAATGTTTAGTCTAAGGAGGAAACCACAGCTGGTGAAACTGTCACTGCGAGGCACTGACACTGCCGTGGGGCAGCTCGGACCCCTGTCCACCCCGGGGCCTGGGCTGTGCTGTGAGCTGCTCCACAGCGATTCCCAGGACCCGCAAATATACGCTCCAGCCCCAGACACTTTTCAGTCAACAGAACGTCGGCCTAGAAAATGACATCCGAAAAGCCAAGCTCTGATGGGCTTGGAGAGGTTCCTCCTAATTTCTTCCTAGTCTTTTGACTGGTTCAGCAACCCGCACTGCGCTCTGCGCCCGCGCCCCCGCGAACACCTCACTGGGTTTCCTAGAGGAGAGTGTGGGAGAGGCCCCTCCGTGGGGTAGCCCCTGTCCCCTGCGCGCAGGAGCCGGGCGGCAGGGCGCACGTTGTCACCTTGACCCCCCGCCTCCTTCCAGGTTCCCGCTGCCGGGCGCGCGAGGCCCCACCGGCGGTGGAGGTGAAGGGCGTCCACGTGCACACGAGATTCGAGGCGGACACGGCGGACAATGACGTGGCCCTGTTGGAGCTGGCGCGGCCCGTGCGCTGCCCCGACGCCGGGCGGCCCGTCTGCACTGCCGAGGCCGACTTCGCCGAGCGCGTCCTCCTCCCGCGGCCGGGCGTGCTGGGCGGCTGGACCCTCCGTGGCCCTGAGCTGGAGCCCGCGCGGCTGCTGGTCACGCACATGGACCCCGGGGAGTGCGGCCGGGCCCTCAACGCCACGGTGACCACGCGGACGGTCTGCGAGCGGGGCGCGGCGGCCGGGTCGGCGCGGTGGGCGGCGGGCGGCGCGGTGGCCCGGGAGCACCGCGGCGCCTGGTTCCTCACCGGCCTCTTGAGCGCCGCGCCCCCCGAGGGCCCCGGGCCGCTCCTGCTCATCAAGGTCCCCCGATACGCGCTCTGGCTCCGGCGAGTCACGCAGCAGCCGAGCTCCGCCAGCCGGAGAGGCGACCACGGTCACAGAGGCGACGAGGAGCCGGTGCTGGGGTGACGGCGCCCTCAGCCCCTCCCCCAGGACCCCTCGTCTGAGCAGAACCCCGGGGAGGAGGGGGGAGGGCGCGCGTCCAGCAATAAAAGCAGAGCTGCCGGCACCGAAAGTCGCTTTCTTGAAACGCCAGGGTACAGAGGGGTTCAGTCCAACAGCGGTCGCGGGGGCGGCGGCGGCGTCGCAGCGACCTCCCCGCCTGCCCCGGGAGGGCAGAAGGAGCGGGCAGCGCGAGGGGCTGGAAGGCAAACCGCGGGCCTCTGCGCGGGCCCGACCCCGGGGCGGGAGCAGCGGAGCGGCTGGGCCTTAAGGCCGCAGCCCCACGACGAGGACGGCGCAGGGACCGCGCGGCGACAGCCCCGCGGCCCCGTGACGCCGCCGCCTCCACCCACGCCGACGGGCCGCGAGTCCAGCCCGAACGAACGGCGCTTCCCGCAGACCCGACCCGGGGGGCGGGGCGGCCGGTGCCCGACCGGCAGGCGAGAGCGCGTGGATGCACATCACGTCTATTTCCCCGTTAAAGTCTAAGCCGGAGGTGCCCAGTTCCCCCGAGGGAAGGCAGGGCTCTCCCGGCTGACAGCTCCGCGGCCACCGTGGCAGGGCCTAAAGGCAGCTCCCGCCAAAGGCACAGGCGGGGGCGGGCTCCTTCCTGACGCGCTGGGGAGCGCAGGGCTGTTTTAAGGGGTTAAAACTGTGACTCACACACTCTCCTCACCGGAGAACGGAGCTTAAACACAATTCAGATTTTTAAGTAACAACCCTTAAACAAACACGATGCTCGTTTCACTTCTGACATTATACTTCAACCCCAGAGTTAGCCTTTTATTGGCCAGTCTGCAGATGCGCTGGCCCATTTCTCTGAAAGGACCTTGGCAAAAATAAATATGTGAATCTAACGCGAACTAAGGGACAGGGCAGTGGAGGAACAGGAGAGGACTCTGACGTCTTACTGAATGTGGCTGTGTTATCTTCAAACTGTCATGAGGTCATCAGGCCACTGCTCTGAATGGCTACCAAGGATTTAAAATCCAGCCGATGTGCACTGCAACTTCTACACCAATAATTCTGTAAAGATACCTGCAACCTCGTTGATGGCATTAATTTGCCCTACAAATCTGGATTTGCTAGAGTAGAAACCCTACCCGGAAATTATGACAAACACACACAGCACAGGCAGAGGTAAGAATCTCCCTACAGCATTTACAGGCTCTATAGAAACAAGGACCACTGCAGAGAAAGATACAGGCCTGCAACGCAGCTGAGACGCAGTGGGCCACGCGAAATGAAAACTGCTTTAGTCACGTGTATAACTTAATAAATGGTTAGAAACCACACGAGGTAAGCAAATCAAAACAATAAAACGCAAGAAAAGGGAACTTGATTAGATGGCCACACCCATTCACGCCCGGGTACAGACTGCTTCCAAGTTTGGGGGCAGTGCGCACAACGCCGCCAGGCCTGTGTTGACGAGGCCAGGCCGGCCGCTCCACACACAGGCCTCCAGACCCGTGGGAACGCGGGATGCTCGAGCCCGAGGTTCTGTTTCTTTCATTGCCAAGTACAACCCCGTGTTATGGTTCACGGTCAGTCCCTGATTTTCTACTGTTCAAGAAAATACCTGAAAGTGTTGAAAATGCCCAGCTCTCTACGCTATGAAATCCAGGCACGCTCCCAGAAGTCCAGCGCTCACCCCGCAGCGAGGACGCAGCTCTCATCCGTGAGGGTGTGCCCGGCCCCACGGAGCAGCGATGCCGTGACAGCAGTGCCCCGGGAAACACGGACTGTCTCACCATGGCCGTCTGCGCCTCCCCCAGGCCACGCTCTGCTGCTCAGGGAACTGGTGGGGGGAGGCGGCTGAGGGCCTGACACCCACGGCAGGCCGTCCCCTCCGCACTGCCCGCCCCCACGCCCAAGTCTGGACATGCCCAGGGTGGAGGTCACACTGCTGACTCGGAAGCCCAGCTCACAGAAGTGGATCCAGCTCCACCTCTTCTCTGGGGCCCTTGCTCTCGGAACGCGGCTCCATCCGACTGGAGAGGCGCACGTGGAGCCCGGCTGAGCGTCAGAGCCCTGGGACGACGCGCCTTCAGGGCGGGTCACTTGTGCAGCCCGGGAGAGCCCTACAGATGAGCCACGTGGAGCAGAAGCCGGGAGCACACCGCACACTTCTGAGCCAACTGGGACAGTTGGTCTGGCAGCTGGAGCAGCTGACGCGGGGGGGCACAGATGGGAGGCCTCGGCGGGGGGGCGGGGTGTGTGTGTGTCTCTCCACGTCCCACAGTGGCTCTTCTCCGCGCAAAGGGCATGCGCCTTTGCAGCGATGAGCAACTACAGTCCGTGACGTTTCCTTCTTTAGTAAGTTCTGCACAGACAGAGGAGACGCGCACACTCTGAAAAAACAGCTATGACACCTGGGAAATTTAAATCAAAGTAAATTCAGCTTGTAAAAAGAAGCATTAAGTTAACCCAGCATTTGGATCACACAGAATGTTCAAATTTAACATAAAAAGACGTATCCCAGAAGATACGGTAAAGAATACACCTTTTTGTATCAATTCAGATCACCTTTTTTTACAGAAAGAGTTAAAAGATGCCTTCGTGAAGAACACTCACGAGGAGTAAACAGAAGCTGCCTCGGAGACCGCGCCCCTCGCGTGAGCGTCACCAGCACCCCAGGGCCAGCGGAGATGGCTGCGCTTTCTGGGAAGGGGATGCCAGGCCTCTGTGAGGTGCATATCCGTCAGCCGTGATGGCAGAGACACCGAGGTCTCAGCCTCCCCCGGGAAAGACCCGAGAGACTCCAGCAGCGGAGGACGAGTTCTCAGCAGCATACGAACCAGGATGGCCCGGCTCCCTGTCCCCGGGGCCGGGGGCGGGGTCAGCACACCGTGGACAGCGGGGGGAACGGGTTCTGCTTGCTGACAACCAGCTTCTGGTGCTGGTGCGAGATGTAGCCTTTAATGTGACCCTGTGGGAGAAGAGCAGAGGCGGCGTGTTTCTGGGCCTGGGTCTCGTCAAGCCTGCGGGGGTGAAGGACCTGGCGCTGTGGCACAAGTATCCCCCCACCCAGTCACCGTGCAGTCAGCTCCCTGGGAGGACGAGTGAACACGCACAGGAGAGAACAGAGAAATACGTGCCGTGTGCATCCACCCCGCCCGCACAGAGCCCTCTGGGAACAAGGAAGGCATCAGAGCTCCCAGCGAAGGCGGGGCCCGGGGGAGGCGCGACCACACACCATGTAGATCAGGTTGGCCAGGATGCACTGGACCTCGGCGATGTCCACGTCCTCCACCTGCATGAACTTCAAGGCAACCAGGAACGCATCCAGAGACAGCTGGTGCGTCTTGAGTAACAGGTACCTGCAAGAGGGACAGAGCTCACGCTCATCAGGGACGGGATGTGAGGACGAAGTCAGCAGGAGAAACATCTGCTGAGAAACCTCTGTTCAAGAGGAACAAAGCATCTCCCACCGCCGGATACACGTGAAAAATAAGGGCTTTTAATTCTGACTTTCCAATTTTAAAAAGCCACTAGTACAAATATACTTTACGTTTACTGGCTATTTGCTTGAATCTCAGAGGCACGTGTTCTCACATTTTAACATCCTTATAACCGAGAAGCACCTTACGACGGACAATGTCTCAGGTGTGATGAACTGCGGTCCTTGCTGATTTTGATATATTCCTCGCAGCCAGAAAAAGTCTGACTTTAACTGAAGTTTAACTGAGATCCTGCTGGGACCAGGCCTCAGAGAAGAGTCAACTTCCAGAGTGACACGGAAGAAAAGAACAACCTCCTGACGGACAGGGGTGGTGGGGAGGGTCAGCGGGTCACCAACGGAGGACATGGGCAACGGGTCCCACGCTCTCCGGCACGATGGGAAACGCCTGGTTCTCAGGGCCGGCGCTAAAACGTCTGCTACAAGGTCTCCACCGCAACCCGAGCTGTTCCTCCCGCAAGGGCGGGCAGACCTCTGCTCCCCTGCCTGCGCAGCCGTAGCGCCCGGGCCCAGGGCAGTGCGCGGGCCGCGGAAGGCGGATTTTACCCCCGGGATGAAAAGGATGGACTCCGCTTACACTTTCTTAAAGAGGTTCCTGTAGGTGATGATCTTCAGCTTCTCGAGGATGAGGAAGATGCCGCACCGGATGAAGAAGGCCTCGTGCTTGGCCAGAGCCTCGTTCAGGAGGAGGAGGTTGCCCTCGCTGGGCGGCGGGACAGACGCACAGACACAGTCAGAACAACGTCCGGGACGAGAGCGCGTCGAAACGCCGTTCGTTCCGTCACAACACGAGGACGTGTGTGCTGATCTCACCCTCTACGAGGTCTCAAATGGAAAAGGAAAAATACTCTACCTCACAGCCTCGGTCACCTCCGCAAACTGCATGAGATGGTACTTCCTCAGGAGCTCGATGGTTGGCATGTGACCCTAAGGGTAAAGTTCCAGAATAAGAACCCTTGCACTTTTAACCAAATTGTCTGATAAAACTCTTGTCAAGGAAAAACTTGCAACCTGCGTTTCTTAGGCTTTCTTCCTAAGTCACTGAACGAGAACTGAAAGCATCCTAGTCTACTGGGGAAAAAAAACCAAACCATCGCTGGTCTGGAAATCAGGAAACCTAGCCAAAACAGGGTTTTGTCGTCAGTGGCGTCTGACCTCGATCTCGACCTTCTCATGCCTGTGTCATAGGAGGCGGGTGACACCTGAAGCAGACACCTAGGCTACAATTCAGGAATTCAGAGACAGCTTCTGGAAGAACCGGCTGCAAAATCCGAAACTGGTTGTTCCCGTGAAGCCGGATTAGCAGTGGGGAGGGAGGCGCGACACTGTCTCTTTCCCACTACAAGTCGCCCTGAACTAGCTAAGTATGTGGTGTTGTTTTGATAATTTAAAAGAATTTTTAAATGGGAGGAAAGGAAGCTCTATCTATTACTTGGAGGATGTTTTAGTCAAATAACTTGCTAGCTATTTGTCATTTCTTTACAAATATCAAAAATAATTTTCAGTGACCAAGTGAGATACCTACAGACAGGCTGGAATGACCTTTTTCTTTCTTCGTTAATCCATTTCTATAAATTTAGACTTTTTAGGGGAAACAAAAATAATACACACTTATTTTACGTGTCTTATATATGTTAAACTTTTGAGTTAGGGAACTTCAAGAGAAAGGAAACACAGGCAAGCCTTTCCAGAAGGATCTGGAAGCGCCAGTCACGGAAAGAGTAGTCCGGGTCACACCCAAGGCTCATTCCTCCTCAATTTTGGGGTGTGCTCATGGGCAGCTCAGACTGTGACCCATCACACACCACTGGCCGCGCCGTAAGACATCTGCCCACTTCTCGTAGCCAACAGGACCCGTGAGAGCTGCTGAGATCACTTACCAGGAGCATCTTCACAGGAAGGAGATAAATGAGGACCATCCTTTTGTTCTTCTGGCTCAAACGGTGGCAGTGCTCAAAAGCAAAGGACAGGTACTCCTCAGCTGCAGAATGAGACACAGACATGGTCCCCACGGTCCCCCACCCTGTGCCTGATGCTACCACCCACCCTTACATGAAGGCCCAAAAGGTTTCAGGAACTGCAAATATCTACCGTCAATATTAACAAATTATTTCCTGCTGTGTTAGGTATTCAAAAATACCACACAGTGCATATTCAGAGGAAAAGCACAGCAATACCTTCAGAGACGTCAGCTGAGAGCACAGGTGACCCCTGAACAAGGCAGTCCGAGCTGTGCGGGTCTACCTGTACACGGGTACTTGCAACGGTAAACACTACGTTACCACGTGGTCTGTGGCTGGCTGATCCGTGGATGTGGAGGAACCGTGGGCACAGGGCTGACTGTGAGTCACACGGGGCTTAACCCCCTCGTTGTTCAGGGGTAAGGTGTAATTCAAAAGCTTCTCTTCTTGGACTTCCCCCGTGGTGCTGTGGTTAAGAATCCGCCTGCCAACGCAGGGGACAGGGGTTCGAGCCCTGGTCCAGGAAGATCCCACATGCCGCGGAGCATTTCAGCCCGTGCACCACAACTACTGAGCCCCCGAGCCACAACTACTGAGCCTGCACTCTAGAGCCCGTGCTCTGCAACAAGAGAAGCCACCGCAATAAGAAGCCCGCGCACCGCAGGGAAGAGTAGACCCTGCTCGCTGCAGCTAGAGAAAGCTCGCGCACAGCAACGAAGACCCAACGTGGCCAAAAAATAAATAAATAGATAAATAAATTTATTTTAAAGAAGTAAAAATTAAAGTTTATCTTCTTATGCTTGATATTTAAAGGAAAAGAAAAAGATGGGGGAACTAACCAAGAAAAGCCCTCTTTCGAAAGCTGTCGATGTATAAAGATTTCATGAAAGAAAATGAAAAGTTGGTCTACACGACCCTACAGAGTAAAAAAACAGAGCACTTATTATGAGAGAGCTGTTATTGTGATTATTATTATTTGTAGTTCACGGGCCTCTCACTGCTGTGGCCTCTCCCGCTGCGGAGCACAGTCTCCGGACGCGCAGGCTCAGCGGCCATGGCTCACAGGCCCAGCCGCTCCGCGGCTTGTGGGATCCTCCTGGACCGGGGCACGAACCCGTGTCCCCTGCATCGGCAGGCGGACTCTCAACCACTGTGCCGCCGGGGAAGCCCGAGAGCTGTTATTTTTGTTATCGGAGCATCCATGGCCGTTGACACACGGAGAGGAGGTGCTCCTTACATCCGGTGTGTTGCCTGAAGTCACATGGCTTCACGTGCAAATAATTGTCAGAGAAGTGAGTTTAGAAAGTCTGGTCTGAGGACGAGAGAAGAATCATAAAGGACCACCACATGCCAGCTACTCCAAAAGCTCAGAAAGAAAAAACGTGGCTTCCCGTTCTTGAGAAAGCTAATGACACGAGCCACATAACGTGATTTCACGAAAGCGCAGCTCTGACGCGGCACCGATCCGCCACGCACAGCCACAAGCACCGAAGATGGCACCTGCGCAAAGGCTCGTCCACCGCGGCTGCAGCTGAGCTACGCGCTGCCCCATCTCCACGTCCTGGGCCAACGGGACCAGCAGAGGCCATAGGGAAACACCAACTGTAGCCTGCGCTGGAACACCGGTGCCCAGAAAAGGACATGCTGGCACCCGTCTCAGAGACCTGGCGTGGAGTGAGGAACTTCACGTGGGACTTTCCCTTGTGGAACCAACTTAGTGTCAAAAATAAACACAGCTGGGATGCAGCCAACACCCACGGTCTACCTTCAGCAGTAACAGGAGGCAGGGACCACGTCCCCGGAACCCAGCCCCAGCTGCTCAGAAGCAGTGACACACCTTGCTTGAAGTCGCTGTCGAACATGGCCTTCCGCCCCACGTAGTACCTGTACGTCACCCTCTGTGCAGTGCTGTAGTCGTCCTTCAGGTTTGAGCTGTCGATGGCTCGGATGAGCGGTTTACACAAATGGAGCTTGTTGATCTATAACGAGTAACAATCTACCCTGAACAGTATTTTAAATAAATAGGCAGAACCAACATAAACTTCTGGTTACGAAGTACACGCCTCCTTGCGGTGGGATTCACATCATCAAAAGCGAAGCCTTGATGCTAACACCGCACCGCAGCTGCACGGCCTGACCACGCCCACCGCGGAGGGCCCACCCGCACAGGGGCCGGGCTGGCGCCCCTCGCCTGGCCGTCCCTGCACCGACACTGGTGTGAGGCGCTGGCACCTCACCTCCCCTGGAGCCGAGTGCGCGCCTCGCCGGGCGGAGGCTAAAGAGGACCACGGGCGTGAAGCGCTGACAGCAGCCCTCGCGCCGGGCAGCCCCTGGGCGCACACCAGCTCCCAGGATTATGTGCGCAGTGGGGGGTGAGGGGGGGAAACCGCTTGCCCGGGAGGCTGGCTGACAGTGAATAGAAGGGCTGTCTGGGAAGACAGGCGGAAGGCAGACCCAACAAAGAGACGCAGCGCTCTGACAGCATTTACCTTAAAATAGATCTTGAATAACTGATTCACCAGAAACAGCATGCCCCACTTCTTGGAGTCCTCTATGCCCGCACGGCTACGGGGAGAACGGTTATGTTAACGCTGCCCGGGAAGTAAAGATGTCACGTGTCAACCGCAAAATCAGCTTCCGCAACAAATGAGCGTCTTTAGAGTCCCACGGCTCGAGACAGGTGCACAGAAGACTACAACGCCACAAAAGAAGACGTCTTCTCTAACACCGTGGGAACTCGGGGGATACAGCGCCTTGCCACAGCAGACGAAAACCGCTCAGTTTGCAGCGATGTTGTGTAAAAGCTGACTGCGATAAAGCGCTTGGGGAAAAGGAAAAAGTACCTTCTCTTATCGTCACAGCCACCGAAACACACGGCGACACAGAGGGACCTCGGAAAGCGTGAGACCCAGAGCGCAGGCCACGTGGGCCCAGAAGTGCTAAATGTGTGCGGCAGCATAAGAGGTGGTTCTGTTCTCTTATTTCCTTATGAGACAGTGGACTATTTGAAGCAAAAGCTAACAGCGATCGTGGGGTCAAGGCCAGCGCCCAGCAGGGCGGGCAGGGCGGCGGGGCGCTCACGTGTCGCTGGCGCAGACGCGGAAGCAGCTCATCAACAGCTCGGCCGCCTTCTCCAGCATGTCCCCAACTTTGCTCTTCCCTTTCTTTACCAGCTGCTGATCTGCCTGATAGAAGATAAAAACCTTCACTTTTCATCTCCTCTAGACACCTCGGTTAAACAGAAGATCACGGCACAGCTAGAAGCAAAAACGCACAGCGGAGGGTCGTCCCCAAAGGTTCTGGCGAGACCATCTAGCCTGTGCTACTACGTTTACAAAACGGAAGCGTCTACAGCGTGTTCCAGCCCTTCCACAAATCAAATCGCTCTTCAACCAATTCAAGCCAGTAAGTCGCTCACGGACTCCCCGAGCCTGCGCGACCTGTGCCACGCGCTGCTAACTAGCCTTTTCTTACTTTGCCGCGAAGCCCCATCTCCCACGCGCGTGACGTTCGCACGGACGGTGCAGAGGACGGCAATGGACAGGACCGGCGCCTGCCCGGCGGCCCCAACCGAACTTGCAGCCACTCTGTCCTGAACCTCGCGCACCCGCATCCTCCCATCAACCAACCAATACAGCTAACTTCACTTCAGAGGGTCAGTGAGGATGCAGTCAATATTAACACTATTAGTAAGTCTTAGGCCTTGAATACATGTATTTTTAGTGTTCTTTGCCATGAAGCGGGAAGTCCGCCTACAGCACGTCTGTTTTTAAGGAAAAGCACTGGGGCCACTGTCGAGGCCTCAAGCTGGACCGTGGAACAAACAACCTCAAAGCCTGGCCAGCCAGCATGGGCCACTGGCCAGCGCGGGGCTCTGGAAAGTGAACGAAGCAAGCCTGTCACTCCCAGGCAAACACTGACTGTTATCTGCTGCCGATGACATCTGCACTTTCAAGAAAAGCTTAGAACTTTGGGAAACTTGTATTGACCACCAAGAGCCTGGCGGCCTTCCACTGCTTCACGACTCCTCTGAGGAGGTCACTGGAGGTATTAACAAACGTAGAGTTTTCCTGGTTTTTGTTTTTTCACGTAATGAAGTACGTCCACATTTGGAACGTCTGGGTAACTCAGTGAACCAGAACTCTCCAAACGATCACTGTACAACGTTACAAAATCCTACAGGGGTGAAAGAGCCATTCACCGTGCAGGACACACCAGTGGGTTTGGATGTAGCAGGAAACGGTCACTGCTACGCTTCAGAGGCCACACTGCAATGAACCTTAAGAACTACTCTTGTAGTTCTAAAAGGTGTAGCTCAGAGAAGGGCACCTACGACCACCTGAAAGGCTACTAGAACAGTCCTCCCACTTCCACGTACATCTACGTGAGGCCACACTTCTTCGTCTGTTCAACCAAAACAAGGTGCCGCACAGAGTGAGTTCAGAAGCAGACCTAAGAATCTGAGCGGCTTCCCTTGAGCCACACGTTAGAGATCAAAACGGATAAAAATGCCACTTTTTTGTACATTTTGTTCACTTTGAAAATATATGTATTTTTAATTTAGAAAGTCAATTATGTTACCACATCAAAGGTTTATTATTTTAGGTGAACAGTATTAAAAATTTTCCCAGGTAAAATTTCTAATACAATAAGTACTGATATAACCCACATGAACAGACGCTTCTGGGGGTCCTCAATAATTTCTATGTAAGTTATTGTATTTTTCAGTTCTAAAATTTCCATTTGGTGCTGCTTTATATCTTGCATTTCTTTGCTGAGATGTCTCCACCTGCTTCAAGCACGTTCGCACCTGCTCCCAGGGTTTTATGGCGGCGGGGGTGGAATCGCCATCCCATCCTCGGTGTCGGGTGCTTGGTGACTATCTCCCCCATTCAGAGTCTCAAAGGCCAAGAGTCCCGATTCCTGGTGTGACAAGGGGCTCTCGATTATATCCTGGATGCCCGGGGTGTCACAAGACTGTGGCTCTCCTTGTTCCAGCCAGGCCTGCGCTCACACCAGCCACCCACTGCGGACAGGGCTGGGCCTGCAGGCCAGGGCGGAGGCAGCTGGGATGCTCCCCGCCCAGAGGTGGGATGCAGGGGAGGGAGCCGCGTCGTCTCTGCCTACTGTCAGTGTCCCCGGGTGCCGGACCGGACCAGGACGCCCAGGAGGTGAGAAGGAAACAAACGCAGGGAACTCACTGCTCTGCCCCTTCTTCTCTCCACCTCTCAGAGCCACGCTGGCCTTAAAACTCCCAGCAGGAGGGAGAGAAACACGCGCCTACCGTGTCTTGTCCAGAACCAGAAGTTATGGATAGTTTTTAAAACCGCAAAGGGGTGTCAGGACCAAAAAGTTAAGAACCGCTGCTCCCAAAATGGCTGATGCTGACCCCAAGGGGAAATCGACTCATAAAATCCTCCTTGTTCCAGAGAACCCTCAGCACTCCCTGAATCTACACCAGGGACGGGACGGGGCGCATCTCCACAGCTGGCGAGAGCACAGGCCCTCACGCGCGAGCCAAGCCACCCCCATGCTCTTTCGCCACACCACATTCACCAACCCAACGTGTTCCTCAAAATTTGTGGAAAGATGATATGAAATTAAGCAACACATAGATAACGAGTTTGGGTTTAAAAGAACAGTGACAGAAACTGAACTTACATTATTGGCAAATATTCGAAGGTCAAGTGCCACTGCATACATGACAGGCAGAGCCCTACGGGGCAAAAACAAGTACGTTTGAAGACGCTCTGAGGTCAGAGGTTCCATTACCAGAGGTGGGGAGGCCAGGGCTACGATCCAGAAAGGGGGTCGCCAGCCCACGCCCAGGGGCTGCTATGCTTTCCCTCGCCCTCCTCCCGGGCAGGTGGCAGCCCCTCCCCATCTGCACGAGTCCCGGGGAGTCGAGGGGCTCAGCCCTGGCAGCACCCTCCCCCTACGCTGGGACAGGAAGTCTCCTTCCCCTCAGCCCCTACCACCAGCCAACAGCTCCATTAAAACAAGACGTGGTTCACAACGCTCTCCTAACAGGGTCCAAGGTATGCAACAGACCAAAGTCACAAAACGACTTTTCAAAATCTAGCTGGCAGTGTTAATTTTATGTGTAAGAGAGATCTTCACTTAAAAAGGGTTTTGTTTTGGTTTTTTTTAGTAAAAGGTATTTGCAAGCCTTCAGTTATCTTAGTATAAACAGAATTTCAGTATTTACCCAGATTTTTAATAAATCATAAAATAGTTTACCAAGGAATTTAAAATAACGCAGTTATTATGTATTCCATCATCCTAAATGAACTGTAACTGATCTACATCTTTTATCCAAGTTTAAAACCCAAAGTAAGTTCAAAATTGACAGTTAAAGGGAAAAAATAATATTTAATAAATATCTGGGGGCATGGAATGGCTGAAATACTTCATATTTACAGAAAAACACTGCAAATAATCTGGCTGACCTGCCATTTAAGTTTACACTGACTATTAAAACTCCATTATCTGTGTTGATATTACCACGTCAACACACAACATTAAATACCAACACAGAAAACACAATTAAAACTTCTGCTTTTAAAAAAGAAAAAAGCCATTTGCTAATTTCCAGCTGTTTCTGTTTGTACTTACCAGTTTTCTTCTTTGTGGGCCTGAAATGCCCGTAGGAATGATGTAGTATATTAAGGAAGGTCCGACAGAAAAAGTTCAAGTCATGCTACAATTGAAAGACTCAAGAACAACAAGGGTTCTAAACTGTAAGGGCTACAGCTCACCGCTTAAAAGATTAGGTATCACAGCAGCAGGGTCTTGAAGGGAAAAAATACATGAGCCACATCACAAACATCTGAGTATCATTAGGTATACGTAAACACATTTATTTCATACATACTTTCCCCAAAGTAAGAAAAAGACTGTTATAAGATTTTTTAAACTGGCTTATTTGGCTTCTCTGAGCTCAGATGATCACAACTTATATATAATGTGCTTTAGAATCTGTGGTATAAAGTTTATTTCACTGATTACAGAATTCTTGAATTCAGAGGAGACTTGGCTGGTCAGTAACCAATTCTCTTCCGTGTATATTAAGCAAGATGGTTAAAAAATTAGCAGCTAAAGGGAATTCCCTGGAGGTCCAGTGGTTAGGACTCAGCACCTTCACCGCCAGGTTCCACAAGCTGTGCGGCTCGGCAAAAAAAAAAAAAAAAAAAAGTCCGGAGATACATATAAACAGTACTAGAATACTCACTGACCAGGGCCTTAGCCATAAGATATCACTTAAATGACTTAAATCAGAATTGGCTTGATTAAGGCCCTCAGTGACCACAATTCAATGATGTTGTGTGTTGCGTCCACTCTTCCATCTGTGCCCGGATCTGGAAGTTCTTCTATTTCTCCAAGGGGACTAACCCATCCCTGTAACTATACTGAATGTTGGAAAGGCAACAAAGTATTATTCTTCACAACAGAATTAAATAAAATCCTTAATCATAACCAGTGTTCTTCCCCACCATGTAGGTGACTGGACAGTCTGAAGGCCAGGCTACATTTAAGGACCTGAGTGGAAGGGCTAAGCGAGCTTCTCCTGCTTTCTAACTAAAGGCGGGACTAAAACTGGCCTGACGTTTCAGGATCTTAGCCCCCAAGTAACCCGCTGTACCTGTTAGACACTGAACAGTAACGCCCACGACAAAAGATATTGGACAATGACGGTCTGGCACTTGTACGCCTCTATGAAGTCGTGGTTCCCCACCGCGTACGTGCACCTGGAAAGGAAGTGGTGGGCACTGAGGGCGGAGGGGCAGCAAGCGTGCGCACTCGCTGAGTGCTGGCACGGACCACGCGGACCGCACTGCTCGCTCCCAGCACAAACGCTGCGCTCTCAACTGACCCAGCAGATTACAAGGAGGCTCACGAGAGACCACCGGGCACAGCAGGAAATCCCACGCTACATGCTGGGCCTGTTCTTTCAAGTCCCAGAAGGAGAAGCCCAGCTGCAGAGGTGCCACTAACAACACGCAAATGGCCCTTCTCGGGCATCAATGGGCAAGGACACTCTACCCAGACGCCCGGCTGCCAGTGTCACCATCAGTCAGTCCGTCCCCAAACCTGGCGCCTCGTCGCATGCTGCGCAGAGCTAGGAAGTTGCCACAAGAAACACAGCGGCACTCCAACTTTTCCAGAGATCTCAGGGGCCCCGCAGGTCTGCCCCACCCTGCCCCCAGACCCCAGCCCGCTCAGGACGCCGGAGAAGAGGGCAGGCAGGAGGACAACCAAATCCCACACACTGTAACACCTGGAGCTTGCCTGGATCGAGGCTTTAGAGGTGAAAACAGTAGACATGACATGTAAATAAAAAGCAGAATTTCATCTGCTCTGCTCTGCTCCAGTTTCTTCCCCAGTAAGGTCAAGAGGTTAAAAACCAGGCGTTTCCATGAAAAACGCAAGTCGACAGTGGGCGTCACAGCCTGCTGCACAAAAGACCAACGCGGCCAGTAGGACGGATACCAAATGCTTTTCAGAGCGTTACACAGAAGACACACACACACACACAAAAGACCAACGCGGCCAGTAGGACGGATACCAAACGCTTTTCAGAGCGTTACACAGAAGACACACACACACACACACACACACACACACACACACACCAAAAAAAGACCAACGCGGCCAGTAGGACGGATACCAAACGCTTTTCAGAGCGTTACACAGAAGACACACACACACACAAAAGACCAACGCGGCCAGTAGGACGGATACCAAACGCTTTTCAGAGCGTTACACAGAAGACACACACACACACACACACACACACACACAAAACCACCACGCGGCCAGTAGGATGGATGCCAAATGCTTTTCAGAGCATAACACAGAAGACACACACACACACACACACACACACACAAAAGACCACCACGCGGCCAGTAGGATGAGTACCAAATGCTTTTCAGAGCGTTACACAGAAGACACACACACATCCACGATTACCATTTCATGTTAACTTTTCAAAACATATGTGGTCCCTGAATAAAACATTTACTAAAATTTGAAAGTATTTCATTTTTTTAAAAGTATTTTAAACTTCACAAGATTTTCATAGGTGTTACCAAAGTGAAATTACAAACACACTTATCTACTTTTTCAAAGGAAAATTGTCACTGCTTCAAGCATAAAATGTTAAATAAAACCCCTAGAGTGAGTTCAGCAATTTTCAGATTTGCTTGTTTTTCTTCCTCACTCATGGATTACCTTAAATGAGCTGCAAACATTTCGTCATAAGGGGGTTCCAAAACTTGTTGACACTTCTCTTCTGGAGAGGCCATCTAAATGATCGTAAGAAAAATAGTAAAAATAAAATTAACTGGGACAGAAAGAATGCAACATGTAGGAAGAGATTTAGACAAACCTTTGTTTCAAAAGAATTTACACTTTACAGCTGACAGTAACTCTTCACACTTTAGCACTTCAAAAAAAAAGGTTCATTTCTTCCACACATATTTATCAAGCACGACCTCCGTACAGGGCAGGAGATGAACACAATTCGCTTTGTCTACCACAGGCCAGGAAGTACTCTAGGCATGTTCATGTACCTCTTAATCTGTTTATTAAGCAGCTACTATGTGCCTCGTGTGAGGTCAAAGGAGCTGGAGACAGTGCCTGGGGGAAAGGGGGTCGGGCGGCCAGCAATCGCTCCTGCCCACTTCCTGCTGACAGGACTGCCCACTCGGGGTCCTGGGAGACAGCAGACATTCACCTCGAACTTGCCCTCGCCTCCCAGTGGCCAAATTCTGGATAACACAAGCATCGCGGTGGATTATGCAGTGCACTGAATTTAAAAGAAAAGGACTCAGTGAATCCACACTGATACAGCTCTATAAATGAGAGAGGGAGAATGACAGCATGGGAAAGATCACCACCCTACAGTCCCTGACGAAACAACCAGGCAGACAACGGGCCCAGCGAGGCAGCTGTCACGTGGAAGGACGTGGAGTTTTGGAGCGAAGGAATCAGCCTCAGGTCACAAATGGGCGAGCAGACGTGTATCAGGGACAACCTGCCAGCAAGCTGAACCCGAGTCCCATCAGGACCCCGAGCACTTTATTTTTTTTTAATTTAATTTAATTTAATTTAATCTATCTATCGATCTATCTTTGGCTGCGTTGGGTCTTCGTTGCTGCACGCGGGCTTTCTCTAGTTGTGGCGAGTGGGGGCTCCTCTTTGTTGTGGCACGTGGGCTTCTCACTGCAGTGGCTTCTCTTGCTGCGGAGCACAGGCTCTAGGCATGTGGGCTTCAGTAGTTGTGGCGCACGGGCTCTAGGGCACAGACTCCGTAGTTGCGCACAGGCTTCATTGCTCCGCGGCATGTGGGATCTTCCCGGACCAGGGCTCGAACCCGTGTCCCCTGCATTGGCAGGCGGACTCTTAACCACTGCGCCACCAGGGAAGCCCAGGGCACTTCCTTTCGAAAGAACGATTTAGGTCCCTGATAGGACACTCCAACAGTGTAACGGCCATCCGCGAGGAAATGGGCATTACAACATATCCACAATATATTCCACAGAATCTATGGCTTGGACAGCATTCATCATCTGAATCGCGAACGCTTATAGTTCAGGGCTTCCCTGGTGGCACAGTGGTTGAGAATCTGCCTGCTAATGCAGGGGACACGGGTTCGAGCCCTGGTTTGGGAAGATCCCACATGCCGCGGAGCAACTAGGCCCGTGAGCCACAACTACTGAGCCTGTGCTCCTCAACAAGAGAGGCCGTGACAGTGAGAGGCCCGCGCACCGCGATGAAGAGTGGCCCCCGCTCTCCGCAACTGGAGAAAGCCCTCGCACAGAAACAAAGACCCAACACAGCCAAAAATAAATAAATAAATTTATTTATTTAAAAAAAAAAAAGAAGAATGCTTATATTTTAGAGCAGGGGCTGGCAGATGCTCACGTAAACGGCCAGCCAGGAAATGCTGCAGGCGCTGCAAGGCCCACGTGCCTCTGCGGCAGCCAGCGCGCAACGCAAGCGGCCGTGTGCCAACAAAACCGCACTGGCAGCAACAGGACACGGTTTGGGGCTCCAGGGAGAGCCAGGCCTGGGCAGAGCCCGAGCCCCACTGCCTGTCCGCTGGATGACCTTGGATGACCTGGCCCCACTACTGCACTTCTCTGAACCCCAGAAAGTCGTGTGGGAATCAAATGCAGGAAAACGAGCACAGATCTCAGGACAGGCTCTGAGACACAGTGCTCAATTAATGCTCAATAAATGAAGTGGAATTAGATAAATCGTGAAGGAACTTGGCAATTTTCAAACAAGAGTGGCAACATTAGTTTCCTTCCTACTCAAAGTCTAAACTTTTCTTAGGAAGGTGGTGACCCTGTCACCCTCTCAGACACCTGTGTGCGTGGTCCCACCACCTACCTGAAGCCGTGGGTTGGCAACATGAGGGTGCTTGAAAGACACCAGCTCTGCAAGGGATGACCCGTCTCTGGTGTCAATTGCTTCATAGACCTGAAGCGTTTGGAAAGAGAAGAGCTAAGTGGAAAATAAAACACTGTGTCCTAGTGGAACCTAGACAGCACACTACACACCCCTAAACTTCACTTTCCCTACTCTGAAAGGAGTCAAAATATAACAGTCAGTACTCTCCTTAGCCAGCAAATAATCACTGCGTTTGAAGATGAGATCTCCTGGAGGCAAACAGGTGACTTACCGTTAAAAACAATGAAAAAGCAGAATAAACCATCAGTTTATTATTTGCTTATTAATGAAGGTGAAGTATTCAATTTTACTCAGTCATACTGAGAAACCTTTGAAAATCCACTTATACAGCTTACGAAGAAGAAAAAAGATCTTGAAAATCACATATGTCCAAAATTCAAAGCACTTCCACTCAACCTAAATTTAAAATAAAAATGGGAAGGCGATGACCAAATAAATGTCACAGTCACACAATAGGGTGCCTGGGTGTTGTGAAAGAGAATCAAATAGATCTACTTGTAATAACATGGAAAAGTGTCCACAACATACTTACTGTTAATTCCAAAAAAATTAGTTGCAGAAAAACTGCGTAACTTGATCTTGGAGAAAAAGAAAAACTAAGTATTGATATGACGTGTAAGCACAGGAGGAAGTGCGGGGCCCCAGGCCGCACCAGCTGACGCCTGGCCAGTGCAGTGGGAGCCAGCGGGGTCGAGGAGACTTTTACTTTATATATTTCTATACTGGAGGCCTGCGTTGCAGCAGAAATTTTGTAATTAGAAAACCAAATGATATTTTAAACTTATATTTAGCAAAAAATGACATAAAAATCCTAACCATGTAAGTGAAGACAAAGCCAAGCATAAAGCTGCACGTACTACAGCATCATTTATGCACAGAAAGTTAGGTGTGGAAAATATATGCAGGGGCGACATAAGAGGACACACGAATGCACACCCATGACGGGTGCTCACATCACCGCCCACCGGCAGGGTGAACACTGAAAGGCCAACCGCCCTGAGCGCTGCTGAGAACACAAAGCAACTGGAAGCCCAGCCACCGCTGGTGGGAGGGCGAAGGGGTGCAGCTGCCTGTGGAAACGGCGAGGCATGCGACCCTCCCACCCGGTGACCCGGCGGCCAGGAGGCACGGAGGCCCACGCGGCCTGGACACCTCCAGGACCCAGCTCCTCGTCAGTTGCAGTCAGCATCGACTGGGGAAGTTTCACCACCATCTCTAAGGCAGTTCACAAAATAAAGAATTTGCCACTTGACTACTCAACAAAGTACATATGCACTTACATTCTGAGCCAGCAATCCCACTTCTGGGGATTCACCTTACAACGAGGAACAAGATATTCGTGCAGGCTTACTTGCTGATGTATTATCATGAGTAATCACAAAATACACAAAATCAGTGCCCCTGCCTCCGAGAAGCTGATAAAGCCCACGACGTTCCCGTCACAGGGGGTGTGACGGAAAACAGGAGGCTGGCGACAGACTATGGGCAAGTCTGAAAGAACTGATGCACTGCTCAGCGACATGAGAATCGCAGGCAGGCCAGTCACCCGCTCCGGTCACCGTTAATGTGTCACGCCCCAGAACCTTTGGCCCTTTCACTTAACACCCGCACTGGACCCTGCAGCCGGACCCCAGGTCAGCCTGTTGAGCGGTCCCTGTGGGCCTGGACCAGGGACTGCAGACCTCACCAAGTGAAGCTCACTAGCTCTGCGCGCTCCCAGGGGAAATTCTCTTCCCAGGATGCTGCTGGTCACCGTGCATTCTGCAGGTTCCGAGCTGGTCCACAGGGGGATCATCTACTCACGAACTCGTGATTCCTTAAAAATACATTTTCTAGCTCCAGCCACTGCAAAGGCATAGAGTTAATGGCTCCCCAGTAGCAATGGGCACACCTAGCACTCAGGTTTGTTTTCTAAATTCTATTCCCCACTAAAAGGAACCAGAGCTCCCTGGGGAAAGGGCAAGTCCAGCACTGGGACAGGGAAAGAACTAGGTGAGCCTGGAGTATATATTATTGTACCAGAAAGCAAGGCCAGGCTCAAAAAGGGACAGACATGTCAGAGAGCCACAGAATGGGGACACATGTATAACGGATTCACTTCGTTATACAGTAGAAACTAACCCACAACTGTAAAGCAATTATACTCCAATAAAGACGTTAAAAAAAAAGCCACAGAAACCAGTTTGAATGGACCCTCAGTGGCCAAATCTGGGACAATTTGAGCTTCAAAAAGAATAATAACATTCTCACTATTGGTCCTGGATTATAACTAGGTATTATAACTAGGTATTAAAAGTAATCTATAATGATACTTTCAAAAAGAGGGGCATAGAGGAAAGCATTGTTTAACTGATGAAATACTAGCTAGTAAATGTAGAAAGAACAATAGGAAATCACCACTTGGCAACCACTAACGTATAACGTAATAACTGACTTGGGAAAACCATTTTGTGAGGGTGTAGAGAACAGGACGCTCAGTGGTTTTCAGGGTCCGTCCAACAGCCTACAGGTTCATCGCAATGCAAAAATGTACCTCAACAGTGGAGTGATCTGATGGGCAGACGCCTCTTTAACCAAGTGGTGCTGTCAGCATCCCCAGTGCTGGGAGAGGCCACGGGAAACCCACACTAGCCGACTGAAGCCGAATCTGATCACCAGGAACAGCCACATAACGGCAGCTGGTGAGGCATTTACACGTGTGGCCGTGGGCCTGGACATGTAAACAAGGTCACGTGTCATAAAAGCCCCCTTCCCCAAGAGGCAAGAGGACTCTTCTAGAAGACTAAAGGGCAAAGCACCCCAATGCCATGTGATCTGACTGGACGCTGGGTTTCAAAAAAGAGGTTCCAAAGAAGATTGGGGGTGGGGGGGTGGGGATTAAACTATGGCTTCTACATTGGAAAATACTGATGTTCAGGCTGATGTTCAGTTTCTCGGATGCACCAAAGGCGCTGCAGTTACACAGCGGACGGCCTGGGTCTCAGGCGCACGCTCAGGAAGGTGAAGGCCACGGGATCGCTGGGAAGAAGCGCACGGGCCCGGAGGGAAGGACGAGCGAGCACGGTGGGTACACGCCCGGGTGAGGGGTACACACCTCTCCATTCTATGCTTTCAACTTTTCTGTAGGTTTGAAATTTTTCAGGAAAAAAGTTGGAGGAAAAAAATTTTAATGTAGACACAGCTTTTAAAAAGTAACCTGCCGTGTGAAATAAGAGTTTGTGTAACGGACAAAAGAATGAAATAAAACACACTAAAAAAAATAATACCAGCCCTCAGAGAGATACTAGAAGTGACGGAGAGATCCACCTCGGGAAGAAGCATGCAAACTGATCTTTTTCTAAGGAGAACAACAAATCTTTAAAGTAAAATACATGGGGAAATGTAAGGTAAATTAATTCAAAAAGAAACCTAATGGAATGCCTGCGAAAACTCGAGTGCTGAGCGGAAAGGGGGTGTCGCCGCGGGCCGGTTGTTCAGAGACAGCCCTCCTGGGCCCTTGTGCTGGGGGTCCCACACTACAAGACTTGGACCACTGGCTCTTTCACTAGGGCCGTTACTCAGGGCTGTTCATGTGACGAGTTACCTTGAGAAATGAGATAATGTCTCCCCCATCCCAACCCTAGACAAAAACCAGACTTGCTTACTGCCTGTACTGCCTGCTACAGAACAGGTAGATTCCCCAGGTTCTGTCTCTCTCAGGTACATGTGCAGCCACCCTTCTGGGCCTGTCACACCGTCTATGGGACTTCGGGCCCAGGGAGCCACACAGAGTAACAAGGTCCCTGGTCTCTGACCCAGGAATCGCATGTGTTCTGCCAGCATCCAAGAAGCTAACAAGACACCTCATGGGCTACTGAGGGTAAAATCAAATCCCAGACCCAACAGCTAGTGGAAGTTATCACAGAGACCACGGGAAATGAACGACAGGCGACTTGTCCACAGGTGGCTGCTGGCCGAGGATGTTGCAAAGGTGAGAAATGAGTCCAAGCCGACAGGGTCACTGAGATTCAAGCAACAATAAACTTTGGAAGCTGAGGAATAGGCAGGTTCTGAGTCGGACAGGAAATGGCTGAAGCTTGGGCTGACAGAGGTAGTGAGCTTGGTGTCACAGCACGGACTCTGGGGCCAGGACTCCCAGTCTGAATGTGCCACTTACTAGCCCAGTGACCTTGGAAAGTCACTTAACATCCTCTGTAAAATGCGGCTTGCCATGGACCAACCTCCTAGGAAAACAGTGACAATGATGAGCTGCCGTGTACACAGCGCCTGGTTCTCGGTAAGCCTTCACCAAGCACTCATCATGCCTGTTCTTCTCATAGCCACCCCGCTGTTCCGTGGGGTGGGACAGAGAAGACAGACAATTAAAGGAGATTCTCAGAGTGCTCCTCTGGGAAGGCAGGGAACAGGACCGAGCGGTAGTCTGGAGAAACAGAGGCATAGGAAACTGAGACAGACAGACCAGCACGAGTTCTAACTCACTGCTCACTAGAACGTGGAGGTCCGATCACTGGTATATCACTCGGCCTCACACCCCTCCACCTGCCTGCATCTATCCAGCCCACAAACTGTACTTCACACTGCGTGGCTCAGACACTGTTCAAGGCACACATGGTGCCCCTCCCCCCAAACCCTGGGATTAGGTGTGGGCAAGACAACTGTAAGAGACTTAGAAATATACAAAAGATACAAGTATATAGAAGATAAAAGTCATAAGAAAGCATAAAATTCTGGAGAGACTCTATATTCACATTGGTTCTCAAATGTCTACGTACTTGTTCAACTTTAAATAAAAACTGATACTGAAAAATGTTAACTCTGCAAAGATAAGGCCAAGGTGGACTTATCCTTAAAGCAAAGGTCTTAGGCGTCCTTCAGAAGACTGCAAACGAATGTATATTTGTAAGCTTTAAGATTAAAGCATGTATCTGTTTTTTCATGATTCCCGTTTTAACCAACTCAACTAACCAAACAACTAATGGTTCCAATCTTGTTAGACTATATTCAACTGCCAACTAGATATCTTGGCCTGCTTGTCAACAGACGCCTCCAACTTGACACGTCCAAGACTACATTTGTCTTTCCCTCTAAATCTGTCCTGCTCATCTGTTGCCCAACTAAAAAACTAGGAATCGTTCTTGCCTCCTCCCCGTTCCCCAGCCGCACATCCTCATTCAGCAAAGCCCTGGTGAAGTCCCCTTCAGAAATTCTAAAAAGCCCACTCGCCCTTTCCTTATCCCTATTACCACGGTTCTAGTTCTGCGAATTAGCACAGCTCAGAGGAAAGACTACAAGCCTTGAATCCATAAATACCTATGTTTGCGCTGTGCTGCTGCGTTCACAGGCTGTATGGACAAAACCCTGAGAGCCACACTTCCCAAAGGATGTAAGCAGCGGATCGCTAACACAGACCGGCTCGCAGCCGGACCACTTGCTCTGTCCCCCCGTTACTTCCACCACTTTGTCCCCCCTCCCCACACACCCCTAAACTGAGAGCGCGGCCAGGAGCTCCAGCGCAGCTGGTGGACAGAGTCGCCCGGGATCCAGCTCTGGCCCGCAGGCCAAGACAGCGGGAGGACAGCTGGCAGGATGCCCGTTGGCCGAGGAAAGTTACCTGCTGCAGGTACTGGTTGATGGTGATGTGCGCCATGGCCGCTACCGCCGCCGCCCCGCGGAGCTGCGCGCCCCGTCGCCGCCGTCGCGTCACTTCCGGGCCGCGGTCCGGTCCCGGCCCCGCGCCGCCGGCCCCGCCTTCCGCGCACGTTGGTTCCGGAGGCAGCGTGTGCGCGGGAGTGCGAGCCCCGGGCCGGTATGGCGGCGCGCCCGGGCTGAGGAAGGTCGGGGGCTGCGCTGCGACTCCCTGCCTCCCACACGAGGCCGCCTCGTCGGCGCCCCGGTGCCCGGGCCTGCCGCGCCCTCGACTGTTGCGGGTTCCACACGGACCGCGGCGGACGCGGACTGCGGCGCCCGCGAGCTCGGGGCTGGGTCGGGTCGGGGTCTGGAGTGCTCCTGAGGCCTGCGGCACCGGCTCTGGTCGGGCCGGGTCGGGCGACGGTTGGGCTGGGCCGGGTGGGGCTGAGGGAGCGCAGCGGAGGGAGGGCGAGGCCGGGCGGCGGAGACCGAGGCCGAGGCCGAGGCGGAGGCCGGGCGGGCGGCGGGCGGGGCGCTGCGGCCGCGGCCATGGCCGACGAGACCCCTCGGAAGGGCAGCTTCTCGGCGCTTGTCGGACACACCAACGGCCTCACCAAGCCCGCGTCTCTCGCCGCGGCCGCCGTCACCTCCAAGCCCGGGGCCGCCGGCGGCTCCAAGAAGCTCGTGATCAAGAATTTCCGAGGTGGGTGCGGGGCGGGCGGGGCGGGGGTCCCTCCCCTTGGCCGCTCGGGCTGCGACGTCGGCGGGGCGGCGCGGGCCAGCGGCGGCTTCCCCTTGGTCTGTATAGTTGGTCCAATGGCATTGAGTGACGCCAGGTAACTCGGGTGTCCCGGTTCGCACGGCCGAGCCGGACCGAGTAGCAGGACTGAAGCTCTTCGTGATGTAATTTAATTACTTGCTCCACTTCTCACCAGCTCTGTCGCTGTCACTGTCTCAGAGCAGGCGTCTTCGATGCAGACACACCAGTTACAAGCTTATCTTCACCTTCCTCCCAGCTTGGAGTAGTTTCAGTCAACTTTAAATGTTGTAGAGAGCTGAACTATTACACGTTTATACGTTTGTGAAACCCACTTGTTAAGTAAAGGAATCCTGTTAAGATTTGTACGATTCCTACACGTGCGTATTCTGAGTGTCAGTACTAGACGTATTTGTTTAGCCAAACGAAGATGGAATGGTTGCGTAGTCTGTAACCCAAGAAACTTATAAATGTGGTACTTGTATTGGGAAAACCTAATTTTTGCGCTCCTTACCTGTGTGTCTTTTAAGGACTTTCTTTGTGGAATAGTTTTTTAAAGATGTGTGATACTTAGCGTGGATGTCGTTACCCACTGACGCCATCTGCATTTACAGACAGACCTACATTGCCTGACAACTACACTCAGGACACCTGGCAGAAACTTCATGAAGCAGTGAGAGCCATACAGAGTAGTACGTCCATCAGATATAACCTGGAAGAGCTCTACCAGGTAAGGCTCCACATGTGCAGAAAGCAGAGCTCGTTAGAATTCTCACTCAGACGTAAGCGCGCAGTTTTCTTAGGGAGAACTTTTAGACCTGAGGGGGCCAGGGTCCGGTTTTTCACTTACCTGATTGTTTCTTATAGTGTCTAAATAGCACAATTATCCACCTCCTGTGAAATGTGACCCAGACGTGGATCTTGTGCTCCTCGGTGTTGTTTCAGAGTCAGTAATGAAGGGGATAATAGAAATCGACTCTCTGCGTGCAACAAGAACAGTAGGAGTTCGGTGGCAGCGTGTCCCAAGTCGAGGAGTGTTTTCCGTTTCTGGTGGTTGTGGGATTTTTATTTCATTTTCAGGCCTCAGCTGTCTAGAAGGGTATTTAAAGTTAACCCATTACAGGAGAAAAATGCGTTTCTAAGAGTCACATGACTTCTAATATTTTCCAAATACGCGGCAAACTATTATTATAATTCCATTATGTTATATATGAAATTCTTATGACAGTTTGACATGTTAATGTGGATTTTCCCCTTTTCGTTGTGTTTTGTGATTGATTGTTGCAGTTAAAATGTGCAGACTGGTTTTGTTACATTTAATTTGAGATAACGATGTTCCTTTTCTAACACCAGAAGAAATGATCAAAAGTAGGTTTCGCTTTTGGGATATTTCAGTTACACACAGACTGGTTTTCCTGATATCTTGTTTTTAAAGAATGACATTCGCTAACTGATCTAATATTATCTACATTTTAGGTAATATGATAGCACAGTTTCTACTAAGAGACTTAAATTGTTTTCTGTTTACATAAGTGAAAAATTATGGAAAGTACAAAGAAGAAAATAAAAATCACCTATATTCCTACCACCCAAAGAAGACTACCATGGACAGTTCGATGCACACCTGTCCCTTCTTTGTCTTAAGTTTGTGTGAGGTTATTGTATTGTTTAATCGACTTAATTACGGTGTAGAATATGTACTTCAACAAGTTTTAACAGATGTATCCAATCGTATAACCACCACACAATCAAGATACAGAATGTTTCTGTCACCCCGAAAAGTTCCCTGAGGCCCCTTGGCAGTGGGTCCTGTCCTATGCCCTAACCCCCAGTCCTTGGCAGTCACTGACGTGCCTTGTGTCGGCACGTTTTGCCATCTTCAGAGTCTCATGTCAGTGGAGCCGTGCAGTTGTGCCTAGCTCCTTCACGTGGGGACGGGCTCGTGAGTTGGGCACGCGCTTGCGTCGCAGAGTCTCACGTCAGTGGAGCCGTGCAGTTGTGCCTAGCTCCTTCGCGTGGGGACGGGCTCGTGAGTTGGGCACGCGCCCGCGTCGCAGAGTCTCACGTCAGTGGAGCCGTGCAGTTGTGCCTAGCTCCTTCGCGTGGGGACAGGCTCGTGACTTGGGCACGCGCCCGCGTCGTGACAGTAACCCGTTCCTTTGTTGCTGAGCGTCTGGGGACCACCAGTTAGTTATCCCGAGGTAATGGGCGTCTGGGTGTCTAGTTTTGGGTTGTGAATAAAGCTGTGCAGACATTCATGGGTAAGTCTTTGTGTGGACAGAAATTCTCATTTCTCTCGGATGAACATCTAGAAGTAGGTTCTCAGTAAAATGGAAAGTGTGTGTTTAACTTTACAAGACATTTCCTAACTTTTTCAAATGGCTTCACCGTGTTGCCTCTCTGCCAGTGGTGTGTGAGCGTTCCAGCTGCTCCGTGTGCTTGCTGACATTGGGTATTGTCAGTCTTTTTAATTTTTGCTATTCTAGTAGGTGAGTAGTGGAAGTTCCCTACGGTTTTAATTTGCATTTCCCTGCCGATATTAGGTATCTTTTCTTGTGCCCGTTGCCATTCCATACACCTTCTTTAATGAAGTGTGTGTTCAGATCATCTGCTTTTTTTTTATGGTGGTGTTTATTTTCTTATTATCGAGTGTTTGAGTTTATTACGTGTTCTGAGCATGCATCCTATACCAGGTGTTTGCCTTGCAGATATGCTCGCCCAGTGTGCAGCTTGTCTTTTGATTCTCTTAACTATGGCTTTCAGAGAGCAGACGTTTTAAATTCTGATGAAGTCTTTGTATCAGTTTGGTCTTTTATGGATTGTGCTTTTCGTGTCTCTCTGAGAAGTCTTTGCCTAATCTAAGGTGGTAAAGATTCTCCCTTGTATTTCCTTCTTGCAGTGTTTTAGGTTTTACATCTAGGTCTGTTGTCTGTTTTGAGGTGAATTTTTGTATTTGCTATGAGGTATAAATCCAAGTTCACTGTCTTCCCTGTGGAGGTCCAGTTGGTCCAATGCCATGTGTTGAGGCGTCTGTCTTCTCCAGCAAACTGCCTTTGCTCCTGTGTCAGAAGTCCTTGTCCCTGTGAGTGTGGGTGTCCTAAGTCTCAAAGGCTGGAGCGCTGGCCCTGCAGGTTTATCCTTTTTTGGGTAAACTTGTTTTGGGTATTCTAGGTCCATTATATTTCCATATGAATTTTAGAATCTCTTTGCCAATTTCTGCAAAGAAGCCTCCTAGGATTTTGGTTTGGATTATGTGTAATTGTAGGTGAGCGTGGGGAGTGCTGCTATCTTGACAACACTGAACCCCTCAGTTGACCACAAGGGGCAGCTCTCGCTTAGTTAGGTCTCAGCAATGTTTTCTAGTTCCGCTGTGCGGGTCTTGTACATCTTTTGTGAAATTTATCCCTAAAGCATTTCATATTTTTATGGTATTGTAAAAGGTAGTATAAATTTTAATTTCTGGTTGTTGATAGTATATACAAATACAACTCACGTTTATACATTTATCTTGTACATTGCTGTCTTGCTAACCGCACTTATCTCTAGTAGCTTTTTCGTAGATCCCATTGGATTTTTCTCTGTAGACAATCGTGTCGCCTATACACAGAGATAACTTTACTTCTCCCTTTCTAATCTGCATGCCTTTTATTTCCTTTCTTGCCTGGTTGAACTATATAGAACCTCTGGTGGTTAGTACGATGGTTAATAGAAACGGAAAAAGCAGACATCCTTGTTTTGTTCCTGGTCTTAGGGGAGAAAGCTTTCAGTCTTTCATCATTGAACACCATACGATGCTAGCTGTGGGTTTTTCAAAAATACCCATTATCAGGTTGAGGAAGTTCCTTTCTGTTCCTAGGTTGTTGAGAGTTTTAATCAGAAATACATGTTGGATTTTGACAAATTCTTCTGTGACTGTTGAGGTGGTCATGTGATTTTTGTTTTTTAGTTTGTTAATTACACGGATTGATTTTTTCATATGTTAAACCAGTCTTTCATTCTGGTATAAATCCTACTTGGTCATGATGTATTATCTTTTCAATGTACTGTTGGACTCAGTTTCCTGACATTTTGTTAATTTTTGCATCTGTGATCACAAAGGATATTGTATTATTCTCGTGTAATGTCTGTGTCTGGTTTTAGTATCAGAGTAATGCTGGCCTCATAAAATGAGTTGGAAATGTTCTCTTCTTTTCATCGTCTAGAAGACTTTGTGTAGAATTGGTATTATTTCTTTTTTGTTTTTTTTTTAAATAAATTTATTTATTTTTGGCTGTGTTGGGTCTTCGTTGCTGTGCGCGGGCTTCTCATTGTGATGGCTTCTCTCGTTGTGGAGCACAGGCTCTAGGCGCGTGGGCTTCAGTAGTTGTGGCACTTGGGCTCAGTAGTTGTGGCTTGCGGGCTCTAGAGCATAGGCTCAGTAGTTGTGGCATGCGAGCTCAGTAGTTGTGGCTCATGGGCTCCAGAGCGCAGGCTCAGTAGTTGTGGTTCACGGGCTTAGTTGCTCTGCGGCACGTGGGATCTTCCCGGGCCAGGGCTCGAACCCGTGTTCCCTGCATTGGCAGGTAGATTCTTAACCACTGCACCACCAGGGAAGTCCAGAATTGGTATTATTTTTTCCTTAAATGTTTGAGGGAATTCCCCAGTGAAGCCATCTTGGCTTTCTTTGTGGAAAGATTTTCAACTACAAATGTCGTTAGTAGATACAGAACTATTCAGTTTATCCGTTTCTTTAAGTTCACTCATCTTCTGCGATGTCTAGTCTGCCATTAATACCGTCTGGTATAATTTTCACCTCTGCATTGTTTTCCTCTCTAGGTGTTCAATTTGAATCTTGTTTTGTATCTTCTCTTTGCTTAACTTTCTTTAACGTGTGGAGCACAGTTCCAGCTCTTTTGTGTCCTTGTTTGCTGGCTCTGTCAGTTCCAGGTTCGCTTTGACTGACTTTTCTCCCCAGTGCAGGTGGTTTTCCTGCTTCTTTCATGTTTGATAGCTTTGATTGGATGCCAGACATTGCGAATTTTGACTTGTGTGGTAGATGCTTTTGTTTTGTTTTTTGTTTTGTTTTGTTTTGTTTGTGGTACACGGGCCTCTCACTGCTATGGCCTCTCCCGCTGTGGAGCGCAGGCTCCGGACGCGCAGGCTCAGCGGCCATGGCTCACGGGGCCAGCCGCTCCGCGGCATGTGGGATCCTCCCGGACCGGGGCACGAACCCACGTCCCCTGCATCGGCAGGCGGACTCCCAACCACTGCGCCACCAGGGAAGCCCTGTATTTCTCTGAATATTCTTGAGCTTTGTTCCAGACTCGGTTAAATTATTTAGAATCAGTTTGACCTTTTAGACTGTTGCCTTAAGCGTTGCTAGGCAGGACTAGAGCAGTGTTTCGTCCAGGGCTAATTGCCCTGCTGCTGAGACAAACCTTCCTGAATCCTCTGCCCGGCGTCCTGCTGTGTTCCCGCCTGGCTGGTGGGAAGTGTGTGAGCACCAGAGCCCAAGGTCTCTGAACTTTCGGCGGTTCCTTCCCTCACCTCGGCGGTCTCCTCCCACATACGTGCTGGACGGCGCTCTGCTGAGCCCTCGAATTGGACCCTGAGGTCCCCTGCCCTCGGGGCCTCCGCCCTGCAGACTTCGGCCTCAGCCCAGGACGACTGCTGCGTGGCCTGGACGCTGGATGCCAGAAGCCAGAGTGGCTGGTGCTTGTCTGTCTCCTGTCTGCCAAGGCCACGGCCTCTAAGAGCCCAGCGTGCAGCGCTTCGGAAGCTGCTGCTTCGTGTACTACTTCAGCGAAGGCTAAGTCCGCTTCCTCTATTTCGTCTGGACCCGGAGCAAGGGTCCCACCGAGTGAGTGCCCAGACTCAGAGGCTTTTGCTTTAGTGAAATATTGTGTCTTCCAGCGAGGCTTCATTATTGCTCTTTCCCTGGAGATTTGACTATCTGGTATCAATTGCCCATCATTTTTCTTAGTAGAATGACTTTGCTGGACCTTTTACCCAGGATGTGTTTCATAATAGTCACCATAGATATTATTGTAAACAGTGTTTCCAGATGCCCTGGGTATCGTGGGTGTCCGTGTGGGTGTATGTGAGACCCTGAGGGCTAGGGCTGCTTACCCCCAAAGTGGCACCACTCATTCCAGGGCACATCTCAGGAGGGCCCGTGGAGGGGGCAGTGGATGGGCTTTTGGACGCAGGTGTGCGGGCGGGTGCCTGGCCACTCAGAAGTTCCAGCAAGTCTAAGTACATCTCTGCAGAGTGAGCCGCTCACATCTTGTGGAGTGAATGGGGTGGAGATAGTAAGTGATGTCGCGGTGAAACTATCCTGGTCTCCAGTAGAGTGGACAGTGCACTGGACCTGGTGTTTCAGAATAAAGCCTGAGTTTCTGCTGAGGTGGTGTGGTATATAATTTGCCAAAGAATCTTATGTGCAAGTAACAGTTCTCACCAAAGCTGGAAAGGTTTTTTGTTTGTTTGTTTTTGAGGAGGTTTTCAAGATTATTTGAGGGAGAACCTCTTGTTTTGGTGTTGATCAGTTTCCCAAAAGTGGGGTCTGGCATCTCCCCGTGCCAGGTCTGAGGAGGCCTCAGTGGAGGGAAAGGTCACCTCCAGCCTGTCTGCACAGCCTGCCTGCAGTTTCTTGCTTTGTTTTTGTTTGGTAGAAAGGGGTATTCAGATTACGTGAAAAAGCCGTAGTAGATACACGTCGTGCTGAGAGTCATTCTCTTGTTGTAATGCGAGGAGGAGGAGATGTTGAGTGCATCCATCTTTTCTGAACTTAGATCTGAAATCTCAACTTGCTGAAGAAAGCGTATCTTGTGTGTCTTAGGTCTGTATGTTTTAGTCCTACTTGTCTCAATGAGACAACAGAAAACTGAAGACTGCATTTCGGGAATGGTTTCGGGGAAGGCTAGGTGTTGATTTCAGACTAGTTTTTTGTTTGTTTTGGTTTTTTTTATTACTGAAGAACAGTTGATTTCCAATGCTGTGGCAATCTCTGCTGTACAGCAGTGACTCAGTTACACACATAGAGACATTCTTTTTTAAATATGCTTTTCCATTACCATTTGTCCCAAGAGATGGGATACAGTTCCCTGTGTTACACAGTAGGACCTTGTTGTTCATCCGTTGTAAATGTGGTAGTTTGCATCTACCAACCCCAGACTCACAGTGCATACCTCTCCCTCCCCCCTGCCCCTCAGCAACCACAAGTCTGATCTCTATGGATTTCAGACTAGTTTTGATGCACAGAATCAAACCTGTCACAGAGAACTTGCGCTTGAGAAAAGCTGTGCTGCTGACCTTGAGTCACGGGGTAGATGTCTCCAGGAAACCCTGTGCCTGGTGAGAGCTCGGTGAAGGAGAATGGAGTGGAGTCAGGTCCTGATGGATTAATAGGGTGGTTGAAAGTGATGCAAGCGGGTGAGGAAGCCCAGAAAATGGGAAACAAGTGGACACTTTATTTGATGGACCAATTGGAGAATGTAAATTAATCAAGAGTGAATTCAATGTGTAAGTTATTCAGAAACAGAGAATATTCAGGTTCAAATATCTTAGGCCTAATAGGAAGGATTTTGTTAATTCAGCGGCTTTGGTCACTCAGCGAAATCAGCCATTTGTACGAGGGCATCATGTCCGGCATTCACAATGGGGGCCGGGAGGGTGGATGTCTTCCTGGGACACCGCCCCCCCTTCATTCTTCGTCCCACGCTCAGGACCAAGTCCTTGTCTCCTTTTTACGTTGCCCTTTCCTCGTTTCCTGTGGGTGGGAACCGCAGCGTCCTGGTGGCGGCTTCTGTGTGGTGTGCTTGTCGCGTTTACACAGGCCTGCCACCGAGTAGGGTGACCTGGGGCCTGGCTCCTCGGGAGAGTCCACAGGGGCGTGGTTCCCCGGGGGTGGGGGTGGGGGTTTGCTTTTCATTTTTCCCCTTCATTTACCTAAGTAACTCAGAGTACTTGCCCGCTCTTTCCCCTACGATTTCTCACTCTGCTCTGACGTCAGCTGTCGCCTTAGCTACTGGCACCCAGAGTGCGTAGTTGTAGGTGCCGCTTGGCTGTTCTGCTCCCTTAAGGCCCTGGCGGGGGATCCCCACTGAGGGGAGCGCCCTCGCAGGCATGGGTGTTTTGCTGGGACACTCGTCTGTCCTGAGGCAGATAAGCGTGTGCAGAGCGGGCGTGGTGGCAGGCCTGGGAGGCTGGGACGAGCGGGTGTTTCCCCTCGGCTACGCTGGTGTGAGGAAAACCTCTGTGTCCCAGTGCTAGGAGGGCCCAGGTCCTGCCGCTCCCCACTTCCAATGCCTGGGTCCAGAGGTGTGCTCGGTACCAGTACCGGTACTGGTCACGTGAGGTGCTTCGTACACCACAAGGAGGCATTTCTAAGCGTCCAGGTGTGACTGAATCTCCTAAACGTGTTCTGGGGAGGGCCTCCTTTGTTGGGCCGCTCCTGCAGCCGCGAAGAGCCCACGGCATCCCTGCCCCCTACCCCTCACCGCAGGGAGCAAGCCGGTGACGAGGCGCCTGTGACATGACGACGCCGGCAGTGACTCAGCAGACACCCAGGAGGTGACGGCGCCCCGGCCTGGCTGGTGGTTTTCAGGGGCCTCCAGATCCTCAGCAAAGAAATCTCAGTGGGCTTCACGCGAATAGTAAGCGTGTGCTCAACAGGACATATACATACGAGGGAGACTTGGCTCTAGTGTTCAACCAAAAAGTCACAGCTGGGAAGAGATTGTTTTGAGGACATTGACACCTGGTTCATGAATCGAAGCATTCAGAAAGTGGTTCTAAGATGTCCTTCGATGAAGGACACGTACCACTAAGCTTATCTTGATTTTTACCAAAGAAAAATGTTTTCTTCGTGTATTATATTAAAAATTTACTTGGTAATAATTGTTTGTAATGATTAACTACTGGCGCAAAGGCCTTTGTTAGGAGGTTATCTTGGTTTTTTTTTTTTTAAGAGAGAAAGAGACAGTGGATCTTGGACTGAATTATGAAAACATGAAGCTTTGGGGAAAGGAATTGAAGGATGTAAAAACAAAATGTGGTTGGGAATCCCTTGTTCTAAGTAAGGCAGAATGTAAGGGAAAGGTATTTTTATTCTTTTAATTATTGTCATTAGTCCATATTCTCTTTGACCTTTTGGGGGGTTTTTTTGCGTTACGTGGGCCTCTCACTGTTGTGGCCTCTCCCGTTGTGGAACGCAGGCTCCAGACGCGCAGGCTCAGCGGCCATGGCTCACGGGCCCAGCCGCTCCGCGGCATGTGGGATCTTCCCGGACCAGGGCACGAACCCGCGTCCCCTGCATCGGCAGGCGGACTCTCAACCACTGTGCCACCAGAGAAGCCCTTTCTTTGACCTTTATAAATATGCATGTGTTTTGTGTATTATATATTTCCTTACATAATTATTTTCTTAACATCCATAAAAATTTAAGTTACCCTTTTTTCCCCTCGGGAATATAGTATTTGAGTTAAGATTCCAAAGTGTCTCTGTTCTGTATATCCCCCATGTATTTTAAAATAGGCAGTAGAAAAACTACATTTCTGTTTATAATATTTCGTATTTGGATTGAATCAGATGCTGATTTTGTACATGAGATTTGAAAGAAGATTTTATTAGAACTGGTACGAATATACAAGCATTATTCCTCTAATGTGGATCAAAACAGCTAATGAAAAATATTTCTGCCTCAAAACCTTGTTTTTGCATTAATTTGAGGCAGATTTGGCCCATGCTCCTTCAGCTTATTTGGGACAGAATCATCAAACTCATGGGCGTGAAAGGAACTGGAATTCCTGTCGTTCTCCCCCCACTGGAGGGTGGTCACCAGGGTCTGGAGCAGGGATTTCCGGCTCTGGTTTCACGTTGGCGATCCGTCAGGGTCAACTCACACACCTTCCCGTGGCTCCACCTCAGACTACGGAGTCATCCAGACACAGGCCCGGGGGCTCAAGCTGCTTTTGAGTCCTCGGGGGACGGTGTGCAGCCAGCTTGAGGGGCTGTTGAAGAGGGAAGCTTGAGAGTATCGTGAGCAGCCCAGCCCGGGGCGGGCCCACCTGGGGCCTGGGTGTCCTGGGGCTGCCAGCGCGGCACCGTCCCATCTGCGCTCCAGGCTCACTGTCGTTAGGGACCATTTTTGCCAAACTTCTACTGGATTCCGGTGTTGCAGCGATAATTGCCCTTGACCATGATAACTTATTTGTGGATTACGTAAGTGTGGGCGTGGCTTTGTGTTACGATTCGAGCTGTTTTTACAGATAGGTTGCTTTTAAAGAACAAATTTGTCTTTCACAGTGAATAACTCATTTATCCCTTTTGTTTTCAGGCTGTTGAAAATCTTTGTTCTCACAAAGTTTCCCCAGTGCTCTACCAGCAGCTGCGCCAGGTCTGTGAAGGCCACGTCCAAGCACAAATCCTTCAGTTTAGAGAATATCCTTTTTTTGGCTTGTGAAGTTCCTATTTATTACCTAAATCTTTTGAAACTGAACATTAATAGGATAAAGAACTAATGAGTATCCTTAATATTAAAGCAAAAGCTTTATAGAGACAAAACCTTACGCTTGTATTATATAACCCAGCGTAGCAGATGTTTTTGGTGGAGTTTTCACTGTTTAAATTACTTGGCTGATCTGATTGAAGTCAGTGTCCGTTTCTCTAGTGCATTTGGAAGCGTTTAGGAAGAGTCTGAAAAACACCTTAAGGTTGGAGTGCTGCGGTTCTTTATTCTTGTTTTTTAAAGATCTGTGTTAGTTTTCTGTGATTATAACCAATTCCCACAGAGTTGGCCGCGTGACCCAACCCTGGCCTGTTGGCCCACGCTCTGCAGGTCGGCTCGCGCTGGGCTCAGGGGCTCTCGGCTCTGGGCCTCGCCAGCCCAGATCACGCCGGACCTTTGGTCACGACGAAGCCTTGCCCCGGGTGGGGCCGCACCTGGCCGCAGCCCCCAGGCCTCCCAGCACCTCAGGTTGGCTGGCGTGGGCTTGACCCTGTGCAGCCTTGCTGGCCCCTGCTGGCCACGGAGGCCGGTCAGGGCGCCGCCACGTGAGGAGCGCCTCGGCTCATCACTGGGCACCGGAGCTGCCGGGCCGCTGCCGAGGTGGCACCTCCCTACGTATGCTTACGACGCAGACTTTTTCAGACTGTTGGCAGAAGGTCTGATACCATGGGCCATTGTAGTTGTGAGCAGTTGTGACGTTCTTCCAGAATTACTTGTTAACCCTTCAACTATTTGGTCTTTGCTGTGACTCGCTCTGTTTCTGAGTTAGGAGCGGACCCTCGAGAAAATGAGTGAGGCGCTTGGCTGGGACCCCTGTGGCTGTGGTCAGTGCGCCCCCAGTGCCTTCCGATTTCACACGCCAGAAGCGGGCTGCTGTGTGTTATCTCCTCTCTCTGTGATCGGAATGTTGCATGGAACCTTGCAGCCGTGCCGAGCCGCGCGCCTGCTGCACCTCGGCCAAGGGGCCGCACTGAGGGGTGCCCCCGTGTCTGGTGCCGTGGAGCTGAGACAGGCTGGAGCAGGGCTGAGGCCCAGGAGGCCGGCTCCTTGCCTCCGCCAGCTGCCTGCGCTCCCGTCCAAAGGGAGTAACGGTGCGCCGTGCGGCTGGGTGTGAGGGTGCTGTGTGGGCCGTAGGCAGTGTAGACGTTGTGACCGTGGGGCTTCGATTAACCTGTGCACGCAGTGCCCGGGTGCTTGGCGAGGTTTTCCCTAGGATCCCGCACCAGGTGTCTTTTGCTGTAAACAGCGTCCCGAAAGCCAGGTCGTGCACATGGTGCACGGATGAGACGTGACGTACAACTTTGTGCGACCAGAAGTGACCATTGGCCCTCAGCCGTTGTCCTCCGTCTGCCCGTCCCCCGGTGCTGTTCATAGTGGCTGGCTTCCTCGCCTCTGGGACAGCATCTCCAGAGCTGCCCTTTGGGGCGGGGCCTTTGGTCCACCCCCCATCCCACGAAGCCTCAACGGGCAGTGGGGTGAAAGGGAAACGGGGAGGGGCAGGAAGAGATGGAGGCAGGGGAGTGCAGGCAGGTTCATCACAGGTAGGCAGGGAGACACGGAGGCTGGAAACCACCTGTGTGGCTTCTGAGCTTCTGCCCTTTCGGTATTCTGATCACTAAGCAACATGCCCGACTCGGAGGTGAGGAGAGCGGAAAGTAAGGGGTAAACATTGCAACAAATAAATTGGCCGGTGTTTCTGAAGTTTTCCTTAGCAGGTCTGCACAGACTCGCTAGATAGTGTTTTATTTTTAAAGAAGATTAACACATGCTGGCAGGATCACTGCAGACAAATGGTAAGCCTGCTAACATGCTCCCTGAGTGGGCCTCAGTGCACACGCCCTCTTGGGTCTTTTCCTCCAGTCTCTGGCTCAGCTGGACGGAAGGCAGATCTGAGTAGCTGGGAGTCTGTGCCCCCTTTGCATCCAGCTGTGTTGTTTGTTTTCTTTTAAACCACAGCGTGGCCCCATCCATCTTCCCTCAACCCCCAAGGAAGGCAGGGCCCGGTTGGGAGCTGGGATGGGGAGTTCTGTTCAGGTCAGGTGCTGCCATCCAGCTCCGACCGAGCTGGACAGTGGCTGGAGAAGAGTGGGGACGGCCTGCTCTTCTGGGGTGGGGCTGGCTGTGAGCTTGGCCTTCGGGCCAACCACACAGGTGACTCGTGCCTGTGATTCCCCGTGGGTCTCTGAAGTTTTCCTTGATCTCAGTTTATGCCAGAGAATCAAGCCTGAATCTCAGGAGTTTACTGTAACTAGACAACCAGGCTTAGATTTAGTAGATGTATTGACTCTAATTTGGTTTTATATATATGAGTTTTCAGGGTGACCTGGCTGAAAATTATGTAAGTGAGAGAAGAGATAGTATCAATAGCTTCCCTAACTAGGTTGAATTCTTTGGTTTCCTGGCTGAGGTGAGTAGGCGACGACGAATGAGTCTCTCTTGGGCCAGGCACCGGGGGACGGTAGAAACAGGTGAATGTGTCGGGAGGGTTCTCTCTACGACACAGTCTGCGGCGCTCCCTGAGAGAGCCCCGGGGCCGCCGCCCACCACGTGAGCCTGCAAAGTCAAGTCGAGTACAGACACGTGGCTGAGAGCCTCCTGCCAGCGCAACGAGCCGGAGTGCTGGAAGAATTCAGCTTAGAGCATCTCCCAGTCTAAGGAGGTTTCACCACGTCAGTCAGGAAATGACTGAATTTCAAAGGCATCTTTGAGGCGAAGTGCTGTACAATCCCTCCAGTCAGATTTTCTGGATAAAAGAGATGAAAAGCAAACACCAAGGGGAACATGTAAATTGAGGGAAAAATCAATCATGAGGGTCTTGAAGATAAAAACATCTTTTCATTGAGAAGCAATCATGTTAGATTAGAGACAGCCAGGGTTGGATGTTTTGTTGGTAAGGTACGTAAATAAGTCAGGTCCTCCTCTTGCCCTCCAGATCATGATCAGAAGTATCTTCCTGTTTCTGGATCGTACTTACGTGCTTCAGAATTCCATGCTTCCTTCCATCTGGTGAGTGTCCCCCGGTCCTGGTCTGTGGCTGAGGCTGCGGCCGACCTGTGTCTCCGATGGTTGATTTGATGACACGTGCCCGACCGTCTGTGGCCCTCTGTGTTGGCCAGGGTCGCTGGCACACAGGCCTGCCCCTCAGTGGCTCTCGGCCCGGAAGTGTCTGTCACCATGAGGGGCAGCTGCCGAGCCGGCAGCCGCCAGTCCAGCACGTTCTCCTGTGGGCATGGAAGTGCCTTGTGAAGTCCGTTTCTGTCACCTCTTCCACCTCTGCTCTGGGAAAGGCTGGGGAGCCGGTCAGTCTCTAATGGCGCCTCCCGGTACTCTGCTGATGGGCCGGGCACAGGGCATTGGCTTCCATCTGCTCGGGGCAGTGAGAGTCGGGAACCCTGTGCCCACATTGCCCTGGGTCCCTGGTCCCCGACTTCCAGCGTCGTCCCCGAGCAGCTCAGCCTTGGTGACAGGGCCTGTCTGTGGTCTCGCCCTCGGTCCTCCTGGCCTGTGCCCACGTGGACGTCCGCTCCGATTCAGCACGCTGTGCCCTCTCGCCACCTCTAAGCCCCGTCCTGTAAAGTCGCTTCCTTTTCTAGCTTCCTGGCCGTCCGTTCACTCTGACCCAGGGCGGTGCGATTTCTCCTTCTACCACCGGGAAATCGCTTGTCTTTGTGTACCGTAACCCACGCGTGGGGCGGCTGGGGCCGTCTCTCCCACGTGATCCCATGTCCCCTGTGCTCCTCTGTCCTCTCAGCCCCGACTCCTGCACACCTCCTACTAGACACCCACGAACCTCTGCAGGACAGATCGTCATTACTCAGAGAAACAAGCAGTTTGGAAAAGCTGATGATGACAGGAAGTCACAGAGCTCCTCCTCTGTGCGGGGCTCTGTCCTCAGGGCTTCAACACCTCCTGACTCCATCCTTAGAGCAGCTCCATGAGGGATGACTGTCCGCCACATGGAGAAAGTGAGGCAGCGCGGCTGCCGCCGCAGGACCTTCTTCTGAAGCCGCGCTCTCAGCTCAGGCTCCAGCAAAGCCGCCAGGACGTTCCCGCGGCTCCCTCCTCCCCCGGCGCGCCTGGGCACAGCAGCCTTCCTCTCCCCGCCTCCTCCCGTCTCAGCGAGTGGGCCGCTCCCACGGACTCCGCAAAGCTCAGGCCGGGGCTCCACTGTACACCCAAGTTTCTCACGCACCGTCTCAGCGATCCCTGCCGTCCTGCACGAGCGCACTTTCCTCCCTGCCTGCTGCAGTGGACGGGGGCTGGTGGGCTTCACGCTCTGGGCAGTGCCTCCAGGTTGGACGGCAGGGTTACGTTATAAACTACGTTTAGACTCTGGAGCCTGACAAGCTGGGCACAGCAAGCTCCTTGTAATCTCTGCCTCAGTTTCTCCATCTGGAGGACGGTCATCCCTCGTGGAGCTGCTCTAAGGATGGAGTCAGTCAGGAGGTGCTGAAGCCCTTAGGACAGAGGAGCAGAGGGGATGTGGGATCACGGAGAGGAAGAGGGCCCCAGCTGCCCCACGCATGGGTTACGGTACACAAAGACAAGCGATTTCCCGGTGGTAGAAGGAGAAATCGCACCGCCCTGGGTCAGAATGAACGGACGGCCAGGAAGCTAGAAAAGGAAGCGACTTTACAGGACGGGGCTTAGAGGTGGCGAGAGGGCACAGCGTGCTGAATCGGGAGGGAGCGGGCTGGGGGAGTGCGATGGACTCTGGTTTGCACCCTCAGTTCCGTCGTCCTGTGGCCAGGGCCACACAGGAGGAGCAGCTGGAGGATGGGGGCAGGGCAGGCGGAGGGTCCCAGGGCTCCCGGGCAGGACGGCGGAAGCCCACTGACCCATGCAGGAAACAGGCAGCATTGATGAGGAAAGAAATAGAAGGCACACCAGACAGTCAAGAAGGAAAATTTTTTAAAAAAAGGAGATCTTGACACCCAGACCAGAGAGTTAGCAAGTCAGTAGCTTGGGGGTGATATCCATAGTGTAGCTGGAGCTTCACCCAGAACTTCTAAGAAGTGAAACTAAAACAGTCTTGTCTTCTCTGTTTGTACAGGGACATGGGATTAGAACTCTTCAGAAACCATATTATTAGTGATAAAATGGTTCAGACAAAGACCATCGACGGCATCCTGCTGCTGATCCAGCGGGAGCGGAGCGGGGAGGCCGTGGACCGCAGCCTGCTGCGGGGCCTGCTGGGCATGCTGTCCGACCTCCAGGTGGGCCCCGCGCGTCCTCACAGCCCGCTGGGCGGCGCTGCACCCGGGCCACGAGGTGGCCACGACGTCGGTGTCGGAACTGACACCGTTAGGGTATTGGTGCAAGTATGGGAGGGGAGTGACTCGGCTGGCACTCACCCGGAGGCGGCCGGGGCCTGGGAGCACCCTGGGCAGAGCAGGGCGGCTGGGTGGGCCCAGGCAGCTTGTCCTGGGCACAGGTCACGGCAGCCGTGCGCCCTCGACGTGGGCTGCACCAGCACTTCAGGCTGAGAGCTGGGCTTCTTCGCTGTGATTGGTCGTTAACCCTGCTCATTTTTTAGGTGTATAAAGATTCATTTGAACTGAAGTTTTTGGAAGAAACTAATTGTTTATATGCTGCAGAAGGCCAAAGGTTAATGCAAGAAAGAGAGGTGAGGCAACGAAATGTTTCTGAATTGCCTTATTTCATTTTCATAGATGTGTATCTAAGTGTGATTTCTAAATGTTTGTCTCTTCACGCTGGCAAACATCTCACTGAAAATCTTCCGAAAGTTACAATCTAGTTTAAATTCCAGTGATGAGCTTCTTTGTGAGGTTATTAAGGGCTTAATTTTTTTCTCCTAATTTAGAAACCCTTCTGTTGCCCCCCACCCCCAGCAAAAAAAAAGCAGTGAAATAGCTTCTAAAATACATAAAGGAACTCAAGCTGAAACAAGAGTTTAAAAGATAATTCTTAAATATGAAAGAGAAACCTGACATGTTAAAAATTTTCATCTCTGTGAGGCATTGAAAAGATTACCCAAAAAGCCACTGGAAAAAACCATGTGTTTAGTAGTAATAAGAACCCAAAAACTTGATAGCTGGTTTCTTGGGTATCAGAGCCCAGCTCAGCAGGAAGCCCCTCGGGACCGTCACAGGAGGGGGAGTCGGAGACCGGCCTGGCTGCCGCCCCCGGGTCAGAGCCTCAGCAACCCCTGTCATGGGGCCTTTGCTGTGTAGGCAGGTGACCCTTTGCCCCTGGAAACTCAGAGAGAGTGTGCTTTGAGATCTCCTGCAGCCACTCTCTTTGGGGCCTCAGAGGAACAGCCTGTTGCTTGATGTTTGCCGACCCCGCCAAGCGTGGGCTGGGGGGTGCCGTGCTGCCTGCCCCCATTCCAGACGTTACCTTCAGTCTCCAGGATGGGGCTGAGGGAGGCCTCCTGCCGTGTATCTCCCTCCCCCTCCTCAGCACCCCTGCTCCTGGTACTCCGTTAATGTTTGGGCCTGAATGTACAGTCTGCTTTTTTTTCTTAAATAAGGAAAACAGTATTTCAGCTTCTTGGGTAACATGAAGGTTTTTGTTGCTGATGTGTTTAAATGTTGTGTTTGGAAGGTTCCGGAGTACCTGAACCATGTGAGTAAGCGCCTGGGGGAGGAGGGTGACCGCGTGATCACGTATCTAGACCACAGCACACAGTGAGTACCACTCCCGCGCTCAGCTCCGTGACCCGCAGCGTCTTGTAGACTCACTCGCTGCTCTGAACCCGAACGTATTCAGCTCCTGGGACAGTTTGCTTGTTGTCTGTGATTACTCAGCACTTGTAAGTCACACTGACTTGTGGCCTGTGGTGAGTTATCGTCCAAAGGGAGTGATTCAGGCTGAGATACTTGGTATCTTTTTATAGACAGTTTATAATTTATGTTATAAATGTATAATAAATTTATAGAAGTTTATGTTAATGAGGTACCATCGAGTATAGGCAGTTTCGGTTGTAAAGTTTTGTTGCACATCTGATATAGCTGTGATTTTTTCTTACGGTACTCAGTCACATTATTCTTTCTTTTAATGTTTACTTATTATATTTATGTTTGGTTGCGCCGGGTCTTAGTTGTGGTATGCAGGATCTTTTGCCGCAGCATGCGGGCTTCTCTCTAGTTGCGGTGCGCGGGCTCCAGAGCACGTGGGCTCTGTAGTTGTGGTGCCCGGGCTCGGTAGTTGTGGCCCACGGGCTTAGTTGCCCTGCGGCACGTGGGATCTTAGTTCCCCGACCAGGGATCGAACCCGCGCCTCCTGTGTTGGAAGGCGGATTTTTAACCACTGGACCACCAGGGAAGTAACTTGTCCCTTCTCTTTGCATCCAGTTTTTTTTTTTCCTCTAAACCTGAGGTCAGTGTTTGGCTAGGGAAAAGTACAAGGGCAGGTTTTGTGAGTGTCTGCGTCGGGCACATAATGTTTATTCAAGTGAGGAAGATTAGAGCAGAAACGTGAGAGACAGAAAAGAGAGATGTTTTTAAGAGGGAAAGTGCTAAAACGTGCAGAACGTGGTGACTCCCGGGGTGGGGGGAGGGGCCAGGCAGGATGAAAGAAAGGGACAGGATGCGACAGCTTGAGAACATGGAAAATAGAGGGTCGTGAAGCAGAGGTAAGGCTGCTGTCAGACACCTGGCACTGGAGGTGCGGTGCCGTCGGGCCGAAGCGGGGTCCACGGGGGTGGGAGGGGGCGGGGGGGTGGAGGAGACTGTGTGCAGCGCCCGGTGGCGCCGGGCCCCTCGGCCCCTCCTCCCCGGCCTACGGTGTGTAGATGCTGTGTTACAACTGCCCCCTCCCCAGTCTCGCTTAGGAGTGTCTGAGAGTTAAGCAGAGCAGAGGGTGGCCCCCCTCGGGTTAGGGTTTCGAGGGGCGCTGCCCGAGGTGGCTCCTGTGGTGTCGGGCGATTCAAAGGTCACAGAGTGAGAAACGGTTTTCGGAGAAACAGGAGGGAGGTGGCGCAGGTAAGGAGCCGCAGCAGCCTATGGGCTGCGCTCCGGGCGCCCCTTCCCGCCTCACCCGTGCACGCCGCTACCCTCGGGACGGGCGCTGCAGGTGTCTGGGCCCTCCATGCCCGGAGCCCGAGTGCCTGCCGCGCCTCCCCCTGGGGTCGCCCTGAAGTTCACCTGAGGTGGTGCGGTGAAAAATTCCTCAAAATGAAGGCCGAAGTCTATACACCTGGGAGCGAAGTGAGGGCTCTGATCTCCTAAAAGAAGAGCTGAGCGAGCAGGGTGATGGGTGAGGAGCGGCCGCTCTGAGAAGTCAGATTCTGAAGAGTGGTCCTGGGGGAAGACAGGCAGGAAGAAGTGAGGGCAGAGGGGCAGCTGTGGCACCCGGGCGGGGCAGGGTCGCGGGCAGCCCGCCCGGGTCGTCCCCAGGTGCGGTGGGCGAGGGTGCCTCCCTTCCGCTGCTGTCCGCCTCTCCTGGGGCCCTGGTGACCTGAGTCTGTGTCGGCGTCGGCGTGTGCTGACTTGGGCTTAGCTGCGTGGACGGGGGTCCCCGTCCTCCACGGCCGACAGGCTCTCCCCTGTACTTCCTTCCTGACACGCCTCTGTTTACTTCCCAGGAAACCACTGATTGCCTGTGTGGAGAAGCAGCTGTTAGGAGAACATTTAACAGCGATTCTGCAGAAAGGTAGGTTTTCCCAGCTCTGTGTCTCTGCACTGATTGCTCGTCCCTGATTTGCTAAGAGAGTTAGCGGAGCATTGTAGGCACGCGAGGACACTTGTTGTTGTGAGAAGACGGGCACTAAAATCATCGGAAAAATGATGGACATTAGCCCTTGAGGGGAAAATTGATGACACGCAATAGTGAAAGGCACATGTAAGAACCACGGTTTAAGCTAAAATCACGTGAAGTCCTATCCAGGCTGAGAGGTTGGTTGCGAGAGGCCCTCTGGCCGGCAGACGGCCTGGGCTGTGCTCACAGGCCCCATCCTGTACAGGGACGTCCCTCCTGGGCACTGACCCGCAGGTGTGGACGCGCGCGGTCCGACGGGCCGGGGGCGGCCGCGGGCTGCATCCCTGCCCTGCGTGCGGCTCTGCGGCAGACGAGCTGCTGGCGCCATGGCCCCAGGACAGAGGTGGACCAGGCCAGCTTGGCACGCGGCCGACGGTGCGGTTTTGGCGCCGTGCTGTTAGAGGTGATGTGCCGTTTTCACTCCACCCTCACTGTAACGAGCACAGTCTAGCCTTGCACACTTTAGTGCGTGGTGTTGCTTTTTATATCATTCAGTGTTGTGTTTGGAGCCACGGGATCTGTTTCAAACTATTGGAAACCTTAAAGTCTAATTTTGGGAAGGCCCAATAGCCCCCAAATGCGTCTGGTTGGAGTCTGCTTTGCCAGATGGTAATATTATCTCTAATGAGACACTAAACGTGGGGCTTCCAAGTGAAACCAGAATGAAGCCAAAAGGAGAGAATTAGTGTTTGTGAGCATCTGCTGTACTTCATGTAAAAGCCTTCTGGTCCTAGAACAGCCCCAGTTTACAGGAAAACCGAGCGAGACACTAGTGCCTCAGATCACGGCCTGAAAGCCAAGGGCCAGGGTGCGAATCTGGTGTCTCCTGCTCACATCACACTGGAGCCCACACACTGGTACGTTTCCACGTGGATGGAGCCTCGATTTACTGTCCACCTGAAACAAGTGTCCTCCGATTTCATACTAGGTGTTTATTAAAAAGGAGTCACTTTTGGGGGGGGTGGGGGCGCCACGTCGTATGGCATGAGGGATCTTAGTTCTCCGACCAGGGATCGAACCCTCGTCCCCTGCAGTGGAAGCACAGGGTCTTAACCACTGGACCACCAGGGCGGTCCAAAAAGGAGTCACTTTTAGAAGAAAAGGGAACTTCAAGTAGACAGTAGAAATTTGGATGAATCATTTCAGTGTGTTTCAAGAGAATGGTAAATTATATATATGTAAGAGTATAGTCTAAATTTTATTAAAGGCATTTTAAAAATTAAAAGCTATAATTTTTGAAGTTTTAAGTCATCATTCAGCATTTCAGTAGATCAGTTGTAGAATAAATTATCTGCATCAGTAGATCAAAGCGTAATTGAGAGAAATACAGACATTTAGAGCCTTGCTCAGGGTCCGTCGGCACAGCCTACGTGTTTGTGTGTCTTTGACGTGTGGACGGTGCCTGATTCACAGCAGAAGCTGAGGCTGCAGTCACGTGACTGGCTCACAGCTTCTCCGCTCTAACCTCACTGCCTCCCCACAGTTACCAGAAAGCAGGTGGTTAGAGCGTCCTTCACGAAGCTCTTCTGGCTGTGGTGGTTTTAGAAAATCTTTGTAAATCTTTGTTAAAACCTGAAATAGTAAAGACCTAAAAAAATGCTGTCAAGCACCTCCAAGTATCTGATAAACAATACATGTTTTCCTTCCACAATTTATTATACAGGCGAATAAAATAAGTCAACTAAAACATTAGATTTGATAGCTTATCTTAGGCAGATATACTTTCTGGCTGATGGACTAAATCAGAAGTGATTTGGGGTCGTAAAGCTCCCAGGTCAGAGAGTTGGTGTGAGCGTTCTTCCGACCTTTGCTGCAGTGGCCAAATAAGGGGCCTCCGTGCGGGGAAGGAGTGGGGACGACACCTCCCAGCGTGGTGCTCGGGGGACCAGACTCGCCTGCTGGGCTGCGTCACGGGGCCTTGCCCGCCTAGGAACCAGCCGACCCCTGGGTTTCCGCGTCCGCGGGGGCCCTGTGTGCCGCGAGCCCCGGCCCAGCTAGCTTTTGCTCGCGCCGCCATCCCGCCCGCCGTGCCGAGCTAACGTTGCCGTGTGATCTCAGGGCTGGACCACCTGCTGGATGAGAACAGAGTGCCTGACCTCACTCAGATGTACCAGCTGTTCAGCCGCGTGCGGGGCGGCCAGCAGGCGCTGCTGCAGCACTGGGGCGAGTATATCAAGGTGCGTGGCATCGGTCGGGCTCTGTGAGGGACGGGCGTGGGGCCACCGTCACACGCCTCCCTCCAGGTCACCCGTGCACAGGAGTTTGAGGGATGAATACCGTCCGGGTGTAAGCACGTTTTAAAAGCTGCCATTTGGCCGTTTGTCGTCAGCGTAAGTATCGGGTTGGCCAAAAAGTTCCTTTGGTTTTCAAGTAGAAATAAAAGACACATTTTTCATTTTCACCAAGAATTTTATGGAACAACTTATTCACTGTTTTGTTCCACTACCTTCTGCCATTTTTCAGGCAACTTCATAATTCCGTCGTCCCAAAACTTTTTACCTTTTTCAGCAGAGAGCTGTTCAGGTGCCTTTCACTGTCTTCCAGGGAATTGCATTTTTTTTCATTAAGAGAATTTTGTAAAGACTGAAATAAATGGAAATCTGAAGGTGCAATGTCTGGTGATACGGTGGATGAATCAGAACTTCCCAGCCAAGCTGTAACAGTTTTTGCCTGGTCATCATAGAAACATGCGGTCTTGCGTTATCCTGATGGAAGATTATGTGTTGTTTCCTGTTGACTAATTCTGGACGCTTCTCATCGAGTGCTGCTTTCAGTTGGTCTCATTGGGAGCAGTACTTGTTGCAATTAATCGTTTGGTTTTCCGGAAGGAGCTCATAATAGAGGACTCCCTTCCAATCCCACCCCACACCCAACATCACCTTTTTTGGATGAAGACTGGCCTTTGGTGTGGTTGGTGGTGGTCCATTTCACTTGCCCCACGATCTCTTTACTGTACAGTATCCACTTTGCATCGCCCGTCACAATTTGTTTTAAAAACGGAACGTTTAAGTAGAGAATTATCTGCGGAAATACCATCAAGTAGGTTTTTTTCGCGTTACTTACGTGGAACCCAAACATCAAAGCGATGAACATAACCAGGCTGGTGGGAATGATGTTCAGTGCTTGCTTTGGAGATTCGGGGTATGTCGGCTGTCTCCCCCGTGGTATAACACTGATTGTCCTCAATGAATGTCTCCATTTGATCGCTGTCAACTTGAACTGGTGTACTCGGCTGGAGCACTGTCCAGCGAGAACTCTCCAGCACAGAACTTCGCAAACCACTTTTGACACGTTCTGTCAGTCACAGCACCTTCTCCATATACTGCACAAATCTTTTTTTGTGCTTCAGTTGTGTTTTTACCTTTCTTGAAATAATAAAGCATAATATGCCGAGAATGTTGTTTTTTCTTCCATCTTCAGTATTAAAATGGCTACACAAAGATTCACGAATTTTGATGTCTTTTTTTAAATGCACGCTGATGTGACAGCTGTCACAACACAGTCTAACAAAATTGTTTTGAATGAAGTTAAAGACAACTAAGCGCTACTAGAGCCATCTTGCAGAAGAAACTGAACGAACCTTTTGGCCAACCCGATACTAGCTGAGTTCTACAATCGAGATTTTCGAAAGTTGTTTTTGTGAATCTACTGTATAAACGTGATCTCGTGCCTTTGCTCAGTGGGAACTCTCACGTATTTTGGTATGTCAGGTGGGTGTGTATGCTACTTTGTTTCCTAGAAATCCAGGATTTATTATGTAAGCATGTGCTTGCGGGTTTCTGTGTGTGTATGCATGCATGTGCGTGTGTGTATGGTTATCAAAAGGCAACAGGAGAGATCCTTGTGGTGCTGACTGCTTGTCCTCTTGGCCATGGGTGTAGATGACACACAGGTGATGCCTGCCCAGGCGACGCACACACAGGGAGCTACAGGCGAACACCGCGACCCGTCGGGGTGGGACGGGTGGGCTGTGTCAAGGCCAGTGTCCTGGCTGGGGCGCTGCTCAGTAGCTTCCCACAGGGCACTGTCGGGGAGACGAGGCTTAGCGTGCGAGGACATTGCCACTGTTTCTGCTGCACGTGAATCTGTGACTGTCACAGGGAAGATTCAGCTGAGGAAAAAGATAAAGGAAATAATCAGGCCTGAAGTCGCACGTTGGTCTGCATGTGGCCAGCTTGGACACACATGCACGCACACACGCCCCCAGGATTTTGTGCGGTTGCATTGAGCTGAAAGGCATGAGCGACTCACGCTGGGTCAGCACTGGAGCTTTATGTTAAGAAAGGCCAGTGGAGATTTAGGGTTTTGCCGACCAGTAGTCCTGAGAGAACAGGAACAGGTGCTGAACACAGGAGTTCACCTTTGCAGTGTCCATTCTCGGCAGGAAAAGTCAGTGTGTGAACACGGTTCCGAGGGTCCACTAATGATAAGCAGTTACGCCGTGACAGCACAGTGTTTCCTCACAAAATGAAGCTGACCCTCATGTGTCGTGGTCTTATGTACATTATTTTAAAATCCTGTCAGTGTGAAAGGGTACAGAGTGAAGAGTGAGTCTCTCCTGCCCCTGCTGGTCATGCCCTGTCCCTCTCCAGAAGGTCTTTATGCCATGTCATTTGTACCTTTTCACCAGCGATCAGCCTCCACGGGCACCTTTGACGTGCAACTGTGTGTGTTTCCTGTGAAGACGTGTCTTACGTTGAACCACGGTTGTGTTCAGCGTCTCTTCAGCTGGTAGTTTTTCATCAGATAGCGAACTGTTGTTGTCACGCACAGACTTTTAGTAATGTTTAAATAGCATCTTTAAATTAAAAGTACAGGCTAAAAACCAGGCTCTAAACCACCCACAGTTAGAAGTGAAGGGGAAAGAAAACTATCGTCAGGCAGTCCAACTAGGCGTATCAGGTTAAGGGGGTTACTTTCTATTTGAGGAATTTATAAGTAAAAGTTTTTTCTTCAGAAAGCAATAGACATTTCCCCAGTAATTGATCAATTCTTCCAGAAGCAGAATTGTAACCCTAAAGCATTAGTTGCATATCCACTTAATTTTTAGAAGGTGGACTAAATTTGTGAAACTTTTGAAACTATTTAGTGTTTAACACCAGGAGTGATTAATTTATATAAAACTATCATGATTGTTTGATAGCAGGAGAAAAATTGTGTTGTATCAGAAACCTGTTGATGACTTGAGGTATGTTTTTGCAGACTTTTGGGACAACAATCGTTATCAATCCTGAAAAAGATAAAGATATGGTGCAGGACCTGCTGGATTTCAAGGACCGAGTAGACCACGTGATAGAAGTGTGCTTCCAGAGGAACGAGAAGTTCATCAACCTGATGAAGGAGTCCTTCGAATCGTTCATCAACAAGAGGCCAAACAAACCTGCAGAGCTGATCGGTAGAAACACATGCTTCTATCCTTTTCTTAACAGGGGATAAAGCAGAACCCCAGTAGATTGTTTCCCAAAGGTTCAGCCTCCGTATGGGGAGGGCAGGGCACATGCCTTAACAGGACACACCTTCCCAAAAAACCACGCACACAGGTGTGTGCTTATAGGTGTATTAGATACATATGTAAGTGAGTGGTACTTGCATAAGGGTGCATGTAGTTGTGATTTTGTAAGGAAATGGAGCTCGACATCATAAGAGAAGAAGGGACATAAAGATTTATCCTAGTTTGTACTGCTCACAGCTCCAGAGTTGTTTTTGTAAGGATGAGCCCTGATTCTCTATGTCGACTACAAGCCAGTGATTTCTGCTCAGAAACTGGACTGAGGTTTGTTACACAGGAACGTCCTGAGGCTATGAGGATAACCATCAGTCTTTAGATAACACTTAACAGGAGACGCTGTTTAGTCACTGTCGTTGTATCCTCCAGTCAGTACTAAAGTACGGTAAAATCGAATGACATCTCAGGAGATAGCATATTTTAAGATGAAACAGTTTTTAAATTATCACTTTATATAATTATTTCATGATAATATCAAAATATTTTAGGATTCGCAGAATTTCATTAGTGAGTAAATTTTTTTTTTTTTTTTTGAGATTGACAGGAGGCAAAGGGCAGGGAAGGTGTGATGCAGACTTGGGCTCTGTTGAGGGTTGTTGAAAATGTGTGGTGGGAACATGGGGTTCACTGTACAAGTGACTACTTCTGTCTGTGTTCAGAATATTTCATAATAAAGAATGATAAGGGGAAAAAAGCAACAAGAGGAGAAGTTTAAAGGCAATTTAATTTAGCCTTTGAACCACTTTATGGATTGCGATTTCTCTAAAGATGGTTTCAGACTCTTGGGAGCTTGGGTTCTGCCTTCCTTAAGCCAGGTCATGGTGGGTTCGTGTATCTCAGAAACAAGAAGCCCAAGCAGAACTGCTCTGTCCCTGCATTGTCAGCCCTGAGAAGAGTGCTTTCTCTTGAGAAAGTCTCACCCGGATGTATCACAGCACATCTTGAAGATGGGGTACTGCCATTTCTGGAGCACTCATGTGTCGTGAGCCCCAGCATGGAATCAAAGTGTTTGTTCTCGGTGCCCTGAAAGTACAGATCTTAGAAAATCAGGTGTTTGCCTTTTTATCTCATAATAATGTCATTTTGGAAAGGTTCCAGAGTGATACTGTTCAGTTTCCATGTGGAGAAAACAAATCTCTTCCTTCATCTATTTAGAATATGTATTATATAAAGAATGCTTATTTTTCAAATAATTGAACCTCTTACAGCAAAGCACGTTGATTCAAAATTGAGAGCAGGTAATAAGGAAGCAACGGACGAGGAGCTGGAGAGGATCCTGGACAAGATCATGATCCTATTCCGGTTCATTCACGGTGAGCGGGGCTCGCGGCATCTCCTCACTGCCAGGCACAGAGGACGCGGTGTCCACAGAGCATCTGTAGTCGGGCCCCGTCTTCTGTTGAGAAAAACAGGAATGTGTCCGCTTCCCTGTTACCACAGGGACTAGGGTGACGGCTGCCACGAACTGAGTGAGGTGTTTGTGGGAATTCAGTGGGTAGAGCTGGCTGGCGTCAGGGTGGACGCCCCTCTGGCTGTCTCAGCTGTTGAGGTGAACGTTTGCATGGTAGCTATCTAATGACCTAACGTTGTCCTCACTTGCTCATAAATAGGTAAAGATGTCTTTGAGGCATTTTATAAGAAAGATTTAGCAAAAAGACTCCTCGTTGGAAAAAGTGCCTCCGTTGATGCTGAAAAGTCTATGCTGTCGAAGCTGAAGCACGGTGAGCGCGTGGGGCGGGGGTGGGGCTTGGTGCCCGATGGGTGTTCTCCCAGGATGCTCACCTGCAGTCCACTTGTGTCCAGAGTGTGGGGCTGCTTTCACCAGCAAGCTGGAAGGCATGTTCAAGGACATGGAGCTCTCTAAGGACATCATGGTTCATTTCAAGCAGGCAAGTTGTGTTCTTGTCAAGTCAAACAGCTTTTTAAAAAGTATCCTATTTTAAATTGTGAGAAATGATTATGTAAATTATGTACATAAGGATGTGAATTGTGTAGAATCCTCGTCCTTAAAAATTACACCATTAACATCTCACGTATTCAAAAAACTTAAATTCAAAATGAAAAAGAAAACTAATCCCTGGGAATTCCCTGGCAGTCCAGTGGTTAAGACTCACTCTTTCACCGCCAAGGGCCCAGGTTCAGTCCCTGGTTGGGGAACTAAGATCCCGCGAGCTGTGCAGTATAGCCAAAAAAAGAAAAAGGGAAAATAATCCCTGAAATTGCACACTAAAAATTTGACTTAAATGATTTTAATGATCCTTATTTGACTAAAGAAGAGAAAACATTTCTAGTGACTTTAGAACAGGGTATGTGGTTTTGGTGAAATATGTTCCAGGGACTAAAATAAATGAAAAGACAAGGTAAACTGTACTTTGAAAATGACACCATTTACTTTTTAATGAATTAATTCTTTTTGGTGATATTCTAAAGTAATCATTCTGTTCTGATTTTCTTTATTTTTAGTATATGCAGAATCAAAGTGACCCAGGCTCTATAGACCTGACAGTGAACATACTTACGATGGGATACTGGCCGACATACACCCCCATGGAAGTACATCTAACTCCAGAGGTAAGTGTTTTAAAGCCCGAATGCCCTTTGTTATTCATATACTGGTGCTCCAGAGCCCCACGGACCTCCCCCTTGTAGCACCCATGCCGGCACAGATGTGCTGTCTTTCAAGGAGTGTTTAAATCACGCACTTGGTCAAAACCCCAGTCGTCTCTGTCTAAACAGTGTTCACAGTAGACGCTTTTTGTCTCCGTGTCCACTGGCCGCCCGTGAAGAAGGTGCTAGCACAGGCGCTTTTTAAAAAAGTTCCTGCATGCGGAGCCATGGGCCTCCTTGTCTGGCTGTCCCTCCCGCCTGTTGTAGACAGTGCCAGGGTCCCGCGAGGGGCAGGGGATGGTGCGTGTGCCGGCCATCACTCTGGTTCTCTGGGGACGTGCGGGTACTGGGGAGAACCCTGGGCTCGGGCATGGAACGTGCAGAGAAGGAAGCAGCATCTGGACCGCTGGTCGGGGCGCCAGCTGGCTGGTGCCAGGCCTCCCGGAAGGGAGCTGGGCATGGAGCCCTGGACCCTGGGAGCCGGGGCAGAGCACTGCCTCTTGGAGCCCTTCTTCCTGTTTTCAAGACAGTATCTTTCCTTGGCTGTTCTTCTGTTTCTGACCCCACTAGTCAGTTGCCTTTGTGGTCTTCTTCTCTTTTTTCCCTTCCCTCCATCCTGAATGCTGATGTTCTCTGGAAGCCCCCTCCGTTACCTTCCCCTTGCGCACATGCCCCACTCAGCCTCCAGCCTATGTGTCCGCTTGCCCCAAGGGACCTCCACAGCCATGAGCTCGGCCCTCCCTCCCTGAATCTCTGCACCCGATGGAAGACTCTGAGGCACGCTGCACCTACCCGGTTCGCTCGTGCTCCCGGGCCCAGGTGTGACCCTCCCAGTGGAACCTCTTCTGCAGAAAACCACCACGCCCCCCCACCATCTGGGAGACACTTGTCTCCCCAGTCACCTTCGCCAGAAGACACCCCTTACCTCCTCCCCCAGGGCGTACCCCACTCATGGTGCTGCAGGTCTGTTCAGTTGTATCAAAATAGTTCAGGCTGAGAGAGCCTCGTCCACCAGAGGGCAGACAGCAGAAGCAAGAAGAACTACAGTTCTGCAGCCTGTGGAAGGAAGACCACATGCACAGAAAGGTAGACAAAATGAAAAGGCAGAGGACTTTGTACCAGATGAAGGAACAAGATAAAACCCCAGAGAAATAACTAAATGAAGTGGAGGTAGGCAGCCTTCCAGAAAAAGAATTCAGAATAATGATAGTGAAGATGATCCAGGACCTCGGAAAAAGAATGGAGGCAAAGATTGAGAAGATGCAAGAAATGTTTAACAAAGACCTAGAAGAATTAAAGAACAAACAAACAGAGATGAACAGTACAATAACTGAAATGAAAAATACACTGGAAGGAATCAATAGCAGAATAACTGAGGCAGAAGAACAGATAAGTGACCTGGAAGACAGAATGGTGGAATTCACTGCCACAGAACAGAATAAAGAAAAAAGAATGAAAAGAAATGAAGACAACCTATGAGACCTCTGGGACAACATTAAATGCAACAACATTTGCATTATAGGGGTCCCAGAAGGAGAAGAGAGAAAGGACCTGAGAAAATATTTGAGGAGATTATAGTCAAAAACTTCCCTAACATGGGAAAGGAAATAGCCACCCAAGTCCAGGAAGCACAGAGAGTCCCATACAGGATAAACCCAAGGAGAAACATGACAAGACACATAGAAATCAAATTGGCAAAAATTAAAGACAAAGAAAAATTATTGAAAGCAGCAAGGGAAAAATGACAAATAACATTCAAGGGAACTCCCATAAGGTTAACAGCTGATTTCTCAGCAGAAACTCTACAAGCCAGAAGGGGGTGGCATGACATATTTAAAGCAATGAAAGGGAAGAACCTACAACCAAGATTACCCAGCAAGGATCTCATTCAGATTCGATGGAGAAATCAAAAGTTTCACAGACAAGCAAAAGCTAAGAGAATTCAGCACCACCAAACCAGCTCTACAACAAATGCTAAAGGAACTTCTGTAAGTGGGAAACACAAGAGAAGAAAAAGACCTACAAAAACAAACCCATAGGAATTAAGAAAATGGTCATAGGAACATATGTATCAGTAATTACCTTAAACGTGAATGGATTAAATGCTCCAACCAAAAGACACAGGCTCACTGAATGCATACGAAAACAAGACCCATATATATGCTGTCTGCAAGAGACCCACTTCAGATCTAGGGACACATACAGACTGAAAGTGAGGGGATGGAGAAAGATATTCTATGAAAATGGAAATCAAAAGAAAGCTGGAGTAGCAATACTCGTATCAGATGAAATAGACTTTAAAATAAAGACTGTTACAAGAGACAGGGAAGGACACTACGTAATGATCAAGTGATCGATCTGAGAAGATATAACAATTATATATGCACCCAACATAGGAGCACCTCAATACTTAAGGCAACTGCTAACAGCTGTAAAAGAGGAAATCAACAGTAACACAAGAATAGTGGGGGACTTTAACACCTCACCTACACCATCCAGACAGAAAATTAATAAGGAAACACAAGCTTTAAATGACGCAATAGACCAGATAGATTTAATTGATATTTATAGGATATTTCATCCAAAAACGGCAGATTACACTTTCTTCTCAAGTTCTCATGGGTCGTTCTCCAGGATAGATCACATCTTGGATCATAAATCAATCTTTGGTAAATGTAGGAAAATCAAAATCATGTCAAGCATCTTTTCCGACCACAACGCTCTGAGATTAGAAATCAGTTACAAGGAAAAAAAACGTAAAAATCACAAACACGTGGACGCTAAACAATACGTTACTAAATAACCAAGAGATCACTGAAGAAATCAAAGAGGAAATCAGAAATTACCTAGAGACAAATGACAATGAAAACACGCTGATCCAAAACCTATGGGATGCAGCAAAAGCAGTTCTAAGAGGGAAGTTTATAGCAATACAAGCCTACCTCAAGAAACAAGAAAAATCTCAAACAACCTAACCTTACACCTAAAGGAACTAGAGAAAGAGGAACTAAAAAACCCTGAAGTTAGCAGAAGGAAAGAAATCATAAAGATCAGAGCAGAAATAAATGAAATAGAAACAAAGAAAACAATAGCAAAGATCAGTAGAACTAAAAGCTGGTTCTCTGAGAAGATAAACAAAATTGCTAAACCTTCAGCCAGGCTCATCAAGAAGAAGAGGGAGTGGGACTTCCCTGGTGGCGCAGTGGTTAAGAATCCGCCTGCCAATGCAGGGGTCACAGGTGCGAGTCCTGGTCCAGGAAGATCCCACATGCCGTGGAGCAACTAAGCCCATGCGCCACAACTACTGAGCCTGCACTCTAGAACCCGCGTGCCACAACTGTTGAAGCCCGCGTGCCTAGAGCCTGTGCTCCGCAATGAGAGAAGCCACCGTGATGAGAAGCACGCGCACTGCAGCAAAGGGTAGCCCCCGCTCGCCGCAACTAGAGAGAGCCCGTGTGCAGCAACGAAGACCCAGTGCAGCCAAAAATAAATAAATAAAATAAAAACAAAAAGGAAAAAGAGGGAGAGGAGGCAAATCAATAAAATTAGAAATTAAAAAGGAGAAGTTACAATGGACACCGCAGAAATATAAAGCATCATAAGAGACTACTACAGGCAGCTCTGTGCCAATAAAATGGACAACCTGGAAGAAATGGACAAATTCTTAGAAAGGTATAACCTTCCAAGACTGAACCAGGAAGAAATGGAAAATATGAACAGATCAGTCACAAGTAATGAAATTGAAACTGTGATTAAAAATCTCCCAACAAACAAAAGTCCAGGACCAGGTGGCTTCACAGGTGAATTCTGTCAAACATTTAGAGAAGAGCTAACACCCATCCTTCTCAAACTCTTCCAAAAAATTGCAGAGGGAGGAACACTCCCAAACTCATTCTATGAGGCCACCATCACCCTGATACCAACACCAGGCAAACGTACTACAAAAAGAGAAAATTGCAGACCAGTATCACTGATGAATTATACATGCAGAAATCCTCAACAAAATACTAGCAAACAGAATCCAACAACACATTAAAAGGATCGTACACCATGATCAAGTGGGGTTTATCCCAGGGATGCAAGGATTCTTCAATATATGCAAATCAATCAAGTGATACACCGTATTAACAAATTGAAGAATAAATACCATATGATCATCTCAATACATGCAGAAAAAGCTTTTGACACAATTCAACACCCATTTATGATAAACACTCTCCAGAAAGTGAACATAGAGGGAACCTACCTCAACATAATAAAGGCCATATACGACAAACCCACAGCAAACATCATTCTCAATGGTGAAAAACTGAAAGCATTTCCTCTAAGATCAGGAACAAGACAAGGATGTCCACTCTTGCCACTATTCAACATAGTTTTGGAAGTCCTAGCCACGGCAATCAGAGAAGAAAAAGAAAAGGCATACAAGTTGGAAAAGAAGAAGTAAAACTGTCACTATTTGCAGATTACATGATACTATACATAGAGAATCCTAAAGATGCCACCAGAAAACTCCTAGAGCTAATCAATGAATTTGGTAAGTTTGCAGGATACAAAATTAATGCACAGAAATCTCTTGCATTCCTATACACTAACAACGAAAAATCAGAAAGAGAAATTAAGGAAACAGTCCCATTCACCAATGCAACAAAAAGAATAAAATACCTAGGAATAAACCTACCTAAGGAGATAAAAGACCTGCACTCAGAAAACTGACACTGATGAAAGAAATCAAAGATGACACAAACAGATGGAGAGATATGCCATGTTCTTGGATTGAAAGAATCAATATTGTGAAAATGACTGTACTACCCAAGGCAATCTACAGATTCAGTGCAATCCCTAACAAATTACCAGTGGCATTTTTTTACAGAACTAGAACAAAAAATCTTAAAATTTGTTTGGAGACCCAAAAGACCCCAAATAGCCAAAGCAATGTTGAGGGGAAAAAAACGGAGCTGGAGGAATCAGACTCCCTGACTTCAGACTCTACTACAAAGTTACAGTAATCAAGACAATATGGTGCTGGCACAATAACAGAAATATAGATCAATGGAACAGGTTAGAAAGCCCAGAGATAAACCCACGCACCTATGGTCAACTAATCTATGACAAAAGGAGGCAAGGGTATACAGTGGAGAAAAGACAGTCTCTTCAATAAGCGGTGCTGGGAAAACTGGACAGCTACATGTGAAAGAATGAAATTAGAACACTCCCTAGCACCATACACAAAAGTAAACTCAAAATGGGTTAGAGACCTAAATGTAAGACCGGACACTATAAAAACACTTAGAGGAAAACATAGGAAGAACACTCTTTGACATAAATCACAACAAGATCTTTTTTGATCCACCTCCTAGAGTAATGGAAATAAAAACAAGAATAAACAAATTGGACCTAATGATACTTAAAAGCTTTTGCAAAGCAAAGGAAACTACAAACAAGACGAAAGGACAACCCTCAGGATGGGAGAAAATATTTGCAAGCAAATCAATGGACAAAGGATTAATCTCCAAAATATATAAACAGCTCATGCAGCTCAATATTTAAAAAACGAACAACCCAATCCAAAAATGGGCAGAAGACCTAAATAGACATTTCTCCCAAGATGACATACAGACGGCCAAGAGGCACATGAAAAGCTGCTCAACATCACTAATTATTAGAGAAATGCAAATCAAAACTACAATGAGGTACCACCTCACACCAGTTAGAATGGGCATCATCAGAAAATCTACAAACAACAAATGCTGGAGAGGGTGTGGAGAAAAGGGAACCCTCTTGCACTGTTGGTGGGAATGTAAATCGATAGTAACTATGGAGAACAGTATGGAGGTTCCTTAAAAAACTAAAAAGAGAACTACCATATGACCCAGCAATCCCACTACTGGGCATATACCCAGAAAAAACCATAATTCAAAAAGGCACGTGCACCCCAATGTTCATTGCAGCACTATTTACAATAGCCATGGCATGGAAGCAACCTAAATGCCCATCGACAGATGAATGGATAAAGAAGATGCGGTACATGTATACAATGGAATATTACTTAGACATAAAAAGGAACAAAATTGGGTCATTTGTAGAGGCGTGGATGGCTCTAGAGACTGTCATGCAGAGTGAAGTAAGTCAGAAAGAGAAAAACAAATATCGTATGTTAACGCATATATGTGGAACCTAGAAGAATGGTGCAGATGAACCAGTTTGCAGGGCAGAAGTAGACACAGATGTAGAGACCAAACGTATGGACACCAAAGGGGGAAAGCGGCAGGGGGTTGGGGTGGTGATGTGATGAACTGGGAGATTGGGATTGACATGTATACATCAATGTGTATAAAATGGATAGCTAATAAGAACCTGCTGTATAAAAATAAATAAACTTCAAAAATTAAAAAAAAAAAACGCCAAACAATTCAGGCTTAGAGGAATTTGCAAGAACGGTTCAGGGTTCCCAGTACCCTCCACCACTCCCTAGTGCCGCCAGGCGTGCCCATCACACTCCCCGTAATGTGCGTTGTTTCCTGATCCACTTGAGAGTAGGTTGCATCACGTCCTTTAATCACAGTACGTTAGAGGGGATTTCCTGGGAATAGGACCAGAGGACACTGCTAAGTGCAGAGAGTTGACGTGGATGTTCCGCCCCCATCCTGCATGTCGCCATATTCCGATTTTGTCAGTGTCCCAGCCGCGTCCCGCGTGGCGTTTTCTCTGGTTGCCAGGCCCCCACGTCGCCCGCGTCTGCAGTCCCCTTCAGCGGGGCAGCAGCACCCCCTTCCTTCTCCCTCACGACGCAGCCCTTTTGGAACTGCAGGTGGTGCTCACAGGCTCCCGGCTTGCTGGCGGGTTAGACGCCGGCCGTGCAGGTCCCGCCGCAGTCTTCTGGGTCCCTGGGCCAGGGCCGCACGCTTTTCCTCTGCCCCTGGTGGTGATGATACCTGTGCTCACCTGGTTATGGTGTCAGCTGGTTTGTAGTTATCAAGTAACTTGTGGGGAGAATTCGAGGACGATGTGAACCTCTTAATCCCCATCAGACTCACTTGCCCGGGTCCATGCTCACCTACAAGTAGTGATCCCGTCCCATCTCCTGTTTCTCTCTGTTTAGAAGTTGGCATCCTCTTCCTAGGACGAGCCTTCCCCTCTGCCCCACGAATTTACTTATTTTTCCTCCGTCTCTGTCAGTGTGCACTCCTGGATTCTTACCTATTTGATGCTGAGATTACCCCACCTCTGGCTTGCGGGGGCTCTCCTAGCTCCTGTGCTTCAGCATGGACCCCTGCACTCTTGAGAACCTTGGTCTTCTAGCAAAAGGTGTTTGGGGCTTACCAAATACTCGTACTTGGTAAAATACACCTACAGTTTTGTGTACAGCTCAGTGGCATTAAGTTATGGAAAGTTCAGACCTTTTCCATTATCCCAAACAGAAGCCCTGACCCAGTATGCAGTCCTTCCCATCCCCCATCCCCACTACACACACACACACACACACACACACACACACACACACACACACACACACATATACACACACACACACTCTCCCCCTCTCCCTCTCTCCCCTCTCTCCCCTCTCTCCCCTCTCTCCCCTCTCTCCCCTCTCTCCCCTCTCTCCCCTCTCTCCCCTCTCTCCCCTCTCTCCCCTCTCTCCCCTCTCTCCCCTCTCTCCCCTCTCTCCCCTCTCTCTCCTCTCTCTCCTCTCTCTCCTCTCTCTCCTCTCTCTCCTCTCTCTCTCCACCCCAGACCTAGGCAACCACTGATCTACTTGTTCTGGATCTACTTGTTCTAGACGTTTGCTATAAATGAGATCGTACGTTGTGTGGCCTTTTCGGTTGGGCTTCTCTCACCAAGCATCATGTCCTCAGGGTTCGTCCACGCCGTTGCCTGTGGCATCTTCATGCCAATTTAAGGCTGAATCACGCTCCATTGGGTACATGGACCACATTCGTTTATCCATCCATCAGTGGGCATGTGGGCTATTTTCCACCTTCTGACTGTCGTGAATGATGCTGCTGTGAACATGAGTGTGCCGTGTTTGATTACCCGTTGTCGGCTTTTTGGGGTCTATCCCTAGGAGTAGAATTGCCGGTTCGTGTGATAATTGTTCAACTTTTTTGACAAACTACCACCATTTTTCATAGCACCTACGCCATTTTACGTTCCCATCAGCAACTCACAGGGGTTCCAATTTCCACACCTCCTCACCAGCATTTGTTATTTTTCATTTTTTATGACATAGCCATCTTGGTAGGAATCGGTGTCTCATTTTGGTTAGACTTGCTTTTGCCTGGTGACTGATGACGTGGAGCATCTTTACATGTGCTTATTGGCTATTTGTAGACCTTCTTTGGAGAATTGTCTATTCAAGTCCTCTGCCCATTTTTGTTTTTTAATTCAAAAGGTTTATTACTCGTCTATTCATTCTGTTACATTTATTTATTCAGTTGTCTGCCCATGTTTTAATTGTGTTTTCTGTCTGTTAAGTGGTGAGAGGTCTTTCTGTGTTCCAGACATTAGATCCTTATCAGACATGTGACTTGCAGATATCTTCTGTGAGCTTTTTTATTTTCTTGATAGTGTCCTCTGCATAAAAGTTTTTAATTTTGATGAAGTCCACTTAATCTGGTTTTTTTCTGTTGTTACTTGTACTTTTGGTCGTATCTAAAAAACTGTTGCCAAATCCAAGGTCACGAAAATGTGCGCCTATGTTTTCTTCTGAGAGCTTTAGTAGTTTTAATTTTATTTAGGTCTTTGATCTTTGTTGAGCCTAGAACAGTAACTAGCTAGTAAGCTCCAGTGTTAGCTGCTGCTACCTTGTTATAATCATTATTATTATTTCCACTCCTGGGACTTAATCTCCAGGAAATACTTTTAAGAGACGTCTGCATTGGAAGGATTATCACACCGTTGGCTTTCTTTAGGTGTGAGATGGTGCAGTAGGCCCGCTTTCTAGAAGAGTCCTTGTCTGTTAGCTGTGTTCTGAAATACTTAGACATGCGGTGACATCATGCCTGGGACTTGATGTATTGAAGATGGGTCATGGGTCCATGGGGTGACTAGGAGCTGAGTTTGGAAGCATGAAGAGGAGTTGCCAGGCAGCTGCGAGGCTGAGGGCCCAGACCCTCATCCCTCGGCACCTGCTTTGCAGTAGCGCAGAGGCAGCCCAGGTCCTGCTCCCTTAGCACCCCGTCCAGGGGGCTGGTGACAGTGCCGGCGAGCAGCTCCGGACCTGGCAGAGGGGTGGGAAGAGGAGGTGCACGCCGTGGAGTCGGGGGAGCCGGGCCCAGGGGAGAACTGAACCCTCTCCTGGGACCTGGGCCTGGGCTCATGACACTGCCAGGGCCGAGTGGAGTGCAGGCCCTGGGGCTCCAGGATGAGAAGACAAACCCGAAAAGACCCAGAAGGCGTGGTCGCCAGTTGGAGACAGGAATCCTCGAGCTGAGGGTGTCGGGCGCCCGGGGGCAGGGGGAGGCCGCAGAGGGAAGCTGTCCAGAGGGGTCGGCTCACCAGATGAAGGCTGATGAGAGCCGCGGGCGCTCCAGGGCACAGAGGCTGCGGGAGGGGCCGAGGAAGCCCCCGGGGGCTCAGGAGGGAGGTCCCAGCCTCACGTCCTTGGACGGCGTCGGGAGCCCTCCCAGAAAGTACCGTTGAAATCGCAACCTCGGGGCCCGAGCAGGTGGCGGCAGCTGTCAGAACAGAACTGACTTTTCATTCAGGCGTGAGCCCTGAACAGTGTGTGCTTCTTCAGGTTAAAGGTGTTTAGTGTAATTAACTTGTTGTTTTCTTGGCTTGACAGATGATTAAACTTCAGGAAGTATTCAAGACGTTTTATCTTGGAAAGCACAGCGGTCGAAAGCTTCAGTGGCAAACTACACTGGGTCACGCTGTGTTGAAAGCAGAGTTTAAAGAGGTAAGTCCTGTGTCTCCTCCACTTTTTATTTTTCTTACGTATGTTAATAGAATGTTTTTTGATTGTGATTGAACTTTGGTAGCAAAGAAAGGAAGTGTTTATTCAATATAACTCAACACTGGCTTTTCAAAGGTTAATAAAATGAAACAGTCGAAGGATTTACTATTCTAATCAATAAAAATTAATTAGAATAGAAAAGCATTTACCTAATTAAAAATAGAGCTGGGCTTCCCTGGTGGCGCAGTGGTTGAGAGTCCGCCTGCCGATGCAGGGGACGCGGATTTGTGCCCCGGTCTGGGAAGATCCCACATGCCACGGAGCGGCTGGACCCGTGAGCCATGGCCGCTGAGCCTGCGCGTCTGGAACCTGTGCTCCGCAACGGGAGAGGCCACAACAGTGAGGGGCCCGCATACCGCAAAAAAAAAAAAAAAAAAAAAAAAAAAGCTAAGGCTGTGAAGAGGCAGTTCATAAAAGTGAGACTGAAACATCGCGATCTATGAAAACGTGTCCACTTCTCCGCCAGTCAAAGGGTTACAGGTTAAAAGCAGTAAAACGCCACTCTGACTAGGAAACTGATAGAGGCTACAACTAAAAGAGCAGCAGCCTCGCCCCCTGCGGGAAGGAGCCCGTGAGCCCTGCAGAGGGCAGTGTGGTGCTGCGTCTCAGAACCAGCAATCACGGGCTTGTCGCAAGTAGTTCCAACTCTAGGAATTCGTCTTCATAAAGCATTTTCACAGATTAATGAAGAAGAATATCTGTTTCGGTGCTGTTATTAAAAGTGATAGTCTAGGAAGGGAGAATGCATACAGTGTATTGATAAGTGAAAGAGACGTCACAAAACAGTCCATATTCGAACTTAACTTCAATTTTGTAAACAAAATTCAATTATGTATACTGAGCCAAAAAATTACAGAATTACTGTTTTGCAGTCATACTACGTTAACTACGCATTTTCATATAAATTAAATATACAATTACACATAAATTATCTGTACATATTTCATTGTGTGTTATTGTACAGGGTCATCTACACAAAACCACACACGCTACATATAGTTCTTGTTTTTTCTTTTTTTTTTTTAATAAATTGATTTATTTGTTTCTTTTTTGGCTGCGTTGGGTCTTCGTTGCTGTGCACAGGCTTTCTCTAGTCGTGGCGAGCGGGGGCTACTCTTCATTGCGGTGTGTGGGTTTCTCATCACGGTGGCTTCTCTTGTTGCGGAGCACGGGCTCTAGGCATGCAGGCTTCAGTAGTTGTGGCTCGTTGGCTCAGTAGTTGTGGCTTGCGGGCTCTAGAGCGCAGGCTCAGTAGTCGTGGTGCCCGGGCTTAGTTGCTCCGCGGCATGTGGGATCTTCCTGGACCAGGGCTCGAACCCATGTCCCCTGCATTGGCAGGCAGATTCTTAACCACTGCGCCACCAGGGAAGACCTCACATATGGTTCTTTAAGGTGTCGTGAGAGTTAAATCCCACGGTCCCCTTACTGTCCACACCCCCGGCTGGGCCCAGAGGAAGCACTTGCACAGGGTGCCCCTCCCCACAGTGACCACGTGGCGAGTGTCCGTGGCAGGGGCTGGGTGACAGGAGGTGGGGCCCATGTCAGCTGCTGCAGTGGAGGGAGTATCGCGATAAGGCGGGTCACATGGCTTTGTGCGTGTGACAGCGCTACGTCTGAGAAGCCACTGTATACCTTAACTTAAAAATACTTTGTTGCCAAGAAAATGCTAACTGTCGTGTGAGCCTTCAGTGAGTCCTAGTCCTTTTCTGGTGGCGGGTTTGAAATACTGAGTCACTGACGTGGGACGCGGCACAGAAGGAGCAGGTGCTCGGAAAGGGAGCTGACAGACACGCAGACCTGCAGTCGAGCGAGGTGTGACGTGTGCGCCTGTTCGCAGTGTCCTTGTTCTCGGCATGCAGCATCAGCCACGTCTCCTGCCCGCTTCCCCTCCAGCCTGGCCCCTCACCGTGCCTTCTCACGCTCTGTCCAGAGTATTTCAAGAGAAGACTTAAGTGCAGTCCTGAGTCATTTTATTCTTGTATAACTCGTAACTTAATTTCTTCTTATTGGGCGCTCAGTTAGTAATTCTTACCATTCCCCGCGCACACAAAGTTTGAGAGCAAAGAGGAGGCTCTTAAAGAGGTCCGCGGGGTGCGCGAACGCAGCGTCCCACGTGAGCTGTCCTTCTCTTCAAGGGGAAGAAGGAGCTGCAGGTGTCGCTGCTCCAGACGCTGGTGCTTCTCATGTTCAACGAAGGCGACGGGTTCAGCTTCGAGGACGTAAAGACGGCCACCGGGATAGGTAGGCGGACATAAAGACGGCCACCGGGATAGGTAGGCGGACATAAAGACGGCCACCGGGATAGGTAGGCGGACATAAAGACGGCCACCGGGATAGGTAGGCGGACATAAAGACGGCCACCGGGATAGGTAGGCGGACATAAAGATGGCCACCGGGATAGGTAGGCACGCCTCCGCAGCGCGGGCGGCTTCGGGGAAGAGGGCGTGGAGGCGCGGCCCCTGCCGGCTGCACCCGAGGTCGCGGCTGCCCGGGCTCCTGACCTGTGCGCTTTCTCCCACCCAGAGGGCAGCGAGCTGCGGAGGACGTTGCAGTCCCTGGCCTGCGGGAGGGCACGCGTGCTGATCAAAAGTCCCAGAGGGAGGGAGGTCGAAGACGGAGACAGATTCGTCTTCAATGGAGAGTTCAAGCACAAGTTGTTTCGGATCAAGATCAATCAAATCCAGATGAAGGAAACCGTACGTGCACCCACTTTCTCTTCTGTTACACGGCGCTCACCAGGGAGTCACTAGGTTTAGAGTGATTTCTCGACTGTAGGGTTCCAGAGCATATTCTAAAGTGTCTAATTACATACGTCATGTCTATGAGAGGGCTTATTTTAACGTACCTTTCATTACTTTATACTCACGACAGGGGCAAAAATCAGAAAGAAATGCATTTAACAGTTACGGTTCCTATTCACAGAAGTGGTGGATAAATCAGATCTTCCTAGACCGCATGCTGTTAGCGTGGAGAGCACGTCATTTCCAAAACCTGGTGACTTGTCTCTTGATTTCTACACAGCACTCAGCCATTCTCTCGGCCTCGCCTCCACCAGGTCCTGGGGTGGAAGTGGTGAGGGTCCTGGGAGTTGTGGACCCACCAGCAGCGCCTCTGGGATCCATGTACAGGTGGAGCATCTGTAGCTTCGATCAGGCTCTCAAGTGTCACGTGTCCGGAGCAGGTTCTGGACCTGCCCTCGGGCCTCCCTGATGCAGAAGCCCTGGTACCGCAGGGCTGTGATCAGCGTGTGGGCCAGGCGGGCAGATGCACCCTGGTGCCCATCTACAGAGCAGGTGTCAGCCGCCCCCTTGTACGTGTGGATGAGCGAGACAGGGCCTTGTGGGGAGGGAGGTAGTCCAGATGATGCACGGGCAGCTCTGAAGGTCTGAGGTGGCATCACAGATGCTCCTACACCTGCAGCGGGTCTGAGGCCTGCTGCCCTTCCCCGGAGGAGCTCGGTGTTGCCCAGTCGGGAAGTATGTTCAGATCGTGCAAAAGAAAGAGATCAACAAATGCCTGAAAGTTATTTAATCTCATCAGTAGTTTTTTCAATTCAAATTGAAATAATATTCTATTTTTTGGCTACCAATTTGGGAAATGTTTAAAAGTTTGATAGTATCGGGAGTTGGCAAGAATATGAGAAAACGGGGATTTTAATGTTTTTATTTTTTGAGATGCTTGGATTGGCACAGTGTTTTTAGTGGGTAATTCGACATATCTGTTGAAGGTTCAATGCACATAGCCTGCGTTCCATCTTTCTTACTATTAGGAATTTATACCAGAGTGACTAAAGGGTGTAAGATTCTGGACTTACAATTCCCAAGTGGGCCTGTCACCTCTTTTCCGCCAGAGGTGACCTCTCCTGCCACTTGAGTTTGCGGCTTTTCTTGCAGGCAGCTCTTTTCTCTGATGTGCATGTGTAAACTTGTCTTAATGGGATCGCTCCACGTGCCATTTACATGCACCATTTTGTAAGCTGTTCCTGTTCTTCACCCTGGGCCTCTTTCCATGTCAGGACTTGGTTTTTAAGGGTACAGAGTGATCCATTGTGTGGCTCGAATCCGAGAATCCATGGGGCCCATCTGCAGGGCCTGGCAGCGCCCCTGCCGAAAGGCAGTCAGGATGTTTCCATTCCTGGAAATCGGGTTATGCCGACCATCCTGTTCAGAACACTCCTGTCTCCCTGGCGGGGTTGTTTCTTGAGCGTAAACTCCTTGCCCTGGAATCGCTGCGTCAGAGAAGGTGAACTTTGTTGACTTGACCCCTCAGCCAGATTCCAGTCTCTGGCTCACGGGGGTCCTGACCTCCGTCCCCGGCCTTTGCCCACCCCGTTCTCAGGCACCGAAGTAGTTCACTGCCGTGTTAGTGTGACTTCCTTTGGTTCCTCTGAGCATCTTTTTGCCATTTAGGAGTTCGTACGAAGTAGGTAACCTTTCTAGTCCTCAGTTCTTCATCTTTTAGAATAAGTGTAACACCATCTCAGGATGTGAGATTTCAGTGAAAACGCTTTTGCTTAAGACTCTTGGCCGAGCGCTTGGAAGCACCTTGTAGATGCTGGTCCAGCTCTTCGTGGGCGGCCGTTTGCAGTTTTCTCTTTTTAATTAACTGCTTGAATTCAAGTCACTGGTACATTTATTGTACTATTCCACCTCTGACTTGTGGGCGTCCTGTTTATATTGAGGACGTTAACCTTCGTCTTTTGTGCACATGATCTTGTCGTTCTGAGAGCGTCTCCCACATGACTACGGTGGGAAGTAGAGTCTTTTCTTCCACAGTTTCTGACTTGGGGGTCATCCTAAGAAAGACCTTCCTCTAACCCAAATTTTAAAAAACATTTACCTCTTTTTCTAGTAGTTTATACATTTAAATCTTTCTGTGGGCAGTGTAGAAATTATTTTAGTATCAGAAAACATTGTAACCACCCTCCCTACTTTAAAAAGTGAGTTGATTCTCTGATAACCTATTGGAACTGTCACCGTTATTATAATCAGATTCTCATATTATGGGGTAGTTTCTCATTTCTGTTCTACAAGTTCTGTTGATCTATTTCATAGCCAGCACCGAAAGTCTTTTAATTAATGTACCTATTCCTATAAATGTACTTATTTTGGTCCTGAAGTTAAACAGTTTCACTAGAACAAAACTGCAGCACAGGACGGGATCCACCCGCAGTGTGGCCTTTCTTTCAGCAGGAGCTTATCAGACTCCACGGTGGGAGATAACCAGCACTGAAATACGCTCTCGCTCCGGCTTCTCCCGTACAGGTTGAAGAGCAGGCCAGCACCACGGAGCGCGTGTTCCAGGACCGGCAGTACCAGATCGACGCCGCCATCGTCAGGATAATGAAGATGAGAAAGACGCTGGGCCACAACCTGCTCGTTTCCGAATTGTATAATCAGCTGAAGTTTCCCGTCAAGGTGAGTGGGTGTCAGCTTAGGTCGCAGCACCCGTTGCACCCTTGGCAAAGCGCATACGAGTCTCACGACCTTTAGCATCGGACCATCTGTCCTCCGTTATAGCTGGTCACACACTACAGAAATCTCCATGTGTGTGTGAGAGTGGGGTTCCACCTGACCCCCGGTCACTGCGGGAGGGACGCTAGGGCCCAGCTCTCTCTCCTCCCGCTGTTGTCACGTTGCCTCTGCCCGAGGACGTCTGCCCTAAAGCCTTCCGGCAGGCGTCCCAGGACCACCTGTGTGCCTGGGCAGAAGTTCTCTGAGGCCGTGCCGTCCAGCCTGGGCGGACCGGGGAGTGGACGGACACTGGACGGGCCAGTGGGCCCTCCTGTCCGCAGGGAGTCCCGTGCCCCGCCATGCTCTGCACCCCGTGGGGCCGGAGTCCCTGCCCCTGTACAGGAGGGACCCGGCGGTTCAACAGAGACTGCAGAAGCGCCAGCTCTGCTCCGACAGGTGCTGGTATCGGCCCGTCACTTGGGGTGGAGGGTTCACTCGGGCTCGGAGGCGACCGCGCAGACACGCCTCCAAATGCAGAGGTGCCTGGTGCGTCCCCTTCCCAGGGGCACTGCCCACGTGGAGCGTGTGTACGTAGCACACGGTGATGGCGGGCGGCATCAGGGGCATTGTCCTCACAGAGGAAGGGCACGCCGGGCGGCTCCGCCAGGCTGTGGTGCGCGGCGACCTCAGTGCCGCGCCCACCGTTCACAGCCTCACCCCCCGACGGGCAGCCCTGCTCAGACGCCTGCCACACGGAGGAAGCGCTTTGCTCACGATACGACGTTAACATTGTCTTTGGAAGCAGGGAGTTTTGGTGTAGCGTTTTGTAACTGGCTTCTGATTATAAACAATTCTCTGTAGATGGGTGTGTTGGTATGTGGTACACGCACATAACTGTAATCCCGTGCTTCGGGCGTGGTGTCTTACATTCCCCTATGGTGGTAAATTTCATGCCACTATAATTGGGGCTTTTGTTCTTCTTTTCCAGCCTGGAGATTTGAAAAAGAGAATCGAATCTCTCATAGACAGAGACTACATGGAGAGAGACCAGGACAGTCCCAACCAGTACCGCTACGTGGCCTGAGGCTCGTGGCGGCTCCTCCCATGAGACACTAGAATGTATCTTTAGGGCAGAAACACTTCTGTGCTGTTTCCAGGACTTTCTGGTACTCAGCAGCATGGCTGCTTTGGGACTAGCAGGAAAGGGGGGTCCTTGGCTCCTCCCTCACAGGCTCAAGGATTTGCAGGTGGCTTGTGTACCTTCCCTCCAGTTCTTCCTCCTGTTCTGTTAGGCGTTTGGATGGTTCCGTGGCTCTGCAGAGTGACCCTGAGGTCGGACAAGCAGATACTGGTTTCTTAAAAGAGGCTCCTTTGTAAGCTGTGTTCTCGTGGCAGAAGCTGATGTTCGGTGTGTGTGTGTGAGACCCTCCGTGCTGCCCTTCTGTAGCTGCAGGGACACAAGCTCTTAGACCCAAAACAAGAACCCTTACTGGTGAACATTAGGAAGAAACAGTCATTGTTAAAGCTGGCTGGTCGATTATGCAGCCTGGATAGTAGCATCTGTTCCAGGTCTTTCAACAAGGGTTAACCTCTGAGGAGTGGCTTTCAGAATGGGGCTCCTTGGCGAGACCTCCGACGCACCAAGAGGACACCACGTCCGCCGTGTGTGATGCCGCGAGCCCGTCAGCGCCTTCACTTTTACTTCCACTGCGTCCCTTGTGGATTTTCTGTTTGAGGGTTTAGAGGGGGGCGGTGTGTGTGTGTTTGCCGTTCTAAGATTGAGTCTAGCAGCCCCGTTCTCTGCATTGGGGAACTGCTGTTTGATTTTTTCTAATTGCAGTGTTTGTACGATTGCGACAATAAAGTTTGGTTTTGTTTTCATGGCCCTGGGCAGGGTGGCTGTCCTCTGCTGTAACCACTGTAAGCGTTTCGGAGGAGACTTGACGTTGTGAACAGGGGTGACCTCGGCGGCACCTGCGTTCACTGCTGTGTGCACGCAGCCGAGGCTGCACAGCGGACGGTGACGTTCGTGTGGCGACTACAACAGACACTTTGCTGAGAGCATTTAAAAGCGCTTTATATTTTACACAATAGCAGGCTACATTTTGATTAAAAGCTACCAAAGGAATTTTGATCATGGTGTAAGTGTTGAAAGCAATATTTTCTGGAATATACCAAGTTTATATAATTTGATTTTTGTGCTAAATTATTAAAAGATTCTCCCTTTTTGAAACATGCGTGTTTAAAATATGACATCCTATGGGTTTCCATATGAAAATCCTCACTCTTTAAGTATCATCCTTATTTCTATATTTGTAAATTTTCATTTGTGAGTTCAGTAACAGGTGGTTGGTAAGAGACCAGATAGATTCTACTTCTTAGACTTTAAGTTCGTTATCTCTTGATTGTTGACATTGTAACTGAATGTAGACTTACCCTGAATAAAATTAGTTTAATTGGCCTTAAAATTACATTAATGCAACTGTGGTGCAAACAACACGTTCCTCCTCACCCTTTTAGCCTGGCAGACATCAGCCCCCGGCCCCCCGCCCTGACCGCACCGTGTTTCACCTGTGCGCTTCCTTCAGGGTCACGTGACTCACGTCTCATTACAGTGAAAGGTCAGCGGGGGAACTGGCAGTCGAGGAATGATTGTAAAGGAAAAGACACGTAGGCGAAAAGCTACTAAATTGGAAGGAAGAAGGTGAGATGCTTTGAGGACTTTCACGGGGAAGCCCTGAGCCTCAGGCAGGAGGTCGGGGCAGCGCGGGACGGTGTCAAACGTCCCCTTTAAAACAGACCCGGTGAGTCTACAGAAGAAACAGGCAGGAGGAGTGGAGCGTTGTTCCAGACCTCTCCTGACGCAGGGCAGCGTCGGGGCAGAGCGTTCCGTGGGGAAACCGCGCGCGCCCCCGCGGGGCTGCAGCGGGGCGGGGCTGGGGACAGGCGTGTCGCCAAGGGTCCAAGAAATGAAACTAAATAGAAGAAAAAAACTTGAGATGCGTCTTTTTTGGAGTGGCAAAAAGTCTAATACGAATTAAGATCCCTTTGTTAAAAGACAAAGATAATTGACATTCTAAAAAATCGGGGGGGGTGGGAACGTTTTTAAATAAAAACTGGCAAATTTGGGGGTCAGAATAAGGCAGTGCTGAGCATGTCGTGTGCACAGAACTGCCAGCCAGCCGGCCGTGGCTGTGCTCTCGGCTGTGCTCTCAGTGAGTCTGAGCCCAGAGCAGCTGGGGGTGAGGGGCGCCGTGGTCCCTGGCCCAGGAGGTGGTGGGTCGGGAAGGGCGCTTGCTGGGGCTGGGGCTGGGGCTGGGGCTGGGCTGGGGGCGGGAGGGGCTGAGGTAGGATCAGAGCTGGAGGACAGAGCGGTGGGTCAGAAGAAGCAGCGAGTTGCTGTGATGCCAGGGCGGCCACGCCCCCTGCCTCAGGCCCCAGGGAGCCGTGCCCGGTGACAGGTTAGGGTGGGCGAGCTGTTAGGCCAGGCAGGAGCTCTGCTGCCCAACACCCTGTCCCCCCGTTCCCTCCCTGGGGTGGGGGGTGACCCTCTGATGAGGTCGACCCTGGTCCAGCTCTGGCCTGGAAGTGGAACCTGCCCATCAAGAGACGGAGGGTCGAGGGGTCAGCAGAGAGGGGACTCGGGGGACCGGAGCGCCGGGCTCAGACCCGCGGACCCTCAGGACGTGACCCCTCAGTTGCAGCGTGGAACGGTGGTCCCTCGGCTAAACCGACAAGCACATTGTTCGAATGTTCGGAAATGCCCGTACCCTTGACCCACCGAAGTCCACATCCCTTTTGATGTCCTGCCGCTCGTGGGGAGGGAGCCTGGTACCGGAACAGCACGCATAGAAAAAGTCCTGAATGTCCTTGGACAGGACTTAGGCGGTGTCCGTCCAGACGTGTGTGACGCTGGGTCCCCCAGGCCTTCCCCAGAGTGAGATCCAGACGCTGATGGAGCGGATGTCGCATGGGAGGGAGAGGTGTGGCCACGGTGGGGGGCAGAGCACCACCCCTGTGCGCGCGCGTGTGTGTGTGTGTGTGTGTGTGTGTGTGTGCGCGCGCGCGCGGGTGCACACAGCTGTCCCCTCACGATGGACTTCCAGGGCCAAGGGAAACTGCTCATTGCATACTGTACTGCTTGAATGTTCGTCAGAACCAAAAGTTTGTAAATAAAATTCATCCCAATTGTTAAGAAAAACAAAATGGCCCCGCACACCACACCCATAGCATCCTGCCCCTACCGTGGAGGGCGTGGTCAGCCCACCCAGAGGAAGCCCAGCGCCCCTCGCCCCTCTTCCTCATCTAGTCAGTTGTGTCCTCTTCAGCTCCTTCATAGTAAGTCACACATTCCAGCCTCCATGGACTTGGCTCAGCTTTTCTCAAGAGCATCTAGTATGAAAATGAGGAAATGAAGGCCCATATTCTTCCCCATGATTCCTCCCCCTTCCAGTTTCTGACGGCTCTTGTCATATCATGTTTATATATTTATACATATTAAACTTTGCATGTTTTGTCTAAACGTTGCAAACTCGCAAAAGGCATTTACGATCATCTGTTAGCTCACCCTGGAAGCCCGGAGTGAAGTGTGATTCTGTACCCGGGCCGCTCAGAGTCTGAGCACAGAGATGATAAGCTCTCTTCTTCCAAACGCCATCAAACACTCAAAGTTCATGTCATATTTTAACTTGCTTTATATTTGGACTCTGGTCCAGCTTTTTGTCTTCCCTGGACATTTTAAAATAAAAATTTTAAGTAAAAATATAGCAATTTTTAATGCTATTGACAAAAAAGCCACACAGACCTTTGTCTTGTCACCACGATCTGCAGTTTTCCTATTAAACTCTGCACGAATCCAGTTTCTTCTCAAAGACCTCTTCCTCAGAACCTGATGCCTTCCGACCGGCGGCGTGGCTGGCGTCCCCTGCTCCCCAGCCCCCAGACTTCATTTCACTTATTTTCCTGATGCGTTTTTACTAAAGTGATCCTTACATGACTTCCTCGGCAGAAAGGCACGGGAGGAAAACGTTCTGAATCCTCGCTTGTCTGACTTACTTTGCCTTCGTGTTAGTAGTTTGGCTGCATATGAAGTTCTAGGTTCGGGACTTCCCTGGCGGTCCAGTGTTGAAGAATCCGCCTTCCGCTGCAGGGGACGCGGGTTCGATCCCTGGTCGGGGAACTAAGATCCCGCAAGCCACGTGGGGCAACGAAGCCCTCGCGCCGCAACTACCGAGCTGGCGCGCCGCAGTGAAAGATCCCGCATGCCACAGCTAAGACCCGACACAGCCAAATAAATAAATAAATGAAGTTCTAGGTTCACGTCCTGGCCCAGAACTCGGAAGGACTCGCTCCCCAGCCTCTGATTTCCAGCTCTGAAGTTGGCTGCCGTTGTGTAACTAACCTGGTTGGTTGGTTTGTTTTCCACAGAATGTTTGAAATCTAGTCCCAGGTTTTCGTATTTCACAATATTGTGGCATGGGGCCCATTTTCATTTGTCCTGACAGGACCCAGCGAAACTCCCTCTTCAGAAGACTAGTGACTCCCTCTGTCCTTTCTCCACTCACTTCCTCAGGGCATCTTCCCCTCTGATCCTCCAGCTCTCACTTTCTTTAAGAGGAATTTTGTGAAGAAAATAGGCCAGACGATCTTGAATGGAAACCCACAGCCCCCTCCCCTCCCTGCCCCGCCGTAAACTTTCCATTTCTGTTTCTGGTCAGTTCTTCCCCAGCGCAGTGGCCTCTAGATCAGTCTGTCACTTCCTGTTTCCTGATTACCCCCAATTTTAATAGGAGACTTGCTTTGTTTTGTTTTTATGGCTACAGTATGTTCTTGGAGTTCTGAGGGCACTAATTCAAATTTTTGAAGTTCTTTTCTCTTTCCGCACGTCTAGGGCAGGGTTGTAAACCTTTCCTGTAAAGAGCCAGACAGTAAACACTTCCTCCTTTGTGAGCCCCATAGAGTCGCTGTTAGGTGTTCTCCATTACTTTCCAACAACGTTACGTAAAAACCATCCTTAGTCCTCTCACATCAGCCATGAGCTTTGGCTTCTCAGATCCCCTCGAGGATCGGGGTCGGGGGTTCTCTGCCCCCCGGTCCCCAGCACAGGATGCCCCACATTCTCTTGGTTGCTGGGGTGCGTGTGATTTGTGTGTCTGTGTGTGCACCTGTGTGTTCTTACAGAGACAGGACAGCATAGAATGGGAGGTACAGATGTAGATAAATGTGAAGCAGTGACATAAAAAGCTGAGAAGGTTTTTACGGGTCCCCACTTAAGAATCAAGGTCAACTGCTCTGTAAAGGGAGATGGCGCTGCATCTTAGAGCAGACATGCTGTCAGCTTCTCACACCTTGGAGGCCCCTGGGCTGGCAGACAGAAAGGGTTAGGGCTGGAGCTTCACAGTCAGGTGGCCCAGGGGTCAAAGCCTGGCTCTGTCGCCATCTGGGTGCCCTTAAGAAAATTACACTCTCTAAACCTTGGTTTTCTTATCTTTTAAAAGAAGATAATAATGCTTCTTAGCTGTGGGGTTGTTCTGAGTTAATACAAAGGTACTTAAGACAGTGCCACAGGCCAGCGCATGTGACAGACGGGGGCCTGTTCTGATTCGGTATAAATCTTAAACCTGCCCAAAGCGGTTAAACCGTTGTGGAGCAGGAAAAGGGAGGCAGGAAAGTGGGGGAACGGGAATAAAGAACAGAAATAAAATGATCGAAACACTCCAACTAAAAGGCAAAGACTTTCAGACTGGATAGAAAATTAAGACCCAGGTAGGTATACGTCATCTACAAGAAAGTCATTTTACACATAAAGACACAGACGGGTTTAAAGTAATAGATGAAAAAAGCTTTAGCATGAAAACTAATCATAGGAAATTACACGCAGAAAGCTGTGTGGCTATATTAGCATCTAGTGGACTTCACGACGGGGCGTATTTGCAGAGGTAGAGGGCATTTCATAAAGATAAAAGAGGTGCTCATCAGAGCCAACCCTAAATGTACAGACCTCTATAACAGAGCTTCCAAATAAATGAAGCAAAAACTGACGGCTGAAAAGAGCAATTAGAAGCAGCAGACAAATCCACAATTGTAGTCGGAGATTTCAGCGCTCTCGGTAGCTGATAAGTAGACAGAAAAACAGGAAGGACGTGAAACATTATCAGCCGACCTGACCTCGTGGATAATTACAGAATAGTACACTCAACAACGCTCTTCTCAGTTCCCAGTTCGTGGGGACTCTAACCAAGGTAAGCATGTGATGTGTCATAAAACAAGTCTCACTGCACTTTAAAGGGTTGAAACTATACAGAATGTGGCCTAGATCACAATGAAATTAAAGTAGAAATGTAACAGAAAGATAATTGGTAAATGACTAAATGTTTGGAAATTAAGAAATACACTTCTAAATAAATAATCCAATAATTCTAATATAAATAGATAACATAAATAACACACTTTTAAATAAATAACCGGGGTTTCCCTGGTGGCGCAGTGGTTGAGAGTCTGCCTGCTGACGCAGGGGACGCAGGTTCGTGCCCCGGTCTGGGAAGATCCCACATGCCGCAGAGCGGCTGGGCCCGTGAGCCATGGCCACTGAGCCTGCGCGTCCGGAGCCTGTGCTCCGCAGCGGGAGAGGCCACAACAGTGAGAGGCCCGCGTACCGCAAAAAAAAAAAAAAAAAAAAAAAGAAACAAAAATTATCAATATTAGGAATGAAAGGACATGACAACAGATCCTACAGAGAATATTATGAATCAGTTTATGCCAATAAATTCTATAACTTAGATCCCATGGTCAAATTCCACAAAATTTGCAAATTATCAAAATGGACACAAGAAGAAACAAAATAAAAACCTTACACGGTCTTTCAGAAACAGGAGGGAATAGTTCACAACTAAAATTATGAGTCCAGCATTACCCCGATTAAAAGATCAGACAAAAATATCACAACACCGACCAATGTCCCTTAACCAAATATTAGCAATTTGAATACACCAATACATAGAATCAATAATATACCAAAACCAAGTGAAGTTTTCCTCAAGAATGCAAGGTTGGTTTATCATTTGAAAATCTAAAAAAGAAAAGAAAGAAAAGAAAAACGTTATCATCTCAATAGATGAAGAAGATTTTGATGAAATTCAACACTCGTTGATTTTATTTTTTTTTTAATATTTATTTATTTGGCTGCTCCGGGTCTTATTTGCGGCACGAGGGATCTTCATTGCCACGTGTGGGATCTTTAGTTGCAGCATGCAGGATCTAGTTTCCTGACCAGGGATTGAACCCAGGCCCTGCATTGGGAGCATGAAGTCTTAACCACTGGACCATCAGGGGAGTCCCAACACTCGTAGATTTTAAAAACAACTCTCAGAAAACTGGGAATAGAAGGGAACTTCCGTAACATGAGAAAGGACATTTACATAAGATTTAAGCTAACATTATGCTTAAGAGTAACAGACTGAAAGCTTTCTCCCTAAGGCTGGGACAAGGCAACCTTTATTCAGTATTGTGTTGAAGATCTTAGCCACTGCAATAAAACAAGAAGTGAAAGGCGTATAGATAAGAGTGAAGAAGTAAAATAGTCTTTATTTTTTATTTATTTTTTTTTTTTTTGCGGTATGCGGGCCTCTCACTGTTGTGGCCTCTCCCGTTGCGGAGCACAGGCTCCGGACGCACAGGCTCAGCAGCCATGGCTCACGGGCCCAGCCGCTCCGCGGCATGTGGGATCCTCCCGGACCAGGGCACGAACCCGCGTCCCCTGCGTCAGCAGGCGGACTCTCAACAGCTGTGCCACCAGGGAAGCCCTAAAATAGTCTTTATTTACACATGACGTGATCATATAGGTAGAACATATGAAAAAATCTACAAAAAATGCTACTAGAATAAGCCAGTTTAGCATGGTCAGAAGATGCAAGGTCACTAAACAAAGATCGACTGTATTTCTACATTCTAGCAACAAACAATTGGAAAATAAAATTTTAAAGTACAATTCCATTTGAAATAGTATCCAGAAATGTGTGAAATACCTGGGGATAAACTACAAACTATACAAAAAGATGAACACAGAAAACTGTCAAGCATTGCTGACAAAAATTTAAAGAACACCAAAATAAATGGAGAACAACAGCATGTCATTGGAAGACCCAATATGGGGGTTGTTTTTTGTTTATTTTTGTTTGTTTTAAATTTATTTTATCTTGGGGGGCTGCATCGGGTCTTAGTTGCGGCACGCGGGATCTTCACTGAGGCACGAGAGATCTTTTATCACGGCACGTGGGCTTCTCCCTACTTGTGGCGTGTGGGTTTTTCTCTCTCTAGTTGAGGTGTGCGGGCTCCAGAGCACACGGGCTTCCTCGTTGAGGTAGCTGAGCTCAGTAGTTGTGGCACACGGGCTTAGTTGCCCTGCAGTATGGGGGATCTTAGTTCTCTGACCAGGGATCAAACCCGCATCCCCTGCATTGGATTCTTTACCACTGGACCCCCAGGGAAGTCCCAAGACCCAATATGGTTAAGACGTTGGTTTTCTCCAATGCCCACCAAAATTCCAGCAGGCTTTTTACTTTATAGAAAAATGATCAGCTGAGTCTAAAATGCCTATGGAAATCCAAAAAGCCAAAGCAGTTTTTACAAGAACAGTTGGAGAACTTGAGCTTTCAAGACTTTCAAGACTTATTATAAGGCTACAGTAATGAATACATTATGGTATTGGTGAAATGATGGACATGTACATCAACTGAATGGAACAGGGAGCATCACAATATATCCACTTATTTGGGGCCAACTTATTTTTGACAAAGATGCCAAGGTAATTTAATAGGTTAAGAAAAGTGTTTTCATCAAATAGCTATCCGTATTGGGGCAGGGGGAGGAATGAACATTGACTCTTATCTCACACCATCTGCAAAATTTAAATTTAATTTGATCATAGGCCTAGTTGTAGAAGCTAAAACCATATACCTTCTAGAAAAAAAGAAAAACAAAAACCACAGGAGAAAAATCTTTATGGTGTTGGGATATGCAAAGATTTCTTAGGATAGAAAAAGTATGAAGCATAAAAAATACCAATAAACGGGATTTTCATTAAATTTAAAGCTTGCTTTTTAAAAGGTACTATTAAGAAATAAAAAGGCAAGCCACATAATGGTGAAAAATATTTACAATACATCAGAGTATCTGTATCCAAAATATATAAAAACACTTAGAATTCAATAACAAGAAAACTAGTCACCCATTTTTAAAAATGGGACAGAGTTTGAACACTTACCCAAAGAAGATACGTGAATTATTAGGCACAGGAAAAGATCTTCGACCTCAACAGTCATCAAGAAAATGCAAATTACAATCACAATGAGACACCATTAGACAGCTACCGTAATTTTTTAAATTTAAAAGACTAATGATACCAAGTATTGGCCAGGATGTGGAGCTACTGTTGGGGGAGAACTTACAATGGTACAACCACTTTGGAAAAGCGTTTGACAGTTTCTTTTTAAAGCTAAACATACACCTACCATATGACCCAGCCATCCCACTCCTAGGTATCTACCCAAGAGAAATGAAAGCATCTGTCCACACCACGATTTGGTGTTGAGTATTTATAGCAGCTTTATTTGTAACCACCAAAATACTGGAAGTAACCAAAAGTCCTTCAACAGGTGAATGGGTAAACAGGTGTGGTAGATCCACACTGGAATAAGCTGCTATCAGCAATGAAAAGGCATGAACTAGTGGTTCACACGGCATGGATGAATCCAGATACAAGGAAGTATATACCATGCCGTTCCATCTGTGTGAAATCCTGTAACATGAAAAACTAACCTGTAGAGACACAAAGCAGATCCGCGGCTGCCTGGGGTTAGGGATGGGGGAGAAGCACAGAGCGGCCCGGCGCGAGGGGCCCTTTGGGATTGAAGACAATGTTTTCTCCCTTGATTGGGGTGGTGGTTTCGTGGGTGTTTGCTGTTGACTAAGAAAACGCAGAAGGCTGCATATAAGAAAAGAGCTTCTTTGGGATCTTTTGAGAATTTCAACTTGGGAAACGCAGATTTGGGTCAAGCTGCAAGAGTGTTCGATAGAAGAGAAAGCGTCGGGGGTTTACGAAGGCGAACGCCATGAGCTTGTTTGTTAATTCACCATCCTAACCATTTTAAATATTTGTTTATTTATTTATTTAGGCTGTGCCGGATCTTCTTTGAGGCCTGCATGCAGGATCCAGCTCCCCGACCAGGGATCAAACCCGTGAGCCCTGCACCGGGAGCGCGGAGTCTCACCCACTGGGCCCGCCAGGGAAGGCCCCGTGAGGTTGTTAAAGTCCAGCAAGAATTATGATCGACTCTGACACAAGAAAGGAGATACTTGTCCGTAAGGGAGAGGCAGTCACAAGTCATTTAGGCCAGGGGTCCGATAAGTGTCTTGAGTTTCTGGAACGTTGTGCAGATGTTCCGGAGGCCTGCATCAAGACGATAAGTGGTCAGAGTTCCGATTCCATCCAGACTGAGATGCGTACAAACCCCACTTCCTCAGCGGCCTCCGGTCCAGTTAGAGGCTCTCTCGGCAACACTGGTGCCATTTTGATTTTCCTCTCACACCACATTTGTCAAAATTCATCAAACTGTACACCTAAAATGGTATGTGTATTTTATATAAAGTAACCTTTAAAAAGTGGATTTGACAAGGTAAAAGTTACAAGAAAAAAAGAAAATGAATGGGGCACCGTTTCCTGGCTCTAGCTGAAGAAACGAAAAGGCAAGAGGAGGCTGGTCTTAGGCAGTTGGGCTCCTGGTCATTGTGATCTTTCTTAATGTTTCTATCTTGGTCCTAAACTTTTCTCTTGTAGTTAAGAACAGACAACGCCCAGATTAACTGATTAATAGTCCAGTCTTATCTGTCTGGAACAGAAGCTCTCCCTGGAACTCTGCGGTCACACCCTCTCTCGCTGTCAGCCTTCCCAGCCTTACTGCTGCGGACTTGTGGGTTCGCTGGCCACACAGAACCACTGTGAATTACAATCATGAGTTACAAACGTGGAAGTAGCTTCATGGGAACTTCAGTTCTTGTCCTGTGCCGCCCACGACTAGGAAGAAATCTTGCTGGCCACATCTCGTTTCTCAAACCAGCTCAGGCCCGAGTCACACCAGCTCAGACCAGGGGCCCAGACGGCATCCAGGGCGTTGCAACTGGAAACTCCACGTGACTGAATTCACACAAGTTCTCGTGCTGCGGGTGACTTGGAACTCCTGGATTTAACCTGCTTTCTAAGAAAGCAAAAAGTTTTGGTTCTTTTTTTATGAGGGTTCCTTTTTTGTAACCTTCTAAAAGGAAGCCTACTGTGGTTGAAGAATTTCGAGGAAACTAACAAAAGGAAGTTCTCCGAGACGTGCATGGGACGTGTATAAAAGATGTTCTCCACGGCCTTACGTTAAGTAGCAGAAAAGGTGTTAGCAACCTGGAGGAGAGGCTGATTTTTTTAAATGTTGTATGATAGGAGTCTTACTTCTTCCCCCACTTATTAGCATACATGTCACTTGAAAGCACGCTGTTCTCTATTCTTCTGACATGTTATTCATTAATCTTACACTTACCAGCCATCATCCTCTTGCCTTTTGTTTCATTGCTGGACTAAAAGTAAATATTTTTGAGCTAAGTGGGCAAGAGAACTGGAAAAGAGAAGTGAGAAATCACAGTCCCCGGGAGTGTGGTGCAGGCCCACGTCTGCTGTGAGCTGTGCCTACCCCAGCGCCAGGGGCCGCCTGGACTCACAGGTCGGGGCTCCACGCCGGGCAGCCCTGTGGCACCCACATCCCCCAGGTCCAGGGCTGGGGACTCTAACGTCTGCAAACAGTGGTCCCTTCCGAGGGGAGTTCTTGGGCAAAGCAAGAACGACGGGTAACTTGAGCGAAACAGAAACCCGAGCACAGTACTCAGCCCGTGAGGAAGGCAAAGGGAAGGATGAGACCTCAAGCCCTTCTGTGGTCGCTGGGCGCGAACCCGGCAGGAGTGTATTAAACACCGCTGCTTCTAACCTGGTCAGTTTAATCTCCAGGGGAAATGAATCTCAAAGAAAAATCATAAACAAATAATTTATCCTCAGAATATTTATCATAGTACTTGTGAGATAACAGGAAATATCCATACTGGTCTCTGCCCCCGGTTCCTGGCACGAGGCTCCTGAAGCCCTCGGACCGTCCTGACGAGGCCGCTGGGAGCATCTTCTGTTCTAACACTAGGTCTCTGACCCTGTTCCTGACACACAGTCCCTAAACCCCCTGGAGTTTCCTGGGTGACAGGGGCGTCCTTTGTTCTCATGAGGCGACTCCAGGGGGGCTTCTGGATGGCTCCTGGTCACCACAACGACCAAGCCGTGATTGGAAGCTCGGAGCTTCCAGCCCCGCCCCATTCTCGGGAAGGAAAGAGGGCTGGAGACTGAGTTAACCATCACTCATGCCTCTGTGATGAAACCTCCGTAAAATCCCAACCGCGTGGGGTTCAGAGAGCTTCCAGGTCGGGGAACACACCTACGTGCCAGGAAGGTGGCACCCCAACTCCAAGGGGACAGAATCTCCCGCGCCTGGGACCCTTCTGGGCCTCGCCCCCTGTGCCTCTTCATCCGGCTGTTCATCTGTGTCCTCTCCTCTGGGATAAACCAGGAAACCTGAGGAGCGCTCCCCCCGAGTTCTGTGAGCCCTTCCAGCAAATTAACGGAGGCCGAGTCGGGGGCGGGGACAACCGGTTTGTAACAAGTCGGACAGAGGTTGTGGGTAACCTGGGGACCTGCCACTGGTGATTGATTGGCATCTGAAGGGTGGGACTGAGCCCTTGACCTGGAGACCTCAGGTAGTGTCCGGACTGAGTTCCCTTGTAGGACAGCTGGCTGGAGCTGCAGCACCGTCTGGCGTCAGGGGCGCTGTGAGTGTGGCAGGTATCGGAGTGGAGACACAGGAGCCATGAGGCTTTTCCTAAGCAGCGTCACTTATACTGGGGGAGGGAGGCATCATCGAATAAAACACTGCAGCCAAATGATGTAATAACAGATACTATTAAAAGTATGTTTATAGAGTTCGTAATAGCATGGGAAAATATTTGTTACAAGTGAAAAAAGGATACAAAATGCAACAATAATTTTTTAAAAAGCACAAATACATGGAAAAGAGCCTTTAAAATACCACAACAGGTAGCTGGTTGACGTAAACATTGAATTTTCCCTTTTTTCCAATTTGCCTATCACAAGCGCCTGTTATCTTCACACAGTAAGACAGTAAACTCTTTAAAAGCAGCATAAACTAGACTTCAATGAATTATAGTGTAAAACAAAGGACGTCCCCACCATCTGGGTCCCCGAGGATCAAGCCATGGGGAGCCAGGCGCACACAGCACAGCCCGAGGGGAGCGCAGACCCAGGACGGGATGAGGCCTGGCGCTTTGGGAAAACAGGCCCTTCGACGGTTACACTTTAGGGACAACATTTACAGACCGGATCCTTGCATCTTCCCACCCTCAGGAAAGCGCTAGAGTCATTCACGGGGATACTTGTCCCCGTGACAGGCAGCGACCCTCCACGAGGCCCCCCTCCTCGGAGCGGCTCCCCGGAGCTGGATGACGGGCTGTCCCCGAATCACGCGGAAACTCGGGGCTCACGTCGTGCGTCCTTTTCAGGGGACGACAGGGACACCACAAAGACGTCACATCCCCACAGCTGACTGATAACCACCACGTGATCCCAGTAAAGATTCTTTCGGGGGCTTCCCTGGTGGCGCAGTGGTTGAGAGTCCGCCTGCCAATGCAGAGGACGCAAGTTCGTGCCCCGGTCCGGGAGGATCCCACATGCCGCAGAGCGGCTGGGCCCGTGAGCCATGGCCACTGAGCCTGCGCGTCCGGAGCCTGTGCTCCGCAGTGGGAGAGGCCACAACAGTGAGAGGCCCACGTACCGCAAAAAAAAAAAAAAAAAAAAAAAAGATTCAGTTTTGGACTCACAGAAGAGCTGCAGGGGCACCAGAGTCCCCTCCCCCGGTCTCCACGCTTCCCGGGACATGAGCCCCTCCGGGAAGGAAAGCGTGTACCGTCTGCAACGAGGGTGGCCCTGCCCCGACGCTACTGGCTACGCCACGCGGTGGACGAGGACGTCACCAGTATTTCTGCAAATGCCCATCTCTGTCCTGGGAGCTGACCCCGGATCCTCAGGCCCCCACCTGGGACAGTCCCCTTGGTCCCTGTCTCCGTGACCTGGAGGCTTCTGAAGAGCAGGGTCAGCCGTCGCCAGCCGCCCCACCACCTGCTCCATACTCTCTGAGGACTGGCCTGGGGCACAGGTCACCGGGAAGGACAGGAGGGCACAGCGGTGTTACCAGGGACGGGGACCCTCACAGCTGAGGCAGGTGGCGTCTCCACCGCACAGTGACTCCTTTTTTCCTTGTAGTTAAGAAAGAGCTATTTGGAGACGTCTCTGAGACCATACGGACGCCGTCTGCCCTTGAGCTTCGAGCACCAGTCCCCCGGGGCGCCGGCAGCGGTCGCAGCGGTCACTGCCCACGGCCCTCCGTGCTGGAGGCTCTGTGAGGAGGATGTGCCCTGTGTTCCCTCACCTCTCAGCGACATTTACCCCACCCTTTGGATTCCGCCCCAATGCCGTCAGCATCACCTCCTCATCCAGCGCCCGGGGCTGCTGGCAGCTCAGGTTGGCACCTGCGTCCCTGAGGCCCCGCGTGGGCACCGCCTGGCTCCTTTCCCAGGGAGCGTCCTCAGGACCCTCACCTGCAGGGCTGTGCTTCTCGGCCCTCAGCGGGCACTCAGGAGACAGTCCGATGCGCGCAAACACCCGGCTCTGTGGATTTCTGTGGCTCTCCGTCGATCTGTGTTCTAAACACACATATGAGCTCCAGCTCACAGGGTCCCCTCTTCCCCCCGCAGCTTCTCTCTCCCACAGCAAGGAATGCGAGCTCTCATTATCGGCACAATATCTCCTTTTTGTTCAACACCGGTCAACGTACAGCTTCAGAACCGCTAACCTACCCCAGGGAGAATGAGCTGACCAGCCAGAGGACAGTGTCCACACAGATCTCCGGTCCACACACGGAGTTCCTGGGGTCAGCGGTATGGCCACAGGACCACCAGGACAGTCACCTTTGTCACGGACTGCACCCCCTACATCCTGCTTGATAGTTTTAAAATTAACATAAAGTTCAGTCTTCGGGGTGCACGTTTCTATGGGTTTGGCAAACCTTCGAAGTCCCATCCCCACCCCCTCATTACCGTCAGCCCAGACCCCCTCAGGCTACCCCAGCCCCCGCCGATCCCGACAGTTTTGCCCTTTCCAGAATGCCCTGCACTTCCCAAGTGCCTGGAGGATCCCCCGCCACCGCCTGCGTGCAGCCTGGGGCAATGATGGCTACAGCTACCGTAAACACTGCCAACCTAAGTCAGAATTTCTCTTGGGTGAACGTTAATTTTATCTTCAAAGACAACTTGATTGCAAAAGATCATATGGCAAAATAGACAATAATAGTCAGAAAAACCCTGAAGGAGAAAAGTGAGGGAGCTGGCCCCGCAGATACAGCATCTGTAACTTCAAAAGAGTGGTGCCGGGGCAGCTCCAAAAATCAAGTCAAGTATGTTCTCACGTCAGCACAGGGCGAGGTGGCATCTCAAATCAGTGCGCTAAAGGGGAGCTTTCGATAAGTGGAAGGAGGATACCTAGAGACCTGCGTGGGAAGGGTGACACGGACCCGTTCTCTGCCCTGCCCGTCGGCATCCTGCATCAGAGATACAAATGCAGAAATGAAACTACACACGCACTGGCAGAAAAGAGACGGAGTCTTCTAACCTAGGACTAGGAAGGACTTAAAACCCAAATGCTATGGAAGAGTGATCACTTTACCCACGTTTAAACAAAAGAACTTCCACAAACAAAAACATGCCATAAGCAAACAAAATGATTCTAAAAATGATACACTGACATTAAAAATGTGACCTGTATCGCAAATATCTCTATAATCTGATAGAAAGATGGGCAAAAGGCAGGTGCCCCACTCACAAGGAAAATGCAAATGAAAACTCCAGGGACATAATTTCGTACAGGTCAGGGTCAGGCTGTGGGCGCACAGGCTCTCTGCTGATGCATCGCTGGTGGGACAGCAACGGGGCAGCCCACGTGGAGAGAAATATCACAGTTACTCACATCTAGGAGGCTGCACTACCAAGACCACACAGTTTTAATCTGAAAATGATAATAACTACAAAGACTGAAGACATATCAACTATACAGAAATCCACGGTGACACAGCACTTTAACATGACGTTTTTTTAAATGTGATGTTCACTTTGTTTTCTAATAAACTGGATTTTTTAGAGCAGCTTCAGGTTCATAGCAAAATTGAAAGTACAGAGTTCCCATAGCCCCTCTGCTACCTCCCCACCACACGTGGCCTCCCCCACCATCAGTGTCCGCACCAGGTGGGGCGTCGGTCACCGCTGAGGAACCCGCACCGACAGGTCATCACCCCCCAGAGCGCACGGCTCACGCCGGGTGCGGCAGTTCACTTTCGGAAGCTGCTTCAGCACTGAGTTCTTACTCTGAAGCCAGACAAAAGAATCTCGAATCAGGCACGGGTCCCACCTTTCCTGTAGGGACGGTATTCTGGAGTAACCGACTGGTCCACGATGGAAAATTCCTTCTTACAGGTCTGCTCCAGCTGACAACACAATAGGAAAGACAGAATTAGAAATTGCCAGGGACTTCCCTGGCGGTCCAGTGGTTAGGACTCTGCGCTTCCACTGCAGAGGCCTGGGTTCGACCCCTGGTCGGGGAACTAAGATCCTGCGTGCTACACGGCGCGGCCAAAAAAGCAAAGCAAAGATATCGCCAATCTGCCAAGCCCGCTGGAGTACGGACCTACTGACTCACCAGGGATGTACGCGAAGCCGTGGGGTCAGAGGTCAAAGGCTGACAGGGACTCTGCAGTGGATGGGGCCACCCCAATGCAGCCCCACAGCCTGAAGAAAAGGGCAGAGCGCTTCTCAGGTCTCCAGGCACACTAGTGGCCCGAGGCCCTGGCTGAAACCCAGGTTCTGATTCAGTGGGTCCACGGAGGGGCCTGAGGCTCTGCGCTTCTGACCAGCCCCAGACAAAGCCAGTGCTGCAGACCCACATTCCACACTGCGTGGTGAGGGTCCAGCACCGTATGGAGCGTGGTACCTGGGGGAGCTGAGCCTGATACAATCAAGCCTCAATCAGACTACCCGGTTACCGGAGCAGAGGAAGACATGGCCATTCAAGGACTCACCAGGTCAACCCAAAGTGTGCGTGTCCTACAGGACAAGTGACCTCGTTTCCCCTTCCCCAACAAGGGGACTTGAGACGCGCCATCAAGGGCAATGTGCAGACCTCGCTGGAGCCACAGGGAGCACACTGGCTGTAAAAAGATGTTTTCTGGACAATTGGAGAGGTGTGAACATAAACTGGAAACTAGTTACTAAGGAATTATTAGGTTTTGTTTTTATATTAGCTACAATAGTGGCATTCTGTTTATGTAAAAGATTTACATGAAAAATATAATGTCTGAGGTTTGTTTTATAACACTTAAGCCCCAAAACCAACCAAAACACAAAACAAGTGAGGAGGGAGGAAAAATGGTAAAAGTAATGTACAACAGGATTCACTGGATTATCCTAATTTTATTCAAAATTTCCCTTTTAGAAATTTCATAAAACAAGCTTTAAAAACGCCAGCACTATTACTAGTTTTGCTTACCAAGTCTCAAGAAAAAGTGTAACTTAGAGCAAAAGAGGAAAAAAAGCACAGACTGCCTGCTAGTCCGTTCCTCTACATTTCACCTTCCATCAACCATCACTTATCTCCTTAGCTACTGAGCCCACACCCTCCTAGCGGCACGAGGTCATTTCACAGGTAAAAGGCCCCACCTTTCACCTGTGAACTCGCCCGCTCATTATTACCAAAGCAGGGTCCCCAGTCCCCTGCTCAGCTCTGCAGAGGCCTCTCCACTTACTGCCCTCACTGCTTTGTTTTAAAAAGGCTTTTAAAAAGTCTCCAAAAGAATTCAGAAGGTGTGGAGTCCTTCACTGTGCTTGGTTTTCCCCATCTTTCCTTCAATCAGTATAGTTCAGATCCAGGACTTCCCTGGCGGTCCAGTGGTTAGGACTCTGTGCTTCCATTGCAGGGGGCACGGATTCGATCCCTGGTCAGGGAACTAAGATCCCACAAGCCGCGTGGCGCGGCCAAGAAGGAAAAAAAACCAGATCAGACCCAGCCTTCATTAAGAATTCAAACAAAAAGAATACCAAACAAGAAAATCCCACCATGTTACTTTTCCATACTCTATTAAAATATAACTTCATAGAATTTTTGCTAAACCTGTCATTTTTCTGCTGTTTTTTTTACACCCTGTTCTTTTGCTCACACAAACTCCTTTTGGTCTTTAAAAAGAGAAGATTTCAAACACAGCGTGTATTGGGCAGTTGGACACAGTAGAAATGTGCTCTGATGGGTCTAAGCAGAAAAATCCCCTGTTGAAAGGCCTCTGAGCAGCTCACAGAATTTCCAAAAGGAATGCAGAATGACGCTAGGGAAACAGCAGGCGCGAGGGGGCAGCAAGGGCCACGGCTGAAGACACTACAAACAACCCGGTGAAGACCCTTCACCACCGCCTGGAGAAATGCCACTTTGCTGCGGCTACAGCTGCCGTCACCACCAAACACCACGTTCAGGGGCAACCACTAGCTCCTGATCCCGTCTAATGGGCTGAACTCGGGCTGAGCTCGCACCTTAGCCGCTGGGAAGGCTGGGAAAGTGACCATCTGGTTTTTTCAGCTTCTGCTGGGTGCTCTCAGAGGGTAAGGCGTTCTCTCAACAGAGGAAGGGGCTTCCAAGGCTGGGAAGCACAAAATTAATAGGTCTTTTGTTTCCATACTCAAGATTTTTTGGTAGTTTCTCACCATCAGAAAGTTCATGAGAAAAGGGAAATATTTTAGAATTTTCCAGTTACATCTGAACACTCTACTTCATAGGGACAGCTCAGACTCAGATAATAACCTCCTGTACAAACACCATGTTAACAACCTGTTGCTGATAAAGGACCTCACAGTGAAGCACAGAGACCGCAGATCCAACACCTCCTCTTTCCCACGGCACACTTCAACAGACGGCACTTCTCTTAAATGGGATCCCGCTGAGACTCTTTGCCATCTGGAACAGCAACAAACAAAAAATCCAGAAAGGTCCCTAAACACCTAAACAAGACATCAGCAAATCAACTCTGTAGTAACAGTAGATTTCTGCCCCAAAGAGCTGAACAACCTGTGGACTAAGAATGCTGCCTGCCATGTCAGTAAGGAAGGACACTGCAGCCATCAGTCATCAGTAACGGCAGCCACTCCCCACCCTGCAGCCTGAGAAGACTCACGAAGGAAACAAGGAATGCCTGCCATCACGGAGTCATCACACTGCAACTACCTCAGACGGTGAGCCCTGAGGGGACTCAGGATGAGAGAGCACAGGACGCTGGCCCCAGAGAGCTGAGGTGCAGATCAAAGGAACGACTTCAGTGAGCCCAGACTCTTGCATCTCTCCATACATAGAAAAGCGCTAACTTCCTTAACTTGAGATATCTGGTTTTCCTTAATTAACGATAATCTTTTGACATTCCGACTACCCACCCTTTGTTGCAAAAACTCCTATGTATCCTGCCTCCCCCCTCGGATTCTCGGGGCGGGGGCGGGGGGGGGGGCGGGGAGATGACCCGGCTTGAAGTCCTAAGAACGATCCCTGAATAAAACACAGCTCTCAACTTTCAGTCGACAAAACCCAACGAGCCTGGGGCTCCCCCCGCCTCTTTGCTTTCCTCTTACTTGAAATCCTTCAGTGTCACGACTTGTTCAGCTGATGGTGTTAGAAGGTGGCGGGGAAGGGAAACTGGACAGGAAGAAAGAACAAGGAAGACAAAATCTACAAAAAGCAAACAAATGTAAGAACAACAAAAAAAGTCACAAAAATCAAAGCCTATGACAGGTAGTAACCAACACACCTGCACTGAAGGTGAACTGGAGGCACGTTTCCCCAGGGGGTGGGGTTGTAAGTGCTCAACGAAGCAGCAGGGCAGGAGGACGTCACCTCTCTCTGCAAAGGGCCCGTGTGGCCAGAGCGCGGGCAGCAGTGGAGAAAAGAGAAGAACCAGGCAGAGCCTAGAAGCAAATCAGGAACTGGGGAGTGAGTGAGAGGCACTTCAGGAAGGTTCTGGAAGCAGCGAGGCTGCGATTTCCTTCCCTGGGCAGCTTGGGGCCTTTCTGAACCTTCCGGGAAGAGGCCGCCCAGTCCCCCACGGCCTCCAGGACGAGGTGACAGCCGGGAGCCACCGAACCCTCTGAAGCCCCTTCAATCAAGATTGTGTCTAGCTTTACATCCTGTGCCTTGTGTGTTTTTCCAGCACGAGGGGTAACAGTACGCGTGTTCACATCCCCCTCCTTCCTACCCCCCAGCCCGGATTCTCCACGGGCCCCGAGGCCGAGAGACGCGTTAGCATCAGCGTCCCTGCAGAAACGCCCTCTCGTCTCCCGTGGGGCGGCCGCCGTGGGACTCCCACCCTCGGCCCGCGGCGGAGAGCCGCATGTCCGGTCCCAGCCCCTCTTTTCATCCGGCAGCCCCAGGCGGGACCCAGAGGCCCCTCAACGAGGTGACCAGCCGCACCCACCGCCCGCCTTCCGCTTCCGCCGGCCGGAGACCGGGCGGGGGGTCGGAGGCGAGACCCGCGTCACGTGGCGTCGCGGTCACGTGTCAGGCCCAGATAACGTGTGAGGCCGGAGCAGGGCGCACGCCTGAGCTCTCTCACTCTCGCGAGATGAACGGTGATCACGTGACGGGGCGGGGCGGGGCGCGGCGGGGCATCACGTGACAAGGCGCCGCCGGTCGCGGGGTTTGTTTCCTGCAGCGGGCGCAGCACCGGGACCAGCTACCATCACGCCGGCCGGGTCAGACCCCGGCCCGCCCGCCCCGGCCCAACCGCCCACGACCCCGCCCGGCTCCCGCTCGCGCCCATGGCGGCCCCCGGCGGCTCCCGGCGATGGCCGCTGCTCCTGCTGCTGTTCGGTGAGAGGCCGGGCTGGGGGCTGAGGGCTGAGGGGCTGCGGGGTGAGGGGTCGGGCAGGTGTGCGGCCCTGCGCGGGCCCAGAGGGATGTGGGGCGGCGTGAGGGGCGGGGGGCTGCTCGGGGGCCGGGAGCTGCGGGGCTGGGGTCGGGCCGGGCCCGGGGACTCCAGGCGAGTCGTCCCGCACCGGCCGAGGCGGCTGCGGGGGGAGGGGTCGGTCCAGGTGCCCAGAAGTGGACGACGGAGGGAGGGCCCGGCGCGGCCCTCGGGTCCCAGACCTCGGGTTGTGGGGTCAGTCGGCAGTGACTTGGTGGTTTCTGAGCGGCGTGGTTCGCGCCCTTATTTGGGGGCACGGGTGGCCCCGGAGGGCTGCGTGCGGCTGCAGCCGGAGACGCGGGACCGCATGGGACTCGGTTTGCGCCCGACGCGGATGTCCGCGCAGGAGAATAGGGCGGGCGGCGACCCCGGCCTTGAGAGTTCGTCCTTCGGGCTTTTAACCTTCGCCCCCAGCAGCATGGCACAGAGCGCTGACGCGTGTGTTTATGTCGTTGTGAATTTTAATTACGTTATAATGACTTAAAGTTGCCCTTGAGAGTTTCGGGGAGCCCACAGTGGACAGAAGGAGAGGGGGGGCTAGGCCTGGCCTCCCAGGGGTCGTCTCCATTTCTAGTGAGTCGTCAGGAGCGCTGCCTCTTGTGTGTGTGTGTGTGTGTGTGTGTGCGCGCGCGTGTGTGCGCTGGGCCCACGGAACTCGGGAGCTGCCCGTGGGCGCCGGTGTTTTATCCATTGAGGAATTTTGCTGTCATTTATCTGTCCTAAGGAGACAGGAATTGTGCTGACTTAAACAAGAATCACTGCGTGGTTTGATTTTTATGGCTACTGGGAGCTCTCTCTGCGGCACTTTCTCACCTGGTCCCCACTATACGGGAAGATTAAAGTGCCAGGAACTAAAAAGAGGTACCGGAGCTCACTGGTGGGCGCTCCCTTGAGTTCAGCAGACACAGAAGCAGTCTCCCAAGTACCTGCCGAGAATTCTCGAAATATCTACGCTGAAGTTCTTTTATTGTGACAGAATGAATTTTGGTTTCAGGATTTTGTTTTGCCTGTTGCATAAAATGAGTTCTTAGAGCTGCAGGACCCGCGCGGGGGTGGGTGCTCTTATCCCAGCCGCAGACCCGTTGCTCTCCCCCGCAGGTGTCATGAGTTTTGAGAGGGCCTGCTGGGACAAGCCTTGTCGTGTCAGGGCGGCTCATTGTTCTTTATTAGAAGAGCTCGCGTGCATTAGAACTGTCCCATTTTGTTTCATGTTTTAAAAACTCACCTGAATGAAGAGAAGAATCCATACTTCTCTACATTGATAGCTTGGAGTATGCATGCAATTAGCTTTTTCTCTTTTTTTTATGGCCATGCCACGAGGCTTGCAGGATCTTAGTTCCCGGATCAGGGATTGAACCTGGGCCCCCAGCAGTGAAAGTGCGGAGTCCTAACCACTGGACCGCCAGGGAGTTCCCATAATTAGCTTTTTAGTGTACATTCCATCATATCTTTTAAGTTTTATGTTCAGTTAAAAATCCAACTTTTAAAAAGTTCTGTTAAGAGCCTGTATTTAGGTCTGTTTAAAATAATGTCTATTTTAATGCACAGTTTCACCGAAGAGCATCTTTTCTAAAAATATTTCAAACTTCTGAGTCACAAATTCATCCTGCTTTGATAATTAGAAAGTAAAATTTCCGTTGTGTTTTAATACTTGGTAGAAAGCATAGACAAGTGTGAACTGAAACTTCTTGATACATATGATTAAGTATGTTGCATAACGGAGCTCTTGACTGTTGATGTCACCGGGATGACCTCCTTCCCCTTTCCCAATGAAGAACTGTTGCTTAGGAAGTTTGAAAAAACGTTGTATACTGATTAATGTTACCCTCGCTTGTGGGAGTTTGCCAGTTGCCCAGGTTGGCGACCTAATTTTTCACTAGATTTGAGGTCAAATGTTTTGGGTCCATAATTTTGAATTTATATTGTTAGATCCATCCCAGGCTGTATTAGTCCTTTCTCCTCTCTGCGTCCGGAAGACTTGACTATGTGCATGTACAGCACACGCTTCTACTGGAGCATTGGTTCTGCTGTGTTGTGATTGTTTTCACACCTGTGTCTTCCTTATGTTACAGCCTACCTCGTACCTCACATACAGTAAGTGCTCAGCACATACAGGAAGAGATGTCCAGTGGTCCCTAACTGAATATGCACATTCGCTGTTCAGAAACGTACATTCTGCTCTCTAGAGTCTGTGACTCCGTGTCTGGGATGGAGCCTTGGTCTTTCTTTATTTCCTTTACATTTTCACAGGTGATTATGTATCACTGCTTAAGAAGAATAAAAGTCCTGGGTTCAAGAAAATCGAGCCAAGAGAAATTAGAAAGTGATTTCTCTTAAACAGTTGAGCAAAGAATGTATTGACTTGTTCCTCTAGATGGCAGTTTCTTTCACATGGAAGTGAGTGTGTCATAATTTGAAGCATATTCACTTGCTTACCAAGTGCTGGAGAGAAAGTGTGGTTCAGGTGTGGACCTCACTGTGCCACCGGCCCATGGCAAGCTCGGCGGGCACGTGCTGTGAGTCAGCAGACCCAGTTCCAGATCTGGCTCTGCACCATCACTAGCTGTGTGACCTCGAGCACAGTAGTTAACTTTGTGCTTTGGACTCCACATCTGTGAAAGGAAATCGTCATAGTGTCCGCCTATTAAAGTTGTCACCATAGTTTATAGTTACCTGCAAGGTGTGCTACAGGTGCTAGTTAAATGAAGCGCTTATTTGACGGTTTGTGTCAGGTACCAAGGATTCAACAATAGATGAGGGCCGTGTGGCACTGAACGCGTCGATAGTAACAGCTAACACTGAAAGCAGGCTGATGCCTTGTACCCAGCGCTCCCCTTGCTTTGGCTCCCTTGGTGTTCATTTCCGTCTCACAGGTGCCTAAACCGAGGGACGTGGTGCTTCCTCTGGGCCCGGGGTCACAGTCAGTCAGTGATGGAGTCTGTCGGAGACTGAGATCTCTCATCTCAGGCAGGCGTGCTCCCACAGCTGCACCTGTTTTAGAGACTGGAGTGTCTCCAGGTGGGAGTGTTTTGAAGGAATAAGCCACTTGTTCCTCTGCGGGACCCCTGGAGAGAGGTTGGCGTGAGTCTGGCGCCCGTGCCGAAGGGGAGCAGCTCCCGGTGGTGCGGGTTCTGGCTTTCGGGAGGGACACCTCTCAGATTACTGCACACATCCTAGCTGATTTGAGATGGAGGTTGTCTTTTATAGAGTTAAACACTAATTTCTGACTCTTAGCATGCGTGTTTCTCTTACCGTTTTTTGCTGTAATGCTCTTGTAGACGTTTTTCTCGTTATGTGTTTCTCTTACAGTGTTTTGCTGTAACGCTCTTGTAGACGTTTTTCTCGTGACCAAAACTGGCTCTGGTTTCTTGTTTTAATAGTGGAAAATTTGGGGGCCTCTAGTGCTGCCGATGCTGTTTGTTTTGTGTTTCTGGGGTTTTTTTGGCCACGCCTTTCGGCATGTGGGATCTTGGTTCCCCGACTAGGGATTGAACCCGTGCCCCCTGCAGTGGAAGCGCAGAGTCCTAACCACTGGACTGCCAGATAAATCCTTGATGCTTACTTTAAGTTTGTTTTAGTAATACTAGTTTGTTGTCCTTTGAAAGCTCAGACCTTCAGCATGTTTACTAAATGAAAAAATTGACTGAAAAGTTATTTATGAAGTGTTTTCTAGTTAAGTGCTTTGAGTCAGTAGAACGTTTTTTGGTGACTTAGGGACCTATTTTATAGGAGGGTGGCTTGGTAGGAGCTGGCCTGTGCGGGCCCTTGTGGGAGGTGGCCACCTGCCCTGCTGTGCTGTGGCACGTGTGACAGCCTGTGGCTCCAGCGCCCGGGCCGTTGAGGGCAGCTCAGGCCTGGGGGCGCCCATGTGCACCGTGAGCTGGTTGGTGTCCGGTGTTTCTCTGGCCTCAGCGCCCAGGCTTTTGCTTCTGCTGCTGAACCTGCGTTTGCCTGGCTGGCATCTCTATAGCTCTTGTGTACTTACTCTGTCGCTCTCGGAGACATGTCTTTAAAAACCTTCACTGTAGGGCTTCCCTGGTGGCGCAGTGGTTAAGAATCCCCCTGCCAGTGCAGGGGACACAGGTTCGAGCCCTGGTCTGGGAAGATCCCACGTGCCGCGGAGCAACTAAGCCCGTGCACCACAACTACTGAGCCCATGAGCCACAACTACTGAAACCCGCACGCCTAGAGCCTGTGCTCCGCAACAAGAGAAGCCACCGTGATGAGAAGCCCGTGCACCACAACCAAGAGTAGCCCCCGCTCGCCACAACTAGAGAAAGCCTGTGCGCAGCAACGAAGACCCAACGCAGCCAAAAAAATAAAAATTAATTAATAAAGAAAAAAAAACTTCACTGTGTCAAAAATGAGTTGTGGGATTTTCTCTAGGTTTTTAAAAGGAACGTTCATTCATTGGAAATGACTTTAGTGGAATCTTGCCGCAGTATTCGGGGGGTGGGCGGAGGTTAAAATTTGCGAAGCACAACAGACAACATTTTTCTTGTCTGCCCTAGTTTGCTTCATTTGTAGCAGTTTTTCTTTATGAACACAGATTTTGGTATTTCCTTTACCTGAGGCTTACAGGAGGGTATGCAGGGTTTCTGTCTATACTGTTCGCTTTAGGCTTAAGTAGTAGTTGCTCTGAAGGTTTTATTTGGTGACGGTCCCAAGGGTGAAGTGAACTGGGTTCACTGGACTTCAGAATGAAAGCTAGTTGGCTGTCCTGGGAGCATGCTGCCTGGGTCACATGTACCCTTAGAGCCGTCATAGCCAGACGTGCCGCTGCTTGATGAAGGGCGTGCAGGGATCTTAGCTGCAGAAACAACGAGGTGTGTTCCTGGGAGTGTGGCAGTGCCCGGTGCCGGTTGGTGGCTGCTTGGCTTCAGGATGGTCAGGACACCTGCCGTCCGTGAAAGAACCCTGTGCTAAGGTGTGTGGCTGACTCAGATCGGAGCGCATGTGCTGCTAAGCTGCTTGCTCGGGGCTTTGGGGTGTGGCCCTGGCCCTGAGAACTAGCTCAGTGGTGGCCACTCCAGGTTGGAGGACCTGTGACAGCTGCCTTCCGCCCCTTCCCTCAGGCACTTGGCGGCTATACCTACAGAGGCGTAGTGGTGTCCTAAGGTCACACAGCCAAGTCCAGGTCCAGTGGAATTACTGTATTTTGAGGACCTTCTGGATACGGGCAAAGAGCTCTGATCTTCGGGTCTGCGGCTTTTCTTGCCACGTCGCCAGTCCACGAGAGGCAAGAGCAGAGCCGACTCGTATTAAGTAGCGATTTGGGTCCATGGGGTTTCTGTAGAAGGTCAGCATTTAGTTTATGTGGAGTCCTGCCCTCAGGACTCCACCCCGCGTCCCCGAGATCCTCTGAGGAACAAGCGTGGGCAGCCTGGGTCCGGGGTGGCTCAGAAGTTGGCCTGTGACTTCCCGGCACGTATTTTGAAGAAAAGCATTGAAGAGCTAATGATGGGTTGGCAAACTGATGGGATGGGTTTAGAGAGAACGTTTTCAGACCAGTCTCCAGGAGGGACAGAAGCCCAGCTGAGCCCCACCTGCGGGACCTGTGTGTCTAGTTCTTCAGCGATTTAAGTAGCTTTCCTAGTAACAACCGTATTGCCGCAGCTGTAGACAACCAAAATTTTCTAAAAGGGGTTTGGTCATTTCTGTCTTTCCTGGAGTTAGCAGGCCTCGTGCATGGTGCGTCAGCTGTGTTTGTGGTGAAAGATGGCAACGGGACAGCTTGTATCATGGCCGACTTCTCTGCTGCCTTCCTGATCAGCTATGACACCCAGAACGGTTCTAAGGTAGGAAACACCAGGGCCCTTCATGCCTTGCTTGTGTGTGTGATCATTTAACCTGCCTTGACAGTCTTACACGTGTGTGTGTTTCTTGTATGTTATACGTGCTGTGTCTCACAGGCTGTTAGTACCCGTAATAGTCTATGCATTGTATATGCTGAGGATGCAGTCATATTATACGAACCGTTTCATGCTCACTCTTTTATTGGGAGCATTTTTCCAGTTTTCTTCCTGATTATCTTTTGTAATCACAACGTAGTACTTCATTATGCTAATCACGCTAATTTACTAACCCATCCCCTGTAACTAAGTTTCCTTATATTCTTTTTGTGCCCGGTGTACAGCTCTGTGAATATAGCTTTTTTGATCTGTTGAATCTGCTATAGGTAAACTGTTACGCTCCAAGAATCGTGTGTAAACAGGTGCTCGAGGTGCAGTGCCACTCTACTCGTTTGATTAGAATGTCCCTTTTGGTTTTGTTAAAACAGCTTTGCGCCTCTGCAGGATGAGAAAGGCTTTTTGCATTTACCAGATCCCTAACAAATAAGCAGCATTTCTTTGTTAAGTCTTCCTCCGTGAATTACCTGTTAGTGGACTTCTCACTTTCTCTTTCCATTTAATATTTGTTCTTGTAAACATACTCTTATATTTTGTTTTCAGTGCTTTGTTGAAGCAGTGTTTTTCCTTACCCATCTCCACATCCAAGGCACCGTATCTGTTTTCCGGCACTTGGAGGGCAGCGGGGACCCAGGGCCGCTGGGAGGACGAGTGGCTTCTTCAGAGCTTCTGGACATTATGGCTGCCTGGCCTCCTCAGTTCATTGGCCCTGTCTTGATATAAATGTGGTCTCTATCGGAACAGGAGAAAGCAGGGAAAACTTCATTCCACAGAAATGTCTCCAGTTGTAAAGACTTGTCCAAGCACCTTTTATTTATTTTTAAATTTAAAAAAAAATTTTTTTTTTAATGTGGACCATTTTTAAAGTCTTTATTGAATTTGTTACAGTATTGCTTCTGTTTTGGTTTCTTGGCCACAAGGCATGTGGGATCTTAGCTTCCCAACCAGGGATTGAACCCGCACTCCCTGCATTGGAAGGCGAAGTCTTTAACCACTGGACCACCAGGGAAGTCCCCTAGGCACCTTTTATTCTAATTTCTACTTCACTTCTTTTTGTTTGGATTTTTTAAAACATTGTTTCATTATATACTAATCGCGTACACAAATGGGAACATCCGTTTGTAATGTGCCTTCCCACTTCACAGTGTGTCTTTGTCACAGGCATGGTCTGTTCATCAGGACAGTGCTAGGACAGCTTCCCACGGGTCCTTCACCCAGTCCGGTTCATCGAGATGAGCTTTGGTGGTTTTGTAGTTGTTTGTTTTGCTTATAATAGTTAATTCAGACAATTCTGCAGTAAACTCCCTCTTCTCTTTGTTTAGAGAGACATATTCTTTAAATACACTTTTCTATGGCAAACATGAGGTAATGGCTTTTTTCAGATAAAAATATCAGCTCATCCTGAAGCCCAGCGTGAATTATTTCACTTTACTGAGATAACTGTAGTTTTACTTCTCTTGTAAATGAAAATCATATTAATGAAGAACAGTTTTAAATTAGTGAGTAATTAGGTCACCCTTGCCTTGCACTTGAGTTACTTTCTGGTCTATTACTTGATATGTAATACTGACTTTCATGTTTTTCGTTTTTATTGAAAATGAATGCATTAATAGTGACATCTGAGATGGAGCTGGGGTCGAGGCATGTGTCAGATCTTTGGTGTTTCTGAACCCCTTTAGTAACCTGCACCCTAATTGTGTTCCACTGTCATCATGTTTGTTCCAGAACGTGACCTTTGAGCTGCCGGCCAGTGCAGAAGTATTAAATAGCAGCTCTTGTGGCAAAGGAAATGCTTCTGACTCCAGTCTCGTGATCGCTTTTGGAAGAGGCCATACGCTGACCCTCAGTTTCACAAGAAATGC